>NC_081357.1:30148285-30755400 GCF_030684315.1 Stegostoma tigrinum
ACTAACCATGCAAGTTCCTCACAGTCCTTCTTCCTGAATCTCATACCTATGTTCTCCTTTTCCAAAGTGAAGGCCGTAGAGAAATACTCATTAAACACCCTTCCAATATCCCATAGCTTCACACACAGGTTGCCTCCTTGGTCCCTAACAGGTGATGTCAGGGTTTTGTTGGGGTTACTGTTAGAAGCTGAAGCAGAAGCAGGGAATGACAGAGTCAGTGAGAGACATGGAGAGAGGAGGGAATCTGCTGGAATCAAGCCAACATAAGGAATCCCAAGTGTCTGCTTTCAACCATGATCACTGCAGCAAGTCAACTGTGAACCTTCAGGCAAGTAAGAAGCGATCATATAGAGACACATGCACGTTTTGTGTTCCTCCTCGCTTAGTAAGAGCCACAATGTTGGAGAGCAGAGAAAAGTTTTTTCTACAAAAACATGTAAAAGAGATTGCAGACAGTAAAGGTTGTGTGTGTGTGTGTGTGTATGTGTGTTGGGGTTGGGAGCGATGGTGGGGAAAGCCCATTTGTCTTTCTGTGCAAACCCAGGGAGGGACAGAAGAAAGAGAACACACAAATAGTCACTAGGACCTCGAGGTTCCACCTTGGTTTGTTAAACGTCCACCCCTCTTATAAGAAAAGCAAGTTTTTTTTTCTTAAAATGGAATGGGTGCTATGTGCAGCTTACCACTATTCCCCTCAAAGTATGACCCAATCCATCCATCTAGTACTCAAGATTTTTGCCTTTCATTATAAATACTCGTGTCATTGGTGCCAGAAAGCAAAATGTGACCTCTGCTACACTGGGTTCATTAGTTTGTATGTCTCCGTTTCTCATAACATTTATAAAACAGGATGCCAGCTTCTGCCCTGTGCCAATTTACGATGGGATCCACAGATCATAACAATATTTCCTCCATGCTGTAGCGTTGAGGTTGTACGTAATGTTGGTGAGGTCTTTTCTGGAGTATTGTGTCCAGTTCTGGTTGCCCTGTTATAGAAAGCTGGAGATGGTTCAGAAAAATAATTATTAGGATGTTGCCCAGAATGGAGGGTTTGGCTTACAAAGGAGAGGTTGAACAGTCTGGGAGTTTTTCCACTGGAACGTAGTAGGTTGAGGAATGATCTTATAGAGGTTTTTAAAATCAGGAGGGTATAGATAAGATGAATGACAGGTATCTTTTCCCTAGGATGGGGGGACTGCAACTAGGGTCGGGGGATTTCAAGACTAATGGGTATGTTTTTTAAAGGTGAGAGGAGAAAGATGTAAAAAAGATATGAGGGGCAATTTTTATTTTTTTATAAAGCTGGTACGTGTGTGGAATGAATTTCCAGAGGAGGTGGTGGATGCAGGTACAGTTAGTGTTTAAACGACATTTGGATAAGAATAGGAAAGGTTTGGAGGCATATGGACCAAACGTAGGCGGATTGGACGAGTTGGGGTTGGTGGTCGGCGTGGCCTGGTTGGACCGAATGCTCTGTTTCCGTGCTGTATGACTCTGTAAATAGCTCCCCAATAAATGAATTAATTAGAATTTGTTTAAATAAAAAGGAGTTGGAGAAAATTCATTTTTCCAACTCTATCACACGAGCCCAGTGGATTGTGAGCTGTGGGGACGAAGGAATCCCCATGTTCCTGCGATACTCTGCTATCGATCATTTTCCAGCGCGGAGTCTTTTCAAATAGATGAACAACAAACAAGGCAAGCCAACGTGTATCACCTCGATATGCTTGCTTACCAACTCAACCCGGTCTGTGGGTACTCGCTTGGGGACCGGTTTGTTTCTAAACCGTCTCCGAAATGGGTTTCATAGAAAGTTTGAGGTTTGAAAATCATTAATCGCATTATCGCCCCTAGTGGGTGAGTTTGATATAGGCACAGCAGCTGGCCAGCCTCGTCACTGGAACAGAGAACACGCTTCTCAGTCACACAGCCGCATAGTGTTTCTGGCCCCAGTCGATGTCACCACCGGACCTAAGTGCTCATTCGATTACAAAGCGCAATTCTTCTTCTCGCTCCCCTACCACCCTCCCCCCAAAGTCACCGGCTCAGAAATCAATTTGACAATCGTCGCGCTGTCATGTTAGCTGAAGTTTTACTCTAGGATTCAAAGCTTCTCCTTCCCAGCATCCACCCTCACTATCCCACTTCCCCCTTTTCCCAACCCCCCACAAAGTCTCAACTGACATCATTTCTGCAAAGCGATGCTGTCGTGAGGAAACCAGAGTTCTAAGTTTTAGTGAGTCGGCACACAATGACATGTTAATTAGTGATCGCCCGGACAGTCTATGACAGCCGTTCTGATTTCTTATCGTCTTGCCGAAACACATTAATATAAACTATTAAATTAGTTTCCAATTACATTTTCGGACAACCAGTGCTTTTAGCCTCTAATCCTGAGGCAAGTGAATGCATTGAACAGTCAGAAAACTGGCTCTCATTGTATATCACCATCACACAAACCTGTGGAATTAAGAAGTGCCGATTATACATAGTCATAAAAGCACACATATAAACGTACACATTTCGGAAGTTTTGTTGAAGACAACGACCAACCTGACTCAGGACAGGAAACCATCTGGAATGAACTCATCCTCTTCTGTGAGACCTGGAAATTAACACGTTTGCTCAGTTTGACATTAAAGGATAATAAATATTTGCACACAGTTCACAACTTTTTTTTACGTAAATGAAAAATGTGATAACTGCGTCCAGAGATGGAATCTTATCTCATTGCATCCCAAATATTTGACTGTTTCGATTACCTTGCTCTCCAGAGACAAAAACGATTAAACTGTACCCAAAACAAATGTTCTGTGAAAATCAATCTTCTCGCGGAAGTATTCACACACACTGTTTCAGTCCCAAGCACAAAACAGGCATTTTCCAAATTGGTTTAAATTATACTATAGGTGTCTATAGAACACAGCCAGTTTTACAGCATCGCGCCCCAACATTCTAGTCACATTTTTGACAGAAAGGCATACGGATTTGTTTCTCCACTGATAAAGCGAAGCGTATATTCTTTCAAGTCTATTAATAATGGATTATATTTTACCAGCAGAACGAAACACAAGAATTCCCTGCGTTCCTGTTCTTATTCCTCAACTCGAGTCGATTCCTCCGTGCAAATAACATACTCTGGCGCTCATGTTTGAATGAAAATTAATAATTTGCCTTTCGACCCCATTGAACTTCCAGAGTGTTTCACTTTGAGATAGTCCTTGTATTCGTTCGGCTTGTGCACGTTCAAGCCATTCGTTTCAACAAGTTTATGCAGGTGCTTTTTACCAAAGTCGCCTATCACATACTTCATCTCACCTTATGCAAATATCTTCCCTTCTTCAATGCGTTTACTTAACATGCCCTTAAACTTTTTAATTTGCCACTTTTATGATTGCATGTTGGAACAATAACATCTCATACTCTTTTACAAACTTTTTTTAAAAAAAGATGTCGAATACATTCACAAAACAATTAGATTTTCCCATCGCGATCACATGTAACGATCTGGGCATTCGTAGACGACAGCTCACGTTTCAAGACCGTAAGTGTTTTAGGCGAGGGAGGCCTGAACCAACGGTTCAATTCCATCGCACATTGGAAAGTGTCTGTAGTTGGCGTGGTAGACGGCGCTCTGAGCATGGTGTGAGGGCACAAGTTTCTGCGGGGCTATTTTAAAAAATTGCTGTACGCAGGAACACACCTGACAACCAGCGACGTCTCACCTGCTTGTCCACAGCAATTCGATCAGCTAGTGGAAACAAGCCATCTAGTCAGGTACGTTAGGAAGTTATCTTTTCGATCCTCCACCCACCTCTCTCCCGCCCCAATACTTCCCTCATTTCTGAAGGGTCTCGACCCGAAACATCAGCCTTCCTGCTCCTCTGATGCTGCTTGGCCTGTTATGTTCATCCAGCTCTACACCTTGTTATCTCCAATACTTCCCTCAACGGGCTTTGCAGTGTACACACGAACTCCTGCAACTGCAGATGCGCGTTTAGGGAGATGTTCTCCACTGCTATCCGCACACAGTACGCTACTCGAAACAGACAGTCGGAAGCGTTATGTGAGTGAGAGACAAGGAGTAGCGAGACGATTGCTGATATGCTTTCACAGTCTTTTTCGTTGTGCTGTTCGGCCGAACGAAAGTGATCTCGTCACAGATCGCAACGAGGTTAACGAACGCGCTACGGGAAGATTAACTGTGGTTTGCCGGCCGCTATATAGTGAGCAGCCATCACTCGCACGTTCACGGCCGACCTCTACAGTCTTCAAATATATCAGCCAAACCACGAGTCGATCTGGGAGGATACATGCTGTATAGTGAATTCACAACGCATGTATAGTTAACACTATTTGAAACGTGGTGCAGCAGTCTTTCGTGTGGAGTGATAATTTTGCGTGGAAAGATTAAACAAAATTTATTAAAACAACCGACAATTTCTTCGGTACCTCACCGATAACGCGGGGTAGAGGCGTAACTGTCACTGGTCCAGCTAAAAATATCTCCAGTCTAATCCATCCCTAGACGGGTTAAATCTGAGGTGATAATAATGTTCTTTAATAGCTTCATCAATTGTAGACAGTACTTTTTCAGGCTTTTAAAATGAAATACTGAGTTGATCTTACAGCTATAAAATGAAGTAAACAGGCAAATACGTTATTTTGCGATATTTTGAAGTGAGGACAGAGTGAAGATTGTTCGTTCTAACTGGCATTTTAATTGAAGAACGTGAGGATTTTTTTTCAAAAAAGAATCTGTTATTACGTGTTTGGATAGCTCAATGTTACCTTGGTGGGTACCAGAGTCCTGCTTCTATCTGCGTTTCCCAGACTAAACCCGAATGGTTAATTGTATCCTTGACAAAACATTACTGAGCAAATATAAGCAATGCTTTCGGCTGCAGGAAAGCTTAAAGTAATTTATTATGAATCTATTGAGGAACGGTGTGTGAAGAGCTAATTCACTTTTTAACCAAATAAATGTTGAGTGTAAAAGATTACTGGCCCTTTAAATTCAACATCCTTGGTCCTGTTTCCATGGCAACGTTTACCCATTCTATTAGAGGAGAAACATGCACAAGTATTGTACTGTGGGCGGGAATACTTGTGGAAGGGTGGTTTTACTGCGCTTGCCCGTTTCCGACACAAACGCGAGCTCACGTATAAGTGCCCTCAACATAAATAATCAGACCAAAAATGGTAACTGAACAACCCAATAGACAAGGCAAAACAAACTGTTACTTAAATAAATCGAGGTCTTTTTTTTAAAAAGAACTCTTCTGCAATGAAGCAGTTTGAGAAAAGGCGTTTTTAGGGTTAGCTGGCAGAGATGCTGTTTGCGCGAACTTACTTCAGTGTGGCTTATTAGATGCCATTCAAGATCCAAATCTTGCAAATAAAACCTCCATTGAAGCATACTAGAGGGCAAATGCAGCACAGAGGTTTAAGCTTAAAGTTATCAAACTGATCTATCAGCTCCACTTATGTGCTACTGAATATGATAAAATTCAAGTCCCACTGTCAAAACGCCAAGGTATTACCCAGCGTGGCCAGAAAATAACACACTTCCACGCAGAGCTTGCAATGTTAGCCTGACTGACAGTCACCCAACCCCCACCCCACTCCTTCCCAAAAAAGATGGTAGCATGACAAACAACTGACTGTTAACCTTAAAAGACATTTGAAGTAATGGTGGATTCTAGGTTATAAAGGATGTTGATCAGTTGTTATTACAAAACTGAACGCAACCGAACTGGGGGAGATCTTTGACTTATGCCTTCTGTCATCCGTGCTCACCTATGCTTTTCAAACAAATTGCATTAAGATTCAGAGTTCAACATTTTGTTGTTGAAACAAGCACTAAAGGCAAACAACAGCTACAATTAAAGACAAAAGTTTTATTCTAACTGTTGTTTTGCAAACACACATAGTGAATCAGTTTTAACTAATTGTACCATATTTAAAAATATCTGAAGCATTACTTCAGCTGCAGTCTCCTCCCTACCCCACTAAATTTCCTCCCTGTTTTGAAGAGATGGACTTTTAGGAAGTGTATGGTCTCACTGATGCTCATCAGACTTCTGCATTTCATATGATGATCTCTTGGTTGATAGTATTGAAACTAAAGTGTACGTAGACTACTTGGGCACTTGGGGAACAACAGCCAAGAAATGACTGTACAATTAGGCAGCATCTTCACTTTCAGCAGTAGCTACTGGATAGTACACAGGAACTCTGGTGGGTTTCCTCTATCCCAGGACACTAAGGCCAACATAAACTCTCTTACAGAGATCTATTAACAACTCAAATGGGGATCAAATCTTGAATAGTTTGAACACTTCAAACATAATATTAAATGCTACTTCGGAACCATTATATTGACTGGATAGCATTGCATACTTGATTCAATATCATGTATGGGTACAAGTTATGGCAAAAAAAGCATACAATTGGAAAATAATTGAGTGGTAACAGTTGTATGAACAAGTGTCTTGGGTTATATCGTAAATATTGTTTACAATTTCTAGTTAAGTGTCCGGCATCTGTTAGTGAAACAACTGGCTGTTAAAACTAAATAAAAAAGGATGCTGAAAAAAAACAAACATTCAGGAACAAAAGCTGAGAACT
Organism: Stegostoma tigrinum; assembly: GCF_030684315.1. Taxonomy (NCBI): domain Eukaryota; kingdom Metazoa; phylum Chordata; class Chondrichthyes; order Orectolobiformes; family Stegostomatidae; genus Stegostoma; species Stegostoma tigrinum. The sequence goes on from NC_081357.1 coordinate 30,154,916, forward strand.
TCCGAGAAAAGGGTCACAGGCCCTGAAACGTTAACTGACATTTTTTCTTCACAGATGCTGCCAGACCTGCTGAGCTTTTCCAGAAACTTCAGCTTTTGTTCCCGATCTACACCATCTGCAATTCTTTCATTTTATCTTCACATAAAAACAACTCAACAGACCTGGCAGCAGAGAGAGAAAGCAAAGTTAGCATTTAGGGTCCATTGAGAAGGTTCACTGGATCTGACTGTTAAAATTAATTGGGTCTTTGTTGGTGCCAGGCAATGAGTAGCAAATCTAAAAACAGTAAACTATCCAATATCAGCTTCATTGTTTCAGAAATTAGAAGAATGTTTCCTGGATTAAAACAGTAAAGTTGAAGAACTGCGGACAAAAAAAAATCAATACTGATCTTAAAGTTACTAATAATAACCACTTTGGTTTTTAATGCTGCAGGACTGCTGGTATGTGAAATACATTACACTGTTGCATAAATTTATCCTATCGGAAGTTATATCCTGCTGTGGGATTACATTCTGCAAAACAAAAATTAAATCTCTTGATGTTGCTTCATTGCTTTCTCCCGCCCCCAATAACCTTGGGAGGTATCTTCTGGGCATGAATAAAGTGAATAATTAAGCACTGGAGTGAGTTTAAAAGGATGTAATCTAATCATCTATCCAAATAAAATTACATTGTGAGAATACTTGGCATGTATTTATCTAACCCCAATGATTAGATTAGTATTTGCAAAATACCTCCTATTGTGCATTTCAATATTTTTTGAGACACATTGACAGAATATAATGAATCAATATGTTTAAGCAGTTTGTTCTATTTCATAAAGCAATGAGGTTTACTTTGCTGCTAGCCACCGCGGCCACATAAAATAGTTCTGCTATTTGAAGGTGGTTTAGTTTTCGAATTGTGTGACAGATTACATGGAAAATGCAATAATTGTCAGAAGACATTTTCAACCAGAAACTTACAGGGAATCAACTAAATTTGGAAAATCTTGAAATAAGACAAACTGAGGATTAATTAAAGCTTATTTTAAATAATATGAACAGTAAAATTATCAAAAATTCAAACTGTGATCAATTTTCTACTTCTAAAGTTTTGCTTTGAATTCTAATGTAGAGTTAGTCACTGTCTAAAATAAGTGACAAAATAAAGTTGACTATTTTACTTGAAAAACCACAAACAACACTTTCGTAAATGTTCAAACAGAACCAGTATTAAATGTTTACAGGAGGTTATCTCAAAACTACAATAGGACGATTGGTACTTCAACTAAGATGGTGGAATGGTAGTCACAAAAACTTCCGTGTTCCATATTTAAGCAATAGATATTTATCTACCAGTAGCACACAGTTAGGTCTCTAATAATATCTTTTCTTATTTTACTCAGATGAAAATCTTAATATTAAAATTTGAACCTTAATATTTATACTTTTCTTACTCATTCAGCAATGCTTGATGCAGAAACACTGTCCAATATAAATTGTGATTAGCATCAGTCATTTTTTGCAAGCCACTACATAATAGCATTTAACTGGTTCCATGCTACTACTTAAAATTTGGATTTTTAAAGAATATAATTGCATGCTGCTTATGACATTCTATCTCTGTAAACAAACTAGCAATTTAGATTAACTTGCTAATATTTATGGGTGCATTGTTTTTGGACATTAATTCTGTTAACGTTCTGAACTTGAAGTCCGACAAACAAAATCCAAGTACTACAAAAACATCTTCAGAAAGATTAACTTCTGGTTTTTAATTAATCTTTTTGTTAAAGATAATCACATATTTTATTGGTATCTATGGACCATTGTGGTTCATTTCTGCTACTGCAGCCACATACTATTTCCTAGGGAGACAATGATTCCCAAGCATGCATTGGAGTAGCAAGAGAGAATAGAAGGGAAGTAAAATTAACAAGACAAATAGCTTGTGCACATTTGTGACTAAATATCCTAATTTGATAACCAGGTCTCAAATTAAAACATTTACTTCCATAGTGACTTGTTTCTTTTGAAACTGAACTGCAAGAGTATTTAAAAATATCAGTAATTGAAGTTGTAACAATTGATAACCAAACAAATTTAATGTAAATCTAATCTTAAGGTTGACTATAAATTTTTAATTACATAAATAAGTCTGTATTAAAATGCACACATTTTAATTGTTGACTTTCCAATTCTGTTTCGTACATTATGGACACAACCTCATACAACTACACTCATTCACATTTGCAGAATTATTGAATAATTAATTGTCATTCCAGAGTTGAGGTTTAAATGTTTTGGCATGTGTCTTTATCCTAGAAAAAGGATCAGGTTTGAATCACTCAAGAGTTGTCCATGTTGTCTTAATTATAAAAGATAGCACTTTAAGAGGTTTAAACATGTAAAATGCTAATTCTTAATTATCACTAAAGATGAAACACTTGGTATGCTTATTATTGGTAATATTGGCTTGTGAATGCTAATAAGAAATGTTTATGAAGTAAAGGCTTATTTCCTGCAGTTTTTGATTCAATAGAGCCAAATCCAAAAGACTGACCACTGGGTATACACATGATCAGAATTTTAACATACATAATTTTTTTTAAACAGGAAATTCATTATTGTATTTCATTATTATCAATTTCCTCAAATATGTCAATGCAATAAACACATTTAGTAGCATTCTGAACAATTTGTTCTTTCATATTATAATGGTAAACAAGTAAAATTATACACATTGATAATAAACTAAAATGGAGAGATAATTGTAAAGCACAACATTTTGAAGCCATTCTTTTAACAAACTTCGTTTCAGTGTTAAGGTTTTAATGCTTTAGAAGTGTTTGTGTGTGCGCGCGTGCGTGCCTGTGTGCACGCTTGGAAATGCAGGCACAGATTAAGACAATTAGTTAGTTCCCAGCAGAAATATATCCTGCCAGTTCAATCTGGACTGACCACAGTAACTGGTCATCATCAACTGGCTTCGAAGCTGAATAATTAAGCCTTTGTTCAGCTAAAGGAAAACTGGTGCTGGCCTGTTCAAAATGAGCTCTGTGACCTTCCACCTGGTTTGTCACCTATGCCCTTTAATTTGATGATCCTGTATATCCTCAGACTCTATTCTTGGACTCAGTGTTAATAAGCCACTATATTTGATTTTCAATGACAACTATCAGCAACCATTGCATGATCTACTAAAACAGATAAATAAAGTCTCACACTTTTAAAAAAAAGTAATGGGATTTCCCCTACCCCATAAGTTCTAACTCGATATAATTATGCTAAGCTAATGCCGATAACTGTGACACAATGACATTTAATATATTATGCCTACATTTCATGCAATTGAAGTTAACATTATCAAGGAACACAACCACGTTGTACAAGGTTTGTTTCCCATTTTTTAATAAGTTTGCCACGAATCTAAATTATATTTAAAAAAAGAACAAAATAATCTAAATTGATTTCCAGATTAATATCAGGTATTACAATAGATAATCAGGCATATACCTCATTATGGTGCCATTACAAATGGATATTAAATATTGATAGATTCTCTTTTTCTAATATGTGACACATCACAATTTCTCAGACAATATGGCTAGATTCTGTGAAAAGAACTATATACTTGTCCATGAGATGATGATCAGTTTCTCCAGCTATGTGAATGTTATGCTTAACAATACAGAATTAATTTTAATTGGTAGCAACTGGAACTATGGATGTAGCCATAATCTGATCAGTCATGATCATCTTAAATGGCAAAGCAGGCTGGGGGGAATAAATGGCTTACTCATGATTTGTATGTTCATGTGTCTGTTTGTAATTTTAGAAACATTTTAAAGCTTTATAAACAATTATTAAACTATAACTTTGGACCATTTCTATAATATTGTGGGATATCATAATAAAGCTTAGTATTGGTAGGAATCCCCTCTTTCCTTGCAAACTGAAATGGCCACATTTTCAATATAGAAAAAAAAATCTCTCATATAGTTCAAGCTCCTAATTTTTAAAAATTCTACTTCCTCACTCTAGTTTCCTGCGCACCCACCACCCACTTCCCCACCCTACAAAAAAAAATTCACAACTGTATTGTGGGTTGATTTTTGATTGTGAAGATATTTTTCTCGATCATTTGAAAAATCCAGTGCAATTTTTTTTATAATAAGCTACTTACTGGAAAGGCTGTACTGCTCAGAAGCTATGTAGTACTTCCAAATATGAATTAATAAACAAGTTTCAATTTGATCAATTTTGTTGTCCTGATTCAGCACTCCGGTCAGCGACTTCATACAAAATCATTATGTCATTGGAAGTACACTTCCATAATATCGCCTTACTTGTGCAAATTGTCACTACTCAAAGCTATTTGTTTACATCTATAAATAAGCTAAAATTAAGTTTCTAGAAGGCCACAGAGTCAACACTTGGATTGATTTTATCAAATATGTGCAAGGCAATCAATGATATATAAAGTTACTGAGTGAAAAGAAAGTGATGCAACCTCTCTCAACTGGCAGCCAGCTGGACTTTTAAACACTCCAGGATACATTAGTGCCTGCATTGTATGCCTGACAATAAACAAATTGCTGTGATTTAAATGAAGTTAGTATATATTTCTTCATTAATATGAAGCATTTAAATACCTATCTTAAATATTACACAACCCTATTTCATGAAACACTTCACATCCAGAAGATAACTAAAATGGTGAAAATTAACATGGCAGTGTCAGTCTGCAGGATACCACACTCATAAGCTGTACCATTTCCTTTCCATCTTGGAAAAAAAACATGGCCCACAGGCACCAAAGACCATTCATCAAGTCAGACCCTGTTTCATGCAGTGAGCTACCAGCAAGAATTGCATTTGCAGAACAACATTTTATATAATAAGGAATTCTTCCTGGGGACTTGACTCTTCAGTTTATGAAATTAAGAAAATAGTATTTCAAGTAATAATTTAAACCTTGTTAAAAAAGTTTATTGGTGACCATAGTTTTATTCTACAACTGTAACTAAGGGGTATTATCTGCCACATTAGAAAAAGCATTTGGATTTTTAATGAAATGCATTAACATTTTTTCCTATATGTATGATATACCCTTACTTAATGCTTTAAAAGGAGTCATGTTCAGCTTCATGATATGTAATAAAACACCGTATTTGTATCACCACTCTACATTATCATTGCAAATGACAGCAGCAAGCGAACATTTTGAAACTTAACAATGCTAAGGAGCCCATAAATTTTATTATTACAAACTCATTTTTAAATAAACAAGCTTTTACTGTTTGGGCTTCAACGAGTATGATATATTAAATCAAAAAAAAATTCTAACTTTTTAAAAACTCTTTGATTAAATAGCAACATCACATTTGGTCCTAAACTTAACAGGTCATTTATGAGCAGTAGAACATATTTACATGAATTCTGACTTATTATGTTTCCCCAATGAGCAGATTGTTGGATCAGGATTGCTATGAATTAATTTAACTTTTCAAATAAACACTGTCAATAAGATTAATTCCTATTTGTGTATAAAGAACCATTTTTTGTAATGTTTCATCTCAATTTTCTCATTTTTATACCACAATTCAATTTTTCAAACAAAAATTCACTCGTAGCATATAGGCATTGCTGACTGTGACAGCATTTATTGCATAAACCAGCTGCCCTTTAACCAGTGATGTAATCTTTCTAAATAAATCAGCCACTTTATAAGCATTGCTGCATACTAAAGTATTTCACTGTTCATGAAATGAAACTTATCATTAGAATACACAGTATACACCAAGATTTATAAATATTTATAAAAAGCTTTGCAGAATTATAAAGATGGAAGATTTCTATCCAATGAGAACTGAAATACTGGGTTTAATTGCATACTTTAACTTGCTTTGATAAGATAATCGGTCTCCAATATTCATTTATTATAATATATCAAGTTTAGTAAATGTTCCAGTTGGTCAATGCAATCCAATCAATGGCAGATTTACTTCAGTAATGTCTAATCGCATGGTTACTTAGATTTGTTACTGAAATCTCAAGTGTCAATACATATTAGAACTTCTCTAGTTAAATTCCCAAAACATTTTAATCTAGAGCAATAACTGATGTTAGATACAAGTACCTAAAAAAAGAAGCATGTTTATAATGAATAAAGAAAAACAAATACTTTATTATTAGTCAGGAGGAAACAGTAACTGCTACACGAAGCATTCCTAAAGCTGACAGAGGCGCACACTTTCCCTCTGTATAATTGAAGATTTTTAAAACAATATTATTCTCATCACAATCTAATATGTATATTTCATGTCCCCCTACTTAGAAGATTTATACCAATAAGTGGTGTGCATTATATTCATTTTAAAATGTGAAGTAATTTACAAATTATATACTAATACAAACTGAGAAAAATACAAGTGTCTGCCATAGAAGACTGAATTGCAATTGGACTAGCTTATTAGATGTGAAGCTGCAAACCATTTTTTTTTGCAAACAAAATCACCCAGTTTTATTTGTCCCATATCATCTCCAAAAGTTTGAGACGGTTTGCATTTCAAAAACTTGAATATTTTATTGTTCATCTTTTTTAAAAAATACTTTTCTTAAAAAAAAGAAAACCATGTTTTGTGTTTACTTTATGATTGCCTCTCTTGTGTGATTAAACCCATGGACAACATTTCCATCTTTAAACATGGAAATTAATGTGAAATGTCTTTCAATTTATAGCCATTTTAGTGAAAACTACTTTAATTAGGAGGTAGATTGATGGTTTGTTCCATGGTGTGTTTATTTTAAAAAAATAAATCAAAATAATAAACTTCAGTAGATACACATAAAACAGGCTTCAAACCAATCTCTAAATTTTTCCCACTCAAAACTGACCCAAAAACTGTTTGCATGACAAATATAACAAATCAATCTCTTCCAGTAAAGAACATGATTATGTTAAAAAGCTGGGAATTATAGAATATTTCTGAACAAAAAAATGTTTTAAGTAAATTAGTTGGTTACACAAAGCAGCAAACAAATACAATACTATACAATGTCAATTAAGCAAAGGTTGGCTAAACACAAGTATACGTTCAACTCACGCTATTTGCTACATTTTGGTTGAGATTTTAAACAATACGTATGATGCCTAATCCAACGAGAATCTTTACTGTAAGAGATTGTAATTAACGTAAGTTTTCATTTTCACAAATATATAATTTTCTAAAGTGCATTCTGTATAACTCAATAGAAGTACTGGAGAAGTTACTACTTGATGATCAAGAGTAAAAGCTGCAATTCCAAAGCAGCATGATATTGATTCTTCTTTCCCTCAAAAAGACTGCAGATTACTTTCTAATTTTTTGAACATCATCTTTTTGAACAAATTCAAATTGTCCAAAACATTCTATTTGCCCTGTCAGCCTGACACATTACATCTGGCTTTATATTTGGTGTGATAGCAATGCTTGTATTTATGTAGCACTTTTCATATTTATATGAACTCAACTATCCTGCAGATAATACAATTATTTCTCAAGTGCAGTTACAATAATCATGAAACAAATAATCTAAGTGCAAGCCTGGTAGACCATAGCTTCAGAACACAAAACACACTTTAACTTGGCCTGTAATTAAAGTGTATTGCCTTAAATTGTGAAGGGGTGGAGATGGTGGAAGAAAGAGTGGAGAAAGATTAGCATTAATCTTTTCTGTTTTGTTTAATGAATAAATTGTCCTAACTTTTACTTTTTATTATGGACACACACTCCTGGAGTACTCCAGTCCAAGGTGATGGTCAACATCTAGTTACAATGAATATCTTAACATTCGTTTGATAGTAAAGAATTTCAATATTGCTATCTTTTTTCCAGTAACTGTAACACTCCTTTACCTTTCGAAAAAGAGACAAATCCTCTGGTATTACAGTTTACAAAAAAAAATCAAATTATGAATGTATTTTTATGACATCTCCCTCAAAATAATTATCTGCGAGGGAGAAAACTCTTTAAACAACAGGAGAAAAAAAGAAAATCTACTAGATGCAAAAACGTTCAAATGTACTACTAGGAAAGTAAAAATCCCTCAAAGGCTCTGCAAATTCCAATTGTTCTTTTCAATGAAAGCAGACAAATACACACAACTTTTCGGAGCACAACTTCAGTCTAAAAAGCCCATGCATCAGTTGAGATTGATGCCCCGATAATAACAGACGTGGAAAACCATGAAAAAAATATGAAGGAGTCAGAAAACAGATGCCCTCCAAGTGCTTGCTTTATTTTTAAATACCTCGGACGTGTAAAACTGCCAATGACAACGAATCAAAATGGCGACTTTCTATTCCCTGATCCACTTAAAAGTCGAGCGGAAGGAAATCATTTACTCTTACAGATCACATAGCAACAGCAAAGTTCACCGGCGATTTCAATCAAAATGAGTGAACGAATCGTGCTAAGTCGCTTCACACGAACGCAACAAATTTTAACTGATCATAAGAAAATGTACTTTTCCGTCATAAGCATCACGCCACTGTAAGCATCCAAGCACCATACCGTTGGATAAAACAAAAGTGTGAACGAGAAACATACATTTCATAAATGGTGCACACATGCATCTCCGTGCGCATTTTAAAAGAAAGTACCCAAATGAGCCCCGCATTCCTGAGAAAAGGAGAACGCCATAAGGATGCACTGAAGTGGGGGGGGGGGGGTTGAAATTGGTGAATGGCAGCGAGTGGGATTTGGCTTTACGACTGCAGCAACAGCAGAAGCATTAGCATCATCACCATTACCCCCGATTGAGAGCAGAGCCCCCTTTAGGAGTGGCCGGGGTTCGCGCGACGCCCCCTCGTGCCTCAGGTGACAATCAGCAGCGAGTCCCAGGACTCGCTCACTCTCTGCCTCGCTGTCGCTGTCTGTCTCTCTCTCTCTCACACACACACACACACACACACACACCTTCAGCATTCAGGGGAGGGCAAGAGACTGGAGACGACAGCAGCGGGGTGCCGCCTTCCAAAACAACACGCAAAGAGGGAGAAAAATAAACAAGCAGACCTGCTAAACTTTTCCACCCCTCCCCTTTTTGCCACCAAGCGACTTGCACGTGTTAGCTCGCAATTTTTTTAGTATCCCACAAACTACTTACATGGGATTTCGTCTTTTTTTGTGCGTGTGTATATTTTTGGCACGTTCAGTTTCTAACCTCGAACATGAAATTCTACGACGCGTTCAGTTTTCCTTATTTTTAGATATTGCTGTCTCTTTAAATCGTGAGATAGAGAAAGAGAAAGAGAAAAAATATATATACACACAACGAGTGAACCCGGAAGAACATTCATCTCCTCCAATTCTGGATAGCCCGACGCTGCAACAGGGAACGCTTTGTCCGCAAGAATAGACGGGCTTTATTTAGGTTAACAATTTAGCGCTTCTCGCGTCGCAGCGAACGGGTTGGACAAGATCGTGTTTGAGAGGCTGCCAATAAAACTGGAGGGTCACATATCTCTTTCACTCTTACCTTACGTGCGTCATTTTTTTTAAGACTTATTTCACTTCCTGCCCGAATGTTCTTTGCTGTTGAAGAGGCAGTGCCGGGTTCAGGGCGGAAAGAGGCAACGTCGAGGATGAAAACTTAGCCGAGCTGCCCAACAACCTGAAAACCGTGCAGCCCGAGAGGGAATCCCCAACTCCTGGTCACACACTTCACCCTGCCTCACACGTCATGCAGCTCGATAGGGGCTTCCCCGCCACCAGCCGTACAAGGGCGAGCCCTGCTGCTTATGCAACTCAAAGCTGTCCAGATTTTTTTTGCATTTTCGCAAATGCAAACATCTCTCCTCCCTCAAACCCACCCCAAACCGCATTTCTCTTTAACCCTCCCGATGTTTGGCTCGCTGCGTAGACCAGTGCACTTCTCTTCAATGTTGATGGTTCACTCTCGCTTTCTAATTGCTAATTCTACGTATGAATTGTATTTGAAATCCCGTTACCTCTCTGGAATAAAGCCAGAATTGCTCGTTTTTTTGCATGCAAATTGTGATCCAAGTAAGCGCTGCAACTAGCAGTGCTTATTTTTTTTAAATCGAAATCCAATAATAATGATTCCCTTCGTTAAAATTAATATAATTTCTATATGACCTCTACACATGTTAACAAAAAAAGACCAAGCTCTACACTGTTACCAATGGAAGGTGTTTTTTTTTGCAAAACCAAAGCACAGATGAAGCAACATGATACCCGACAATGTGGTAGTCATGGACGCTAGTGTATTGAATGAGTTTATTCGCAAGTGATTTTTGTTTATACAGTCTTTACCAATTACACTTGGGGTCGAAGGAATACATAGTACATGGGCTGTGAAAGAAGTGTGATCTCTGGAGTGAAAGGAAAATGAGGTTGAGAATTGATCGAGAGAAAAGCACAAGGAAAAATAACAGCAGAATAGTAGAAAGCGCAGACCTTTGGAGTTAACTTTTTTTAAAGAACAGGCAAACATGCCAAGAAAGGAAAGACAAGTGAAACTATTTAATGAAGTGTAAACAGTTCCTTTTTCTCTGATTTATAAGTGTAGATTTGTTTGTTATGGGAACCCAGCAGCGTAAAATAACTGCCCTTTTATCCCTCGTGAAGACTCAGTTGCATTAAAAAACTACCTTGTATAAAACTTTCCAAATATAGGTTCAAAAACAAAATTCAGCTTTCAATTATCCACAGGTAGCTGAGTTGTGTTGAAAATTTAAAACAAATCTGCATATAAAACACATTTACTTTTGCAATTATAAACTATTATGCTAATAGAACAGCAAGAATAATTAGAAATTCAGCTCTGCTTTTTAAAATGCTTCATTTTCTATTGGCTACATGTTTCATAACTTCGAGAAATTAACAGAATATGTGGATTCAGGATCATATGAAAATGAGAAATAAAATTGTGACAAAAAATATTCAACCTGAGGTATATTTATTTTAAAATATTATATTGAATTGATGTCGTATGATTAGTGAAATCTGAGCTTTGCAATTTATATATTCAGTAGGTTTTGTCAAATGATTTTCGTGTTTTACATAATAAAATCCCAACAGTTTGGAGATTTTTCTCATAAAAAGGTATGAACTTGACATAACCTATGAATTAAAGCTGCAGTCTTCAACAATAATTTATCCTAAACTGTCTTGCACGAATCTTGTTACTAAAATCATTGTTGAGACTGCCCACAAGAATTCAAAAGCTATAAGGGTAATATTTTATGGGACACAAATTTATTTGTTGGAGAAGATTCCCTGGTATTCATTTTGTGAGTTAAGCAGACTTCATGATGAGTCATGTCAAAGAATTGAAAAACATATTGTGCTCAATCAACGAATGTTACCATATTCCCTAAATTAATTTCAAGTTTTGTCCTCCAGGCAGTAATTATTTCTCGAGTTTTATTTTCACTGGTACCTATTTTTCCTCTGCCCAATACCACATCTCTTTTGTATGTTAACTTAGACAATACGTTGGCAAACTTGTCTAACCCCCGGGCATGTGGGAGGTGGGGGAGTGTATGAAAAGTGAGGTTATTACATCAGGTCCAATGTCACTGCACCCACAAGGGCACATTTTTAAGCAAAGATAATTGGAGAGCTAATTGAGTTCTACCAGATCTCCTTCCCCCATAACTCCCCAATGCCACTTGATGGATGCGGGAGCCATTTTTAGCATCTTTCTCTTGCTTAAGATCAGTTCACTCACTGCAGACTGGAAATTGAATGTGACATTTTTACCAACTGCAGGGTCTCAATTTTGTGCTTTATTTGTGAAGGATGCTGTGTTCACACACAGAACATCACAATTTGAACATTAGTCTTGACTGACATTTAGTTTTTGTTATCATTTCGAGATGTAGATTGGAAATCCTTAGCTGAAGCTAAGCTGGAGTGAGTGCTTTAAGTAAGTAATAATGTGGCAAATCCTGGTAATGAAAGAAAAATTAACGGGGAAAATTTTCTGAGTTTTCAAAACATAATCAACTCTAGCTAAATTACACTTATAACTTTAAATAAGCCAGACAAAATAAGAGAACATACAAAGAAATCATATATTTACAAGTGTGATGACAATTCAGTTAAACTAATTCTATACACAAGTTTGTTTTGATTTTAGTAAAGTGCATAGGAATGTATATAATTAAAATTTCATCGGTGATTTTTGTTTATATTGTAACCTGCCAGACATCACTGTGACAAATTTCACATTGCAAAATTTCAGTTGTCTAATTGCAATTTTAAATGATATTTTCCAAGATAATGTTTTATCTTTATTTAAAGTTGCAGAGAGTGTACAGTATTAACTCAGCATTACAATTTTTTTTACTGTGCTCTTTCTAAACCTGTTATGCATTGATGAATCCCTTCTGTAGGTATTCTGTAAGCACTTCAGCTTTGCGAAACTGCAATGAGATTATTTTAAAATGTTTTCAAATGTATATATTATGGATAAAATGCAAATATAGGACATGATAGCCTGAGATTAGTGATATACATAAGCATATGCATAATTATATTATAAATGCATTGAGCACAGTATTCATTTCACATCTGCACAAGTACATTTCCAGGAGGAGTAATTGGATAGCACTCAGGAATGGGAACCCTGGCCAGTTTTTCTTTAACTTACTGTGCACTGAACCCGATTGTAATGCCCTCACATCTCTCTCCACTTCAAATCCGCAAACTCAGAACAGGCTGGTGATCAAACAAGGTTGACTCACTGTGGATAAGCAATTGGCTGACTTGAGTTGGTTATCCACAAAAATAGCATGAAAAGCACATTTGTGGAAATAAAATTACATTTTAACATCACAGATTGCAAAATGTGAATGAGATCTCTCTGAAATGAATTGTAACAATATTTTTCAACCTTTCACTTTACCAGATGTACTCGATAAAATGAATCATTTGCTCTGGTTAAATATTTTACAGTATTTAATTCTTTCAGTTATGACACGCAAGAGCAATTAAACTTTTCATGTAAATATCATGTAAAATAGTCATATCATCAAAAATAATTTCTAAAATGACAATCTAACGAACAAAGACAAATATTTAGCTAAGCTGTTTTATGTTTTACTGGATGATTGATTTGACTACAAATTATGCACTGTTTTATGTTGTATCTTTTGTTGATTCATTGCATTTTCTGCTATTTGCATAATAACTAGTTAAATCAGCTCTCAATGCTCACTGTATCATTAAGGCAGAAGTAATTGCAAAAACAAAATCCTGCTGTTAGGGGAGAAATCCAGAAAGGATGCAGAAAACTGCTTTAAATTTGATTTGTTTGTACTGAAAGGGTTTGGCTACTGTGACCTTTGCCCCTGTGGGGGGAAGGGCTATATTTTAGAGGGAACAACAGTTTGTCTTTTTTCATGATGTAAATACTCAATAGCTTGTGAGGCAAAACCTTGAAACTAGAAATAGGCTTTTGTACTTTTCTGTGTTTGCCACTATAAAATCAATGCCATGTGAAGGAAATTAAAGAAATACAAAACATAATGTAAATTGAATCCTGTATTCTTTTCTGTAGTGTTGAAAGATATAGAATTTATAAATAAAAACCTCTATTAAACATATTTAGTTTGCTGAGAGATTTCACATGCAAGCACAACTGTTATAATTGTCATTATACAATCTGTTAAAAACATACAATTTGTTAATGTTGATACCATACACAGCAAAAACACTTGTAAGGTATAAAATCTTCTCAAATATTTTACCTTTGAAGTTCAGATTGGAGATAGCTAACAGCCACCTGTTAAAGAGGTAGATTTTTCAGGGACTTGTAAAGATGAGTAGTGTATCTAATGGGCTTCCTAATAGAGGATAGGGCTGTAATGTGAGTTGCAGAGCCAGGATAGCTGTCGTACATAGTTTCAGAAGGGGCAAGGAACATGTGGAGCAGAACTTTGAAAAGCAGAAAGTATGAATAAGGACAAAAAGGGAAAGACAAAGGTGGGCAGGGGCTGAGGTTATGTAAGATTGAAAAGATAAGGAGGATGTGGAGACCTTTGAAGATGATTTTAAAATTGGAATGAGGAGAATCCAGGATCCAGCAAACTACTCAATATTGTGGTTAAAAGTACAGGTTTCATTCCAGTTTATGTTGTGTGGAGCTCATGGAGAGGATTTTTGAAGAGTCTATTCTAGAAAATGATGAAAGATTTTGTGGCAGTGGGTTAAGTGAAATGGATAGAATTTTCACTGTTTCTAGGATGTAAGCAAATAGTCTTGGGTGATCAACTGCATGAATAAATAATACTTAATTTAACCACGATACTGAGATCGAGAGGTATGAGTTATGTTTAATTAGGTTATGGGTTATGGCCCCAAATATGTGTTTGAGCTGATTGAAAAGAGTTTAAATTGTTGTTGACCTGAAAGAAGTTCTGTTTCATTCCCAATGTATCATAAAATTAGCAAAGTACAATTCACTGAATTAAGAAGAGTAATAGCAGAGAAAGTTTAGCTGGATATTGTTTGCTTCCTTCTGAAAGTTGACCTGTGTTTTGAGGACAGTGGAGGTGGCTGTGCAGATGCAGAAGTGGAAATATTTATAAAGGACATGCTGGGTGTTTTTTTTTGGAAAAGAAAAGACTGGGGTAATGAGGGGCAGGTTCTTGGAGGTGGTGGAAGGAGATGTCATCATCAGAGGTCAAGGAAAGGTAATGCACCCTAGTAACATTCACAAAAGTTGGAAAGCCACCAAAGCAGAGCAGAATGCTATTCTCCAAATGTTGTGCCGTTTATAAATACTGAAGAATAAGTAACATTTCTGAAGTAGTTTTGTGCTTATTATTTAGGAAGCATGAACTCATTTACAAGACAACTAATGACTCTCACTTTAATAATGTAGCAAATTCAGAAAACAGTCAAACATGTCTATTATTGGAATATATTATAAAATCTTACACATCTTTAAAATAATATTTGTATTTAATTTATCAGCTGGAGCTACATTTATGCAAAGATTTTAATATCAGCATGAAGCAATTTTAGCTTTTCATCTATCTAAAATGAACTATTTCTATCCGTATCTGGGGGCAAAGTGAAATAAGCTTCTGATTCTTGTGCAGTTAGTAAATCTAGTCTGCAATATCCTTATGGGTTTGTTGGACTTCCTTGACACTTCCTTAAGTAATGTGGGTAGCATTAAAGTCCTTAAATTTTAACTTTTGGAGAGCTTTGTGCATGGACCCTAACTATAACTTTTGTTCTCAAACTGGTAGCTGCAGTGAACGTTCTCTCAAAATATCTTCATATTTGAAGTAAATTTTGAAAATGGCTACATTAAAAAAACAAGTTTTGAGATGATTTAATTGCCATGTTTTAGAATTAGTCAGCCCTTAACCTCGAACGGCAAATTTTTTTTGTGTTCATTGATCGAAAAAGATGATTTATCTAAGTGAGTGACAAACTTTACATATGAAATCATATAGCGTTCAAAGGCATAATGCACGAATGCACAAAGAAGACAAATATTCTATGTGCGCGGGAATGGTATGGATTCTTGGCAGGTAGTTGTAGGTTTTGCAGATGGAAAGCAGTGCATGTTCATTCAGTATGAAAATCAGTGATGTTTCTTCAGGCAATTCATGGCACTTGTGCAGCTGGTGGGGATGTGATGCCTCCTTGATTCATTTTCAGTTCTTTATTTCCTTAATTATATCTTAATTTTATCAGTAACTAAATAACTAGCCTGGAGTAAAGTAAGGGAACAAAATTAATATTAATGGAGACAACATAATTAAATCATTTCTTTTTAAGCTTCAATTGTGCATACTAATCTAAACCTCTTTTATTTTCAAGCTAACTAATTCCAATACAATACTTTTGATTATGCTGTCAGTAATTAATATTTAAATATAAAATAATTTAGAAATAATTTGACCTATTTGTCCATTTAAATAGGGTATTGATGAGGGATCTGT
This sequence comes from Stegostoma tigrinum, assembly GCF_030684315.1. Classification (NCBI taxonomy): domain Eukaryota; kingdom Metazoa; phylum Chordata; class Chondrichthyes; order Orectolobiformes; family Stegostomatidae; genus Stegostoma; species Stegostoma tigrinum. Next base: position 30,170,876 of record NC_081357.1, read on the forward strand.
TTAAAAGTGAAAAAGAAAATTTCAACTAGCCTCTAATAATGGCAGTTCTTCAGACTTGAAATTATTTTAATAAGGTATTTAAGTAGTACTGTGGGTGTACTTACAACGTGTGGTCAGCAGTGATTCACCACCTTACTTCCTAGTGCAAAAAATTAAGACAGTGTCCATGCTAAAGACTGTTTTAAAGTTCATTTGCAAAGTTTTGTTGTCCTGCATAGGAAGATTACAATTCAATAGGTATTTTAGACTTGTGATCATGACCTATCTGATTGTGGGCTTCAATTTCCCATCTGAATGCTATAACCTTTGACTCCCTTGTCTATTGAAAATCTATCTGACTCATCCTTGAATAAAATTAAAGACTTGGCCTTCACTGTCTTCTGACTTGTTTGATAATTTGAACTCAGAATACAGTATTGAAATTTAGTTAATATACAAAATAGATATTTGGCCAGGAGAGGTACTATTAAAGATTGCAGAAAGAAAGAATCAAAAAGACAAATGTGAGGAATATTCAATTTGAGGTGTTGCATAACCTGTCAAGTGTTTCCAGCAACTTTTGCAGATTTTTTGTATTTTGACTTTGTATTAGGAGTAATTTAATTTTTGAAGACCAAAAAAAAGTGAACTAACTGCTAAATAGAAATACACTGAAGGGTGTAGATGAACAGAGAACACAGAATATACTCTGGTTGGGGGACTTAGATATCCATTGCCAAAAATACTCAGTAGCATCACTACTGACCAAACTTCTCCCTCAATCTAACTTTGAAGTACATATTTATGACATCATTGGTAGGAGTTACCACTGCACAGTCCTTGTGGAGATGAAGTCATCTCTTTACATGGAGGATACGCTTACATCAATGTTGTGTGACACTACCACCTTACCACCTTGGGATAGATTTCAAAAATATCTAGCAGCACAAACTGGGCAGCTAATACATGAGGTGTTGTCAGTTATCATCAGCAACATAAGTGTATTCATTCACAATCTACAACCTCATAATCTGACATATCTCCACTCCACCAAGCTAGGATCAATCAATCATAGAATCCCTACAGTATGGAAGCAGGTCAATCAGCTCATCAATTCCACACTGCCGCTCTGAAGACTATCCCATCCAGAGCCATTCCCCGCATCTAACCAACCTAACCTGGGCACTATAGGAAATTTATCATAGCCAATCTACCTAGCCTACACATCTTTGGACTGTGGGAGAAAACCAGAGCAAGCCTGCATAGACACAGGGAGAATGTGCAAACTCCACACAGACAGTCATCTGAGGGCGGCATTGAACCCAGGCCCCTGGTGCTTTGAGGCAACAGTGCTAACCACTGAGCTACCACACTCGAAGGACAAAGCAAAGCAAAATATTCTAAATGCTGAAAATGTGGAAGAAAAGCTAGAACGTGCTTGAGAAACTCAGCAGGTCTGGTAGCTTCTGTGTAGAGACAAGTAGAATTAACATTTGAAGTCCAATATGACCCTATGCAAGTTATGATATTATGCCACTGCTTTCCCCGTAGTTCTGAACAATAGTCAGTGGACCCAAAACATTAACTCTGCTTTCTCTTGACAGATGCTACTAGGTCTGCGGTGTCTCTCCATCAATTTCTGTTTTTGTTTGCTATTTATAAGGTTATGATCAAAGTTGGGACAAATTTGTTGACCTGACTAGAAGTTTAGAGATCTTAATGTCATCCTGAGTTTGATAGCTAATTGTTTCAAGGAGGCAAAATGGATGGAACCTAGAACATGGTATCAGAAATGTTTAAATTTTTTTAAATATACCTGTCCAAAGATGTCATTACACATCTCTGGAGCAGGTGGGGCTTGAACCCTGACCTTTTAGCTCAGAGATAGGAACATGACTATTACACCTTCAGAGGCCCCTCAAACTTTGTTTTTTGGATATTAGCTGGCTGCTAAACTGCATCTTCATTATAACTGGGTTTAAAGAGACAGCTACCAAATCAACACTATTACCAATAATACAAATAAAAGTTGTTAAGCAAACATACCAACAAACAAATAAACTTATGAACAAGGAAAAAATTCAGAAGTCACACAACATCAGGTTATGGTCCAGCAAGTTTATTTAAAATCACAAGCTTCCAGACCATTGCTCCTTTGCCATCTTAAGTCAGGACTGAAGAAGGGTAATACTCGAAACGTTGACTGCTCCTTTCCTCCAGATTGCTGTCTGGCCTGCTGTGTTCTTCCAGCCTTCTGTTTCTCTTACATCTTTCAAATATGTCATCTTTTAACATTTTAAACTTCTGTTGGTACAAGCCTAACCTATCCAATCTTTGTTATAAGACAATCTACTCATTCCTGGCATTCATCTAGTAAATTGTCTCTGAACTGCTTCTAACATATTCTTATCATTCTTTGAATAGAGACCACATCTACAAAATTATATACATTGTTGATCTCTTTATTTAAGAAGAGATGTAAATATTTTATGCTCATCTTGGATGAAATCAGTACTGTGCACAATACTTCACATGTAGTTTCACCAGTGACCTGTATAATTCAAGTATAATTTCCCTGGTTAATTCTTCTAGCGCTAAATAATAACATTATCTCATCTTTCTTATTTACTTGCTGTATCTGTGTTTCATATAATAGGACACCCAGGTCCTTCTGCACCTCAGAGCTCTGCAATCTGTCACTATTTAGATAATATGGTATATTTTCATTCTTCTACCAAAATGGACAGTTTCACACTTTTCCACATTATAGTCCATATACCACATCATTGCCCACTCACATAAATTATCTATATTTGTTTGTTGCCTTCATCTATCTTTTTCACAACTTACTTTCCTACTTGTCTTTGTGTTATCTGAAAATCTAGCATCAATACATTTCATCCCTTCATCTAAGTCACATGACTTGTAAAATATTAAAACATGAATCTTGGTAGTGTACCACTCGTTACATTTTGCCAACCAGAAAATGACACACTTATGCATACTTTATGTTTCCTGTCAGCCAGCCAATCTTTTACAACAACATTATTTTGCCCCACCACCACAAGCCTTTATTGTCTGCAATAATCTGGCACTTTATCAAATGCCTTCTGGAAATCTAAGTACAGTACATTCACTGTTTCCTCTTTATTCACAGCATATGTTACTTCTTCAAAGACTCCAATAAATTGATTACATGTGATTTCCCTTTCATAAAACCATTTTGAATCTGCTTGATTAACTTAAATTATCAAGTGCCTGATTATAATGTCCTTAATAATATTTTTGAACACAATTGCTGAAATAGATATTTAACTAATTGGCCCAGAGATAGTAAGAACAGCAGATGCTGGAGTCAGAGATGACACAGTGTGGAGCTGGAGGAACACAGTGTGCCAGGCAGCATCAGAACCGAAATGTCAACTTTCCTGCTCCTCTGATGCTGCCTGGCCTGCTGTGTTCTTCTAACTAACTGGCCCATAGTTTCTTGCTTTCTGTCTCCCCACCATTTTGAGTAAAGGAGTCACATCTCCTATTTCCAATCTAATGGACACCTCCTGAATGTAGGGAATTTTGAAAAATTAAAGTCAATCCGTCAATAATCTCACTAGCTACATCTTTTAAATCCATAGGATGACGTCCACCAGGATTCAAGGACTTTCTGTTTCTAGTTTCAACATTTATCTCAATAATGACTTCCCAAATGATTGTAATTTTCCTGTACTCCTCCTTGCTCCATTCCATTTCTTGATTACAGCTATTTCTTGGATGTTAATTGTATTCTCTATTATGAAGATCAATGCACATAACTGTTTGTTCCACCTGCCATCACCTTATTTTCTGTTATTAAATCCCCAGACTCACTTTCTACAGGTCACTTATAGACAAGGTGGCTAAAAGGTATTTGGCATGCTTGCCTTCATTGCTCAGTCCTTTGAGTATAGAAGTTGGCAAGTCATGTTGAGGTTGTATAGAACATTGGTGAGGTCTCTTCTGGAATACTGTGCCCAGTTCTGGTTGCCCAGTTATAGGAAGAATATGATCAAGCTAGAGAGGGTTTAGAAGAGATTTACCATGATGTTGGTGGGTATAGAAGATTTGAGTTATACAGAAAGGCTGGATAGGCTAGGGCTTTCACAAGAGTGTAGGTGGTTGAGAGACAACCTGATAGAAGTTTATAACAGAATGCAAGGTATCGATAGAGTTGATGGTAGCTGTCTTTTCCCTAGAAAGGGGGAATCCAGACTGGGGGTATATTTTTAAGGTGAGAGGAGAGAGATTTAAAAAAGCTGTATGAGACAATCTTTTTTTACATAGAGGGGGATTTGCATGTGGAATCAACTTCCTGAGGAAGTGGTGGATGTGGATATAATTATGACATTTAAAAGATGTTTGGATAGATACATGAATAAGAAAGGTTTGGAGGGACATGGGCCAGGAGCAGGCAGGTGGGACCAGTTTAGTTTGGGATTATGTTCGGCATTACATTGGACAGATGTGTGTGCTGTGCTGTATGACTTTATAACTATGACTCGATGACCAATGCTCACTTTGTTAAATTTTCTGTTTAAAAATACTATCTCTTTTAAAATTTTACATTGTTTTCTGTTATGCTCTAATTTTCCCCTCTAATTAATGTTTTTGCTGAAAGAAGACATGAATTGTCAAAACTATTTATCTTGCAATAAGGAAAAATGTGAAAGCTACCAAAGTAAAGTGATAACAAATTATACCGTATGAGAGTGGAGCGCTGATTTGTTGGCAAGTTGACTCTGATCGGTAGAGGGGTTGACATTGGAGAACACAGTAGTTAATGATAACTCATACTCAACTGTCAAGTTTTGTTACATTTTAAACAGGGCAGGTAGACACAGATTGATCAAGGCATTACCCTGAAAAATGAACTAGACAGTGGTTGTCACCTATTTTGTTACATTGATACAGGCAGGGTGTGTTTATATTCTTTTTTCTTTTCTAAGAACGGGGTTCTGTGTATTAAACAAAGCTGGAGAGTTAACTGTCAGTCATCATCATGGTGCATTCTCCCTGTTAAAGTCCCTATCATAGAAACATAGGAGCAGGAGGAGGCCATTTGGCCCTTCAAGCCTGCTCTGCCATTCTTCACGATCATGGCTGATTGTCCAACTCAATAGCGTAATCCTGCTTTCTCCCCATAACCTTTGATCCCATTCGCACCAAGTGCTATATCTAGTTATCTCTTGAATACATTCAATGTTTTAGCATCAACTACTTACTCTGGTAATGAACTCCATAGACTTGCCAATCTTGGTTGAAGAAATGTCTTCTCATCTCCGTCTTAAATCATCTACCCCAAATCCTCATATTGTGACCTCTGGTTCTGAACACACCCACCTTCGGGAACATCCTCACTGCATTTACCCTGTCCGGTCTTGTTAGAATTTTATTTGTTTCTATGAAATACCTCCCCAATAATCTGAACTCTAGCGAAAATAATCCCAATCAAGTCAATCTCTCCCCATATGTCAGATCTGACATCTCCAGAATCAGCCTGCTAAACCTTTCCTGCACTCTGTCAAGAGCAAGTGCATCCTTCCTCAGAAAAGGAGACCAAAATTGCATGTCTCACCGAGGCCGAGTACAACGAATCAGAGTCCACTTGTCAACCAATCAACACTCTCCTTTTATACCATATAAATGTTGCTTTCCATTTACTTGGGTGTTTCTTGCAATTTGCCCTGAAAAGCTTCAACAATTCTTTTTTCTTTTGTGAATCTCAAGTCCTATACAAGAAAACAACGACTAACCTTTTCGTCATTTTTTGCCATTCTTTATATTCTTCCCAAATCTCTGACCTGCCAACCACCTTTGCACAATTACATGCTTTTTCTTTTAGTGTGGTACTATCTTTCACTTTTTTACTTAACCACAGATTGTGAGTCTGTCTTTTGGACATTTTCTTTGTCAATGGTATTCTCACTAATAGAGAATTCTTTCTGCTATTGTTCCAAGATGTGGATCTTCAAATTGGTGTGCCACAAATCTTCAGTAAAGATCTTAATTGATCTTCAAATCTTGTTGCTAACCCAATAACAAACAGTAATTTGTAGAATGCTTTTAAAAAAAAGATATTCGATGGTCAAGTCAGTACGTCGCGACTTTCCCCAAAGGCGATTCTAAACAAGCCTTGAATGTTCCTGGTCAGACAACCTAGGTTATATAATTTGATTTCTCACATTAAGTATGCCTTAACAAAGAAATAATAATGCTTTTTAGTCTCGGGCATACAAGTCAAAGTCTGTCTCTTTTGTTTTTAAAGTTTTTTTTCTGGACTATCTTTTCTTGGCTCAAGACTTTGGTAGCTTTACTATGGTAGCTTTCATATTGTCCTTATTGCAAGGTAAACAGATTTGACAAGATATGTCTTCTCTCAGCAAAAGGAATAATCAGAAATTTCCTGTGGCTTTCACCAAAACTGCCTGAGACTGATTGCTAGGAGTCTACAAATGTTGTCTGGGCATGATTCTTCTTCAGATATTTTGTCCCTGTGAGAAGTACATAATTTCTGTTCAACACTTAACCACAAAAATGTAGTTGAGATTGGTGAGTCAAGGAATGGTTGTAAACTCATGTTACTTCCTCACGCCACACTGCACTCACTGAAGCAGGCTCGTGCTACATCATTGCTGTTTTCAAACCGTTTAGGATTTTTGTAATGAAATCCTTATTCTACTTCATAATCATGCATTTATATGAAAGAATAAATGTAACGTTGTTGAATATGTGGAACTCAAAGCAACTTTTGAAAAATGGTTTGAAGATAATTGTGTTGCTTTGCTGCATATGGTGTTTATCTAACTTCTTTCATAATGTACAGAAAACCATCAACTTGGCAATCTTCTTTATGAGAGACATTACAAATGGTTTTAGTGGTTTAAAAAGAGTTCTGTATAAGCTCATGTGACATAAAGCATGGAGTATGTGGGGAAATGTAAATATTTTACATCTCTCTCATGAAAATAGCTTCTGTTACTGAGTGAGCAACAATGTCAACCTAAACCAGAAATTTATTTTAATTCCATCCCACAAGAAAGGGGCTATATGTTATTATGACAGAACTAATGATCTTATTTTATGCTGTTGGCCATTAAGGAAGTTCAAGGGTTTATTTGATAGTGTATTTTCTGTTAACAATAAGACAAGCTTCGGACTTTATGGATTTTTACTTGAATATTTGTTTTAAGATAAGCCTTTTTTTTAAAGAGCTACTTAGAAAAATGTAGTTTGATGTGAATACATACCTCTGGAGCTGCTTATGCCCCTCACAATATGAGGTTGTGTGACACGTAACAAACAAGAAAGAATTGCACAAATGCTTCATACAGGATTAACTCAATCACCAAGCTGCCTAATTTAGGGTTTTTCACTTTAGAGTTTGTGTCCTAGTTGTGCAGATACTGATCTTGTGTTTCAGAACTAATGCAAATTGTTTACAATGAACAATTCACTGACTCTGTGGAAGATAACTCTAAGTGATGTGTGGTAATTGTGTCTTTGTATTCGTAAATACAGTTGTGTTCATAATGCATCTCTCACGTTTGAACATAGGTGTATATTGTACTTGCCTCGTACTTGTGCGGTTATTCTATTTGGCTTGAAATAAAGCTGATGCTAAGGGTTAAATGGCTGTTGCTAACTTAATTTTCAAAGAAAGAGCAACTGAAAGAGCAAAGGATCTATCTAATTCAGGTGTCAACAAGTTACACAGCTGTTAACTTGCTATTGAGCTTGAATCTCTGGAGGCATTGGTCCTCTGATGCATCTAAGTAATTGAGGAATGAACAGTGTATCTTTTCAAAAAGTTAAGTACTGGGTCTTTTCTTCCATCATTGTCAGTGTTCATTCAAACTGTTCCTTTGGCAAGAAAATTGAAGCATTATTTACATTATTACAAACAAACTGAAGATCTTTAGCCATATATTAGTATTAAACATCTAGATTCAAGTTTAATGGTATAATGGATCTGAAAGATTTGTAATGTTGACGAAAATACGTCTTAATTAGAATTACGTCATTAATTGGCTGAATTGACAAGTTTTGGCCAATGCGGTAGACATTCATCATAAGTTGAAACATGTTGGAAACTGCAATTTGGCTTGAATATCATATTATTACATAGTAACTTTAAGTTTGACACTTTCTGTTCAGCTTTTAGTATTAAGTCTATAAGTATATTCTTAAGATGTAAATTCTTTTACTAGTTCTTAGAATAACTTGCTAAGAAATGCTGCTCTGCCACAACTGTGGGGTGGGAACCTGAGGACAGCTGTCGCTTGCCCAAAATCTGAATGGCAACTTAGATACTAAATTATAGCCTGCAGTCTTTCTCTTCTAGGACTGCATAGCGCTGAATATTTAGGCAATCCTGGGAAACAAAGTGCACAGCCTCACTGAAAGTTGCCTTTCAGTAGATTACAGAATTAATGGTGGCAGTGGAAATATTTAAGGGTGAAAAGGGAAAAAAACACAAGTGTTACCGATCAGATTTGTGTTTAGAAACAGAGGAAAGGTTGGGGTCTGTGTTTGCATTCTAATGGGAAACAACACTAGTCTAATCTAACTGTAAACAACAATTTTTTTTTGTGTAGTTGCAGCAGCTATGACATCAATGCAAAATTCACATGCACGGCAAATTTATACTGCACTGAGATATACCCACTCAAGGATGTTGGAAACCAGTTAGAATGGGGACCCAGATTACATTTCACTTTAGTCTGATGTAATAGTATCAATTATTTATTTACATTGTTGCTGAAACTTGGCCAATTGTAATTGCTTGGTTATATTGCTATTTTCAAAAACAAGCTTTGTGTCTGGTCATTTTAAATTCAGAAATAATAAATATTGTCTATCTTATAACACAGGGCAACAGGTCACTGAAGTACAAAGATTTTGAGTTAGATACTAATTTTAAGCTCTGTCTCGGCCGAAATTAATAGATATGATTATGGGTGAATCTGCATTAATTACTATTTGTTAGCCAAAATATGCAATGAGAAAATTACATTATAGTTACAAAATATTTCACTTGTAAATGAATAGAGGAATTTGTTTTAACTAACGTTTATGTAAAATAATGAAATAAAAAGATTCTTCATATTTTCCTATTCATCCACATCTAACTTATGGACATGTTTCTTGCTCACATACCAAATGTAAATCAATGCATAATAAAGATTACAGCTCAATAGTTGAGAGATGCCTTTTTTCAGAAAGTTACTTAATTCCTAGCTTTCATAGTTATCAATCTCACAAATGCGGTAATTTTTGCTGTGAGTTGCATTTACATGGGGATTGATAACTTCACAGTCCCTTGTCTTTGTGAACATTCGTCATGCATTACCCTGGACAGTGGGTGCTCGGAAGTTATTGCACCCTGGGGGGGTCATCACAAGTGAGCCTAATCCTGCTGTCACTCAATGTCCATTCATGCAGTACTTTCCATCCAGGGTAACTGATGTCAACTGGAGGCAGAAACCTGAGCTGGTCGTTTTCCCTTTCCCCAGGGACACTGAGGCTCATTGTTTTTCAAAAGTTCATTGTGAGCCTTGGAGTAAATTATTAATTATTTCTAAAATTCAAAGAGTGACATTTGAGCAGAGGTCAAAACTTCTTGTTGCACCACAAGAGTTTAAAAGTTCTGGGCATATGCCAAACTGCATCTGAGCACCTCCTACTGCCTATCGAAAGAACTGCAGCCTCAAAGACTTAGAAGCAGAACACTGACTATCGAATAGTGTTTGATGTGAAGGAGAAAAACATATCACAGCATGACATGAACAACAATATAAAACTAATTGAAAGTCTGTATAAATGACTCATGGGGAAGGAATATCTGTTTTAATTCAATGAGTGATCTCTCCATTCAATATACACAGGGGAATGGATAGGACTTTTTCAGGGTACCTGATATGCAATCACCACATAATTACTGCACCAGGAATGTGTGCAGTTTTCACACAGTCTCTGCATATTTACATAATAAGTACAGACAATCTACATTTATATGGAAACATACAAAAAGTCAGTACCTGAAAACAAAAAGGTTGATAACATTTTGATTTTAGAGTAAGATTTGCATTTGTATAGGGTCTTTTTTCACTACATAATGCATATTACAACTAATTATTCTTAAATTATAGTTACTGTTGTCATCCAGAAGTGCAGCAGCTTGATTGTGCATTGCAAGCTCTGCAAGCAGCAGTATGCTAAAAACCAGATAATCTGTTCATAGATGTTGGCTGAAGATTGCATATTGGTCAGGACAAAATTATAGTCTTATTCAGTCCCAAAATATTAGCCTTCCTTTTTTATTTGTCAATCCTGGCTGACTTGCTGTACATTTTTTCTTCCAAGATTTGAGCTCTGATTTGCAAAATTTCTTTTCATTTCATTAATATGAATACAAAATATTTTACCCTGTTTCATCTATTTAATTTCTTCTAACAATTTGTAATCATTTAAGTTCATATTTTACATGTTGGCAGACTAGTGTCACACCAACTGTCAGACAAGTTATTTGGAATGTAACAGCGATGTCTGCCTATAAAGGTAGCTTAGTGGTAATATCATTGTACTCATTATCTAGAGGCTCAGTCTAAGATCTGGGAGTTGGGATTGGCTCAAATCCCACTATGCAGCTGGTGGAATTCAAATTTAATTCATTAGTCTGGAATAAAAAAAAACTTGTCTCAGCAACGGTGCCATGAAACTAGCATTGACTGTTATAGAAATCCATCTGGCTCACAAATGTCTGTCAGAGAAGGAAATCTGCCGTTGTTATCTGGTCTGACCTATATGTGACACCAGATCCAAAACAAGTTGCTCAGTTAAAAAAAAACTGAGGAATAAGGAACAAATACTGACCTAGCCATTGATGTCAACATCCTATTACAAATAAATGAAAATCAGCATGGAGAATGAAAGAAATGCAAACTGGGTATAATCCGTGTGGAGCAAGAAAAACTAAAATGTGTGCCCTCAATAGGAACTCAATTCATGTCAGGAAGGATAAGTACTCAAATTGTAAGTAGAAATTTATAGATGACAGCGTTTTTAAATTGTGTTCTAGAAAACACATAAGTAGTTAACATGAGACTTCATAGGTTAAAATTCTATTGTGCTAGTTCAACACAACACTATGTATCAGATTGCACTGAGTTTACTTCATTTTAAATGAAATTAAAATTAAATAATAGTTGTTATTTTTAACTGAGCTAGTCGACTGGTATTAGGAATTCTAAGTGTGCGTTGAATGATGACTCAGTTATGATTGGTTAATTCAATGCTAGACATGGGTAAATAAGACCTGAAATTAAAAACAGCAACTACTAGAGAAATCCAACAGGTCTGGCAACATCTGCTTAAAGACCAACAGAATTAATGCTTCAAGTCCAATATGACTTTACTTTGAAGGAATCAAACACTATATCCCTTTTCATAGATGCAGCCAGACCTGCTGAGTTTGTCCAGCATTTTCAGTTTTTATTTTAAATCTCTAGCATCTACCGTTATTTGAGTAAGATATAACTGCTTTGTGAAAGAGCACGATAATACTTTTCCCAGAAAGATGATACAATTTGAGGGAATTTAGGAAAGAAACTGACTAACCTGCTGGAGTGGCAGCTAGGTCAGTGGACGATTACCCTCCCCCACTGGTTTGACCATTAACCAGTCTTTTAAGCCACCTGAGTCATTGTAAGAACCTGATTTGCAAAGGTCAAAGGTTTATGTTAATATTGCCTTTTCTAAAGCCATTAATACTGTGAGAAAACTGTGAATATTAGAATAATGTCATATTACTGAATATATCAACAACATTTCACATTGGCAGTGTTAAAAGTAGGATTTTTCTTTCATTTACAGTTTTGAACATCTGCTTTCCTAATTAAGGAAAGATACTGTGGACCAGGACCAAACCAGGAAAAATTATAATACTTTTTTTGGGAAAATTAGTAAAAATTTCTAACAGAAGAGCACTTCACCAGTACATTTTTGCAGGCTAATAACAACCAAATGGTCTCAGCAAAATTTCTGAGTGCTAACTATTTAACAGATCCTTACTTCATCTTTGGAAACAACTATGCTATGTTGGATAAGTTTCTTTACTTGAAAATATGTGGCTTACAAGATACTTACCTCCGAAATCAGAGTTGGAAGCTTGAACAGCTCAAGGATGTATTTATGGCTTTACATTTTTGTGGGCAGTAAAGAGCAGTGTTCTTAACTTCCTTTAATAAACTTTAAAAAGTTGTATTTGCTTTACACATCACTTCAGTAAGAAATTGTCATGTAATATCTTTAGAGCCATTTTATTAATCTTTAATTGAAAAAGCAATGAAGCATTACATTCTGTTAATGTGCTTCTCTCTGTTACAGTTTCAATGTTTCAATTGTTCTATCTAGAATGAATATAAAACTAAAAAGGAGATGCTTCAGATTAGTATTGCATTGTGATTTCCCAGCTGTTCATTACTTGGTCCCATTCTAAGCTATTTCCTTTATTTGTCAGGGATGCAAAGACAACGTGACAATTTGAATAAAACAATTGATTTATTGATCTAAGCCAATTCTTGGCTAAAGTAATTAACAATTCATAAAGGGAGGAACACATGAGTAAGATAAACCGATGTTGCAGAATGGAATGACTCAGGTTTCAGTCCATTATTCCCTCACAGTTAATTTGTAATCTCTACTGTGCTGCCTGGGTATCAGGTGCTTTGTCACCAAAGAAAGAAAAAGCGAATCAGTGATGAAGTCACCCGTGCTAATCTTCTAATAACTGATAGATGGATGGCTAGTAGGGATGGTGCATGATCCTAAAAAGTGGGAGGGAGCTAGGTGCAGTGAGGATGTTGCAAAAACTGAATGCATTAAAAATACACAAACCTATCTGTAGGATTGTTTACTATTTAGAATCAGTGTGACTTCACTGTGCCTAGAAAAGGAATGAATTATACTGTTTATATGTAGACTGACCAAACTTTAGTTTGTGGGTGGAAGAAAAAAATATCTGAAATTCTGCAGAATTGTTCAGGTTTCTGTTATGAGGTTATAGTCACTAATTGTGTCAGGATTCACCTTGTCCCTGAAATATCAGTATTTGCAAACTTACAGGCTCATACCTGACCATTTAGAATGCTTTTAGTTGCAGGAAATGACAATGGAGGCTCAAATCAACCAAGAGACTGCAGGTCATGCCCTATGTTCTTAAAATGGTAGAAAGAACATTTCCTTTGATGATAAAATAAACAGGGGCTCTGTAAATGCTGGAAGTCTGATGTAAAAATAGGATATTCTGTTAATAGACAACATAGTCTGCTTCTGTGAACAGAGTGGATTCTTTTTGTGGTGGAAATCTGGAATCGTTAATGTTTCAACTGGATGGAGCAAGTATTATGGGTGTACCTAACAGGAAGCTGGGTATGTTCATCAAAGCGAAACGAAAGAAGGATGCGTTACCAGAATGATTATCCATAAAGGATGAAAGGACCCCACCCCCAAATGCCCAGACCACAGGCAACAGCACACATCTGTTCGTGCATGTGCCATAGGCATCATCAGGATGGGGATGCTGGGGGCATGGAGGTTGGTAAGGCACGCTTGGTGGTCAAGACCATGGCTGCTGTGCTGGATTCGTGCCCCTGCTACCTTCCCTTGCTGAAATCTAAATCCCGATCCAGATGCTAAAGTGGCCATGGCACATCCAAAGTTGTTGATGTCAATAGGTCACAACACTATGCTGCATTTCCTGTAAATTCATTGCTCCACCTGGTGGTGATATTAAGAATAAATACAGCTTGCGTTTATTGGAGAAGATCAATTGAGAGCATCAACACTTACACTGATCCATTGGACTGAATGGCCTGTTTCAGTGCTGTACTTCCAATGTGTTCATTAATGAATGTGTGTATTGTTGGCTGAACAAGCATTTATTGCCTATCCCAAGCTGCAGGTTTCCACGAAGCTGCTCACTCTCTGTGGTTGGAATTTGCTTGAGGCTTGTTTCGATCAGCGGAACAAATTCTCCATCACATTGCTGGAACTCCAATAGCAGGGTGTATCCCAAGTTCCTGCCAATCCTTTTCAGGTATGGCAACTGATTCTATAGAATCACTGAGGAACTTCACCGTGGTAACGCTTTATCAGAATTTCAGTTTAAAGACAATGAGAAGGGCTACAAAAATGATAAATTATTCATGTGAAGCTATGTTATTATTTCTTGTGCTTTATGTAGTTCAGGAATTCTGCCCAAAGAAATTGTATTTAAATATTGCTTTACAGCCAATAATGTGCTTTTTTTTGTCACCATAAATGCATAAGACATAGGGAGCAGAAATATGCCATTCCATGAGATCATATTTGATTTAATAATTGTCAACTCCACTGTCCAGCCCCATCTTCATAGCCCTTGGATTCCATTACTGATTAAAAATCTGTTTATCTCAAACTTGTATTTACTTATCAACCCTGCCTCTGTAGCCCTCTGCAGTAAAACAAATTGACAGATTTACTACCCTCTAACAGAAGAAATTCCTCCTGAGATGATGTTATCTGGTCCTAGACTCTCCCATAAAGGGAAACAACCTCTCCACATCTACTTGTCAAGCCCCCTTAGAATTTTATATATGTTAGTAAGTATAATTGTAGGATGCCAATAGTGCATAAAGAGGCCTTTTAACCAGTTGAGTTAGCACCAACCCTGCAAAGAGTATCCCATTCAGACCCAGGCACACCTCCAAACCTGGAGTCAACCTAGTGAGCCTTCTCTGGAACTACCTCCAATGCCAGTACATCTTGCCTTTAATAACAGCACCAAACTGTTCACATTATTCCAGGTGTGATTCCAGGCTTTCGCAAGTCCTCCCTATTTTTATACTCAGTTCCATTTTACATTGAGGCCAATAGTGTTTTTGCTTCCCTATTATCCACAGAATTTGTTGATAGCTTTTTGTGATTCATAGAGTCATGGAGTCATACAGCACACAAGCAGACCCTCTGGTCCAACTTGACCATGCTGACCAGCTATCCCAAACTTAACTAGTTCTTTTTGCCTGTGTTTGGTCTATGTCCCTCTAAATATTTCCTTTCAATACGTCTGTATAAATGTCATTGAAATATTGTAATTGTACCCACATTACCACTTCCTCTGCCAGCTCTAACTCTCTCCTCCCTTACTCAACAACTTTTGTTGTTGTTGTACTCCCCGTGACGGACTTTGCACATAATTTATTCAGAAACATGGGCAATTTGGTGGAGCAGGAAAAAAACAGTGGTGCATAAAAGCATTCCTGGATCTATGAAAGAAGTAACAACTAGTTCTCTTGGCCAGGAGGCTTGAGTTCAAGTCCCATTTAGCTCCAGATAGTGTCATACATAATTGGTTAGAAGTTGGTTAGAAATATATAATTACAGCTAGCCAACTAAAGCAAGTAACTGAGAATTAGAACAAGCTGAGGATCATCGGAATTTTTTATAGCTTCACACTTCAACACTAAAATTAAAAAATGAGGAAAAGAGGGCTCTGAAGATGGTAGGGTAGTTGAAGTTATTTTTGATTGTTCTAACAAACAGGAGAAACAGACACAATATCCAAAGGCTTCTGACCAAAGAGTACTAAATTACTTACTCCCAAAAAAATGTAATGACTTGGAAAGAATCATAGATAGGAGTGTTGAAGCTACACGTTGGCTGATAAAACAGCTCTGTTCTGTTTTGCCAGGTAAGTAAATGAAGTGAAGGTCTAAATAAAAATGAAACATGTTGGCAACCAGTCCATTTCTAGTTCCTCCTATTATCAATGACAGGATTCTGGTTTGTGGAACTTTTAGAATTGTGGAACAATACTTAAATTTTATTTTGATCATTAACACAATCTAATTTGACCAACTACTCTGCCCAGTAGTTACTCACAATAAACCTAAATGATTCTCAACTCAATGTTCTTTCCCAGTACAAAGTCCGAAAATCTATCTGGGATTATTTTATCACTTCAGAAGCAAAATGTGATACTTACTACTGAATCTGCAACTTGTTGCTCAAATATGTGTTGCCTTCTGTTGATGTGTAGGTGCTGGTGTTGGACTGGTGTGGGGCAAGGTCAAAAATCACATGACTCCAGGCTGTAGTGCAGTAGGTTAATTTAAATATACAAGCTTTTGGTGTCTCGCTCCTTCTTCAGGTTTCAGTGAGAGAGGTGGCATCAGACACAGAATTTATAAGCATAGATCAAAGGCTCACAGAACTGAAGCAAATGTGTTGAACAAACCTAAAATGGGCGTTTAATCTTTCATAAATTAGAAAGGATTAATATGCAAATCCCAGAATTTCTTTCAAGTCACTGCCCCGAGATAACTAAAGGTTTTATCAGTATACCAGAGGTGGCATCTCAGGTCGTACAATGCATTTTAGGTGGGAGGCCTTTTTTCAGAATCTGACTTGGAGTCAGAGTGGTTTTATTTCCACAGACACAGACACACATGCATACACACACACACACACACACACACACACACACACACACATGCACGTACACATGCACACACACTCTCTCGCGCGACACCACCCCCCCCACACACACACACACACACACACACACACACACACACACACACACACACACACACACACACACACACGCACGCACAATTTGCAGATGGTCAATGTGGCATTTTATAAATTCCTACTTTGGAAATAAATCCATTCTGACTCCAAGTTGATACACAGACGGATTCTAAACAAGGCCTCACATCTAAAATGCATTATCTGACCTGAGATGTCACCTCTGATACGCTGATAAAATCTTTAGTTATCTCAGGGCAGTAACTTGAAAGAAATTCTGGAATTTGCATATTGATACTTGCCAGCTGATTAAATATTTAACTCCCATTTTATATTTGTTCAGCACGTTCACAGCAGTTCCAAGACCCTTTGATCCTTTGTTTATAAATTTTGTGTCTGATGCCACTTCTCTCACTGACACCTGAAGAAGGAGTGAGACTCTGAAAGCGCGAGTCGTCAAATAAACCTGTTAGACTACAACCTGATGGAAATGCCTTGGGGCCCAATGCCTACTTTACACAACCACATTCTGAAGACACTGGAAAACGGAGAGCTATAGTTCAAGTATTGCAATTTGCCATGGTAACTTGGGAAAGATTAGAGTTAAAAAAAAGCTGTTATGGCTTTTAAGATTTTCAAGAAAAGCACAAGAAACATCTTCCTGCCTAAGTCCTTGACAACAAGATATAACGGCTGAAGGAAATTACAACAAAAGGTTCCTACACTTATGTGCTGCCCTTTGTAAGAATGCAAAGATCAGGCAGTAAGCAACAGAGATAATGGGAACTGCAGATGCTGGAGAATTCCAAGATAATAAAATGTGAGGCTGGATGAACACAGCAGGCCCAGCAGCATCTCAGGAGCACAAAAGCTGACGTTTCGGGCCTAGACCCTTCATCAGAGAGGGGAATGGGGTGAGGGAACTGGAATAAATAGGGAGAGAGGGGGAGGCGGACCGAAGATGGAGAGAAAAGAAGATAGGTGGAGAGGAGAGTATAGGTGGGGAGGTAGGGAGGGGATAGGTCAGTCCAGGGAAGACGGACAGGTCAAGGAGGTGGGATGAGGTTAGTAGGTAGCTGGGGGTGCGGCTTGGGGTGGGAGGAAGGGATGGGTGAGAGGAAGAACAGGTTAGGGAGGCAGAGACAGGTTGGACTGGTTTTGGGATGCAGTGGGTGGGGGGGAAGAGCTGGGCTGGTTGGACGTTTCCAGCCTAGACCCTTCATCAGAGAGGGGGATGGGGAGAGGGAACTGGAGTAAGCAACAGAGCTGTTTTATCAGCCAACTTGAAGCTTTGCCACTCCTATTGATGACGCTTTCCAAGCAATTAGCACTTGTTGGGAATAAGTAATTGAGAGCTATTTGGTTGGAACGTCTTTGGCCATTGTGTTTGTTTCTTCTGTTTGTTAAAACAATCAAAAATAATTTCAACTGCCCTGCCATCTTCGGAACCCTCTTTTCCTCACTTTGAATTTTACTGTTGAAGTGCGAAACTGCAGAAAATTCAGACAATCATCTAACTCCTCAGTTTGTCCCAATTCTTATTTACTTGTTTTAATTGATTAGTTGTTACTAGATACTTCTAATCAACTTGTTCAGACATGTATGACACTATCTGGAACTAGATATGGCGTGAACCTAACCCTTCTGGCCCAGACGGCTAGTTGTTCATGGATGAGGGTTCTCAAAGCCCACCATGCTGTAATTTTACACCGTCTTTGTAGATTAATATAATATCCATCTCTTCCTTCTGCCAAAATGCATAACCTTGCCTTTTCCCATATTATTTTCCAAGCACCTAGGTTCTGACCACTCACTTAACCTGCCTGTATCCCTCTGCAGACTATCACTCTCACTAGTTGCCTTCCCACCTATTTTTGTGTCATTTGCAAATTTGGTGATAACATATTCATCCATTCCTTCTCTAAGTCACTAGTATATATTGTTAGCAGTTATGGCTCCAGTACTGAGATAACAAGGTGTAGCGCTGGACAAACACAGCAGGCCAAGCAGCATCAGAGGAGCAGGAAGGCTGACGTTTCAGGCTAGATCCTTCTTCAGAAAATTGCTCCAGCACTGATCCTTGTCATATTCCATTGGTTACAGGTTGCCATCCTGAAAATGCCCCCTTTATCCTAACTCTGGTTTCTATTAGTTAGCCAGACTTCTATCCAACAACTATACTACCACAAACACCATGGGCTCTAATCTTATGCAGTTGCCTGTGGAACCCAATCAAATGCTTTGGGAAAATCCAAATATGTTATATTTGTGGTTTCCCTCTTATCTACTCTACTTGTTGTATCCTCACAGAATTCTAATAAATTTGTTAGGCATGATTTCCTGTTTGTGAAGCCATGCTGACTCTTCTTGATTATATTGTGTATTTCAAAATTCTTTGCTCCTGCGTCATCTTTAATGGACTAGCATTTTCCCAATGACAGTTGTGAAGCTAACTCGTATAGTTACCTTTTCTCGTCTTCCCTTTAGAATAACAAAATTATATCTGTAGTTTCCCAATTCTCTGGGCTTTTCTGGAATCAAAACATTCATGGAAGGTACCATCAGTACATTACTGTCTCTGTAGCTATTTATTTTAAAATCTTAGGGTGCAATTTATCAGGTCCAGGGGACTTATTGATCTTTAGCCCCATGATATTGCCATTAATCTATGCACAACAAGCTTTCAAGATTTGGAAATAATATCTAAACACTGCACATTGTCACTCAAACAGCAGTGACATTACCTGTTTTCTTGATGTTTTTGAGTGATAACTTTAGACTAGGACGCCAAAAGAACTTCCTTGCTCTTTTTAGAATAATGTCATGACATTCTTTAGAGGATAGATGATATCCTCTGAGAGGATAGATAGGACTTCAGTTTCATGTTTCACCTGAAAGATTGCATCTTTGACAGTACAATGCTTCTCTAGTACTGCGCTGTTGTGTAAATCCAGGATTACATGCTGTAATGTCTCGAGTATGTCTGGATGTTACAACTTTAACAGTTAGATATTTACGACAGAGTTGAGATGCATAACCAAGTCAAATCAATGAGTAGAAACTTGCTGTGTGCGGCTATCTTGCTTGGAAATACATATGATGGTTTTAACCTGAATGATGCAGTATAATAACATGATGTTCAATGCCTGATCAAATAGAAGTTCATGGTGGACTGTTCACACGGGCTTCAAACCATAGTATCGTAGAAAAGTGTAACTGTGAGACCTGTTTCAGAGATAGTAGGAGCTGCAGATGCTGGAGAATCTGAGATAACAAGGTGTGGAGCTGGATGAACACAGCAGGCCAAGCAGCATCATAGGAGCAGGAAAGCTAACATTTCGGTCCTAGACCCTTCATCACTTTGTTATACTGTGAGACCTGTGGTATGTTATGCCATTCATATCACAAGTTCACAACATCAGAAATTTTCATTCATAAGTCATTTAATGGAAATTTATTTTCAGCTGTGAGCATAACTAATGAGTATTAGGAGAAAGCCTAAATTTTAAAGCATTTAATACTAGTTTTCATGATTAATTGCTTTTGATCTAAATGGGAGCTGCATTGCTAACCTCTGTGTGATTAACACGACAGAGTTAATTGACCTCCTTATGAAATCTCCCTCTTCCTGCTATGTCTCCATATGCACCCTTCAAGCCTGTTTTGTCCACTTTTTACAGACTTGACCCAATTTTGACTAAATTACTCTCCTCCATTTCTGCCACATTTCCAGATGTTGAAACAGCCTTCTTTGAACCATCTTAATAAATATCTACTGGGTTTCCAAAATAGGGGTCTGGACATTTTGAATGAAGAAGAAATTTCTTTACATGAAGGGGTTATGAATCATTTTATCTCAGAGGCTTGAGACTGCTCAGTCATTCAAGACTGCAATCAATAGATTTTTGGGAAGTAGGGGAATCAAGGGATATAGCAACAAAGTGAGAAGATGAAGTTGCAGTCGATGATTGATCATATCTGTAGAATAAGAGCTTAATGTTACTGAGACATGCCAAAGGTAAAGTTGCAATAGTTTGACTGCATCATTGGGCTGCTCGCTCATTAGAGAGAGATGACTGGTGGTGATTTGACTTTAGTGTCACCACACCTCAAGTGAGGGGAGAGGTTAAAAAGGAGAGTCCTTCATGGTAACCTCAGCTGATGGGGATTGAGCTCATGCTGTTGGACCCACTCTACTTTGCAACCCAGCCATCCAGCCAACTGAGCTAACCAAACCCAATGACATAACATATATCACCTCAGGAAGTTGTAACATCGCATGATGTTTCTCTTGCATTCTTGTGGAAAGATAAATACACAATCAAATGCTAGTCACCATTAAATAAAGTAAATGTTTCCCTACTTCGATAGATCAAGAAGATTACAATATTGGAATCACAGAGCATTCTCAAAGTATTGAATGGTCTAATCTTCCTCCTATTCCTTAAAAAAAGTCGATTATCTACTCGGTCAATGCAATCAGTCACTACTTCATAGAATCCTGTTAACGTTTTCAAAATGACTTTTCTTTAACAAACCCATATTTGCTGTCCTTGATTATCCCAGGCATTTGTAAATGTTTATCAGTATGTGAAATCTAAGAATTTGCACAAAACTGACATGAGACTAACTACATTATTTCCTTTATCAATATCACTACTATATACTGGCTACCTTTCAGTCTCAGGAACAATGCCCCTTGGGTTCCTTCTATATCTTTCCCCTCTCACCGTAAACCTATGCACTCTAGTTTTGGCCTCCCTGACCTGGGGAAATGACCTTGCCCAATTACCCTATCCATGTCCCCCATGATTTGAGAAACGTCTATAAGGACACCCCTCAGCCTCGGCACTCCAGGTAAAATAGCCCCAGCCTATTCAGTCTCTCCCTATAGCGCGAACCCTCCAACCTTGGCAATGTCCTCATAAATCTTTTCTCAACCATTTCAAGTTTCACAACATCCTGCCTATAGCAGGGAGACCAGAATTGCATACAGTATTCCAAAAGTAACCTAACCAATGTCCTGTACAGCTGCAACATGACCTCCCAACTTCTTTATTCAATACACTGACCAATAAAGGCAAGCATACTGAACGTCTTCTTCACTAACCTATCTGCTTGCGAATTCAGGGAACTATGAGCCTGCACTCCAAGGTCTCTTTGTTCAGC
Source organism: Stegostoma tigrinum (assembly GCF_030684315.1). Lineage (NCBI taxonomy): Eukaryota > Metazoa > Chordata > Chondrichthyes > Orectolobiformes > Stegostomatidae > Stegostoma > Stegostoma tigrinum. Next base: position 30,192,623 of record NC_081357.1, read on the forward strand.
AACACTCCCCAGGACCTTATCACTAAGTGTATGAGTCCTCCCCTGATAGGCCTTCCAAAAATGCAGCACTTCACATTTATCTAAATTAAACTCCATCTGCCTTCCTCAGCCCATTGGCCTATTTGATCAAGATCCCATTGTACTCCAAAGTAATCTCCTTCCTGTCTAGCACATCTCCAATTTTAGTATCATCTGCAAACTTGCAAATCATACATCCTATGAGAGATAATGGGAACTGCAGATGCTGGAGAGTTCCAAGATAATAAAATGTGAGGCTGGATGAACACAGCAGGCCAAGCAGCATCTCAGGAGCACAAAAGCTGACGTTTCGGGCCTAGACCCTTCATCAGAGAGGGGGATGGGGAGAGGGAGCTGGAATAAATAGGGAGAGAGGGGGAGGCGGACCGAAGATGGAGAGTAAAGAAGATAGGTGGAGAGAGTATAGGTGGGGAGGTAGGGAGGGGATAGGTCAGTCCAGGGAAGACGGACAGGTCAAGGAAGTGGGATGAGGTTAGTAGGTAGCTGGGGGTGCGGCTTAGTGTGGGAGGAAGGGATGGGTGAGAGGAAGAACCGGTTAGGGAGGCAGAGACAGTTTGGACTGGTTTTGGGATGCAGTGGGTGGGGGGGAAGAGCTGGGCTGGTTGTGAGGTGCAGTGGGGGGAGGGGACGAACTAGGCTGGTTTAGGGATGCAGTAGGGGAAGGGGAGATTTTGAAACTGGTGAAGTCCACATTGATACCATATGGCTGCAGGGTTCCCAGGCGGAATATGAGTTGCTGTTCCTGCAACCTTCGGGTGGCATCATTGTGGCAGTGCAGGAGGCCCATGATGGACATGTCATCTAGAGAATGGGAGGGGAAGTGGAAATGGTTTGCGACTGGGAGGTGCAGTTGTTTGTTGCGAACTGAGCGGAGGTGTTCTGCAAAGCGGTCTCCAAGCCTCCGCTTGGTTTCCCCAATGTAGAGGAAGCCGCACCGGGTACAGTGGATGCAGTATACCACATTGGCAGATGTGCAGGTGAACCTCTGCTTAATGTGGAATGTCATCTTGGGGCCTGCGATAGGGGTGAGGGAGGAGGTGTGGGGACAAGTGTAGCATTTCCTGCAGTTGCAGGGGAAGGTGCCGGGTGTGGTGGGGTTGGAGAGCAGTGTGGAGCGAACAAGGGAGTCACAGAGAGAGTGGTCTCTACGGAAAGCAGACAGGGGAGGGGATGGAAAAATGTCTTGGGTGGTGGGGTCGGATTGTAAATGGCGGAAGTGTCGGAGGATGATGCGTTGTATCCGGAGGTTGGTAGGGTGGTGTGTGAGAACGAGGGGGATCCTCTTAGGGCGGTTGTGGCGGGGGCGGGGTGTGAGGGATGTGTTGCGGGAAATACGGGAGACGCGGTCAAGGGCGTTCTTGATCACTGTGGGGGGAAAGTTGCGGTCCTTAAAGAACTTGGACATCTGGGATGTGCGGGAGTGGAATGTCTTATCGTGGGAGCCCACCTCTTCCTCCGGTACATTGATGACTGTATCGGCGCCGCCTCTTGCTCCCCAGAGGAGCTCGAACAGTTCATCCACTTCACCAACACCTTCCACCCCAACCTTCAGTTCACCTGGGCCATCTCCAGCACATCCCTCACCTTCCTGGACCTCTCAGTCTCCATCTCAGGCAACCAGCTTGTAACTGATGTCCATTTCAAGTCCACCGACTCACACAGCTACCTAGAATACACCTCCTCCCACCCACCCTCCTGCAAAAATTCCATCCCCTATTCCCAATTCCTCCGCCTCCGCCGCATCTGCTCCCACGATAAGACATTCCACTCCCGCACATCCCAGATGTCCAAGTTCTTTAAGGACCGCAACTTTCCCCCCACAGTGATCGAGAACGCCCTTGACCGCGTCTCCCGTATTTCCCGCAACACATCCCTCACACCCCACCCCCGCCACAACCGCCCTAAGAGGATCCCCCTCGTTCTCACACACCACCCTACCAACCTCCGGATACAACGCATCATCCTCCGACACTTCCGCCATTTACAATCTGACCCCACCACCCAAGACATTTTTCCATCCCCTCCCCTGTCTGCTTTCCGGAGAGACCACTCTCTCCGTGACTCCCTTGTTCGCTCCACACTGCCCTCCAACCCCACCACACCCGGCACCTTCCCCTGCAACCGCAGGAAATGCTACACTTGTCCCCACACCTCCTCCCTCACCCCTATCGCAGGCCCCAAGATGACATTCCACATCAAGCAGAGGTTCACCTGCACATCTGCCAATGTGGTATACTGCATCCACTGTACCCGGTGTGGCTTCGTCTACATGGGGGAAACCAAGCGGAGGCTTGGAGACCGCTTTGCAGAACACCTCCGCTCAGTTCGCAACAAACAACTGCACCTCCCAGTCGCAAACCATTTCCACTCCCCCTCCCATTATCTAGATGACATGTCGATCATGGGCCTCCTGCACTGCCACAATGATGCCACCCGAAGGTTGCAGGAACAGCAACTCATATTCCGCCTGGGAACCCTGCAGCCTAATGGTATCAATGTGGACTTCACCAGTTTCAAAATCTCCCCTTCCCCTACTGCATCCCTAAACCAGCCTAGTTCGTCCCCTCCCCCCACTGCACCACACAACCAGCCCAGCTCTTCCCCCCCACCCACTGCATCCCAAAACCAGTCCAACCTGTCTCTGCCTCCCTAACCGGTTCTTCCTCTCACCCATCCCTTCCTCCCACACCAAGCCGCACCCCCAGCTACCTACTAACCTCATCCCACCTCCTTGACCTGTCCGTCTTCCCTGGACTGACCTATCCCCTCCCTACCTCCCCACCTATACTCTCTCCACCTATCTTCTTTACTCTCCATCTTCGGTCCGCCTCCCCCTCTCTCCCTATTTATTCCAGCTCCCTCTCCCCATCCCCCTCTCTGATGAAGGGTCTAGGCCCGAAACGTCAGCTTTTGTGCTCCTGAGATGCTGCTTGGCCTGCTGTGTTCATCCAGCCTCACATTTTATAATCATACATCCTATGTTCACATTCAAATCATTTATATAAGTGATGAAAAGCAGTGGACCCAGCACTGATCCTTGAGGCACACCACTGGTCACTGGCCTCCAGTCTGAAAAGCAATCTTCCACCACCACCCTCTGTCTTCTATATTTGAGCCAGTTCTGTATCCAAATTGCTAACAAAGAAACAAAGAAACAAAGAAACCTACAGCACAGGAACAGACCCTTTGGCCCTCCAAGCCTGCGCCGATCAAGATCGACTGTCTAACCTGTCATCCATATTCTAACGGTCTGTGTGCATTTGCTCCCTGCCCATCCATGTACCTGTCCAAATATATCTTAAAAGACGCTAACGTGTCTGCGTCTACCACCTCCGCTGGCAACGCGTTCCAGGCGCCCACCACCCTCTGCGTAAAGAACTTTCCATGCATATAGAACATAGAACATAGAACATAGAACAGTACAGCACAGAACAGGCCCTTCAGCCCACAATGTTGTGCCGACCATTGATCCTCATGTATGCACCCTCAAATTTCTGTGACCATATGCATGTCCAGCAGTCTCTTAAATGACCCCAATGACCTTGCTTCAACAACTGCTGCTGGCAACGCATTCCATGCTCTCACAACTCTCTGCGTAAAGAACCTGCCTCTGACATCCCCTCTATACTTTCCACCAACCAGCTTAAAACTATGACCCCTCGTGCTAGCCATTTCTGCCCTGGGAAATAGTCTCTGGCTATCAACTCTATCTATGCCTCTCATTATCTTGTATACCTCAATTAGGTCCCCTCTCCTCCTCCTTTTCTCCAATGAAAAGAGACCGAGTTCAGTCAACCTCTCTTCATAAGATAAGCCCTCCAGTCCAGGCAGCATCCTGGTAAACCTCCTCTGAACCCTCTCCAAAGCATCCACATCTTTCCTATAATAGGGCGCCCAGAACTGGACGCAGTATTCCAAGTGCGGTCTAACCAAAGTTTTATAGAGCTGCAACAAGATCTCACGACTCTTAAACTCAATCCCCCTGTTAATGAAAGCCAAAACACCATATGCTTTCTTAACAACCCTGTCCACTTGGGTGGCCATTTTAAGGGATCTATGTATCTGCACACCAAGATCCCTCTGTTCCTCCACGCTGCCAAGAATCCTATCCTTAATCCTGTACTCAGCTTTCAAATTCGACCTTCCAAAATGCATCACCTCGCATTTATCCAGGTTGAACTCCATCTGCCACCTCTCAGCCCATCTCTGCATCCTGTCAATGTCCCGCTGCAGCCTACAACAGCCCTCTACACTGTCAACGACACCTCCGACCTTTGTGTCGTCTGCAAACTTGCTGACCCATCCTTCAATCCCCTCGTCCAAGTCATTAATAAAAATTACAAACAGTAGAGGCCCAAGGACAGAGCCCTGTGGAACCCCACTCACCACTGACTTCCAGGCAGAATATTTTCCTTCTACTACCACTCGCTGTCTTCTGTTGGCCAGCCAATTCTGTATCCAAGCAGCTAAGTTCCCCTGTATCCCATTCCTCCTGACCTTCTGAATGAGCCTTCCATGGGGAACCTTATCAAATGCCTTACTGAAGTCCATATACACCACATCCACAGCTCGACCCTCATCAACCTTTCTAGTCACATCCTCAAAAAACTCGATAAGGTTTGTAAGGCATGACCTACCCCTCACAAATATCTCCCTTAAACTTTCCTCCTCTCACTTTGAACTCATGACCCCTAGTAATTGAGTCCCCCACTCTGGGAAAAAGCTTTTTGCTATCCACCCTGTCTATACCCCTCATGATTTTGTAGACCTCAATCAGGTCCCCCCTCAATCTCCGTCTTTCTAATGAAAATAATCCTAATCTATTCAACCTCTCTTCATAGCTGGCACCCTCCATACCAGGCAACATCCTGGTGAACCTCCTCTGCGCCCTCTCCAAAGCATCCACATCCTTTTGGTAATGTGGCAACCAGAACTGTACACAATACTCCAAATGTGGCCGAACCAAAGTCCTATACAACTGCAACATGACCCGCCAACTCTTGTACTCAATATCCTGTCCAATGAAGGAAAGCATGCCATATGCCTTCTTGACCACCCTGTTGACCTGCGTTGTCACCTTCAGGGAACAATGGACCTGAACACCCAGATCTCTCTGTTCATCAATTTTCCCTAGGACTTTTCCATTTACTGTACAGTTCGCCATTGAATTTGATCTTCCAAAATGCATCACCTCACATTTGCCCGGATTGAACTCCATCTGCCATTTACCTGCCCAACTCTCCAGTCTATCTATATTCTGCTGTAATTTCTGACAGTCCCCTTCACTATCAGCTACTCCACCAATCTTAGTGTCATCGGCAAACTTGCTGATCAGACCACCTACACCTTCCTCTAGATCATTTACATATATCACAAACAACAGTGGTCCCAGCACAGATCCCTGTGAAACACCACTGGTTACAGGTCTCCAATTTGAGAAACTGCCTTCTACTACTACCCTCTGTCTCCTGTTCCCCAACCAGTTTTTTATCCATCTAGCTGGCACACCCTGGACCCCATGTGACTTCACTTTCTCCATCAGCCTGCCATGGGGAACCTTATCAAACGCCTTACTGAAGTCCATGTATATGACATCTACAGCCTTTCCCTCATCAGTTCTCCTTCTATTCTGTGTGACCTAAACTTGCTAATCAGTATCCTATGAGGAACTTTGTTGAATGCATTACTGACGTCCACATAGATCATATTGAACACTCTGCCCTCATCAGTCCTCTTTGTTACTTCTTTAAAAAAGTCACGATAGTAAGACATGATTTCCCATGCACATTTCCATGCGTGTTGACTATCCCTAATCAATCCTTGCCTCTCCAAATACATGTAAGCCCTGTCCCTCAGGATTCCCTCCAACAATATGCCCACCACCAATGCCAGGTTCAAAGGTCTTTAAATGAAAGTGTTTGGGTAAACCCTGAAGGAGTTATTTGAATCTGAGAAAATGTAAGTACAGGCGTACGAAAGGTTGAGGCAGAAGTTATCATACTTTCCAGGCTGGGAGCTAAGGTCACAGTTAAATTAAGCCAATAGCAGTGATTGAAAAGAAGGCCATTTTTTTAATAGGTACTGCAAAGGTTCTTTTGAGTACTATAAAGGAGTGATTTGGGTATCTTTAAAAAAATATTTTGGGATGAATGGCTTTATGTTTTGCTGTGTGTTTTGAAATTTCTAAATATGTGTTAGGTATAAATGAGTTGTTCGATGTTAACTTCATTTCTTTTGTCAAATAAACATCTATCTTATTGTTAAAGCCAACTTTCCAATATTGTTTTCTTAAGTTTCAGTAATAGACTGCCCTGTTAAAACCAAATAAAAAGAAAACATGACCTACTGGATTTATCATGATTTATCAGCTCTCTCCCATCAGATTTCAGTTTGGGATCTTACTTGTCAACTCATAACATCAGCTATGGTCATAGCAAGACCATTTCTTCCTAAGTATAGAATAGTACAACTGAAGATCATGCAGCTTACCATCTCTGTCTTGACTCCTTTAACGAACAACCCAATTAGGACAATACCTGACTTTTTCCTCGAACCCCTGCAAATTTTGATCAAATACATAACTTCCATGAAGCTGTCTTGTCCTCTTAAAGTGTATAATTATTTTCCTGATTCTTTACCATAAACCCAAGTTTACTGCCATTTGCAAGCTTTTCAGTTATGGCTTGAACCCGAAAGCCAGGTAATTAATACAACTATAATCACACATAAACAGCCATTCACCACCATTAGAGATACCTGAAACATTAGCTTTCCTGTTCCTCTGCTGCTGCTTGACCTGCTGTGTTCATCCAGCTCTACACCTTGTTATCTCACATTTGCCACTATTATCTGTTTGCAATTCCTCAGTAAATTTTGTTCACACAAATATTGCTTCCGCTCCATTTATCCCATGAAGCTTCAGTTTTGCTGACAAGTTTAAAATATGACAATTTGTCAAAAACTGAAAGACTATATGCAAAACATCAACAGCACTATCTTCATCCACTCTCTCTTTCATCTATATAATGCTCCTTGGTGTCATCAACCGAAAGCATGCATTTGCACTGACAATACAGTTTTAAGTTACCATTTCCTCAAATCCTCAAATGATCAGACTGCATGCAGCATTGGAAGAAAGAAACTTTCTCCACGGTGAAGAACAAAGTCATAATCTTCAGTCTCCATTGCAAAGTTCATTCCTAGCTACTGATGCTATCCCTGTTCCTGGAAACTGCCTGAGCCTGAATCAGACTTTGCAAACTTGCATCACTTGTCAAACTGAGATGAACATCTAACTCTATTGGTGACATCAAAATATGATAAAATCTGTTGTTTGCTAGCTATATTGGTTGGAGTTTCAAAGCCTGTATTTTGACATAGCAATAAAATGTGGATTATTCATTTTCAGCTTCCATTATCTGACTTTCAAAGGAAAAAAGAGTGAATTAAAAATGGTTGTAATAATTTCACTATCAAACTTTACAAAACCATCAATAAGCAAGATGGTTTATCAAAGGAGACTAAAACCATTCATGCATGAAAAAACCTGTATTTCTTGTTTGACTGACACTTTTATGAGAAGTTCAAAGGTTGGAGATAGAAAAAGATCTGCAAATATTCAACTTGCAAGCAATAAACCTATACATGCAAATACATGAATGAGCCATATTTCAAGCCATTTGGGCAGAGATGATGGGGTGGATTTGTAAGTGCAACTGGAGAGGGCTTTCTCTTTCTCTCTGCACCCTTAGGAAGGATAAATTCCAGTGACAAAGTAAATTAGAGAACTATCTGAATGACAAGAATTCAAAGATATCTGCAATATCCATGGCTGCAGTTAACCCAATCCTAACTGACTGCAGTCTTCGGATAAAACCTAACCCCTCAAGAATACTCTAAGGACTTTAAACTGAATAGTCTTTCAACTTTTTAATTTTTGGATGTTAACTGTGTTTTTAATTTTGTAACTGTGTCTGTATTTTGATATAAGTCTTTATTATTTTTCTTAGGGTTGGCAAGTAGTAAAGTTGCTCTTTCTTTTCCTCAAGAAAACCTTACAATTGGCTCCTTATTCTTTCTGGTGTTCTAGTTGTCATAGATTTGTTGGTGTGAGGAAATGGAATTTAAAACATTTTGACTTGGTTAAGGAGGAGGTTAAAAAGAGGATGAGTCAATAATTGATTTCTGGAAGAAGTTTGTTCATTGAATTTCCCGTCTCTTACATCAGACCTCCGAGAAACCAGCTACTGGTAGGTTGCCAGGTTGTGAGCAAGTGGAAGCTAATTGGGAAATTGGATTTCGACCTGTCTTCAGAACAAACACAGGGGCAATTAGTGTTCAGTGTTTCTGCCAGTGGTCAGAACAGGATAAATACTCTGAAAAATGACAAACATTCCAGACATGCTGAGAAGCTGAATTCTTTATGTGTCAAGGTTGACCTATATACTAGATCATTGTTGAATAGTCAGATGAAGATGATTCTGGAAAAGCTGCATTATCCAGACTGCCCAATTGAAGGAGATACTCCAGAAGGGAGCCTTGTTGTTGGTAATTGTATCTGCAAATGGAGTGTGCTGTTGTTGGAAATTGCCTGATAGTCAGATCTGTATGACAAAGAGTGGTCGAACAGTATTAGAAGAAGGCAGGTTTGTGAAAGACTTTGGCACTGTTCATGATGCCCCATATGTTCTGAGAATGCTGCCTGACTGACGCCTGCTGACAACCAGGAAAAGCTTCTTCGCTTTATGTCTGCTGTAATGGCACACCAACAGAGTAGTAGCGTGAGCCTAGCATCTCCGCCTGAGACGGCAATGTACAAAAAGGTAAAGCAAGGCAATGCAAGGCATAGATGCTGCATGTCTCCAGCTAGGCTCAAAATGAGTGAGCATTATGACAGCGAGCAATGAGCCTGGAGATCCAGCCTGATCCAATCCATGAGCTGAGTGTGTGTCACTAATCTAGCAGTGTCCTTGCTGCAATATTACAATGATAGTTGCCGGTACAGCATAAGGTGCATCACAGAAGTGCAGAAGCATTCTGCAAGTGAAACAGAGTTGTACATGAGGATTCATAGAGACAGCATGTGTCAAATTCCATTGTCTGTGGATATGGGGTGTATGTGGCCTGTGCCTATGGAATGTGCCCAAGATGTTGCTGCCCAGTGTCCAACATGGAGGTCGTTTTGGTATAAGTGGAGAATTGAATCTGCCAAGAACCTGCTTTGAATTCTACAATGAGTTTTCCTGAATATTAGTTTGTCAGGCAGGTTTAGTAAGATCTCAACTCAGAAAAGTTGGAGTGTTAACAAGGTGATCATCACTTGACAGCTCATTGCTGCCTAGCAAGAATCTCACTCATCCACTTGTGAAATGCATGCAACATCTGGTGAAATGAATTCAACATTGTGCTGGGATTCGTAGAATATCCCATCCAATTCTAACACTCATCTCATGACAGCCCATGTTGCTCAGTGCCTGGTAGGATTCCACTCAATCATTTGGATGTAGGGATAAAATGTAATACTTCTGACCAGGTAAAAATGTAAGGCTTCAAGGGGATTGAGACATTCTGACTCAAGGCAAAAATATGACAGATGGATTATAATGTGGCAAAAATGTGAAGTTATCCACTTTAGTTAGAAAAATTATCCTTGTTACCTTAGTTGAGCAGAGAACCAGAATTTGTATGCAGAAAATGCTTTCACTTAAAGAAAGAAGACCACTGTTCCTGAAATTCAATCTACAATGTCATGGAAAGCAAAATACTTTCTGTAAAAGGTAAAAAGTTGAATCTGGGTCAAGCATTAAACAATGTGTTAATTTAGTTTTTTTTCTTAAAAATCTAAAATTTGACGTATATATTCTCTTTGAGACTTCATAGTGATTGGTACAACTGAGTGGCTTGCTAGGTCATTTCAGAAGGCAGTTGAGAGCCAATAACATTGCTGTGGATCAGACCAGATGAGGGGGGCAGATTTCCTCCCCTGAAGGACATTAGTGATCAGGATGGGTTTTTCCTGACAAACAGCAATGATTTCATGGTTATCAGTTGATTCTTATCTCCAAGCTTATTGTTTTGAATTCAAATTCCACCATGGTGGGATTTGAACCCAAGTCCCCAAAAATCAGCTGAGTTTCTGGATTAATAGTCTATCAATAATGTCACAAGGCCAGCGCCTACCCCATGTAAAACCAAAGATCCTCAAACAGCACCTTCCAAACCCATGACCACTTCCATCTAGAAGGACAAGGGCAGCAGATATATGGGAACACCACCACCTCCAAGTTCCTTTCCAAGTCATTCATCATCCTTACTTGGAAATATATTGCCATTTCTTCGCTGTCACTGGGTCAGAATCCTGGAATTCCCTCCCTAATAGCATTGTGGATCAACCCACATCAGGGGGTTCAAGAAGGCTGCTCACCACCAACTTCTCAAGAGTTGCTAGGGATGAGCAAGAAATGCTGGCCAGCTGGTGATGCCCACATCCCACAAATGAATAGGAAAAATAATGAAATTGCATGGAATATGACTCCTTTGAATGAACTGAACTGTTAACCAAGTTTCAAGCTGAAGCTTTTGGTATTATGTATAGTTTTAAAGAAAGTGTTCTTCAAATTGGAATGTTAAAAACTTAAAAAGTAATAAAATCTGTGAAGATCATGTTGGTGCTACATTTTATTCGAATGCAACTTATTCTCGGTGCTGATGTTATCACCATAAAATACATCTGAAAAGTTAATATTAAATACACATGGTGTACAAAATGAACACTTACAAATTCGACTCTAAGGAAACAAAGCCTTTTCTTACTCATAAGTTGAACTATTTGGTATCATACCACAGAGATGAAAATATAATGTTATGACCACCTGACAAATCTTACAGGAATCAACAAAGGCATCATGAGACAGATAATGGTGTAACCCAAATCCCAAGCGTGCTTTGGAACAGGCCTATTATTTTATCTTCTCTGACCTGGGTCACGGCAGGCTTCAGAGATATTAACCCCTGTAAATCAATGTTGAGCAAAATCTATTGAAGGCTTTACGATGATTTTTCACAAGTTCCATTTAAACAATAAATTTTTGTTTCAAAATCAATAACTTGGTCAATAATCTAAATATACTTGTATATCTATCCATGGGAGGATGGCAAAAGACAGACTGCTCGTTGTACACCAATTTTGGATTTTAATTTTGGATTAGATGGAGAATAATTGGCTGATCTGCTGTTGTCTGCTTTTTCAAGAATTTCATCCCGAACCACTCTATGGCTCCTTTCAGCCACTTTGTTGAACTTTCACCGAGCTTTGGTCCTAGAATTTAATAGGTCAAATTTTATTTGATGATGTTTCTGTTGAGTGCCTTGGGACACATTTACTCTGTTAAAGGGGAATAAAAGTTGTTGTTTTGTGCTTTACTATGATTTCAGATTCACTCTTTCCCTTCTCTGATGCTTTTTTATTCGTAAGTCTTTGTTCTTCTCTTTTCTTTCGCTTCTTTCCTTTCAAGTAAGTGGCGTGACATGCTGCAAGCGACAGCAAGGAGTGCAGCAAGCCAATAAGGTGAGTGTTTAGGGAGAGAAATTCAGAGCTTAGAGTCAGGTTTTGTGATGAAGATGAGGAAATGTCCAGTCTGGAAGGTTTGTAGGGCTGGAGAAAGGTTACAGAGATGGGGAAGAGGTGAGGCCATGGATGTATTTGAAAACAATGATGAGAAATCTAAAATTCAGATATTTTCAAACGAGGTGTTGAATTGGATTTGGTGCGTGTCAGGACTGTGGAAGAAGAGCTCAGATGAGTAAAGTTTATGGAAGGTGAAAGATGGGAGGCTGGTTATGCATATCTTGGAATAGTTGGGTGTAATCTTATAGGGGGGCTCACTAACATGGGCTATGGCGAGATTTGCGACAGAATTGAATGTAATTCCAGTGAGACCTATCAACACTAGGAACACATCTCACTGCATCTTTTATGCTTCTGTTCAGCGGCAATGTGCATTGCATGCCAAACTGCAGTGAGTTACCAGTTCAAGAGAATGTCAGCTTGTGAAATGCCTTATTTATAGCCCAACTAGTCCCAATAATACTCAGCTTCCTATCTTATCAAAAGCCCTGAACAAGTGAGACATTGAGAATCCTCAACATGGAAATCGAAGCGATGACTTTGATGGTGACTCTGGCTCACAGTTGGCAGCCAAGAGCCTCCATGTTGTTCAGCACCAAACAGCATCTCAGGACACGACCCACATTCACCAGCTGCACACATCCCTCACGCACAGACACTAGCGTCTGATATATGCCAGCCACTAAGGACCATCACAGAACCCCTGTGTTCCGCTTTTATGATGGTCAGGAAGCACAAACTTGCATTGCAGGGCACACTAAAATCTGGGACTGCAAGGCTGCTGCAAAGACACTTTGCAAGCTCTGGCAGGAACCCGGCTCACAGACTGGACCAGGCTGCATTTCTGAGTAGCTCACTTGCTCTCTTAGTTTTCACTCAATAGTGCCTAGATGCATGCTTACACCATCCCTGCCTTGCCATGCCAATAGGCACAGCTTTCCTTGCTGGTTAGGAGTCCAATGCCAACCTACACCATGTGTCAACAGTTCACACAGCAAGCCAGCAGCCATGCCTCAATATCTTAGGGGAAGTGGCCTTACTAAGGTCCATGAAGGCACACATAAGTCAGGGGCACCTGATGCAGCATGTTGAAGACATTCTCAGATCTCAGTCCAGTGGACTTGCCACAACAAGGCATCCAGTTGGGGTGATCTCCGTCAAGAGATTGTTGGGTGGGTCATGGTCAGTCCTGTGGCTCCATACTGTCCGAGAAGGGGGGTGGTGGGGAGATGGTAGTGAGCCATCTGGTAATAACACTCAAGAGGGTGGGGTGGGTCTTAGGGATGGGTGCTACCCCAGCAGAAAAACTGTATCTTTGGGATTGGGCTGCAAGCTTGGGGGAAGTGGGGATGGTAATTGTGAAGTGGAGAACAGTGTGTGCAAGGTGGGGGGGGGGGAGGAAATCGTAAAGCATAATGGGAAGTAGATCATATGGGAGGGAGAGTTTGTTCACAGTCAGCAACATCCAAACATTAAAGTGGAGATATGAACTAATGTGCTTGGGACTGGGGTGAAAGGTGTTATGGCCCTTGTAGACAGGTTGGGTGGGGACCTGGGAAGGTGTGAAACCTATAAGGTTCATGGGAAAAGCTACCAGGAAGAGGATCTGGATGATAGAGGTCTCACCAGTTATTTAGGAGTGGAGACTGCAAGCCAGGGGCTTCCATTGTGCAGGAAATTAAAAGTGTACAAAAGGAAAGAAAATGGCTGCTGCCAGACTCAGACTATGTGTGATAAGTGACTTGTGACAGAGCAGATTACAGGACATAAGGACCTTTAAGCAAGGCAAAATAACACACAGACTCATGCATGTACAGAACACAGACTCATGGGGTCCCTAATCCCTGGATACCCTTCTGCATTGGCTCCCTGTTTGCCTTGCGCTTCCCTGTCCCAGACCACTTCATTCACACCAATACTTTTGGACATTGAGGCCAGGGAAAGAAGAGGGATATGATAGGATGAGGGGAACTGATGTCAACAGGACAGTATATACCTCATTCCTCTTGCTCCCACATGCTGCAGCAGGATCTGAACATAGACATACCAGTGCCCACCTGATCACACAAGAGTAAGTATGGTGTGGTTGCCAGGAACACTAACCTTTTAGCATCTATCTGATGAGTGGTCAGTTGTTCCAGGAATGGCACATGGTAAGATGGGGATTGAATTGGATATCAGGGTGCCATATAGGCAGGGTGGTTAATTAATGGTAAGATGCAATAAGAAATCTTGCTCAGCCTTGCACTGAGAATCCTTCCAAAAGAGTCTGATTATAACATGCATTTCACAATACAGGTGAGATTCACACCACTGAGTCAGAGGTGACAAGGAGATAAACAAAGGTTTCAGCAGCAAATGAGCTGAAGCAGGGACAGAACCAAGCGATGCCATAGAATTGAAAACAGGTGGTTTTGGTGACGGACAGAATCTGGGCTTAGAACTCAGCTTGGGGTTACATATGAAGTCAGCGCTGCAAACAGTCAGATTCAGCCTTGCATATTGAGCAGGGAGAAGAGGGATAGATTCAGTAGTGAGCGAATTAAGTTAGGGACAGAGACTGAAGAAGAGTCATTTAGACTCAAAATGTTAGCTTGTTCTCTGCCCATGAACGCTGTGTGAGCCACTGAAATCTCCAGCATTTGTTGTTTTCAGTATAACTTTACTCTCTGCAATAGCAATTTCAGAAGTTTTCAGATCACGTAATACCAGATAACAGACACCTATTATGGCAGATATAAAACTATTCATTTCTGTAATCTTATTTGGTGATTTGGCTCTACTTGTATACAAAAATGAGCTTAATGGTTTCTCAGATGTCTCCACCAATAATATTAACAGATTAATGTGCTACTGAATTATAGTTATAGTACTAGGAAGGATGTCTTCACCAAGGATACTGCTGACAAGCTAAAGAAACCTTTACAATTTCTGGATTTGGATGGTGAAGATTTGTGATTTCTGCTAAAACCTTGATGTGCATTTACACTGGATAAGAACAAAACTAGGCTCAGCTCTAAAGCCCCCATCCTTTGACTGAACTCCTTGTAGACATTTACTTGCACTTGAATGGCCAACTGCAGCGAAGCTACAAAAAATTTTTGAGCTTGTGGGGATATGAAAAATGTAGCATCTTCTGGAAAGGAAGAAGAAAATTGGACCAATAGTAGTTTTGAGAGTTGGGGGAAATTGGAGCAAAATCAGTTTTACTTATTTTAAATAAAGCAAAGTCACCATCAAACACTGTTTGCTAAGAAATTAATGCACTTGCAACATGCAGTTCTGAGCAAAGTAAGAATATTGGAATATGATATAATTTGGTACCAGGAAAAGGTGTAGGGAAGTGGGTGAGGATTTCATTTAATTAGAGAGGATAGAAAATTTGGAACTTAAACTTACAGATGCATTCAAAATCATTAATGATTTTGCTGAAGCAAATATGGATAAGTTATTTCCATAGACAAATGTGTCAGTAACTAAAGGATGCAGATTTACATTAATTGGCAAAATTTCCCGGGTGAGAAGAGGACAATTTTTTTACATTTTCATGTAATTCATTCACCAGATGTGGCTGCTGATGCCAGGGCCAGCATTTATTATCTATTCATAATTGTCCTCGAGAAAGTGTTAGTGAGCTGTCTTAAAATAATAGAATCAAAGAATAAATCCTCCTGAGAAAGAGGCCATTTGACCCAACGGGTGGAATTTTAGAAAAAACTGAACTGCACCCCTATAACTAGAAATCTGGTAGCATCATGTGGGGAATCCAATAATGCCTGTGTTGGCATCTGTTAAGACTCACTGCAATTTTTTGACCAAAGTTCTGTGCATCAGGATGAGATTCTTGCTTAGCAGTAGCATGTTGTTCATAAACTGGATTAGTAGTTGGTAATGACCTTATCAGCTGCACGCTTTACCTAATTAATATACAGTTTTCTATCCTGCCATCCACCACAGGCAGATTAGACAACAAGAATTCTTTGCATGAAAATCTGAGCAAGTACCTGACAACTTCAGCTGGCCGATGGCTATTAGTGACCTTGATGTAGCTTAGCACTGCACAGCATCTCTGGGCATGATCCACAGGCACAGGTTATGCACACCACATGCTCACAAACATTGGCATCTGATAATTTCCAAGGTCCCCTCAGGATCCTCATGGGAACTCTCTGATTCAATGCAATGACAAGTTTCATGATTGATGTGGATCTGTGATGGGAAGTGGTTTTGAGTGCACCAGCCATTCCTTTTACATGTGATGTGTTGGTCCCCCAGCCAGCATAGCACCCCTTCACCAGGTTGGTGCATAAACTGAGGCTGAATGAATGGTGGAGATATGGCCCTCGTTGTTGGGGCTTTGCATGTCTCACTGGGAGAGGGCACATCACCCCGATCTACAGGGAATGTCATCACTGCCTGTTCTTAGAGCTCGGAACCTGTTTTGCTCATTATTTCTCCAACATATGCCATTGTCACTGAGAGTTGTGCACCCAGTAGCTAGTCGGCCGTTGGCTGTGATAGCTGCTTTCCTAAGAAGGTGAAGGCATATGCAGGATGACCAGGGCCAACAGAACACCCAGGAGCAGCAAAAAGCTGCTCCTGAGAGCAAGGAGCACCCAACTCAGGGAGACTCTACAGCCACACAGCCCCACAGAATACATTGGGTCATCAGGAGGACCAGAGATTTTTCAACCTGGTCTCTGTTTCCTGGGGATGAGACAGGTGCAGTGTGGATGCAGGCTCTGTATGTCCCAGGACATTGTAGTGGAGCAGTGGAAGGCCATCTTCTCCCAAAGGTTGTCAATGTGCCACTGTCTTCTTCCAAGGAGTGACAAGTGACCTGTCTGGAATCCCTCAGTCTTGCATCAACAATACATCAGGACAGTGATCTATGTCAACTGTGCTATATCACACTGGTTCATCTTGGCTGCTGCTGGCAAGGTCAGTGTTGCAGCTTGGCAGTTGGATTTACATAGACAGGTGGCTTCCCCCAGGCAGGAATTGTCATGAAAATGGAGCATGGTGTCAATACTGATCCATTTTGTGGCTGGCTGCATGAATAACTGGACTACACCAGGCTGAAAAGGCTCCTGTCCCAGAAGTTCACACAGAGAATGTCTCTCAAGGTTTTTTTTGACCAGTTAGTATCGGACATAAGGCTACTGGGTTCTCCGGGAGCTTTAAGAAAGCTGGGTGGGTGAACTTAACTGGGTGGGAGGCAAATAGGCAATTTCTGATGGTGGATCAACTCTTGGCATTAAGCTTTCACAAACTTGCAGGAGTGTTGTTAATATTTATCTTGAAGGTCAAGAGGCTCATTTACATTCTTTAACACAAACTGAATATCATTAAAACCCCAATCTGATGCAGTTTCTTTTCGGGTGAAACTTTGTTAGGCAATATCAGTAAATGGGTGTGGTTCCAAACATGACTATATAAAGTAGGTATGTGTTGGGTAGGAGAGACTGCTTCATCCAAGACCTGAGGAGTATAATATTTAGCTTCTTCGTAAACAAGCAGATTTTTGGTGCAAAAATCTCAGTGTCTTACATGAAGGCTGACCATGTTGAGCAGTTGATGAAAGCTGACAGACTTCTGCATCTTAGCTGATTACAGTTTTAGGGGGTGAAGACTGACCTACCCACCAACCTGTTCAATTGAGACAGCCACACAGGTTATTCAAGCCAACCTCAGCAGGGCAGGCTAATGTTCCTGAATGCAAAAGTGTGAACAAATAAAAAGGACCAGTCAGTTCAAGGGAGGTGCAATATAAAAGGGGATAATGTGAAAATCCCGAGACCAAGATAGGATGGTTGCAAAGGAAAAGATGGTGATCCAAAATATATGGTCTGATTATGGAGGGAGCAACCTAGAATGATAAAGAAAATCACAGTTATAGTGACATTAGGGACAATGGAGGCTGGTGGATCTTGAAGCTGCGGTCCTTTACACATATGCTGACCTGGTGAGGTGGACAGCAAGAAACAGCAGTAAAATTCATTGTTGGGGCATAAGGATAAGGTGGACCATTAGGACGTCAATGAGAGTTGGACCAGGGCAAGAGAAAGAATGTTCATGGAGATTGTAAATAGCCCAAGATTAATAGGAGATGGTTGAAGCAGGGCAGAAGGGAAGGGAGTGGAAATGAGAAGACCACTGAAAGTAATGTTGGAAAGTGTACAGACAGGAGAAGGGTACAATGGAAAGAATCAAGAGAAGAGTTTGCAATATACATATTGTTTCAGTGCCTTATTCAAATCAGGGTCTCTGTGAAAGTGCAGCTCAAGGAGAAGGGGTCCCAGGTATGTTTGAACAAGCTTAGGCAGGGCAAAACACACCCAAAAAGAGGAAAACTTAATTGAAATTAGATCAAATAATTGCATCAACAACAAAAAAACACAAAGAACTGCAGATGCTGGAAATATGAAATAAAAACAGTACAAGCTGGAGAAACTCAGCAGGTCTAGCAGCATCTGTGGTGAGAAAAAGTTAATATCTCAGGTCCAGTGATCCTTCTTTGATTTGTCCATTACAATGTGGGGTTATCCATAGTGGACTGAAAAATGATTTATTTAGTTAGTTAGATTCCCTACAGTGTGGAAACAGGCCCTTCAGCCCAACAAGTCCACACCGCCCTTTGCAGCATCCCACCCAAACCCATCCCCCTACAACCCACATACCCCAGAACACTACGGGCAATTTCGCATGACCAATCCACCTAGCATGCACATCTTTGGACTGTGGGAGGAAACCAACGCAGACACGGGGAGAATGTGATTTATCAGGGTACGTTCTAGATGGTGTGAATTTAAGTGCTGTGGATATCCAAAGAGAGTTAAAGGTTCAGGTGGGTAGCTCTTTAAAATACTACAAACTGGTGCAGAAAATAACGAAGGAATGCTGGCATTTATATCTTCGGGACTGGAGTAAAAGGATGCAGAGGTTTGCTGTGGTTATAGAAAATGCTGGTTGGACTCCACTTGGAGTACTGTGAGCAGATTTGTGCGTCACACATTTGGAAAGATATATTGGTCTTAGAGGTAGTACAATTTGGGTTTACAAGAATGACATCTTGACTTCAGACCTTAAGTTATGAGGCCAGATTATGCAAATATGGCTGTTTTCTCTACAATTTAGAAAGTTAAGGGGTGATCTGATTGAAGCCTTAAAGATAAATACAGGAAAAGGTTATTTCTTAAATTATTTCCACCGGTTGGGGATTCTAGAACTAGGTGGGCAAAGTCTGAGTATTAGGGCCAAACTGTTCAGGAGAGATGTTATGGAAGTACTTCTCAACAAAGGGTGATAAGTGTTTGCAACTCTCTTCTACACATTGTAGTAGATGGTGAATTAGTTGTTAATTTTAAGTTGGAAGCAGCTAAATTTTTGTTAAGCGAAGGTATTAAGGGATATGGACCAAAGGTTGGTACATGGAGTTAGGTTAGCCATGATGTCACTGAGTGGCAGAACAGGCTTGAGGGACTGAATGGCCTATTCCTGTTCCTATGTTAAAAATTTTGCTTTGAAGATGAACACGAAGGGATCTTGTGAGGCTGTGGTAATGCCCACCTTCGAGCCAGGAGGCTTGGGTTCATGTCCCACCTGCTCCAGAGGTATGTAATAACATCTCTGAACAGCTTGATTAGAAAATATCTGCTGGCAAACACTGACTGCAAATTGAAGGCTAATAAAACTGGCTGTGCACATTCTCCTGTAGAAAATTAGAAGCATTATGTTACATTAGCATGAGTTCATGAGCAATTTGTCTGTATGCATTGAAAGGGAGAGACATAGGGTTGTCTCAGTGTGATAATTGCATGAAGAATGTTATGACTAAAAAGCTTCAGAATGAATGAGCGTTGAGGATAATGAAAAGGCTGCAAAACAATGTAAGCTAATAAAGCTCTATATGATGTGTATGTATGTAAGTAGTATGTATGTATACACATGAGGTGATTGACCTGAAGCCAATTTTTGCAGTGGTGTCCCTATGGTGAGAAACTATGTGATGTATAGGTTCCTCCAGTTGTGATGAAAGGTCCATGAACTGGTGAAGGCATAAGGTGCTGAATGTTGCAGCTCTTTTTTTCTTTTAACTGCAGCCCCTGGCAAATGGGAGGGAATAGCAACGTGGTACAAGTAGCACAGCATGAGTAGACGCAATGAAATGACAGATGTTGATTGTGCACGAGGTGACAGAGATGCCTTGCAGCCAGTCTTGTGTGTGATATTCCTGTGCAGTGTCACAGTTGCAATGGTAACTCACTTTTATGAGGGCCTAAAGCACTGACTAGACAGTGGTACTTACCTTGGCAGATTTCAAACAATCATTCATTCCCTTGTGGTACTACATCCATTCATCCCTGTGGTCACTGGGGGCACTGACTGCCTAAGTCACCTCCATCCAGGTTGGCCCATTGACTGAGGGAGATCCCTGTTCTGATCCAATCTCTTTTCTTTCCCAAACTCCCACCAAAGGTTAGTCAACACTTCTGTGTTGCAAGGAGTGAAGTGCTGTCTGGGTATCTTTTAAATATGCCATCTGGAAGGTGGAGCTGGAAAAGCGAGCTTGCAAGAAAGTAATGGCATGAGAAAACCCAACTCTCTCCAGAGTGGAAGACCCTCATTGGAAGTCCAGGGCCTATGTTTATTTCAGTTCGAACTGGTGGAGTAATAGTTCAAAATGTAACCAATAACATATCTGACTCGAGCTCCGTGTCATGGCTTGGACTATACTGCTTGAAAGATTGGCAATGACAATATTGATAGTAACTTCCAAAAGGGAATTAGATAAATAATTGAAGGGGACAAAACTGTATGGGGAAAGAGTAGGTAAATGAGACAGTTTGGTTAGTTCTTTCAAAAAGCCAACACAGACAAAACACACCAAAAGGCTTACTTCTGCATTGTAAGATTATGTGATGTTATTTCTAGAATACAAGTGACTAATAAGAAAGTAATTATGTCAGTAACCCACTGAACATTTTTTCCAAATTTTGTGTAATTCACATTGATACAACAGACCACAGATGGCTCATTGAACAATTAAGAATTGTTTAAATTGTGAATCGTTTGTTCATGATTTATTTCCAAATCAGATACTTTGTTTGAGAAATCAAAATAGAATTATTTTGAAATTAACTAATCATATTTGTGAAACAATGAACTACAAAGCAAATTTTCTTATGAATAGCCATTAGCTAATTTTGAACTGCTTCTGCCAACCCCCATACTCAAGTACACCTGTCTGTCTGTTTTCTATCATTGCATTCCTGTTTGTTGAAACAAGTGAACCATGAAAAATAAATTACTCAACATTATTCTGGCTGTTTTTTAAAATGTTGGTGTTTTGAACAGTAATCCATGGTCATGTATTATTTATGAATGAATTGAGTCTGCCTGCCCTGGCCACATGCTAGTGCTAGGTTAATCCTGTTAAACTGTAGCATAACATACCATGATTACAATGGATAAAACACAACAGCAGACTTAGTCTGAAGTACATTTCCCGCTATGACTCTAAACCCAATTATCTACAGTAAATGGCTCCTTAGCATCTTAAATGATGACTAATTTTGCGTCAAGGGGATTGTCTCTTCTATTATTTCTTTCAACAAATTCCGTGCTGCTTTTCTGCCACTTCTCAGATCAGAGAACTGTGATATTCACACAACCTGACAAGGACAGATAATAATTTTCCAGCTGCTGGTTTCTCCTGCTCAGACCTAATGTTTTATCTGACGACAAGGCTAAACTTTCTATTCTTCCTTCTGTCAAAAACACCAAAATTAATGCTTTTAAAAAAATACAGTCAAGCCCTTCTGAATCACGTTTACATTTGTTTGTTTGTAGACCATGCAAGACATTTTAGATATTATCTTCTGCCAAGAGCTTAAATTACAAACTGGTATTATTACTGTACCTGAATAAAACAATTAATGAGGCTTTGTGTCCTATGTTACAATCCTGGGTTACAGGAAATGGTTAAGACAGACAGAGTAACTGTAATAGACTGAAGTCGAGACTATGGCAGGTCATGCATTCTTCTCTAGTGAATGGTGTTCGAAACCATTCATTCCACATTGATCCACGGTGCTTTTGCAACTACTCCCTTACAGGAAATGATTTGTTTTCGGTTTGCTTCCTTTCTTCTGAAGGTGCTGACTCATCCTGGCTTCAGTTGCAGAGCTGCCTGTCACCCATCAGTAGCTGCAGTATCTCATTAAAGTGGCTTCTTAATTTATGAGCTTTATGGTGAGTTTCAGTAAACTGTGTGAGTCATTAAAGCTGAGTCGCATCTTCAACTTACTTCATTACTACTCTTATGCACCTTCCATCAAGCATGACTGGATATTAATCTAGCTAAATTTATTTTACCCTTCTTTGCTGAAAAGGTCTAGACTCCTCTGTCAGATCCTTGGAACAATCTTCGGGAAACATCAGCTAATTCCCCACAAATCCAGGAGTCACTGCCACCAATACTGGATGTGTCTTGTCCCACTGACAGCACAGGCCTAGCAGAGGTGGCGGCATAGTGGCCTCTGTGGTGATTATAATGAGGTCAGCTAGATGAACTTCATAAAATTTGAGTTCCTGATTGGGGCTGTTAGCCTGGTCTAATCAGGGAGCCCTGGCTGACAAATAAAAAGAGGAGTGTCGATATTCAGATACTCTGAGAGCTGGCTGTGAGGGAACTAGGCGCATGTCAAGGGCTTTCTGCATGTAAATAAAGGGTGATTTGGTGATGGGATATCAGTGTCTGAGAAGATATTTCAGTGGCTACTAAATAAAATGCTTTCCTGAAGAAACTCACTTGCAGCAGTTCTCTTTTGAGTTGGGGTAAGCATTTCTGGCATCACGTTATTATTTGGGAAGTTTGACTCATTCGACACTGCCATAGAAGACTGAGCCCAGTATGTGGAAAGAATACATTAGGTTTTCAGTGCAAGTAACACTGGGGCAGATGAAAAGTAAGGTGTAATTCTCCTGATGGCTTGTGGACTCACAGCTATTTCAGGTAATTAGGAGACTAACTTTTCCTGAGGCACCAGATACTAAAACCTTACAAAAGTTGACAGATTTGGTTAAGGGATATTACAATCCCAGTTCTGAGGTGCTATCGTTTTTACTTAGCAATACAGAGGAATCTGTGTCAGGATTTTTGACCAGGTTAAAATGACAGGCAGAAGCACCCGACTTTGGCTTAACACTTAATGAGAAACCAGTTGGCGTGTGGGATTAATGATATAACCATGCAAGAGTAACTACTAGCTGAAGCCCAACTGGACATCAAACCAGGACTACAACTGGCTTTTTCATTGGAAACTGTAGCAAATGGGGCATATGAGTTTGAGGGTATTCCGATGGAAGTGAGCACCTTTGCCAGTCTGACTGAGCTTGGGCAACACCACTTGAGTGAAGAGGTTGTGAAGCAAGCCTCACTCAGGACATATCCTGAGGAGAGGGACCCTGGGTTAGCCCACAGGAAAACCCCCCAAAAAAAGCCAAGCCTCGACCAAACAGTTAAAATTCTCCTCAGGATCCAGGAAGGCAAGCCATTGTAATTCTGCTAGTATGTGGACTCAACAGCAATGGAGTCCTAGGCACAAATGTTGGAACAAAAGAGAAATGAAAAGTAGTTGCATCACTTTACAGAGTTTAAAAAATAAGTTAGAAATAAGTCATTGTTAAAGGATTGACATTACAGCCAGGTCAAGAAAAATAAAATTTAAATAAACATTACATTGTAGCAGCTCAGCAGGTCTGACCGCCCATGCCAGACCCCAGTCCAACAGCCATCCCTGCTCCGATCTAAGCCTCCAGTCCACTCCATACCAGCATTCAGCTGCTCTAAGGTAAGTTTGCAGGACTGTCTTCCTTGAGCCAGTGTCCACCCTGGACTAGCTGACTACATGCTGCTCTAGGGGATCACAGCCTGCAATGTTCCAGGACTCGCAGCCCATGCGCTGCTCCGGGGCTCATAGCCCTTGCATTGCTCCAGGGCTTGAAGCCCAGGCACTGCTCCAGGGCTCGCAGCCCATGAACTTCTCTGAGGCTCACAGCCCATGCACTGCTTCGGGGCTCGCAGTCCATGCACTGTTCCGGGGCTTGCAGCCCATGCACTGCACTGGGTGTCACAGCCCGTGCACTGCTCTGGGGCTCGCAGCCCATGGACTGCTCTGGGATTCGCAGCCGACATACTGTTCCGGGGCTCACAGCTCACCTACTGCTCCAGGGCTCGAAGCCTTTGCACTGCTCTGAGCCTGCAGCCCATGCATTGTTGGGACCCACAGCTCATGCACTGTGCCAGGGCTCGCTGCCCATGCACTGCTCCGGGGTTTGCAGTCAATGCGCTGTTCTGGTCACACAGACCATGTACAGTGCCAGGGCTGGCAGCTCATGCACTGCTCCAGGGCTCGCAGCAAATGCTGCTCCAAACCCGGAGCATATGCTGCTCAGAATTCACCACTGGGGCTAAAGGGAGAGAAAAAGAAAATGAGAAAAAAGAGAGAAAAAAAAGAAAAAGAACAGGTAGAGCAGACGAGCTTTGGCAGGTGCATTGAATAAGATAACTCATAGACCGATAGGTTGCAGACATGCTTGCTGAGCCTGTGTGTTTAATTGCAGATGTTTCATCACCCTGCTAAGGTAACATTGTCAGTGTGCCTCTGATGAAGCGTTGGTGTTCTGTGCCGCTTGTTATTTATATGCTTCGGTTTGCTGAGGTGGTTGGAATTACTCCCGGTTTTGTTTTTCAGTGATTTATATAGTGGGTCCAGTTCAATGTGTTAGGCGATGGTGTTCTGGTTGGAAGGCCCTGGCATGTCTCTGTTTGGCTTGTGCTATTATGGATGTGTTGTCCTAGTCGAATTCGCGTCCTTTCTTGTCTGCGTGTATTGAGACTAGTGAGAATTGGTTGTGTGTATTGGTGGCTAGTTGGTGTTTGTGAATTTTACACAAAAGAACAAGAGAACAACAACTGATTCCCCTTCCTGGCCCTAACAGTGGAATGTATGGACAACAGGGAGCTCTGGCCTTGCGCACATAGAAAGACCACACATACGGACCAGATATTAATTACTCCAGCAACCACCTCAACGCCCATAAATGGAGCCACATCAAGACACTATTTCAATGAGCCAAACCACATTGCAGCAACCCGGAAGTTGCAATGCAGAACAGGAGCACTTTTATGGAATTTTTAAAAGGAATGGATACCCAAAGCGCACAATTCGTCATTACCTCCATGACAGACCACAAAAAGAAGGCACAACTTGGCCAGACACACTAGTCACCCTACCATACATCAGAGACATATCAGAGATGACCACAAGACTACTCAGACCCCTAGGTATCAGGTTAGCCCACAAACCAACAACCAGCCTACGACAGTTACTGACGAATGTGAAGGATCCCATACCCACAATCAATAAAACTAATGTAATGTACAAAATACCATGCAAGGACTGTGAGAAACATTACATAGGCAAACTGGAAGAAAGCTGGTAATAAGGATACATGAACACCAACTAGCCACCAAGAGACACAACCAATTCTCATCAGCTCAGCGAGCAAATCTGCAACCTCATCCACAACCCGAGCTACAAATCTCCTCAAAAACTTCAAAGAACAATATCCAGGAGAGTGCCCACCCTGGAAAGTACACCTACATCTGTTTTGGAACAGTTAAATTGTTTCGCAAGGTCCAAATCAGAGCCAATCAAAATAAATGTCTGGTTAAATGGTCACCTCGTTCTAAAGAAGATCTATACCTGTGCAGCTGGTTCAGTCATTGCCGAACCAGTCTTTAACAAAATTCGTTCTGGACTCCAACCCTTATGTTTGTGCAACACCTTGGCTAGATCAGGAAACCTTTACAGATTAAGGGTACAATTTCCGATCTGGTCTCTTATGAAAAGCAGGTGGTTCAGTTACCACTGATTGTAGTAAAAGGCTCGACCCAAGTTTGATGGAGTGAAATTGGTTGAGGAAGATTCACCTTGATTGGTTGGACCTTCTTTGTTTAGAAAATGGCTGCCTGAGTGAAGTGCCAATTAAATACCTGGAAGCCTTTCCAGAAGGTCTAGGGACTACCAAAGGAGCCAAGGCCACCTTGCATATCGACCAGGAAACAGTTCCATGATTCGGCAAAACCCACCCATTTACTTTATAGGCAACACTAGAGGCAGAAATCAGAAGGCTGGGAAGTGAAGGAATCATCTGACAAGCCCAGCTTACAGAATGGACAGCACCGGTCATGCTGATTTTGAAACCCAATAGGTTGCTTCGCCTTAAACAAACAGTAGGCCCTTTTTCACAGCTGCATAAATACACAGGCCCTCACATAGAAGATTTATTCACAAAAGTGAACAGGAGGGCTGGCCTTCATAAAGCTGGGGATGAGTCAAGTGCACTTGCAGTTGTAGTTAGATGTGAATTCCCAGAAGTATGCTACAATTAATACTCATAATGGTTTCTACCAATGTATAATACAGCCATTTGAGGTATTGTCAGCCTGTGCAATTTTTCAGTGGATGATGGAGAACATTTTGCAAGGTTTACCCCAGGTCCCCATTTATCTAGATGACATGCTAATAACAGGGAGAACCAATAGGAGCATTTATAGAACTTGAACATAGTCCTTAAAAGTTTTTCCCAGGTGGCCATGTTCAAATGAAGGAAAAAAAATGCGTGTTCCAGGCACCCCAAGTCACCTACTTGTGTTACAGAGTCGAAAAGAGAAGATTACTCCCATTGGAAAAAAAATGAGGGTGATGAAAGGTACCCTGGCACCGATGTCTGTACTGGAGCTTAAGCCTTTCCTTGGGCTGGTAAATTATTATGGAAAGTTCATACATCACTGGCCTCCATCCTGGCACCTTTACATCAATTCCTTAAGAATAATCAGCCTTGGTTGCAAAACCAAGCCACAGACTTCAGGAAAGTGAAGAAACAGCAATGATCCATTAAGGTATTGGGACACTAAGATCCCAAGCGAGATCTGTAATTGACATGAGATGCCTCCCTGTACATTATCAATGGCAAATTAGCTTACAGGTGGCCCAAAGGATAGGAACACCCTACAGTGTGTACATCTAGGACTTTCACTAATATGTGCGTAAATTCCACCAGATAGAACAAGAATATTTGGCGGTTATACTTGGAGTCAGGAAGTTGCACTAATACCCTTTATGGACATAAATTTGTAACAATAACAGACCACAAACCCCGACTAGGTCTATTTGAAAAGGTCAAGGCATCACTTCAGATCGAATTCAGTGGTGGGCTCTAATATTAAGTGCATATAATTACAAGTTGGAACACCATCCAGGAGGTCAAGTGGCAAATGAGAATGCATTGAGCTGCCTCCTGCTGGCAGATGCACCACTGGAAGAGTGCATAATGGTTTTAAATTTCCTGGACACACTTCCAGTCACAGCTGACAATATCAGATTTTGCATGCAGAAAGATCTGGTGCTGGCAAAACTGAAACAGCTGGTAATGATGGGAGAAACCAAAGGGCCATCACAACCAGAATTTAAACCATCCTGTAACTGAGAGACCAGACCACAGGAGAGGACAGCACATTAGTATGGCCAGCAAGAGTGATTGTAACAAGCAAAGGACACCACCAGACACAAGCTGAACTCCACCAGGGTCATCCCAGGGTTTCCAAAATGAAGATGGTGGCGAGAAGTTGTCTGGTAGACCAGGCTTGGATGCTAACATAGCTGTGTGGGGTAGTGCCCAGAGTGTCAACAAGGACAAAAATAACCACCAGCAGGTCCCCACATTCGTGAGAATGGCTGAGTAAGCCTTGGACTTGGTTACACATCCACCATGTAGGCACTTTCTTGGTTTCAATGTTCTTAGTCATGATAGGCCCCCCACTCAAAGTGTTTGAATGTGTATGGAGTTCATTTGTCAAACACAGGAATGTGAGCATCTTTTGCAATACATCAGCTCCCAACTGTGTTGGTCACAGGGCCATCGTTTACCAGCAGGAAATTTGGATATTTCCTAAAAAGTTGACTAGGATTTGACAGATAACGACGGCTCCATACCATCCATCATTCAATGGCCTGGCAGAAAGAATAGTCTAATCTTTGAAGGTGGGTTTGAATAATGAGCCTACAGCTTTGCTGGATAACAAACTCTTGGTCAGGGTCTGCTCACACAGAAAGACAGTAGATGTGAACTGAAGTTTCCTGAGCACTAGCTGCTGGCTCGAGCTGGTTTGGATCTAGACCGAAAATGTCAGCTTTTGTGCTCCTAAGATGCTGCTTGGCCTGCTGTGTTCATCGAGCTCCACACTTTGTTATCTCTTGAGCCAAATTAACCCTGAGGGAATGACATAAGGGAAAATCTTTATTTGGTAGAAGAGTAATGAGGCAATCCTAAAGGCATACTTGGAGTGAGCCAATGGTGGAAAGACATCACTCTGAAGTGAGCAGAGGAGCCAACAAGAACAAGACACCACAGTTTGGGAAGATGTGGAAAAAGGATAAAAGTGGAGGATTTCGGTGTGCCCTCAGCAAAAAGTCAAGAGAGCAGCATTTACGAAGTGCAACCCCACACTTGGGTGTGGAGAAGACCCCCAGACCAGGAAGAAGCACCAGGTCAGTGTGATTCTATTCTTGGGAATTAGCTTTTATTTTGCCAACTATTCTGAGAACGGCACGCTTCGTGGGTAGCGATAAATTTCATGCTTGCTGTTAACCTTTTTATAATCAAATGGTGTGACTTGTATGCCTGCTTTAACTAAACTATTAAAGGTAATGGTTAATTGATATAGACTTGACACATGTTGTCTTTGTGCCAAGGCAATAACTCTTGTTGAGGCCAGGAACCAGCACAGAAAGAACAAGAGTCAAGTCTTTATCAACTAGCCATTACCTTGGCTCATTTGAGTATTGATTCTTGTGTGCAGTCATTGAAGATATGAGAGTACCTGATTCTAACATGAAAGTGTCATCTGACCAAGGCACTGACAAGTCCTAATAAAGCAGATTTCAATCAGTATTAAAGGAGCTTGAATTACGTTTGACAGAAAGAAAGACATTTGTGATGTCAGAGGTCAGTCATGGCAGTCCCAAGTCATTGCTATAGGTTTTGCAAAGAGAAGTGTCCTCAGTTCAACTATTGTTAGATGATTGGTCAATGACATACAGACTGACACAAGGTTGCATTTAAATAAATTTTAAAAATGGAAAATCTGTTATTTGAACCTAAATTATGACGATAAGCATTTTCTCCTCTCACAGTTGTGATAACAATTTACTGTTTAATAACTAACTAGTTCCATCTGTGCAAACAATCATTTTCTATATCCTTCTAATGTTATGATGAGTTGATTCCTTGGAGTTCTCGGGGATCGCTTCAAAAATTATGGGCATTTTTATTTCATAAATATATCTTGAATTTAGCTGAATTTTGTTTTTTTCTTTTGGATTTCTGTCTGTGAATGGCCACCTCCTTCAAGATATCATGTTGATGCCTTTCTCATGATGTGTAGAAGTTGTCTGCAACAGGTAACTAGCCTTTTGCTGCAATGCACAACTCCAGGACTGCTGCCAGCATTAGCACCAGAATATTTCTGCACTGTATTGGCTGTCGATGATAGAAAGAATAGAAAAATTTTGGAACAAACTTTGAATTTTCCTGTTCTTAGGTACTTAGACCAATTGACATGGGCACCACCGATAGTGTGTCCTACCACCTCAATTCCACATTTTCAATGTATTGCTTTAAGGACAGTTTTTTTTTGGTCTAGTTTTAATTGTGGACTGAAATGGAAAGAGGACTGTTTCCCAATTTTCAAAATTGTGGAAAAAATTGTTGCACTTTTTAAAAAATGCAAGCAACCAGGACATCTTGTAAGGACTATTACAATGTTAATATTCAACCAGCAGCAAAGGTTAGTTGCCAACATAATAATCAGCACAAGGGGGTGTATACTGTTGCGAAGTTGGGCACAGTGCTCGTGGATTCGGAGGCAGCAAGTTAGAATTAGGTGTTTGTAAAATGCTAGGAAGGAAAGCATTGCACGGTCCCTTTAGAAGATGATGTACATTTTCTATGGTTGGAGATTTAAAATGGATGTCTGCGAGCAGCAGTTTGAAAGTTTGCAAATACACAGACAACACCCGAAATGAAATATTTGTATCAAAAGGCCATAGAGTTACCAGGCCAAGCAGAGGTTTTTACCAAGACAACAGGCTTTTGAATTTAGTTAATCAATTTGAACCAGACATTTAGATACCAAAAACGAATTAA
Source organism: Stegostoma tigrinum (assembly GCF_030684315.1). Taxonomy (NCBI): domain Eukaryota; kingdom Metazoa; phylum Chordata; class Chondrichthyes; order Orectolobiformes; family Stegostomatidae; genus Stegostoma; species Stegostoma tigrinum. The sequence continues at coordinate 30,222,564 of NC_081357.1, forward strand.
ATTTAAATCTGACGGTTTTGACAACATAGGACCAATCCTTTGTAAGTAATATTGATATGTCATCAAGGATACAAAAGAAGGGAGCAGTTGCACAAAGCCACAGAGCTAGCATGCAACCATGAGAGCCAATGACCCTGAGCTCTCAAGGAGAATCACTAGCTCTAACAGCCTCCACTGTGTCTTAGAGAAAGCACCACCTAAATAACAATAAGAATAACAGTACAACTAGTTAATACTCCTGACTGAAGGAGAAGGCACAGAACATTCTGGAAGATAACTAACCTGGCTTTAATTTCGAGAGACTAAGTTCTTTTTTCACACATAAGTGGTTCTTGAATTTATCAGAACAGCCCACCATTAGAATTTTGCTTTATTTGAGAATAATTAGTAGTTAGAATGGGTTAATTCAGTCTGTCAATTGTTTAGTTAATTGGTTCACTGTTAGAGTTAGACAAATAAAATTTTACTTGCTGATTTAAAGTGATTGTCAGAGATTTATTTTACTTAACCACCAGAAGCTGCTGAAAGGGAGGTTACACACTTTTCAGGCTCCTTTTACGAATTATAAGGTGAGGTGCTTGTCTTTGGGTATTTCAGTTTTGGTTCTTAGAGGGCGGTCAACCTCTGCTTTATAACAGATTGGGGGCTGATGTCCAGGATCTGGACAGATTTGGGGTACAAAAGATCCCAGCAGATTTAAACAAACCTGAGGACTAGTGTCCTGGATCTGTAAATAAATCTTACATGGGGAGTGGAAAATCTGTTTAATTTTGGTTGCTTGTTGGTGGTGAAATCAAAAGAGGAGAAATAGCTCATAACATTGCTAAAGAGGATCTGGGCATCAAAAATGTTTCCCAAATTTGCCAAGAAAACTTAGAAAAATGGGAAAAGGTGACGTTTGTAGAATTAGCAAACAGGTTAAAATTGTGTTTAACTGGGGACAATAAGAAAACTGAAATTGTAATGGAGTTAGTCAAGCATTGAAGTATATCAGAGAAACAGTCAAGTGTAGCAAAGTTAGAAAAAAATTGATTTGCAAATGAGACAATTGGTGTTAGAAGATAAAGAAAGGGAAAGAATGTTTGAGTCAGAAAAGATGAAACAGCTTGAACATGAAAGGGAAGAAGAGAGAGAAGAAAGGGAAGAAGAGAGGGGTTGGGAGGGGACTTCAATAGCTTCAAAATCTCCCCTCCCCCGACCACATCCCAAAACCAGCCCAGCTCGTCCCCGCCTCCCTAACCTGTCCTCCTATCTATCCCCTCCTCCTACCTCACGCCCCACCCCCACCTCCTACATACCAGCCTCATCCCATGTCAATTGGTCCAAGTACCTGAGAACAGGAAAACTCAATCTGTCTGTCCTCCCTGAACTGACGTATCCCCTCCCTAACTCCCCACGTACACTTACCTTTACTGGCTCCAACCCTGTCTCTTTGACCTGTCTGTCTCCTCTTCACCTGTCTTCTCCTTTATCCATCTTCCATCTACCTCCCCCTCTCTCCCTATTTATTTCGGAATCCCCATCCCCTCCTCCATTTCTGAAGAAGGGTCCAGACCCGAAACGCCAGCTTTCCTGCTCCTCTGATGCTTCTGTGTTCATCCAGCTCTACACCTTGTTATGTCAGATGATCAGGCAGATCTGTTTAGTTCTGAAAGATGAATGGAGTTGCAATAAAAAGATGAGGCAATAAAAGATTTATATCATAAAGTCTATTCATGGACTGCATTGCTAATAGAGATGCTTTCAATGAATTGACTCAGTTTTCTCCATTTGAACTGATAAACAAATATGAAGTAAGAGGGCCTTTAAAATTAATTAAGGATAAGTTGACAGCTCCAAACTTAAGGAATTTACAGGTGGAATATGTATTTGAAGTGACAGAAAGATTAAACAGAATAGGTAAATTAGCTAAACCAAATTTGAAGGTGGCACAGTTCATACTGAAGCAAGAAGCAGATAAGAAATCTAAAATTTGTACATTTACCCATGGGAATGAAGTATCGGTGTTGTTACCAGTAGGGGATCCCTTCAAAACAAGGTTTAGTGGTTCCTATCAGATTGAGAAGAATTTAAGTCAGGTGAATTATCTGGTAAAGATTTGAGATATGAAAAAGAAATTATCCGGTATTTCATGTGAACATGCTGAAATATTACTATGACAGGGAAAGGGAACCAGAGAAATAGCTGTTAGTTACTGTAACTCAGAGTGAGGAATCAAATTCAGATGATTTGGATTGTGATGTGCCTTAGAGTAAATTGAAAAATGAGGAAGTTGTTAAGGAATGGGATAGGGTAGTGAGCTATCTGACCCAGAAACAGAGAACTAAACTGAAAGACTTGTCACAGTGCTATGCGGACCTATGTATAAATAGAATGAGGAGGACTAATGTACATGAGGTTGATGTAGGGAATGCACATTTCTGCTTTGTAACTCCAAATGGTCTATATCATTTTAAAGTAATGTCCTTTAGAATGAAAAACGCATCAGCCAATTTTCAAAGGCTTATGAACAAGTTGTTGCAGGATTGACTAATTGTGCCGTCTACATAGATGACTTTGTGATCTTCAGCTATTTTTGGAAAGATCACATGGAGCATTTGGCAGAGCTCTTTGGAAGACTACAGAAGGCAAAGTTGGTCATTAGCTTGGCAAAAACAGAATTTGTGAAGAAGGAACTGCTACAATTTTTAGGATTGAGTGGATGTTATAGGAAACTTGTATCAAGCTTGAGTAGCATAGAGGCACTATTGATGGATTTGTTAAAAAAGAACACAAAATTTCAGTGGAGAGAACAATGCAAGGAAGCATTTAAGAACTTAAAATCGGTGTTAACAACTGCACCAGTTTTAGCCACATTGAATTTGTTGAAACACTTCACAGTCATCGATGCAAACAATATAGGTGTTGGATCTGCGTTGTTATAGGAGAATGATTGTGGAATTGAAAGGCCAATTCAGCTATCTTGAAAAATAGAGAACTCAATATCCACCAGAAGAGATATTTAACCATTGAAAAAGAGTTATTAAGTTTGGTAACGGCCTAACAATATTTTAATATTTACATTGCAAACAATGCATCAGAGACGATTGTGTACATAATTCATTGACATTTCTGGAGAGATTTAAGGACAAGAACACCAGATTATTTTATTTAAGTCCCATGTTGCAAGCATTTAATTTACAGTTTGTACATGTTGTGGATCATGAAAATATTATCACTGATGCTTTATTGAAAATTTAAAAGAAAACTGCTTATATAAGGTAGAAACGGCAGTGTTCATTGCTATACATTAATATAATTGGTATAAAATGTGTAACTCAAGATTAATGAACTGTGGATCTAGTAGTATAATGAAGCTAAGGTTTTAAAAAGAAAGAAACCGTCTTTTCATAATGATGATTCTTTTTTAAAGTGGGGAGTTGTTGCAAAGTTGGGCACAGTGCTTGTCGATTAGGAGGCAGGAAGTTTGAATTAGGTGTTTGTAAAATGTTAGGCGGTTGGGGAAGCATTGTGTGGTCCCTTTAAAGATAATGTGCTTATTTCTATGGTTAAAGATTTAAACTGGATATCTGTGAGGAGCAGCTTGAAAGTTTGCAAGTACACAGAGAGCATCTGAAGTGAAACATTTGTATCAAAAAGCCATACAATTATCAGGCCTAGCAGTAGTTTTTATAAAGACAACAGGCTTTTAAATTTAGCAAATCAATTTGAACCAGACATTGAGATGCCAAAAACCAATTAAATTTAATTCTGATGATTTTGACATAATAGGACCAATCCTATTGTCAGAAGTATTGATATGTCATCAAGGGTGTAAAAGAAGTGGGCAGTTGGACAAAGCTATAGAGTTAGAGGCCATCCCTCAGGGTTAATGGCCATGAACTCTCAAGAGAGAATCGCTGGCTCTCACAGCTTCCTCCATGTCTTAGAGAGAGCACAATCTAATTAACAACTGTACTATTGGCATAACCAGTCAATTAGAAGAATTGAAGGAGAAGGTACAGAACATTCTGGAAGACATGTAACCTGGCTGTAATTTCAAGAGACTAAATTCTATTATTTTTAATATAAGTGGGATTTGTATTAAATGGAACAGCATACCATTAGCTTCTTGATTAGTTCGGGAATAGTTAGTAGTTACAGGGTTTTTCTGGTTTGTTAATAGTTTAGTTCATCTGTTCTCTGTTAGTGTTAGATAAATAAATTGTTACTTGCTGGATTTTAAAGTTGCTGAAAGGCAGGTTACACCACTTTTTATATTCTTTTTGCAGATTATAAGCCAGGTGCTCCTCTTTATTTGTTTAGTTCTCAGAAAGGTGACAACCTCCACTTTATAACAATACAAAGTGAAATTTGGTGGGCAGCAAGTAGCTGATTAGTCTGTGGAGCTACGCCACTTATTGATAACATAAGCATTCTGTCTGCCAACAGCCATGGAATTGGCTCTCAGATAGCTGGACAAAATGGTAAGTGTGAATAAGGTAGCTAGTATCCTTCAAACATCCAGACAAAGAGGTAGTGTCTTTTTCACTGCTATAAAAACACATAAAGCCTGAAGAAAGCCAATTTCTTTTCCATCACCAGTTTCTGGAAGCTCTAGCTTTTAACCAATAAGTCAGAGACATTATAATTTATGAACCAGTTGCCCTTTGCCTCCTGCAAGCAAGTGGACATATCTGGAGAAGAGAAATTGAAGAGCAGTAAAAATGTCATTTCGGTGATCTCTATGGTAGAGGCCATTGAACAGCCTTTGTAGTTTTTCCCTCCACTCATACACCGCTGATTTTTTAAAAATCGGTTTACATGTGTGTGCAGGGGAGATTTAAAAAAAGGTTAGAGTTTTAACTAGTGGAGTCTTATGTCAACAGTTTATCGTTATTTACCTGAAGCTAGAAACAATTGCAAATAATTATAATGTTTCATAAGTACAGAAACACTGGTCCATGCTTGCTGAAAAGACAAATAAATTGAGGAATTTGCATATTTTGATAAAATCTTTATCAAGATTCCAGGTAAAGTGGGACTTCTTTCCGCATGCAACCCCAGTGAGAAGCGACATAGCCCATTCCTGAACTCACTGCTAGGTTGTTGCAGGTTGAAAGGATTATGTATGTATTTCAGCCAGCGTACTCATCTTAAAGGCAGCCACCCTCAATCCTAAAAGGGGAATGCTCTCATTGAACAGCTCTGCTGTTGATTTTCTGTGGAAGAAGGGCCAGCAAAAAGAACCAAACCAACTGGAACAGCAGAGCAGAGCGGGTGTCCTCCATTTTCCAATGTTGTGCTGGTTGCAGTAGTCCAGGTATTGGAAAGGAGGAGTCAAGCACTGTTTCCATAGTTGGGCTTGGAGAAAAGAATGGAAATATGTGGCTAGGGTAGTTTGTATTGGAGTTAGATTTTACAAAGACTGAATTTGGACGGAAGGTCAGTCACATTGGAAAAATGCCCATAATACACATGGGGAAGATCAAACAGGCCAAGAGTGAGATTTCTGTCCCTCAGCTGGATCATGTCCTGCCCCGAGACCTGCCAGCCAAAGTGATTGTTTGCCCCAATAGTGCGAGAACTTGATAGTGGGCACTGCAAAAAGAAGCAGTAAGAAGAGCAATGGCTATTAGTGCCAGGCAGGTCCCGGGCTTTAAGGATGGAGAAGGATCCGAAAGCCCAGGAAGGCAGCAAAGTGTTATGGCAGCTGGGTTTTAGAAAGTATACAGTGAGGAACAAAGGAGAGGGAATGGGAGCTGCCCCAGTGCATTCAGGGAACTCCCAAATGATGTGTCCCCATTCCGTCCCATTCTTTTCCGCACTAGCATGAAGGAACAGATTGCTCACGATGCACATCATCCGTATCTGACAGCAGAAGCTTATTCTATTTAATTAGCTTAGCAACAAGTCCAATTTACCTTGAATTATTTATGCAAAAGTGGTGGGTCATTCACCGATTTGAGTGTCCACCCGCTTACTGCATTACGGGGGTACACTTGAGGTGGGTGAGAAAATGATCGGCTGGGTACCCCACATATTTTACCATGTCCCCCCAGTGAGAATACACCTTGCAAGGGGGATGTAAAATCCAGCCCCTAGATTTGCAACTTGAGGATCTGGCACCAGTTCACCAAGAGGTTCTAGTGCAAGAGTAACACTGGTTCCAAGGACACTTGAGAAGCAGAATGCAGTCGAGGTTTGCGACCATGATGTTAAAGCCATTTCTTCTGTCGTTATGTTTTAGAAAACCGTTGGGTATTGTGTTAGATTTTATTATTTTTGGGATTAACCATAATTTAGATTCCCATACTCAGTATTCATTCCAGTGATATTTTGATATTATAATCCCAGCTACTGGTTACAATTGGAGAAATCAGATCCAAGATAACATGTAGCTTGATCGATTTTTTTTGAGTTTAGTGGGTTAATATGGGTGTTAGTCACTGAGACATATTTGAATGATGCTACAGATTTCTTGAACAACATAAAATAAGTTTATTACACAAAAGAAGAAATTTTGAAAGGGTTGTTTGTCTGACCAGCAGCTGGTGACCACAGTGATAGATGCTATGTTCACTTTTGTTTGGCATTTCTCTAAATGATTTGGAGAAGAATATAGAAAACATGGTTAGTAAGCTTGCGGATAGCACCAAATTGGTGGTGTGGTGGACAGTAAAGAAGATTATGGAAGATTACAAAGATAACTTGATCATTTGGAACAATGGGCTGGAGAGTGGCAGATGGAAGTTAATTTGGATAAATGCGAGGTTTTGCATTTTGGTAAAACAAATAAAGGCAAGATTTATACAATGTAAAGTAGGGCTGCAGAACAGAGAGACTTAGGGGTCCAGGTACATAACTCTTTGAAGCTTGCATCACAGAGAGACAGGGTGGTGATGGAGGTGTTTAGCATGCTTGCCTTCATTGCTCTGACATTTGAGTATAGGAGTTGGGATGATATGGTGAGATTGTATAGGATATTGGTGAGGTTTCTTCTGGAGTACTGTGTCCAGTTCTGGTCTCCCTGTTCTCGGAAGGATATTATTAAACTAGAGAAGGTTCAGATGAGATTCACCAAGATTTTGACAGGAATGGAGGGTTTGAGTTATAAGGAGAGGCTAGATAGAGAACATAGAATGTAGAACATAGAACAGAGAACATTACAGCCCATTACAGGCCCTTCGTCCCTCGATGTTGCGCCGACCTGTGAAACCAATCTGAAGCCCAATCCAACCTACACTATTCCATTATCATCCATATGTTTAGCCAATGACCATTTAAATGCCCTGAAAGTTGACGAGTCTACTACAGTTGCAGGCAGGGCATTCCATTCCCTTACTACTCTCTGAGTAAAGAACCTACCTCTGACTTCTGTCCTATATCTATCACGTCTCACTTTAAAGCTATGTCCCCTCATGCTAGCCATCACCATCCGAGGAAAAAGGCTCTCACTGTCCACCCTATCTAATCCTCTGATCATCTTGTATGTCTCGAGTCACCCCCTAACCTTCTTCTCTCTAACGAAAACAGCCTCAAGCCCCGCAGCCTTTCCTCATAAGACCTTCCCTCCATACCAGGCAACATCCTGGTAAATCTCCTCTGCACTCTTTCCAATACTTCCACATCCTTCCTATAATGCAGCGACCAAAACTGTATGCAATACTCCAAGTGCGGCCGCACCAGAGTTTTGTACAGCTGCAACATGACCTCATGGCTCCGAAACTCAATCCCTCTACCAATAAAACCTAATACACCGTACACTACCTAACCCTATCAACCTGGGTGGCAACTTTCAGGGATCTGTGCACATGGACTCTGAGATTTCTTTGCTCATCCACACTACCAAGATTCTTTCCATTAGTACAGTATTCTGTATTCCTGTTACTCCTTCCAAAATGAACCACCTCACACTTTTCCAATTTATTTGCCATCTCTCTGTCCAGCTCTGCAGCTTATCTATGTCCCTCTGTAACCTGCAACACCCTTCCACACTACCCACAACTTCACTGACCTTAATGTCATCTGCAAATTTATTAACACATCCTTCTACGCCCTCATCCAGGTCATTTATAAAAATGACAAACAGCAGTGGCCCCAATACAGATCCTGACAGTACACCACTAGTAACTGAACTCCAGGATTCCCATCAACCATCACCCTCTGTCTGCTTACAGCTAGTCAATTTCTGATCCAAACCACTAAATCACTCTCAATCCCATGCCTCTGTATTTTCTGCAATAGCCTACCAGGGGGAACCTTATCAGACACTTTACTGAAATCCATATACACCACATCAACCACTTTACCCTCATCCACCTGTTTGGTCACCTTCTCAAAGAACTCAATAAGGTTTGTGAGGCACGACCCATCCTTCACAAAACCGTGTTGACTATCCCTAATCAAATTATTCCTTTCTAGATGATTATAAATCCTATCTCTTATAATCCTCTCCAACACTTTACCTACAACCGAAGTAAGGCTCACTGGTCTATAATTACCAGGGTTGTCTCTACTCCCCATCTTGAACAAGGGGACAATATTTGCTATCATCCAGTCTTCTGGCACTATTCCTGTAGACAATGACGACATAAAGATCAAAGCCAAAGGCTTTGCAATCTCCTCCCTAGCTTCCCAGAAAATCCTAGGATAAATCCCATCCGGCCCAGGGGACTTATCAATTTTCACACTTTCCAGAATTGCTAACATCTCCTCCTTATGAACCCCAATCCCGTCTAGTCTAATAGCCTGTATCTCAGTATTCTCCTCAACAACATTGTCTTTTTCCTGTGTGAATACTGATGGAAAATATTCATTTAGCGCCTCTCCTATCTCTTCGGACGCCACACATGACTTCCCACTACTGTCCTTGACTGGCCGTAATCTTACTTACTCCAGTCATTCTTTTATTCCTGACGTACCTGTAGAAAGCTTTAGGGTTTTCCTTGATCCTACCTGCCAAACACTTCTCTTGTCCCCTCCTGGCTCTTCTTAGCTCTCTCTTTAGGTCCTTCCTGGCTAACTTGTAACTCTCAAGTGCCCTAACTGAGCCTTCATGCCTCATCTTTACATAAGCCTCTTTCTTCCTCTTGACAAGAGATTCAACTTCTTTAGTAAACCACGGTTCCCTCACTTGACCACTTCCTCCCTGCCTGACAGGTACATATTTATCAAGGACATGCAGTAGCTGTTCCTTGAACAAGCTCCACATTTCAATTGTGCCCAACCACTGCAGTTTCCTTCCCCATCCTATGCATCCTAAATCTTGCCTAATCGCTTCATAATTGCCTTTCCCCCAGCTATAACTCTTGCCCTGCGGTATATATCAATCCCTTTCCATCGCTAAAGTAAACGTAGCCAAATTGTGGTCACTGTCACCAAAGTGCACACCTGCCTCCAAATCTAATACCTGGCCTGGTTCATTACCCAGTACCAAATCCAATGTGGCCTTGCCTCTTGTTGACCTATCTACATACTGTGTCAGGAAACCCTCCTGCACACATTGGACAAAAACTGACACATCTAAAGTACTCAAACCATTGCAAGTCCCCCATAACAACTACCCTGTTACTTTTGCTCCTATCCAGAATCATCTTTGCAATCCTTTCCTCTACATCTCTGGAACTTTTTGGAGGCCTATAGAAAACTCCCAACAGGGTGACCTCTCCTTTCCTGTTTCTAATCTCAACCCATACTACTTCAGTAGACGAGTCCTCATCAAACGTCCTTCCTGCCAACGTAATACTGACCCTGACTATCAATGCCACACCTCCCCCTTCTTTTACCACTTTCCCTGATCTTACTAAAACATTTAAACCCCGGAACATGCAACAACCATTCCTGTCCCTGCTCTATCCACGTCTCCGAAATGGCCACAACATCGAAGTCCCAGGTACCAACCCATGCTGCAAGTTCACCCACCTTATTCCGGATGCTCCTGACATTGAAGTAGACACACTTCGAACCAGCTTCCTGCCTGCCGGTACACTCCTACGACCTTGAAACCTTGTTCATGACCTCACTACTCTCAACCTCCTGAACACTGGAGCTACAATGCAGGTTCCCATCCCCCTGCTGAATTAGTTTAAACCCTCCCAAAGAGCATTAGCAAATCTCCGTCCCAGGATATTGGTACCTCTCTGGTTCAGGCGTAGACCATCCCATTTGTAGAGGTCCCACCTACCCCAGAATGAGCCCCAATTATCCAGGTTTCTGAATCCCTCTGTCCTGCACCATTCCTGTAGCCATGTGTTCAACTGCTCTCTCTCCCAATTCCCCACCTCGCTAGCATATTGCATGGGTAACAAACCAGAGATGACAACTCTGTTTGTTCTAGCTCTAAGCTTCCACCCTAGCTCCTTGAATTTCTGCCTTATATCCCCATCCCTTTTCCTACCAATGTCGTTGGTGCCTATGTGGACCACAACTTGGGGCTGCTCCTCCTCCCCCTTAAGGATCCTGAAAACACGATCGGAGATATCACGGACCATGGCACCTGGGAGGGAACACACCTCCCGTGAGTGTCTCTTGTTCCTACAGAATCTCCTATCTGTCCCCCTAAATATGTCGTACCCAATGACTAATGCTCTCCTCGTCTCCCCCCTTCCTTTCTGAGCAACTGGGACAGACTCTGTGCCAGAGATCTGTGCCCCATGGCTTATCCCTGGTAAGTCTTTCCCCCCGACAACAGTATCCAAAACGGTACACTTATTATTGAGGGGAACAGCCACAGGGGATCCCTACTCTGTCTGCCTGTTCCCTTTCCCCTTCCTGTCAGTCACCCTGCTACCTTTTTTCCTGTACCTTGGGGGTGACCACCTCCCTATAACTCCTCTCTATCATCCCCTCAGCCTTCTGAATGATCCAAAGTTCATCCAGCTCCAGCTCTAGCTCCCTAACGCAGTTTCCGAGCTGGAGTTGGGTGCACTTCCCGCAGACGAAGGTCAGTGGGGACACTAAGGGTGACCTTTACCTCTCTCATTCTACAGCAGGAGAATGCAACTGCCCTAACAACCATTCCCACTGCTCTGAATTCCCAAACAGACTATTGAAAGAAAAAAAAACTGGTAACCTTCCTAAATCGGCGCTCAGAACCTTTTTTTCTTGGTTGGAGAAGGAGGATGGGTGGGAGACACTACCTGAGCAGTGTTTTGGGTAAAGCGACCGCCCAAATATATATACTGGAGAAAACGAAACAACCTTACCTTCCCATCAACACTCTGGCTCACGCTGCTGCGGCTGAAAAAAAGAGAAAAAAAACAAGTTAGGTTGGGATGTTTTTCTCTGGAACTTCGGAAATTGAGAGGTGATCTTATAGAAGTTTATAAAATAATGAGGCGAATAGATGTAGTGAATGGCAAGTGCCTTTTCCCTTGGGCTGGGAATTTCAAGGCTAGAGAAGGTATTTTCAAGGCGAGAGGAATAAGATTTAAAAAAAATGAGGGGCAGTTTTTTTTACACATTGTGCTACGTGTGTGAAATGAACTTCCAGAGGAAGTGGCAGATGTGGATGCAGTTGCAATGTTTAAAAGACATGTGGATAAGTGCATGAGTAGGAAATGCTTGGAGGGATATATGCTGAGCGCAGGCAGGTGGGACTTGTTTAGTTTGGGATTATGGCTAGCATGGACTGGTTGGACCAGTAGGGTCTATTTCCGTGCTGTATGACCCTGTGACCCTATGCTTATCTTGAAAAGCACAGCAAAACAAGTTTCCAGACCGTTTCCTGACATAGACTCAAATCCAGCAAAATCCTTATCTTAACTTGCCTTTATCGGTGAGTGCATTGAGGATAGGAATTGGGAGGTCATGCTGTGGCCGTACAGGGCATTGGTTTAGCCACTTTTGGAAATTGTGTGCAATTCTGGTCTCCCTGCAATAGGAAGAATGTTGTGAAATTAGAAAGTGTTCAGAAAAGATTTACGAGGATGTTACCAGGGTTGGAGTGTTTGAGATAAAGGGAGAGGCTGAACAAGCTGGTGCTATTTTCTCTGGAGCATCGGAGGCTGAGGGATGACCCTATGGATGGTTATAAAATCACGGGAGGCATGGATCGGGTAAATGGGCAAGGTTTTTTACCCAGGCTCAGGGAGTCCAAAAATAGAGGGCATAGGTTTAAGGTGAGACAGGACAGATTTAAAAGGGACCTAAGGGGCAACTTTTATGTGCAGAGAGTGGTGCGTGCATGGAATGATCTGCCAGAGGAGATGGTGGAACCTGATACAATTACAACATTTTAAAGGCATCTGGATGGATACACGAATAGGAAGGATTTAGAGAGCTATTGGCCAAATGCTGGCAAATGGGACTCAATTTATGTGGAATATAGGAATATATATGGAATATAGGAAAAAGGAAGCATACACAAGGTCTAAGTGACTGAAAACAGATGAAGCTTTGGAAGAATATTGGAAAAGTAGGACATAGGGAGCAAGAGGGTAACTCGAAAAAGGGTTGGCCCACTCAAGGACAAAGGAGGGAAGTTACGCGAGGAGTCAGAGAAAATGAGTGAGATTCTTAATGAGTACTTTGCATCGGTATTCACTTAGGACAGGGGTATGACGTATGTTAAGGTTTGGAATAGATGTTTGAATACTCTAGGTAAAATTGGCGTAAGGGGGCAGGGAAGTGTTGGGTATTCTAAAAGGTATTAGCATGGACAAGTCCCCACGTCTGGGTATATATCCCAGGTTACTGAGGGAAGTGACAGAGGCAATAGCTAGGACCTTAACGGATATTTTTGCAGCATCCTTGAGCACGGATGAGGTCCCGGAGGACTGGAGAATTGCTAATGTTGTCCCCTTGTTTAAGAAGGGTAGCACGGATAATCCAGGTAATTATCGACAGTGAGCCTGACGTCAGTGCTGGGGAAGGTGCTGGAGAAGATACTGAAGGATAGGATCTATTTACATTTGGAAGAAAATGAGCTTATTGGTGATAGACAGCATGGTTTTGTGCAGGGAAGATAATGTCTTACCAACTTGATAGAATTCTTTGAGGAAATGACAAAGTTGATAGATGATGGAAGCGCTGTAGATGTCACATACATGGACTTCAGTAAGGCGTTTGATAAGGTTCCACGTGGTAGGCTAATGGAGAAAGTGAAGTCGCATGAGGTCCAGAGCGTACGAGCGAGATGGACAGAGAACTGGCTGGGCAACAGGAGACAGACAGTTGTAGTGGAAGGAACTTTCTCAAAATGGAGAACTGTAACCAGTGGTGTTCCACAGGGATCCATGTCGGGACCACTGTTGTTTGTGATATACATAAATGATCTGGAGGAAAGTATAGATGGTCAGACTAGCATGTTTTCAGATGACAGTAAGATTGGTGGAGTGGCAGATAGTGAAGGGACTAAATCCTTCCTATTCAGAGAATGCAGCAGAATAGAGATAGATTGGAGAGTTGGGTGGAGAAATGGCAGATGCAGTTCAATCCAGCCAAATTCAAGGTGATGCATTTTGGAAGATCCAATTCAAGAGCGAACAATACGGTTACTGGAAAAGCCCTGGGGAAAATTGATGCACAGAGGGATCTGGGTGTTGAGGTCCATTGTACTCTGAAGGTGGCAACGCAGGTCGATAGAGTGGTCCAGAAGGCATACGGCATGCTTTCGTTCATCGGACGGGGTATTGAGTACAAGAGTTGGCAGGTCATGTTACAGTTATATAGGATTTTGGTTCGACCACATTTGGAATACTACATACAGTCCTGGTCGCCACATTACCAAAAGGATGTGGATGCTTTGGAGATGGTGCAGAGGAGGTTCACCAGGATGTTGCTTGGTATGGAGGGCGCTAGCTATGAAGAGAGGTTGAGTAGATTAAGGTTATTTACATTAGAAATACGGATGTTGAGGGGGGACCTGATTGAGGTCTACAAAATCATGAAGGGTCTAGACAGGGTGGATAGCAAAAAGCTTTTTCCCCAGAGTGGGGGACTCAATTACGGGGGGTCATGATTTCAAGGTGAGAGGGGAAAAGTTTAAGGGAGATATGCCTGGAAAGTCCTTTATGCAGTGTAGTCAGTGCCTGGAACATGTTGCCAGCGGAGGTGGTAGAGCTGGGCATGATAGCGTCGGTTAAGATGTATTTAGACAGATACATGAATGGGCAGGGAGCAGAAGGATACAGATCCATGCAAAATAGGTGACAAGTTTAGATAGAGTATCTGGATCGGCGCAGGCTTGGAGGGCCGAAGGGCCTGTTCCTGTGCTGTAATTTTCTTTGTTCCTTGAATATTGGGTCAACATGGACAAGTTGGACTGAGGGTCTATTTCTGTGTCATATATCTCTGTGACTCTATGACTCCTCATAGTTTCTTTGTCATGAACTTTGAAGAAAACTTGATGAGTCATTTTGAAATCTGTAAACATGAACTTTGCACAAATCTGAGCACCTAAACTTTTTCAGTTCTAATAGCCTCCAGTTTCCTAACCAAACTCTGCTGGTTTGTAAGTTTCACAAACTGAACCCTTCTACTGAGTTGCCCTGTTCCCTGAAATGCCCTGAACCTCTTCGAGGAGAGAAACTAAACTTGCTCCTAAACTGAATGCTGGTGTTTTTAGAACGGGATTAAAAAATTTTGCCCAATCCCAGATTCTTCAAAAATGAAAACAAAACTAATGACATTCAATGTTTAATCCATTTCTCAGAAACCAAATAGTATAAACAAGTTTGTAATAATACCACGGCTGTTTGTCATCATCTGCTTTCTGACAAATGCTTGATTTCGTCACTATTCTTAAAGGACTTTCTAAACTTTCATTTTGCGAGAAAACCCCTCACATAAGTATCTAATACACTTCTGCCTCTATTTTGAGACCTAAATTCAAAATATTATATTAATACACATATAAATTAAATACCTTTCAGCATGTTGACAGCCCAGCTAATCCCTCATAGATGATTATAATTCCTCAGAATTGATCATTCTCTAGCAATTTGTACTGAGACTTTGTGGAATTTATTTCATACAGTGAAATGTGCAAACAGTAATAAAACTAAATTATAATGATTATTAATGTAACACCCAAATTTACTTTTTCATCATTTAGAGGAATTTCATAAGGTATCAGGTAGTGCAGGTCAGAAGGAAGTTGAGACTTATGTTATCTGGCTGACAGACACTGGACCACACTTCCTGTCATCAATCCAAGAACAACCGTAGCTGCAGTACTTGAGAAATCTGTAGCCTGGACTGCTTTGTAACTACTGCAGACCATTGTAAGCGAGCAAGAGGTACTAAAACTGAAACTGCAGAAAATATGGAGGACACACATTTTTAATGGGACAAAGCTTTTGTCTGTGGTAGAGCAGATAAGTGCAGTACTGTGCTAAAGCACAGTAAGCTGGTACACAATTGCCAAACTGCTGGGTAACAGAAAGTAATGGCAATTAAGACCTTTTCAGTTTCAAACAATGTTGTGGTGTCATCTACTTGGAAGGGTTTATTGGGCTTTATGATAATCCTTTGAAATGGCTTGGACTTAAAAGCACTAGCGATGGAAGAGTAGGACTTGTTTGTGCTTTTCACAGTTTGAATACTGTCAACTTATTCTGTGGGCACGAGACAAATATCGATGTGTTGCGAGTCTACATGAGCAGACTGATAAATAATAGCTGTACTCCTTTTTTCTTGGAATTTTTGAGAATATGGAAACAGGCTATTTGGTCCATCAAGTCCACACTGACCATCCAAACAGCATTCCAGTCAGACCCCCTACCTTATCTCTGGGACTTTGCACTTCCCATGGCTAATCACCCAGCCTGAACAATATGAAGCAATTTTGCATGGCCGAACCACCTCACCTGCACATCTTTGGACTGTGGGAGGAAACCACAGTATCTGGAGGAAACCCTCTCAGACACAAGGAGAATGTGCAAACACCACACAGACATCCACCTTGAGGGTGAAATCAAACCCAGGTCCCCGGCGCTATGAAACAGCCATGCTCACCACTGAGCCACCATGCAGCCTCATTTACTGCAGTCAAATTTTGCACAGAAACAGGATGTGTCACCTGATAGAAAAAGGCATTCCTATCTTATCATGAGTATGACATTACTATTGTTACTGCAGCATGAATGGAAAAAAAAATAACTGTTAGAGAATGGCATTTGTGTGTTTACCTCACCGGCAAATTGCATTTATCTGAATAAATGTTTTATTCCTTAAGATTGCTACAGTTGCTTCCCAACACCATATCTGGAAAGCAGGGTAAATTGCCCTAAGGGATTTCCAAAGCTCTGTTAATTCTCTTCTTAATCTCCCGGCTATATTGTAACCTCAACATCAAATTTCTTCGATCTTCTCCAAATCTTGATGGGTTGCTGTTCTGATCTACAGAGCACCATCTGGTGGCTTGGATGGGAACTGCCGAATCATTGCTGTTGTGAGCAAATTTTGCACATAAAATCAGAAGAAATAGGAACAGCCACAGGCATTGGGAGCAAGTCACAGTAAGTTTTTTAGACTGATTCCCGGGACAAGGGGTTTGTATCACAATGAAAGTTTGAACAGGTTGGTTAAGAAGAATGAAAAATTATCAGATAGAAAAATATAAGATTCTAATGGGACTTGTCTGGGAAAATGATGAGAAGAAATTGACCACCATAGAGGCAGCTGGAATTGGGGGACACAATTTCAAATTAGGAAGTCTCCCACTTAAAACAGAAATGAGATGGGGTTTCTTATTTCAGAGGGCTGCTTCTGTTTAAATTATCTTCCACAGCAAACAGTGGGGGCTGGTTCATTGAAAATATTCAGGGGTACACCAGCCCCCACTGTTTGCTGTGGAAGATAATTCAAACAGAAGCAGCCCTCTGAAATAAGAAACTCCATCTCATTTCTGTTTTAATTGGGAGATTCCCTATTTTGAAATTGTGTCCCCCAATTCCAGCTGCCTCTATGGTGGTCAATTTCCTCTCATCATTTTCCCTGTCAAGTCCCCTCAGAATCTTATATATTTCTATCAGATAATTTTTCATTCTAATAACTAACTTGCTCAAACTTTCATCGTGATACAAACCCCTTGTCCCAGGAATCAATCTAATAAACGTCCTGTGACCTCCTCCCAAAGCAAGTACATTTCACCTTAGTTGAAGTGACTGCAAACTGAACAGAGTATTCTTGGTATGATTTCACCAATGCCCTGTACAATTGCAGTAAGACTTCCATACTCCAATCACTTGCAATAAAAGCCAACACTACATTCACTGTTAGAGGGCATCAGTTGTTGATGATGACAAGCTTACAGCACGCCAAGCTGTAGGTGTTGATGTGGTGCTAGGTGTGCAGATTGTACATTCCAAAGATTGTCAGGTCACATCATGTAGTATAGACCGGCAGCTTTTAGTGGCAAGTGAGGTATGGTTATATCTGAACAGTTAAATTCAGAACAGTGTACAAAATTATATGTGATGTCATGATTGGGCAACATTTTCTAAATATATGCATATATGAGTACATAAGGTCCTGTTCTTTGCAGACAGAAAGAGCATGTACTCGCGAGGTGTCTAGTATAACTCAACAAAATAGGTGAAAGGCATTCTTCGGCTCATTCCTCAGGGCAATGCTTAGACCAATTAAAGTCAGCCTGCAGCTTCATGATTTAAGAGGGTATTCAGAGGGCTAAAAGGGGATAAGAGATCACTTTGGCAAATAGGGTTAAGGAGAATCAAAGTGATTCTACAAATACATTAAGGGCAAAAGAGTACTAGGGAGAGAATGTGGCTCCATAGAGATCAACAAGGCTGCCTATATGTGGAACCACAGGAGATAGGTGAGATACTAAACAAATATTTTGTGTCAATATTTATTGTGGAGAAGGACATGGATGCTATGGAACTTGGGGAAATAGATAGTGATGTCTTGAAAAGTGTCCATATTCCAGAAGAGGAGGTGCTGAAGTTCTTAAAACACATGAAGATAGGTAAATCTCCAGGACATGATCGGGTGTATCCCAGAACTTTGCGGGAAGCTAAAAAAAAACTACTGGACCTCTTGCTGAGAAATTTGTACCTTTGACAGCCAAGGTATTGGAGGACTGAAAGGTGAATAATATGGTACCATTATTTCAGAAAGGTGGTAAGGAAAAGCCAGGAAACTATAGACCATTGAGCCTGACATCGATAGAGGGTAAGTTGTTAGCAGGGATTCTGAGGGACAGGATTTACATGCTCTTGGAAAGGCAAGAATTAATTAGGGATAATCAGCATGGTTTTGTGTATGGAGAATTGTGTCTCACTAACTTGAGTGAGTTTTTTGAAGAGGTTACAAATATTGATGAAAGTAATTTGGTAAACATTGTCTATATGGACTTAGCAAGGCATTCGACAAGGTTCTGCAAGGTACTGGATAGCAATGTGTGATGGTTTTATGGTATAAGAGATGCATTTTGTCCTTTTTTTTAATGAAGCAACATCAGGACAGAGGTGACAATCTACCTACTCAGACCCAATAAAGAAAAAAAGTTTGTGAGGCCTTGGGTGTTTTTTTAAGTTGAAACAATAGAAGCAGCCTGAATGGGTGGAGTCAAGATCCCACAGAAACCAGGGTTTTAAGTTTTAATTATTCGGTAGTAATTGGCGCTAGGGTCTTGAAGCTGGATGAGAAAGCTGTTTTTCCTCTCTCTGCTACAGCTAAAAGCTATGGTTCAGTTTCTGCTTCTAAAAATCTATGTGAGACAACCTATTTTACTGAATCTGCCCTTGCCAAAGATGTATCTATGGGATGTTACCATCTTGGAATAGTTAATATTTAATAATTACATAACCCATTGTTTTATTAAGTTTTCCAAGAGAGTTAAGTTATTCCAAATATTTGTTTTGTTGTATTTTAACCATAGTAAATGAATAAACTATGTGTTTTGCTTCAAGCCTCGTAGTTTGACCAATGGAATTGCAACACTGGCACTTGTCTTTAAAATAAGGAAAATTTAGGATCTAGGCTATCTTCTCAATATATTTTGAGGGGTTTGGTCTGATTCACAACAAAGGTTGAATCACATAGTATCCAGGAGGTGCTAGCGAATTGGATATGAAATTAGCTTAAAAGTAGGAGATAGAAGGTGGTGTAGAGGGCTCATTTTTAGATGGGAGGCCCCTGACTGGATGTGTG
The DNA here is from genome assembly GCF_030684315.1 of Stegostoma tigrinum. NCBI lineage: Eukaryota > Metazoa > Chordata > Chondrichthyes > Orectolobiformes > Stegostomatidae > Stegostoma > Stegostoma tigrinum. Next base: position 30,241,665 of record NC_081357.1, read on the forward strand.
CCACAAAGATTGGTGCCAAGTCCATTGCTTTTCATCATTTAAATAAATGATCTCGATGTGTATATAGGAGGTGTCGTTAGTAAATTTGCAGATGACTCCAAAATTGTTGGTGTAGTGAGCAGTGAAGATGATTACCTCAGAGTCCAATGAGACTTATATCAGATGGGCCAATGGGCTGAGTAGTAGCAAATGGTGTTTAATTTAGATAAATGTGAGGTGTTGCATTTTGGTAAGGGAACCCAGGACGCGGCGTATGCAGTTAATGTGGGTCCCTGGGGAGTAATGTGAACAGAGACTTACATTTGCAGGTACATAGTTCCTCGAAAGTAGAGACACGGATATATAGTGTGGTGGAGAAGGCTTCTGGTGTATTTGCCTTCATTGGCCAGTACTTTGTGTATAAGAGCTGTGAGGTCATGTTGTGGCTATTAAAGGCCCTTGGTGAGGCCACTTGCAGAATACTTTTTTCGTATCTGGTTTCCCTGCGATAGGAAGGATATTGTTAAAGTTGAGAGGGTTCAGAAAAGATTTACGAGGATGTTGCTAGGATTGGAAGATTTGAGCTTTAGGGAAAGGCTGAATAGGCTGGTGCTATTTTCCCTGGAGTGTTGGAGGCTGAGGGGTGGCCTTTTGGTGAGCGCCATGGGTAGGGTAAGAAGCCAATTTCTTTGCCCTGGGGTAGGGGAGTACAAAACTAGAGGGCATAGGTTTAAGGTGAGAGGGGAATGATTTAAAGGGACCTGAAGGACAAGCTTTTCATGCAGAGGGTTGTGTGTGTATGGAAATAATCGCCAGAGGAAGTCGTAGAGACAGGTACAGTTACAACATTTAAAAAGCATCTTATTTGGTTGGTGCAGACCAGATGGACCGAAGGGTCTGTTTCCATCCTGTATAACTCTATAAATCTATAACTGCCAGTCATCATGGACTGGCAAATTCTCACCTCCATCAGTCAGAGTCTATTTGTCACCTCACCATATACAATTTATTTTTCTTTTGATATTTCTTGCAAATCGTACTGGTCAGTGCTAGGCAGAAGTTTCAATAAAATCTGTATTTCTTTCAGTGATGGTTAATATTCTAGATCTCAGATTGTAAAAGACTGTATTGTTATAGTGATGTCTTTGGGAAAAAAAAGTTCAGTATAAATAAAAAAAACTGCTTCCTGAAATGTTATTTTGTAGTGAATAAGCACCATCTCATGGATGCAATCAGAATGAAAAGCATTACTGTAAACAATGTTATCCTTTAATATTGATTGATCTGAGTTATGACAGAATTACTAATCGAAGAACACCATATTCTCTCTCTCTCTCTATATATATATGGGTGTGTGTATATATATATATATATATATATATAGAATATACCTATACAACTCAACAGACTTCCTGTCATTTTGTTGTGAAGATACTATGGTTTTGTCCTGTTTTTTATTGTGAAGAGAGATTGAGACAGAAGTGCTGAGTGGTCTGTTCTAACCCAATAAAGTAAACAGCTTGTGAGGCTTTGGTGTACTTTTTTAAAGTTGGAACAATAAAAGCAGCATTAAGGGGCTGGGTCAAGCTCCCACAGGACCAGGATTTTTTTAGTTTAACTTTCAGGAGCTGTTGAGGTTTGGAAGCTGTAATACATCTCTCACTGCTACAGCCAAACACTTGAGTTGTCTCTCTCCCTCTCGCAATGTTTTCTCTTAATGTTACATTCCATGAGAGACAACAATTTTACTGAATTTGCCTTTGCCAAGGATGTACTTATAAAATATTACTATCAGTTACTACAGCTAATCAGTGGCAGTTAACATATGTAGTATCTTGTGAAGTATTTTGATAGAATTACAGTTAAGCTTTTTTTAAACAATTCTTTTCTCTAAGTTTTTAACTGAAGTGTATGAATAAAGTCTGTTTAGCTTCAAGCCTGGCAGTTTTACCAATCAAATTGCACGAGGAATACAATGCCTTATATGTGACTTTTAAAATGAAAAGAAGTTGGAGTCTAGGCTATCCTCTTAATATATTTCGTGAGGGTTTGACCTGGTCCATAATATTGTTCACCACAATAAGTCACATAATCTGCCCACTCTGATGGTCATGTCATGTCCAAATAGCTAATTGCAAAATCAGTGTGTGTGCCTCTGCCACATTAGGTGCCCCCTGTGCATACGGAGATTGCATTGATGACAATGATGCACTATTGCAACATGATCTTCTTCACCAATATGCATCAGTGCATGCATAGATGATGTTACATGTACATGGTGTGATGTGATCTGTGTGATTTATATGTGTATAATTTATTTTAGTGGATTTTGAATTAATGGCACAGGGATTTTGTTCTCTACGTTGAGGGGATTTAATGATTGATTTGTCACCGTTACTGGGACCACGTTTAAAAAAAGCACCTTGAGAGATGTAGTTCTTGGAGTACGAAGGGGAAATTTGTTTGCACTAGGAGAATTTTATGAACAGAGTGTAAATATTGAAGAGCATTAGGGTGCTTTCAGTTGGAAGGATCAGGGTTTATTTTTGCTTTGGGGAAACACATCATAGCTTGGAAAGCTTTTGGTTTCAGTTTGCAGAGGTTCTGGCTGAAATCACATGGATGAAAGAGTTCCTCCTGAAGTCAGGGCATGATTCAGAGCAGTTAGTAAATAGGTTACCTCAGAGCAAAGATTTTAGTTTGAAAGTTGCAGACCAGAAGTATTTGATTAAAACTCTGAAAGGATTACTTAGAGCTGAGAAACATGATAACATATAAAATAGAAGCAGCAATAGGCTATTGAGCCCTTCATGGCTACTCCACCATTCAATATTATCGTGGGTTAATCATTTAACTCAGTGTCATGTTTCCTGCTTTCTCCCATACCTACAAGTCCATTTAGCCATTAGAACTATGTTTAATTCTTCTTGACAAAACATTTAATGTATTGGCCTCAATCAATTTCTGTGGCAGAGAATTCCCTAAGCTCATTACTATCTGGGTGAAGAAATTTCTTCTCATTTCAATGCTAAATGGCCTGCCTCGTGCTGTTAGAGTATGAATCCATATTCTGACTGTCCAGTCCTCAGGAACATCCTTCCTGCAGTTGCTCTGTCCTGTTAGATTTTTACAGGCTTCTATGAGTTCCCCGTCTTTTTTCTAAACTCCAGTGACTGTGGTACTAACCAATCCAGCTCTCTTCATATAGAGTCATAGTATCCCAGGAATCAGTCTGGTAAACCTTTGCTGCGTTTACCTCTATAATCATAACATCTTGCCTCAGGCCAAAACTGCAGACAATACCTAATTGTGGTCGCGCTAATGTCTGTATAATTGCAGTAAGACAGTCCTGCTCCTCTACCGAAATTCTATTGCTAAGAAGATCAAGACATCATTTGTTTTCTTCACTGTCTGCTGCACCTGCATGATTACCTTCAGCAACTGAGGCACAAAGACTCACAGGTCTCATTGCACCTCCATCTTTCCTAATCTATCATCATTTAAGATAATAATCTTCCTTCCTGTTTTTGCTACCAAAATGGAAAACCTCACATTTATCCACATTATGCTCATCTGACATGCATTTGCCAACTCACTCAATTTGTCCAAATCACGCTGAAGCATTTCTGCCTGCTCCTCACAGTTCATCATCACACTCAGCTGTGTACCATCTACAAACTTGGAGACATTACATTTACTTCCCTCATCTAAATTATTAACATATATTGTGAATACTGTCACTGTTTTCCAAATACTCTGCTTTTAAATATTTTATAATGGACTTCAGTAGTTTCCCCATTACCAATGTCAGGCTAACTGGTCTATAATTCCCTTTTCTTTTCCTATATCCTTTTTAAAATAGAGTGGTTTTATCAGCTATTTTCCAATGCATAGGCACTGTTCCACAGTCGTTATAAGCTTGAAAGATCTCAACAGTACATCTACTATTTCTAGGGCCATTTCCTTAAGTACTCTTGGATGTAGATTATCGGGCCCTGGGGATTTGCCAGCCTTTAATTTTATCAATTTCCCCAACATCATTTCCCTACAAATGTTGATTGCTTTCAGTTCCTTCCTGTCACTAGATTCTATGTTCCCCAACATTTTTGGGATATTATTTGCGCAACCCTTTCTAAAGACAGAACCAAAATATATGTTTAATTCATCTGCCATCTCTGTTCCCTAATCTTCATTAATCTTTTTCCCTTCACATAATTATAGAAGCTTTTAAAATTAGTTTGTATTGTCCTCAAAATCTTGTGTACTTTACTTTCCCCGTGCAAACCAATTCCTTTGTTCTCCTTTGAAGCATTTAAATTGCTCCCAATCTTCAGGTCTGTAGCTTTTCTTTTGGCCAATGTGTACACTCCATTCTTGGGTCCATTACATTTAATTGTTATGAAAGTATCTGACTCAACCACCCTTTCAGACAGTGAGTTCTACATTCCCACAACACCCTAGTGAAAGGAATTTCTCCACTATTGTTCTCTTAGAACTTCTGGAAAAGTTCCAGAGAATTGGAAAGCTGCCAAAGTTACCTCTTTATTTAGAAAGAAGACAAAAAGCAGGTCAGTTAGTTTGACATCTTTTATTGGGAAAATATTCCAGCCTATTTTGAAAGGTGTAATAGCAGAATATTTAGAAATATATTACATGATCAGACAAAGTTACCATGCCTTCACAAAGTGGAAATTATGCCTGATAAATTCATAAGAATTCTTTGAAAAAGGAACAAGCAGATTAGATAAGGGGAAACAGTGTACTTCAGATTTTCAGAAGGCATTTGATAAGGTTTTATATTTTAGGATATTTAATAAGATACCTCATGATTTTAGCGGCAGTGTATTAGCATGGATAGCATGGATAGAAGATTGTTTATCTATTAAAAGACAGAATTTTGGGATAAGGGGAGCATTTCAGGTTGGCAACACATAACTAATGAAATATCACAGGGATTAGTGCTGGGGCCACAGTAACAGACAATAGTTATTAATGATTTGGATGAGGAAAGTGAATGTCACCAAGTTTGCTAGAAGCACAAAAATAGATGTGCAGGGAAGTGATGAGGATGACACAGAGTCTGCAGAGGGATATAGATAAATAAAGTGAGTAATAAAATAAGGGAAATGGCTAGGTTAAGCAAACTTGGCGAAGAGAATATAATGTGGATAAATGTGAGGTCATGCACTTTGGCAAGAAAAGTGGAACAGCTGAATATTATTTAAAGGTAGAAATACTGCAGAAAACTACAGAACAGAGAGATTTAAGAGCCCTCATGCATGAACCACAAAAAGCTAGGATCCTGGTTCAGCAAGTTAAGGGGGATGCCGGTGGAATATTAAGCTTTATTTTAAAGGAATGGAGTTTCAAAACAGACAAGTTTTGCTATATATATACATGGCATTAGTCAGACCAAAGCTGAAATACTGTGAACAGCTTTAGACACCTAATCTAAGAGAAGATATACTGGCATTGGAAGCAGTCCAGCAAAGGCTCATTAAGTGTAGATGGACTCTGGATGTGAGTTTGCAAGCTGAGCTGGAAGGTTAGTTTTCAGACGTTTCGTCACCATTCTAGGTAACATCATCAGTGAGCCTCCGACGAAGCGCTAGTGTTATGTCCCTCTTTCTATTTATCAGGTTAGGTTTCCTTGGGTTGGTGATGTCATTTCCTGCATAGGTGATGTCATTTCCTGTTCTTCTTCTCAGGGGTTGGTAGATTGGCTCCAAATCAATGTGTTTGTTGATGGAGTTCAGGTTGGAATGCCATGCTTCTAGGAATTCTCGTGCGTGTGTCTGTTTGGCTTGTCCTAGGATGGATGTGTTGTCCCAATCAAAGTGGTGTCCTTCCTCATCTGTATGTAAGGAAATGAGTGATAGTGGGTCATGTCGTTTTGTGGCTAGTTGATGTTCATGTATCCTGGTGGCTAGCTTTCTGCCAGTTTGTCCAATGTAGTGTTTGTCACAGTTCTTGCAAGGTATTTTGTAGATGATGTTTGTTTTATTTGTTGTCTGTTTGGGGTCTTTTAAGTTCATTAGCTGCTGTTTTAGTGTGTTGGTGGGTTTGTGGGCTACCCTGATGCCAAGAGGTCCGAGTAGTCTGGCAGTCATTTCGGAAATGTCTTTGATGTAGGGGAGAATGGTTACGGTTTCTGAGCCCGTTTTGTCTGTTTGTTTGGGTTTATTGCTGAGGAATCGGCGGACTGTGTTCATAGGGTACCCATTCTTTTTGAATACGCTGTATAGGTGATTTTCCTCTGCTCTGCGTAGTTCCTCTGTGCTGCAGTGTGTGGTGGCTCATTGGAATAATGTTCTAATGCAGCTTCGTTTGTGGGTGTTGGGATGGTTGCTCCTGTAGTTCAGTATTTGGTCCGTATGTGTTGTTTTCCTGTAGACGCTGGTTTGAAGTTCCCCATTGACTGTTCGCTCTACTGTGACATCTAGGAATGGCAGTTTGTTGTTGTTTTCCTCCTCTTTTGTGAATGTTATGCCAGTAAAGGGTATTATTGATGGTCTTGAAGGTTTCCTCTAATTTGTTTTGTTTAGTGATGACAAAGGTGTCATCCACGTAGCGGACCCAAAGTTTGGGTTGGATGACTGGCAGAGCTGTTTGTTCCAGTCTCTGCATTACTGCCTCTGCTAAGAACCCTGATATCGGAGATCCCATGGGTGTACCGTTGGTTTGTATCTAGGTTTTGTTATTGAAAGTGAAGTGGGTGGTGAGGCATAGGTCCACTAGCTTGATGATGTTGTCCTTGCTGATGAGGTTGGTGGTGTCTGGTGTATGTGTCTTCGGTTCTTCAAATAGTGTAGTCAGTGTTTCTTTGGCCAGGTTGATGTTGATGGATGTGAACACGGATGTTACTTCAAAGGAGACCATTATTTCATCCTCTTCTATCTTGGTGTCTTTGATGGTGTTCAGGAATTCTTGGGTGGAGCGAATGGAATGGTGAGAGTCTTCTACTAGGTGTTTTAGTCTTTGGTGTAGTTCCTTGGCTAATCTGTAGGTTGGTGTTCCAGGCAGTGACACTATGGGTCTGAGGGGTCTCCTGGTTTGTGAATTTTTGGTAGTCCGTAGAAGCGTGGTGTGTTGGATCCATCTGGTTTCATTTTTTGGAAGTCTCTCTTGTTTAACTCTCCAGATTTTTGAAGTTTTTTGAGTAAGGCTGTGATTCGGTTCTCTAGTTGTGGGGTCAGGTCTATCGCCACCTGTGTAGGTGGACTGTCTTATGAGGACAGTTTGAGTAAGTTGGGCCTGTACTCAATGGATTTTAGAAAAATGAGAAGTGACCTTATTGAAATGTGTAAGATACTTAGCCGTCTTGACAGGGTAGACATGGAAAGGTTGTTTCACATTATGGAAGATCCTAGGATCAGAGGGCATAATCTCAGAATAAGGAGCCACCTATTTCACACAGAAATGAGTCGGAATTTCTTCCTTAAGAGGGTAGCAATCTGTGGAATTCTTTATTGCCGGAGGGTTGTTGAGTGTGAGTTGATAAGTATATTCAAGGCTGATATGGACAGATCTGGAAGTGAATCAAGGGTTATGAGGAAAAGAAAGCAAAGTTGACTGGAAGATTATCAGATCAGCCATGATCTCAATGAGTGGTAGCAGATGAAATGGGCTGAATAGTCTACTTCTGCCTCTGTGTCCAATGCTCTTATAATGAGAAAGGCATGAATTATAATTTTTCAATGGCAAATAAGCTGAGACAGGATCAGAAATAGTTGATGTTACAGAGATGTGAGTAGGAAGTTCGCGATGGAGGAATTAGGAACAGTATTAAAAGCATTACCAGTGTTGCCATTGAAATTAGTGGTGTCTCATGAATCTCTCTACACTCATCTTCTAGCCTATAAAAGTAAAAAGACTTAGGGCCATTCAACTTTGTTGTATCAGGTTTCCAAGGTCTTGCCTATTTTTAAAACTCTTATGGGGTATGGGAGTTGTTGACATGGTTATCCTAGAGTTGGCAGTGTTCAGCTACCTCCCTGAACTACTGCAGTCAATGTAGTGTAATCATCTGTCATGTTTTGAACAAAGTTGGTTAGAGGAGTCTGCCATCTTTCTCTAGTTCCATCACACCCTGGCCCACGCAGGTAGTGCACTGGGAATAAAACCCCTTTATTGCCGGAGTTGCCACAAATATGAAAGCTTGGTTAAACCACCAAATTGCCTAATTCTACACAACTGTCTAATTCAAGTTATAAAGAAGATGCACACCAAGTTTGTCATTAACAAGAAGACAACAATTGAACAGAACAGATGCAGAATGCTACGGGTAATGATTAATGATACCCATAACAGGCTCCATAGGTACGAATGGGAAATTTTGCAGCAAAAATCACAGCATCTAAACACTGCAGACCAGCAGTGGACTGCAATCACCAGCAATCAACACAAAACCAAAACTAAAAAGAGATGCAAGCTGTTGGAGAAACTCACTAAACTGATCCACCACAAAGACAAAGACAACAACAAACCGGACTCATGGATAAGGAACCTATCCAGCAGACAACTCACAGAAACTGAGAAAGCTGTCCTATTATGCAGACTGAACTGTAACCACAAAGATATGAACAGAACAGGCTTCACGGCCACCTTGGAGACGACATTAAAAGATAACAGACTCAAGGACGAAACACAACAAACCACCCGACAAACTATAATCCCCACACTGTACAGAAGGAACAAAGGGGACACCCTGATCACAGCAGAGAGAAAAGCACGAGATAAACTTAAGAAAGACAAGAACATCATAATCCTACCAGCGGACAAAGGGCACACGACCATCATTATGAACAACCCAGACTACGCTAAGAAAGCACATGCATTGCTTACAGATACAACCACTTACCAACAGGTGGTGATAGACCCAACACCGCAGCTGGGTAATAGGATCACCCAGACACTGAACAGACTAAAGGATGCAGGACAGATAACCAAGATGGACTGTATAAGTTTGAAACCAGAAGGCATGAGCATCCCCCGCTTCTATGGACTGCCTAAAGTAATATAAACCAGACATGCCCCTCAGAACCATTGTTTCCCGTCAAGGCACACCTTCATACAAATTGGCCAAGGACTTGCAACAGAGATTGAAACACTTAGTTGACAGATCACCCCATTCCATCCACTCAACTCCAAGATTTCCATGATATCCTCACAAGCAAAGAAATCAGCAACACCCAGATTATGATATCCTGAAACATCAAAGCTTTATTCATCTCAGTTGACATCTCACTAGCCAAAGAAACAGTGACCACATTACTAGAGGAAGCAGCAACGCAAACCAGCAGCTCAATCATCAATGACAACATACTTAAACTACTAGACTTTTGCCTCACCACACACTTCATTTTCAATGGTCAAATATACAAACAGATCAACATTACACCAATGGGGTCAACCATCTCAGGGCTCATTGCAGAAGCAGTCATGCAAAGAGTAGGACACACCACCCTCCCCGGCATTCATCCTAAACTGTGGGTCCAGTGCGTAGACAACACATTTGTTATTATTAAATGCCACACATTAGAAGACACCCACCATCTCATCAACAGCGTATTCACAGGGATTAAATTCACAAGGGAAGAAGAAAACAACAGTCAACTTCCGTTTCTGGATGTTAACGTTGAGCGTATGACCAAAGGGAGTTCTGCAACTTCATTCACAGATGCCTACTAAACAGACAACAACAGGAGGACACAGTACGACATAACACTCTGGCCACACTGCTCTACATCAAGAACATATTGGAACTGACAACAAGACTCCTAAGTCCACCAAGAATCATGGTGGCCCACAAGCACATAGCCACTCTATGATAAACACTTACAAGTATTGAAGACCCTATTCCCAAAACATGCAGGACCAATATGATTTATAAAATACCGTGCAATGACTGCCACAAACATTACATTGAACAGATAGGAAGGAAACTAGCCATCAAAATACATGAACATCAACTAGCAGCATAACGGCACGACAAACACTCCTTAATATCTCTACATTCAGACAATGAAGGCCATGAGTTTAACTGGGACTAAGTGACCATAGTAGCCAAAGCCAAACATAGACACGCATGGGAATTCCTAGAGGTATGGTTCCCCATCCATACAGCAATCAATAAACATATAGAATTGGACCCCATATACAAACCCATATAGATCAAAGCCAGAAATGACAGTACTTACCGCAATGGATCGGATAGCATAAATTCCAAGTGGAGTAGAACAACGCCGCTTCATCGGATGCTCCACTGACGATGTCACCTAGCATGGTGACAAAACGTCTGAACAAGTCAGCTCAGCCAGCAAGTCAACAACCTCATACACAACCGGAGCTACAGATCTTTGCTGAAACTTTGAAAACAACTATTTATTGCGATCAAATTGCTTTTAACCAATTTTCTTTTATTGACACATGGGACATGGGTCAGCATTTACTACCCATTCCTAGTTGCTTTCTTGAACAGCTGCAGTCCATGTGCTAAAGGTTGTTTCTGATGCCCTAGTATGATACAAGTGGTCCATTTGGTTTCATTTATTTTTTCACACTTTGTAGCATTAGAAATGAATGGCTTGCTAGGCCATTTCAGAGGGCAGTTAAAATTCAATCACATTGTTGCGGATTTGAAGTCATATTTAGGCCAGATTAGGTAAGGATGGTAGACATCCCTCTCTAAAAGGCATTAGTTAATGAGATGGACTTTCCTGACAATCGGCAGTGTTTTCCTGATCATCATACCAGATTTTTAGATTAAATTCAAAATTGATCATGTGCCGTGGCAGGATTTGAACCCAGGTACCCAGAACATTACCTGGATTTCTGGATCAACCAGTAGCAAGAAAGAAGCACAAATTGCTAAGTGATACCTCTGTACATTAAACTCTACCCCTTTCTAAAATTCTCACATTCTACAGGCACTAGTCTGATGTACATGGAAAAAAAGTGTGGAAAACCTGGGAAAAATGGTTTGATGCGAGTAATCCAGATCACATTTGTTGATGAATTGTTTCCTTTTGGTTTCTTTCACTGATTTTTTGTTCTTTGCTGATGAGACAAGGTTGTTTGCAGACCAATGTGTATAATTCACTGATTGAAAATTTGCCCCTTTCAGTGTCCAAGAAGATGGTTTCCAGGTTTAGAGGGAAATGGTTGGCCCCAAGCACTATTGTGAGATAGTAGGAACTGCCGATGCTGGAGAATCTGAGATAACAAGATGTAGAGCTAGACCCTTCTTCAGAAAATATCTAGGCCCGAAACGTCAGCTTTTCTGCTCCTTTGATGCTGCTTGGCCTGCTGTGTTCATCCAGCTCTGTACTATTGGGAGCTATTCTGTTTCTTCTCCACATAGAATGGAGAGTAGAGAGATTGAGGCACTTTCTCTTTGCAAGCTAAATGTTTCTGCTCTATTGTGCAAAAACGGGGCTGTGACCACTTCCCAAGGAACGAGATAATTTGCTGTTACCATGCTAAGCCCTCCTGAGTCCACAGCAGTTTGCTAGTTGAAAAAGAAAACAATTAGAGACCATATCTGCAAAATTACCCTGAACACACACATGCAGATGAGGTGTCAAACATCCTCCCACCAATTCTTGAATAAGGCAACATTATGAGAACAACTCTCAATGAGCTCCAGCAAAGCTTTTTCCAGTTGCCTTGGTTGAAAGCAATACATTTTCTTTTTTGTTTTAGATCACAGTTGTTGGATCTTGTATTTTCCAATGAAAGTCAGAGTCACGAAGGAGACCTTTATTATGATTTGCACATCAGTTACAGCAAAACGGCAAACAAAAAGCTTCATAATGTCTTAACTTATACAGTTTAAACTTAGAGCGCACATGACCCTCCCTTCACCCTTGATTACATTTGGTCAGCAATGCCGTGTTATCTCTCTGTATTTGGCTGTCTGCTACAGTATCTTAGATAGTTCAAGCTTGCCTCAATGTATTTCCAATGAAGCTAATCATATCGCTGAATGACAAACAGATAGGCAGGCTGGTGGTCCAACCCTGGTCCTTCATGATGTTTTCCCAGACTTTCTTACCATTCTTCTTGAAGCTTTTTTCTATGGATACTGTATTTGAGTAACATTTTCCGGCTGCACCGTGTTAACTGTCAATTAATTGGACAAAAGAATGTTGATTCTTGATCAGTTCCAGCAAAGTTTTGTTGTTACACCTGACGTTAAAATTCTTTAGTTAACAATTTGTGTCTTAATGTGTTCATTTAATCCACATTCCAGTGACTGCCAATCTCTAAATTCATTGCTCCCTGTAATGATACGAGGGCTGCTTTTATTCTCTGAAAATGGTTTGAATCTTTTCCTCTCATGCTTTTAGTGATTTTTTTTAGATATATGTGGGTATATAGCTACTTCAGAATGGAAATATACGATTATCTGAAGAATCTTAACTAAAACTACTCTTAATATTGTTACAGATTGATTAAATAATTCAAGAGAAACAACTAATCGGTGTGAAATGTTCTTATCTATATGAACAAATCCAGCTGCGCATTCTCTAACCTTGATTATGCAGAGCTACTATTGTTTTACTTGTGAAGACTACATTCAGCAAATATTTTCCCAAGTGCTCGAACTGCTGTCAGCCATGTTCTGTTGCATGACCCATGGGCAGCTGTCAGCCATTTTGTGCTGATCAGTCATGGGCATCTCTAACAATCCTCCCTTTGATTCCCCCTTAAGCGAATCACAAAGTATGCAAGTTTACCAACAAAAAAAGAGAATTACTACAATGAATAACAATATACACTTCATGAGTGATGTCACCAGTGAACCCAGCCAGCCGTTGCCCAGGTGGGAAATGGGGCTTGTGTAAGTTTGTTCATCTCTTTTCAGATATGTACTGGTATATCAGTGATCCCTTTGGAATTGATTGGGACGTAAGTAAAGCATTTGGCCCCAGTTAGAGCACAAGTGCCTCCCTTTTCAGAACCTGCTGATTGCCACTGCTGTTGGGGATCAGTCATGTCCTTGCTGCGGACCACAGTGTCAGTCTTGCCAGATCGTCTGAGAAGGCGTTCTGGCAATTTACCCATTTTGCCATTTTATTTGCATTAAAAGGGATGGGTCTTAAGGGGATGACCTCTTTTGAGTGGATGGTTATGTGGGCACACGGCCAGCAGTTGGAAACATTAGCTCATTTGGCAAAGATATAGGACATATACAAAAAGTTCTTTACAAGCAATTCCCTTTTTCTTCATCTCTGTTCTGGTGTAGGGGTGTTGGCAAGTTACTAGTAAGCAAACACTCAAACTACACTGGTTAGTAATACAATCAATTTCCCCATCTTGGATCAAATGTTATAGTTCTTATCAAGCTTCAAGTTCAGTCACTGGTTGCTCATTAGTATCATACATAGACTCAAAACTCCCTCATTCTCTTCATCTGTATCCACCTTGAGGATATTTCAATATGTTCCCTTCCTTGGCAATTTTGTGAATGATTTTATCATTGCGTGGAGCTGGATGAACACAGCAGGCCAAGCAGCATCTCAGGAGCACAAAAACTGATGTTTAGGCCCGAAACATCAGCTTTTGTGCTCCTAAGATACTGCTTGGCCTGCTGTGTTCATTTAGCTCCACACTTTGTTATCTCAGATTCTCCAGCATCTGTAGTTCCCATGATCTCTTTGAGTGGATACTACCTCAACATGCAAGTACGCGCTCTGAGCAGCAATGTACATGGTCTCAAACAATACAGTTCTAACAAATTACATTACAATCTTCTCTCTGTTTCCGAGGTATCTGTAGGTCATAATTTTGGCCCTTTCACTCCCGCTCACTATCATTGTTTTAAAGTCAGTTTGTCTGTGGATTGTGTGTCAGTGTCTAATTGTTTAAACAACATTTTTGTGCTCTTCCAAGCCACACTAATCCATTTGTCAAATTGGTGAAAGTGTCTGATTCCCACTCTTCAGTGTGTTTTTATTTATCCTTCATTCCCTCAAGTTTGTTATTTCTGAGGTTACAATCACTTTTGCACACATACATTGGTATCCCAAGACCACATCATGCATTCTTGACTCTCATATGATTTTACCTCTCCAAGTATGATCCTGATGCCTTGGGTAGTAGCTTGACCACCAAGTTCATTTCTCTTAAAATTTCAACTGATCATTTTGTGGGATGTGGGCATCGCTGGCTGGCCAAGCACTTACTGCATGTCCCTAGTTGCCCTTGACCATATGGTGGTGAGCTGCCTTCTTAAACTGCTGCAGCCCACCTGCTGTGTGTTGACCCAAAATGCCATTAGGGAAGGAATTCTGGGATTTTGACCCAGCGGTAGTGAAGGAACAGCAATATATTTCCAAGTCAGGATGTTGAGTGGCTTGGAGGGGAATGTGAAAGTGGTGGTGTTCCCATATATCTGCTGCCCATGTCCTTCTGGTTGGAAGTGGTCATGGGTTTGGAAGGTGCTGTTTGAGGATCTTTGGTGAATTTCTGCAGTGCATCTTGTAGACAGTACACACTGCTGCCACTGAGTATTGTTGATGGAGGAAGGGGATGCTTGTAGATGCATTGCCAATCAGAGGTCTGCTTTGTCCTGCGTGGTGTCAAGCTTCTTGAGTGTTGTTGGTGCTGCACCCATTCAGGGAAATGTTAGGTGTATTTCATCACAGAACTGACTTGTGCCTTGTGGACAGGCTTTGAGGAGTCAGGAGGTGAGTTATTTGCCGCAGTAGTCCGAGCTTCTGTCCTGCTCTTGTGACCACTGCATTTATCTGGTGAGTCCAGTTGAATTTGTGATCAATGATAACTCCCAGGATGTCGATAGTGGCGTATTCAGTGATGGTAACACCATTGGATGTCAAGGGGTGGTGGTTACATTGTGTCTTGCTGGTGATGATGATCATACCCTAGCAGTTGTGTGGCACAAATTTTACTTGCCGCTTGTCAACCCAAGCCTAGATATTGTCCAGATCATTTTGCATGTGGATGTAGACTGCTTCAGTGTCTGAGGAGTTGCAAATGGTGCTGAACATTGCACAATCATTGGTGAACATCTCTACTTCTGAACTTATGATGGAGGGAAGGTCATTGATGAGGCAGTTGAATATGGTTAGGCCTAGAACACTACCCTGAGGAACTCCTGCAGAAATGTCCCGGAACTGAGATGACTGACCTGCAACAACCACGACCATCGTCCTATTTGTAAGGTATGACTCCAACTACTGGGGAGATTTCCCTCTAATAACCATTGATTCAAGTTTTGCTAGGGCTCCATGATGCCACACTTGGTCCAATGCAGCCATGATGTCAAGGCTGCCAGTCTCACCTCACCTCTGGAATTCAGCTCTTTTGTTCATGTTTGAAATAAGGCTGTAATGAGGTCAAGAGCTGAGTGGCCCTGGCAGAACCCAAACTGTTTGTCACTGAGCAGGTTATTGCTGAGCAGGTGCTGCTTGATACCACTGTTGATGATAACTTCCATGACATTAAGAGGAAAGACAAGGACAGAAACATCACCAAGAGAAAGTTGTCGGTTTTGTACTCTCATCTAAACTTCCCTTTCACAAAAATGCATGTCAACTTCACATGAAGTTTCAACCCATTACTATAAATTGTTTTTCTTCTGTCACTACTCTCCATCCCTAATTACTTCATTTCATCCAATTCTGCAGTTTAACTATTACCACTTATCAAATTCCAGAGCTCTAGAGAGATCCATGGAACATCATCTTATAGTATTTTAAAACAGATGTCAAACACGTCTTTTCGATTCAGCCAAAATGCACTTTGTTCGTTCCAAGGTGACCCACATTTTTTTAGAGTTACTTCATAACTCATTCTTGATATTTGATATATCTCAATGTAAATTTATCTAATTTCAAAATTCTGTTTACTCCCTCTAATCACTAACCATTTTTAATGCATTGAAATGACTGAGACTGTGAGCATGCACTTTATCATTTTCCGGACTCATTTAAAATTTTTAATTTATAACTATTCCCTTCAAATGCTTTAGAATACCGGGGCACTTGACTAAGTGTACCTGGCTTAGTGATTTTGAGATTCCTGATGCTCAATATATTTAACGTTTTCACAGTAGGTCTGCAAATACTGATGATGTGTTGTTAACAAATGGTGACATTGAAAGTCTACGGATGGTTCAGAAGTTTGGAGCTATTAGTGAAAGCCTTCAGTATCATCAATTTTCTGAAAAACAAAACAGCATTGATCCAATCCATGTCAAGCAGAATGGGTTAATTAGTAATGGTTTACTGATGGTTTAAAGTGCGGGGTGAAAATTCCTGGATGTAGTTATGCCAGTTGTTTCTCTTGTCCTTCTGTGAGGAAATAAGTGTGTTATGATTAACAAAAGAAAAAGCTACCTCCTCTGTTAGATTCTCCTTTCTTTTTAAAACTCCTTGATATCAGTTTTCTCTGATCTGAGGACATATCAACACATAATTTTTCTCAAAGAGAACTGCATTTCCAACATTCAAATTTCTCCATTACTTGGATAGTTTCACACCAAAGCACATTTACAATAAGTAAATCTTATCATCCAGAATTAAAGATTCACTCATGTGTTAAGACAGCATTTGGAACTTCATTCTGATCAGAAAATGAAATTCCAAAGATGATAATATCCAATTCCAAGAGGTAAATTTTATCCAAGCTTCATGAACCAAATTTTTAAATCAACATTTCATCATTGATTTTTGCTTTGCTCTACCACTGATAGTTCCTTAAAAGGACATTACATTAACCAAACATGTTCCACACTGATACAAGCACACATCATACTTTCAAATCACCATAGATTCCTCAAATGCAAACTAAATTCAAAGCACTCCCAACTATTACCTTAGCTCCAATGTATTTAAGGGAGCTCGAGCCACCTACCTTGTCAGAATTCGGAATCGCGTGAAGGGTCATCAGGCTTAGACAACTGACTGAGGACTTTTAGTAAAAGAGGAGCCCCTACATCTATGGAGGCCGAGATGGGTGTCAAGTCTATGGGGAGGGCAAGGGTTTTCAGCGCTCCTGCCGACTATCCCAAATTGTTAGATCTCTATTTTCCAATAGGAGTTCTAGTCATGGCTGATTTCAGGTGACCTTTATTGCGATTTACACATCAGTTACAGCATTGAACAAAAGGCACACAAAAAGGTTCAGAATGTCCTAACTTATACAGTTTAAACTTAGAGCAGATATGTCGCCCTTTTATTAGTCAGTGGTGTAGAGTTATTCCTGTGTATTTGGCTGTTTGTGACAGCATCTTACACAGTTTAAGCTTGTCTCAATGTATTTCCATTTAAGCTAATCATATCGCTGAACGACAAAGAGACAGACAGGCGTGCGGTCCATCCCTGCTCCTTCATGATTCCAGACTTTCTTATCTTTCCTCTTGAGGCTTTTCACAATGGATACTGTTTTTAAGTAACATTTTCCGGCTGCACCATGTTAACTGCCAATTAATTGGACAAGAGAATATGAATTCTTGATCAGTTCCAGCAAAGTTTTGTATTTACACCCCTGATGCGAGAATTCTTTAGCTAACAAGTTATGTCTTAATGTATTCATTCAAGCCACATTCTAATATCTGCTCGTCTCTGTATTCATTCCTCCCTGTAATGATACGAGGGCTGCTTTTACACTCTGAAATTGGTTTGAATCTTTACCTCTTCTATTTTTAGTGTTTTTTTTTGTATATATTTATATATATGGACCTATAACTGCTTCAGAATTTTTATCTATGATTATTTGAAGAATCTTTACTAAAACCCAGTCTTAATAGTGTAAGACCCATTTAATATTTCAAGAAAAACAACTAACTTTTGTGTAATGTCTTATCTATGTAAGCAATTGCAGCTGCACATTCTATGACCTTGATTATACAAAGCTGTAGTTGTTCTACTTGTAAAGACTACTTTAAGCAAATATTTTCCCAAGCACTCTAATAACTGTCAGTCATGTTCTGCTGCATTAGCCAAGGGCAGCTATCGGCCATTTTATGCTGCTCAGTCATGGACAGCACTTACAATAGTCCCAAAAAGGTGGTCTGCTCAAAGATTCCACTGGTCTAGACTTCTGCAATGCACAAACCCAGTTATTTATGGGCTCCTCCCAATGGTTATGGGCCATCTTCACCTTAGAAAGAGAAAAAGAATGAGAGTGAGTGTTACAATCTGTTTGGGTGAATTACCTAATATAGTTGAATAGTTGTATGGAAAGACTGAGTGGTGGCTGAGAAGCAGACAGCATTTGGTGTGAAAGTGTGAGGTCGGAGTATCTGAATTTTGGAGATAAATCCTGATTTGGAGAGGTTATTAGTGATTGATTGGAAGGAGTATGACGCTTCGAATGGCATGAGAAGTTGGTGATGCAATGGGTAGGTGGTGTCACGTGAGATGTCCCAGGTAAGGCCACTGGAGGTCTTGCGGTGTTGCATTCATGTCCTTAAAACTAACTCTGGGAATTGACTACCTTAGTAAATTTGATCATATCCCTTTTCCATTTGGGTTTCCTGGTCTTTTGCAGAAATATGACATTTTGCCTCTTTTCTCATGTCTCTAGTATCCTGCAATGCATTCAGTGCATTTCCAGTGTCCACTCAGAAACAACTGGGTCATGGTTTCCAGCATTTCATCCTCCACTTTTCAATTCCCACTCCTGCCCCTATTGTTGAAAAAAGAATTAAGACAAAATGTAAAATAACCAAGGACAACAACGTTTTTTTTTAAATGTATTGAGGTATTGTGGGAGGTCAGGGTCTAAAAGAGTTGTGAAATAAGACTGGTAATAACTTTTAAAAGGAAATTGGATACATAAAGAAGGGTTTAAAAAAGTCTGTATGAATCGGACAGCACTTGCAAAGAATCAGCTCAGGCATGATAGGATTCCATGGCCTCCTTTCATGCTGTGTCACTCTATGTTCAAGGGTGATTGATAGAATTATAGAAATTGCTTTGATAATGAAGGGTTATTAGAATTAAGTTGTGCCTGCTCACATAATAAAGTTAAAGCCACTTGTCTTCAGCTTTTGCCAAGTCTTACTTTCCAATCGCATTTAATTCTAATTTAGGATCACAAAAACAAATTGTTATAACTGTGTAGTTATTAAATAAAACAGTCTGACCATTTATATCAGATTGCACATGAAGGATAATTTAAATTCCAGGCAGAACTCAACTGGTGCGAACAAGTAGGAATTTCAAACCTTCTGCAATGAGGAGCAAAGCAGTTAGCAAGTGTAGTTGTACTTTGCTCCATTCAGTAAGAGAACAGACTCTAAGAAATTCCACGTCTCACTAAATGCTCCCTTTCATTGTGAAAAATGTTTGCCCACTTTGGCTGGTGGGTAGCAATTTCACCTCTGGAATAGAAGATTGAGATTTGCAGTTACACTGCAGAATTTCAGCCTCAGCTGCAACTTCAGTGCTATAATGAGAAAAAGGTCAATTTTCAGTCAACTCTTCTTGGTTTGAAGAAGCATCAAAGAGGTGATATTAAAGAGTTATTTAAGATTGTTAATAGTGTAGAGAAAGGAATTCCAAAAGTTGAGTTCTTCTGAGAAACAAGACATGCTGTGAAAGCTCTTTGTCTCATTCATTTGGACATATGCAAAATTTTGCATTCTTGAGTTTGCCTAATGAATGAATTGTGTTGGGGATGGAATAACTGGCTTATGGGGATGTGGATTTCTTCTTCATTTCTTGTATAACAACTGCTTCCTGGGCCAGCAATGAAAAAGCTAAAGATCTGGTGGGAATGATCGAGGGATTCACCCTTCACTACAATAACAAGGGGGTCTACTGTATCTCTAGATTTCAATTACTTTCTTCTGTGGGATTCAGTCCCCACTGAGAGCTCATCAAGATGCCATTTCTTCAATGCAGATCCTTCTCCACTTCTGACACAGGCTGACAGTGGGTAAAGTACAAATAGGCCATTTTCAGAGTTACACCTCATTTACATTAAAGGGACTGACTGCCAGCATATTTTGAATACTGGCTGATAATTCATCAACTGAGGAAGGGGCACAGTACATCTTTCAATTGCTCACTGGAGTCAAACAAGGACAGCAAAAACATGGGTATAGGACAAGTCAATCAACCCTCCCAGAATTACCAAGAACCTGCTGGAAGTCAAAATGGGCAAGGAAGAATAAAGTAAGATATATTTTTCTTTTTGAACATGGATGTCTTGCCAGACACAGTCGATAGAACAACTCATTGGAACCATGAATTGGTCAGCGTGTATGCCTAATCACAATGGGTGCTCACCAAAGAGACTGGATGTAGAAATCAGGCCATTATTTATGTGGAAGAATGAGTAATCAGTTGATAAATGTGTCACATGGGAGCCAGAATTGTAATCTTTGCAAAATTCAAATGTCAGTTGTTATATCTTCTTTATAATCAACATTTACTGAGTATTTCACAAACAGTCTTCCCTCACTTCAACCCAGAGGGTTGTGGGTATCTGGAACTCTCTGTGTCCTTTTAGGACATGAGTTCCAGATACTCACGACCCTCTGGGTGAAAAGTTTGTTTCCAATCTCCTCTAAACATCCTGCTCCTTACCTTAAAATTATGCCTCCTGGTTATTGAGCCTCTATTAAAGGGAAGGGTAGCTCCCTGTCAACCCTGTCCATGCCACTCAGAATTCTATCAACTTCAGAATTTCTGCTCTCAGAAAGCCTCAGGCTATATAGTCTCTCGTCACAGCTGAATTGCTCCAGGCCAGACAACATCCTGAATCTGTTCTGCACTGTGTCCAGTGCAATCACAACCTTCCTATAACAATAGGGACGAGACTGCACACAATACTACACAACAAACAGCAAGAGACCCAGCACTGAACCCTGTGGTATGCCACTTGGTGTAGGCTTCTGGCCACAAAACAACCCTTTGATCAAACCATTTCCACTCCCCCTCCCATTCTTTAGATGACATGTCCATCATGGGCCTCCTGCAGTGCCTCAATGATGCCACCGAAGGTTGCAGGAACAGCAACTCATATTCCGCTTGGGAACCCTGCAGCCCATTGGTATCAATGGGGACTTCACCAGCTTCAAAATCTCCCCTTCCCCCACCGCATCCCAAAACCAGCCCAGTTCATCCCCTCCCCCCACTGCACCACACAACCAGCCCAGCTCTTCCCCTCCACCCACTGCATCCCAAAACCAGTCCAGCATGTCTCTGCCTCCCTAACCTGTTCTTCCTCTCACCCATCCCTTCCTCTCACCCCATCCGCACCTCCATCTCCTACCTACTAACCTCATCCCACCTCCTTGACCTGTCCGTCTTCCCTGGACTTACCTATCCCCTCCCCACCTCCCCACCTATACTGTCCTCTCCACCTATCTTCTTTTCTCTCCATCTTTGGTCCGCATCCCCCTCTTTCCCTATTTATTCCAGAACCCTTACCCCATCTCCCTCCCTGATGAAGTGTCTAGGCCCAAAACGTCAGCTTTTGTGCTCCTGAGATGCTGCTTGGCCTGCTGTGTTCATCCAGCTTCACACTTTATTATCTTTGATCATCACTGTCTGCTTCCTGCCACTAAGCCAATTTTGGACCAATTTGCCAAAATGCTCCGGATCCCATGGGCTCTTAGCTTCTTAACTTGGCTGCCATGTGTGACCGTGTCAAAAGTATTATTGAAGTTAGGTAGACTACATCAACTGCACTACCCTCATCTACATACTTAATCATCTCCTCAAAAATGCAAGCAAATGTATGACACATGATCTCCGCCTACAAAGCCATGGTGACTATCCTCAATTAATCTTACATCGCCAAGTGGACAATAAATCCGTCCCTCAGAATTCTTTCCAATAGTTTCCCTGACTCACTGGCCTGTAGTTTCCTGCTTTATTCCTACCTTCCTTCTTGAAAAACAGTGCCACATTAGATGTTCCACAGTCCTCTGGCACCTCTCCTGTGGCCAGAGAGGAATTAGAAATTCTGTTAGAACTCCTGCAATCTGCTTCCCTGCCTTCCATATCTCCTGCAATAATTTGTCTCCATAGAAACTGGGCCATGGCTTTCTTGGGAAACCCAGACCTTCTAACTTCCATTTATCCAAAGAATGGCAGAAGACCCATCCAGGTCTGCAACAAGTGCATCTTAATAGGCCATATTTGACCACATTTTACTTCTTTGCATGTTCTTCGTGTATCTGTGTGGGTTTCCCTTGGGTGCTCCGGTTTCCTCCCAAGGTCGAAAGATGTGAATTGACCATGCTAAATTGCCTATAGTGCTTAGGGATGTGGAGATGGACTTGTTGGGCTGAATAGCCTGTTTCCACACTGTAGGGATTCTATGATCTATGAAAATGGATAACTCAGTCAGAAAATTTGGCTGAAAGTCAAGGTCAAAAATCAAACTTTGTTGGAGAAAATATTTTTTCAGGTTTAGGTCAAAATGGGTAAAGGTCCTTTCTTAAGTTCTGAAAGTTTTTGTTAAGAAAGGAGGTAACTTTTTCAGAATAGGAAACAAATGGTTCAGTTTTATTTATGGTAAATGAAAAACAAGAAATGTATTAAGATTATGTGGAACTCGGAACATTTCAGGCAGAATCTTGTTGATACACAAGGGGTAATATGCAAAAAGTAAATCCAGAACACTGCTGCTAATTAAACTGCAAACAAATAGGAGAATATGACAAGCAGGTCACCATTAGGACATGGTCTGTAAGTAATGAGGTGCATTTAGGAATATAGCACGATGAAAACACATTGGGGTTCGTAGAAAGAAATCCTGCATGAAACTCACCAAAAATAACATTTCGCCAATTTCTGGTAAGATTCATGCTGGAGTTAATGTTTTGCCTCAAAATTACCCCTCTTTGGTACTGAATCCAGTTCAGTACAAAAACATGACACCAGGACAAATGTTTACATTAATTACTTTTACATTTCAGAGGGATATTCTGATGTTCTTCCTTGTATATGCGATCTAAACTTGGGATATTGGGAATAAAATCCCGGAAACCACTGAAAAGAAACAGGATGCTTTAATAATAGCTTTTTCTCTGAATGGTTTTCTCATTTATCCTATGATCTGGCAGAATCTGAAATCTGCTCTAATGACTGCTTCTGAAGTAAATACATAGTGTAGAAGCAAGCCTGCATAATATAAAAATGTATTTCAGACACAGATTGATGCAAGATTGCTTTGATTCTGGCAGTGCAGCTCTGCTACATCTTATAGCTACATGACTTAAAAGGAGTACAAATCCACAGAAATCATAAGGAAGATGAAAGCCTTACTTGCTTGAAAACGACACTGCACAATGGAATTTTAATGATTCCAGCTCAAACTAAATTAGGCTTGTGACAATGGTATGCTTCTTTTTCTTGATTGGGCATGGGATAATTACAATGCATAGCAGAGTACTTTTATGAATGAAAAATCATCAATGTGCTGAAAATCCCAGCAGATCTGGCAGTATCTCCACAGAGAGAAATAGAGTTAATGATTTGTGTTCTTCAGAACTGGAACTGGATTCAGTATCAAAGAAGAGTAATTTTGAGGCAAAACATTAACTCCAGCATGAATCTTACCAGGAACAAATGCAAAAGCTTTTGTGCTCCTGAGATGCTGCTGGGCCTGCTGTGTTCATCCAGCCTCACATTTTATTATCCAGGAATTGGCAAAATGTTGTTTTTGGTGAGTTTCATGCAGGATTTCTTTCTAGGAACCCCAGTGGGTTTTCATCATGCTATATTCCTAAATGAACCTCATTACCTATGTACCATGCCCTAATGGTGACCTGCTCATCATATTCTCCTATTTGCCAAAGGCAGAAGTAGTCATATAATCACAGAGGACTACAGCACTGAAAAGGCCCTTTGGTCCATTGAGTCTGCAGCAGTCGCAAAAAGCCTGTAAGCATTCTAATCACATTTTATAGTATTTCTCATCACAATTTTTTAAAACTAATTCGCGAAAAGTGGGAGCTATTAGCTAGGCCGGCATTTATTGCTCATCCCTAATTACCCAAAGGGCGGTTAAGAGTTAACCACATTGCAGTTGGTCTGGAGTCACACGTAGGCCGGATCAAGCAAGGATGGCAGTTTCCTTCGCTAAAATGTATTAGTGAACTGGATGGGTTTTTCTTGTCAATCAACAATTGTCAATGGCTTCATGGTTATCATTAGGTTCAGTATTATTGCTAGACTGTAATGTCAGAGATCCAGAGCAGGTTCTGGGGACACAGGTTTGAATGATGACCACAAACCCATTGCTGATTGCTGAAAAAATCCATCTGGTTGTCTAATGATCTTTAGGGAAGGAAACTGCTCTTTGATGAAGGGCCTAGGCCCAAAACATCAGCTTTTGTGCTCCTGAGATGCTGCTTGGCCTGCTGTGTTCATCCAGCTTCACACTTTGTTATCTTGGATTCTCCAGCATCTGCAGTTCCCATTATCTCTGCCATCCTTATCTGTCTGGCCTACATGTGACTCCAGGCCCATGGTGAACTGTTAACTGCCCTCTGGGCAATTATGGATGGGCAATAAATGCTGGCCTAGCCAGTGATGCCCTCATCCATTGAATAATAAAAGAAAATTATTTTCCCAACTTTTTCACCAATGCCCATGTTGTTCGGGACTTGGGAAGATTCTGACCTCTGTTTGCCTCTCCACAAGATCTAATGAGTTTCTCCAACTCTGTGTTTTTACTTCAGCGTCCAGAGTATTTTACTTTTATGAATAATGCAATAGTATTGCAGCTGAAATGAAATAAGTTGAAACTTCTGCATTGGGATACATGTACTTAATAATATTTCAGAAACTAGATGTCTAATTTTTGACAATCAAATCTCAGTACCATACACTTTTGGATTTCTTATTACATTTTAAAATAACATAAGCGCAAGATTGGAAGTTTCTTTGTAGGAAATTTTTCATCATATGAAGGACTCTACAGCATGATTTCCCAGTGATGACTGTCTGTGGTTGCAACCCAATTCGAAGACTAGTACCCTAAATCAGGCTGGAGGCTGTTCAATTTAGGAGCTAAGACATTTTATGCGCTGACTATCTTTCCAATGGATGCAACCAACGCCAGTGGAAGTATCAGCTTCAAACAGGTGGATGTTTTACTTTAATATTAATTGGCAGATGTGGAAGCCCTGTACATCATGTCTTGGTACGTGTGTAGATATCCAAAGTAAATTAGATGCATTGGAATAGGCAGCCAGGATTGCAAAAAAAGCCAGAAATTACTGTGGAGGTCAAATATAATGGACAGCAATATGACAGAAAATCTATATCAACAATTTTTCGATCATTGATAATATATTTCTTGCTGGCATTTTTTGTTTTTTTGTTTCTACAAACCTTTTTGGCTTCATCTGTTTCTAGCTGGCTCGTGAAAATTACCCTCCTAAATAAAAGGTAACGAATATTTATTTGGTAGGAGAAAACTTGGATATTGCTGACAAAAATACACATTTTTTGAAGCTTTTAAGCTTGTACTAATCAGGACTTTTTGCAAGAATACAAATTCAAAGGCAAAACCAAGATTTATACCACATGTCAGAAAAATGCTGATTAAGTGGCTAGTAGTCTTTGATTGGTAGAGGTATAGAGAAAGTCCTCATTAATGTTGATTAATGGTTAACGGACAGGCCTTGACAAAAGCTTCAACAAAATGAGTCTTTTTTTCAGCAATATTAAAGTTTATGATTATAGAGATTAGGATGAAAAGAATAGGAGAGACAACAAGTTAAAGGAAGAAATAATGAGTAGTTGATACCAAGGATTGCAGATGTTTGTAGCTTTTATGCAATAACACTTAGAAAATTTATTGCCATGATGTTCATTCAGGTCAGGTAAGGGGAGCATTGTGCTGTGGTAGGAACAATTGAGTGCAATTCTGGGCAATAGGAGGGAAAGAAGAAGTCCCAGGAACACAGATGTATTTATAAATTCAATGACATAACCTTAAAATCACTTTTCAATTCTGATCTAACCACAGCCAGATCAATTAATAAGCTAACTATTTGCCATGTAGGAGGGCCACAGGTAGAATCCTGCAGCTGGGAAGATCAGAAGAGTAAAGGCATGTTTGAGAGTAGAGGGTGGGACAAGTTACAGTTTACAGCCCAATAATCAGGAGAGATAAAGAAGTGGAGAGGTCTTGCTGGAGGAGAAATTGAAACATGTCAGTTTGGAAAAAAGGAAAGATAGATAAATGTAGGGACACAATGAGTGACTTCGGTGACTGTTGCTCCAGAGGTCAGAACGAGATAATTTCTGTTCCTCTTATTGCAAAAGAGTATGAATTGTCAGAATATTCTACCCCAGAGGGTTATGATGCTCCATCTTTGAATATAATTACTGCTGAGATAGATAAATTTTTGGTATCTCTAAGTCAAGGGATAAATGGAATAGACAGGAAGCAGGATTGAGCTCAGGATTATCCACAATTGTACCGAATGGTGGAGCAAGTTCAATAGTCCATGTGGTCTAGTCCTGATCCTATTTCTTGTGTGCTCACAAGCAGTACTCTAAAAGAACTTGCCTCTAGATATAGTTGCTTCCATTTCTATTGGTGGGCTGGTTTCCTGAGCTCTTAGAAACCTGCTAGGTTAACTTTAAAGCAAAACTGGGCTCCCAGCTACCAGGGTAGTCAGAATTAAATACTGTAATGAAGTGCCTTATTCTCAGAGGTTCACCATGTTTACTGCCTTTGTAAAACAGCAAGCAGTGGCTTGGAATTACATTTTGCAATTCAATTTATTTTAATATCTCACCCTGCACGCCTCACATTTGTAGTGGGCCAAGGGATTAACACTGATACCTACATTTCTGAATGTTTTAGAGGTCTGGTTTAAAACAAAACTTGGAAGTCTGGTAATTCTTGCCTTCAAGATGGTGAGAGCAGAAAGAGAGAATGTATGTGTTAAAAAGTGATTTGTAACCAAGAAGGAACATGAGAAAAATATCCACACACAAACTGGAGAAATACAAAGAGGAAAAGAGGTTTGAAGCTTAAGCAAAGAGAAGGATGAGATAATGGATAGAAAGTTTTTCTTATATCCTGTTCAAGAGCTTGAAAGAGAGTCAAACAAAATTTCCAACATATTTTGGTTTTGTGTAAACTTGGATTTATGAAGAGTTAAAAAATTATGGAGGTAAAAAGAGGCAATTAGTGTTAAAGACAATCACAAAATGTCTTAGAAAGAGCTTCCAACTTTAGATGAGGGACTTCTGTCATTAATCAGGGAAAATGGGATATTATTCCTATGGATGAAATTGGATTAAAGATGGATATAAGGAGTGATAGTTGCTTACCGATATGAACAAATTGTAGGGGTAATTCTGTAATCTACTGCTTCCAACAGGAAGATTGTGTATCATGCTATGATTTCTTATCTTCTGTTCTCTGAGGCCATTTTAGCAAACCCTTCTCCAACCATGGTTGATTACCGAGTCACATTTATGTCTTCAAAAAATCAAAGAAACAAAGTTTGCATTATTATAGATGCAAATAAAGAACAAAAATGCTGGAGAATCTCAGCAGTTCAGGCAGCATCTCTTTAACAGGTTTAACATTTCAGCTCAAGTGTCTGAAGATTTTCCTTCTATCTTTGACGGATACAGTATAGAGAAAAGGGTCGTCTTTCTCTTCCTCATCTACCCCCTTCATTTAACAATGAATGGATGGAAAATCTATTGTAAATGTGAATTAATAAGGTTTATACATACCGAAGTTATGCAATCTAATAAGGTGTGAACAAAGGTGGGTGGAATAGCTAACAAGAAGCTTCACAAAATACTCATCTTGCCTTTAGAATCCTTATGGTCAGTGGCATTATCTGCAATTTTGCCAGATGTATAAATGAGTTTAAACGCTAAGCTAATGGAAGAGCCAGAGCAATGGAAGAAAAGACTTATATTCATATAGAGCCTTTCATGACATAAGGAAATTTGCAAGAGCTTTATAGCCAATAAAATACAACAGGTAGTGATTTGCTTGTATACATTCCTCTGGTCTTTTGATACTGTTAGCAACTGTTAACAAACAGGCTTCTATCCCAGTTAGATTTGTCACCAGCTGCACTATTCTGTGGTTCTTTTCATTAGCATTCACTAGAATGTTCCACATGTTTATTTTAAGTAATTTGTCAAACATTGGAATTGCGATTACCAAGATATTGATCTTCTTAAAGCAATTTCAATGACATCTTGGACAACAAAGAAAGTGGGTGTTGATCAATCTGATTATTTATGTAGCTAATATATTGGGTGTCAACCGCTAACAATCATTTCACCAATAAATGTTACTGCCTGCAAAACAATACCAACCAAAGAAAATGATTACCTGTCAAGATATAATTAGATCCAAAACTTTAGTTGATCATTAACTTAGACAGATTAGTCTAACTGACTTGCAAATATCCAGCTTTATCAATTTACAATCATCTAGAATGAAAGTACTCATGGCTGTGACTTATTTTTCAAATACTTTGTACTATTTCTTGTTGTCAAAGTTTGATGTGAAAAATATAAAGCTGGAAGATGGAAAATGAGCGGATTTCAAAATACTCTCCAGCAAAGAGTTGCTGGCTTTGTTCTTAATTACTCCCCAACTGTTTACTAGAATAGAACTTTGAGAGTGACATGCTGTAAACTGATATTTGAAATGAACAAAGGGGAAACTAAGGATGTTGGCATTGATTTGAATTGAAGAACTATATTTTCATAACATCAAGAGGATTTTCAAATGGCAGAAAATGACATCTTAATCTGGAAGAAATGTTTTGCATATTTGGTGTGGGATTTGGGTTTCCAAGCGTTATGTAATACTCTTGTACCTCTGGAACTTCTTGACTGGAAAGGTCCTCCCATACATTGTCTGGACTAGATAACAATTGAATAACTAACAACAGGAGTGGCGAAGGCAGGCTTACATATTTTCACATGAGGATCCAAGGTAAAATTTCAATATCATGAAGTTTTAACTTGTTTTAAAACTCAAAATGGATATCACCAATTTTAGAAACCATAAGACCATAAGACATAGGAGTGGAAGTAAGGCCATTCAGCCCATCGAGTAACTCTCTGCCATTTAATCATGGCTGATGGGCATTTCAACTCCACTTCCCTGCACTCTCCCCATAGCCCTTGATTCCTTGTGAGATCAAGAATTTATCAATCTCTGCCCTGAAGACATTTAACGTCCCGGCCTCCACTGCGCTCCGTGGCAATGAGCTCCACAGGCGCACCATTCTCTGGCTGAAGAAATGTCTCCTCATTTCTGTTTTAATTTTACCCCCTCTAATTCTAAGGCTGTGCCCACAGGTCCTAGTCTCCCCGCCTAACAGAAACAACTTCCCAGCGTCCACCCTTCATTGTCTCGTAAGTTTCTAATGGATCTCCCCTCAACCTTCTAAACTCTAATGAATACAATCCCAGAATCCTTAGCTGTTCATCGTATGTTAAACCTACCATTCCAGGGATCATCCGTGTGAATCTCCGCTGGACACACTCCAGCACCAGTATGTCCTTCCTGAGGTGTGGGGCCCAAAAATGGACACAGTATTCTAAATGGGGTGTAACTAGAGCTTTATAAAGTCTCAGAAGCACATCACTGCTTTTATATTCCAACCCTCTTGAGATAAACAACAACATTACATTCGCTTTCTTAATCACGGACTCTACCTGCAAGTTAACCTTTAGAAAATCCAGGACCAACACTCCCAGATCCCTTTGTACTTCCACTTTATGAATTTTCACACTGTTTAGAAAATAGTCCATGCCTGTATTCTTTTCTCACCTCCACCTCCTCCTACATCACATCTGAACCACTATTATCTCTTTCTCGTTACCTGTTTAAAAATCTGTCTAACTCAAACTGTTAATCAATCTGCATATATCATTGAAACAGATTTCAGGGTTTCTTTTTGACCCAGTGTGGAATACACACACTTCCACCTAGATAATCTGTTTCATTCACCCAAATTGACGTTGCACAGGCATAGATTTTCAGACCCAGCACCACTGGAAAGCACCAAATAAAACCATGCACCATATCAGGACAGGTCAGTTTTCTGTTGCTTGTACAGATAGGAACACTTATTCTTTACAGAGATATCTGAAACCACATAGGAAGAATTTCAGCCTTTAACAGTTAGGTCTACATCTGATTGACTTTGAAAAGTAAACACTTTGGGCATATTTTCATGTGTAGAAGACTGAAAACAAACATTTGTTCAAAATTCCATCCCCTATTCCCAATTCCTCCGCCAAAATTCCATCCCCTATTCCCAATTCCTCCGCCTTCGCCGCATCTGCTCCCACGATAAGACATTCCACTCCCGCACATCCCAGATGTCCAAGTTCTTTAAGGACCGCAACTTTCCCCCCACAGTGATCGAGAACGCCCTTGACCGCGTCTCCCGTATTTCCCGCAACACATCCCTCACACCCCGCCCCCGCCACAACCGCCCTAAGAGGATCCCCCTCGTTCTCACACACCACCCTACCAACCTCCGGATACAACGCATCATCCTCCGACACTTCCGCCATTTACAATCCGACCCCATCACCCAAGACATTTTTCCATCCCCTCCCCTGTCTGCTTTCCGGAGAGACCACTCTCTCCGTAACTCCCTTGTTCGCTCCACACTGCCCTCCAACCCCACCACACCCGGCACCTTCCCCTGCAACAGCAGGAAATGCTACACTTGTCCCCACACCTCCTCCCACACCCCTATCCCAGGCCCCAAGATGACATTCCACATTAAGCAGAGGTTCACCTGCACATCTGCCAATGTGGTATACTGCATCCACTGTGCCCGGTGTGGCTTCCTCTACATTGGGGAAACCAAGCGGAGGCTTGGGGACCGCTTTGCAGAACACCTCCGCTCAGTTCGCAACAAACAACTGCACCTCCCAGTCGCAAACCATTTCCACTCCCCCTCCCATTCTCTGGATGACATGTCCATCATGGGCCTCCTGCAGTGCCACAATGATGCCACCCGAAGGTTGCAGGAACAGCAACTCATATTCCGCCTGGGAACCCTGCAGCCATATGGTATCAATGTGGACTTCACCAGTTTCAAAATCTCCCCTTCCCCTACTGCATCCCTAAACCAGCCTAGTTCGTCCCCTCCCCCCACTGCACCACACAACCAGCCCAGCTCTTCCCCCCCACCCACTGCATCCCAAAACCAGTCCAACCTGTTTCTGCCTCCCTAACCGGTTCTTCCTCTCACCCATCCTTTCCTCCCACCCCAAGCCGCACCCCCATCTACCTACTAACCTCATCCCGCCTCCCTGATCTGTCAGTCTTCCCTGGACTGACCTATCCCCTCCCTACCTCCCCACCTATACTCTCCTCTCAACCTATCTTCTTTACTCTCCATCTTCGGTCCGCCTCCCCCTCTCTCCCTATTTATTCCAGAACCCTCACCCCATCCCCCTCTTTGATGAAGGGTCTAGGCCCGAAACGTCAGCTTTTGTGCTCCTGAGATGCTGCTGGGCCTGCTCTGTTCATCCAGCCTCACATTTTATTATCTATTTCCTTGGACTGTGAACCCTGCTTCCAGATATCCCTGTCATCGGACAGATCCTTACTATGATATCGCCCTCATTTGTCTCGACAACAGCAAATATAATCCTAACTGATTTAACCTTTCATAATACATAAGTCCTGCTATCCCAGAAATCAGTTTTGTCCACCTTTGCTGCACTCCCTTGATAGTAAGAATATCCTTCCTCGGATAAGGAGGCCAAAACTGTACGCAGTATTCCAGATGTGGCTTCACTATGACCTTGTTTGTTTTTTCTCATCCATTGAATGTGGGCATCACTGGCTCGGCCCATCCCTGAGAGCCAATTAAAAGTCAAGCACATTGCTGTAGGTCTGGAGTCATGTAGGCCCCATCAGGATAAGGGCAGCAGTTTCCTTCCCTAAAGTGACATCAATGAACCACATGGGCTTTTCCCAGCAACTGACAGTGGCTTCATGATCATCATTATAATCTCAATTTCACATTTTTGTTGAATTTAAATTTCACCTTCGGTCATGCTGTGATTTGAACACAAGTCCCTAGTACATTACCTGGCTCTCTGTCAATAATACCACTAGGCCATCACCTCCCTATATAATTGCAGCATGACATCCCTGCTCCTGTGCTCAAATCGTCTTGCCATGAGGTCAACATATGATTTGCCTTTCGACTGCTTGTTGCACCTGCATGCTTACCTTCAGTGACCAGTGTACAAGGTTACTCAACTTGTGATCATTCAGATAATAATCTGCCTTCTTGTTTTTGCTACCAAAGTGGATAACCTCACATTTATCCACATTATATTACTTCTGCCTTGCATTTTTCCACTAAATAAGCTTGCCCAAATCACACTGAAGCATCTCTGCATCCTCCCCACAGCTTACTCTCAAACCGAGCTTTGTGTCTTCTGCAAATTTGGAGATATTACACTTAGTTCCCTCATCTGAATCATTCATATGTGTTGTGAATAGCAGGGGGCCTAGCAACTGTTAAAGTGTGTTTTATGTTCCCCACAAGCTTATTCTTGCACTCTATTTCCCCTTTCCTCATCAATTTCTTTGTCATCCTTCGCTGAACACTGACTTATGCACGCTCTCCAGGTCTCTGGTGTTTCCTGGATAATTTGTATGCTTCTTTCTTTCTCATGCTATCTCTGAGTTCTCTATGTTTTGCCACTTTTCCTCTTTTGCTTTTGCATCAGACAGGAACAGATAATTGTTGCAGTTCACCCTTGTGCTCTTTGATTATTGGCCGTTGCCTTCTGGTGATCATTACTGAAAAGACTGACACTTAAAAGAAAGTCCACCAATCTATCAATGCCAATGTGTGCCTCATATCATTGTAATTTTCTTTATTTAGATTCAAGGTTCCAGTCTCAGCATCAACTATGTCACTGTCCTTTATTTACATATTTTTAATTTCTCATTTAATGCCATTCCCAACATCACCCCTACAGTTTGGGCATTTATATACAACTCCCATTTTTTTTTTGCCCTTGGTGTTTCTCAGTTGTATGGATTTCCCTTTGTTGGGGCTAATATCCTTCCTCACTATTGCATTAATTTCCTTTTTAACTTGCAATGAAACTCCACCATCTTTTCCTTTTGGTATGTCCTTCCTAAATGCTAATTACTCATGGAAATTCAGTTCCTATCCCTGACATTCTGTAGCCATGACTCCCTAGTCCCAACCATATCAAATCTGTTTTCATCTATCTGTGCAATTAATTCATCTGCAGTATAGTCCATGCATTCAGCACAAAACCTTAAAGCTCATCTTTTTAATGCTTTTTGTCCCATTCTTTTTTTGTTTACTACAGCCCTATTTGATCCAGGCTCTTGATTTCTCTGCCTATCATCTCTTTTTAAATTCCCGTTTTTATATATTTTTTCTTGCCTTTGATCCACTTCGTCTAACTCCCTGCATAGGTTTAAATCCCCTTTCTATTTTAGTTTAAAGCCTCTCCATCCATTGTAGTAAATACTCCCCTGAGGACATCAGTCTTGTTGTACTTTACAATTTTCAAACATATCAGTTTAATGTTTCTTTTGGATGAGATGTTATGCTGTACTTCCAAATCTATAAAGTGTGGTCCCATTGAACAAAAGTTGCACTTTAAATTGCATTTTTCCCCAACTCCTTACCACAATTTGAAATATTCAGTATGCTTGACCATATGAATTAGAAGCAGGAATAGGTCACATAGCCCTTCAGGCCTGCTCTGCCAACTAATATGGCCATGGCTGATCTAAGCAAACCTCATGCCTGCCTACCTCCAAAAACATTTCACCTTCTTATCAAGAATTTATCAACCTTTTCCTTAAATTATTCAAAGATTGCTTACACTAAATTTTGAAGAAGATTTTCACAGACTCATGACTCACCACTTAACGCAATTGGTATGACAGGTCGGCACAACATCGAGGGCCAAAGGGCCTGTACTCTGCTGTAATGTTCTATGTTCTACGTAAGCGAGCAGGTGCAGCAGGTGGTAAAGAAAGCAAATGATATGTTGGCCTTCATTGCAAGAGGTTTCCAGCACAGGAGCAGGGACGTGTTGTCGCAATTATGCAGCGCCAAGGTGAGGCCACAGCTGGAATGTTGTGTGCAGTTTTGGACTCCTTTTCTGAGGAAGAATGCTCTTGCTCTCGACAGAGTGCAGCAAAGGTTTACCAGGCTGATTCTGGAGATGTCAGGTCTGACATATGAGGAAAGATTATCTAGGTTGGGATTTCGCTACAGTTCAGATGAATGAGGGGGGACCTCGTAGAGACTTATAAAATTCTAACAGGACTGGACAGAGTAGATACAGGAAGGATGTTCCCAATGGTAGGTGTGTTCAGATCCAGGATTCGGGGTAAATGATTTAGGACGGAAATGAGGAGACATTTTTTCATCAAAAGAGTGGTGAGCCGGTGGAATTCATTACTACAGGAAGTAGTTGATGCCAAAACAATGAATGTGTTGAAGAGGCAACTAGATATAGCATTTGGGGTGAATGTGATCAAAGGTTATGGGGAGAAAGCAGGATTAGCTATTGAGTTAGATGATCAGCCATGGTTGTGAAGAATGGTGGAGCAGGCTCGAAAGGAAAAATCACCTCCTCCTGCTCCTATCTTCTTTGTTTTTACAAGAAAAAAATTTCTAATTTCGGCCTTAAATAGCAACCCTTTATTTTTAAACAATGACCCCTAGTTCTAGAATTTCCCATAACAGAAAACATCTACTGAGTCAGTATCCTTCCGAATTTTTTAAAAAAATATTCATTTAGTGGGATGTGGGCATCTCTGGCTGGCCAGCATTTATTGCATATCCCTAGTTGCGCTTTAGAAGGTGGTGATGAGCTGCCTTCTCGAACCGCTGCAGTCTACCTGCTGTGGGTTGACCCACATTGCTATGAGGGAGACAATTCCAGGATTTTGATCCAGTGACAGTGAAGGAACAGGGATATATTTTCAAGTCAGGATGGTGAGTGTCTTGGAGGGGAAGTTGGATGTGATGGTGCTCCCATATATCTGCTGTCCTTGTCCTTCTAGATGAAAGTGATCATGGGCTTGGAAGGTGTGGTCTGAGGAGCTTTGGTGAATTTCTGCTGTGCATCTTGGAGATAGTACACATGCTGCTGCTGAGCGTTGGTGGTGGAGGGAGTGGATGCTTGTGGGTGCAGTGTCAATCAAGCAGAGTTGGTGTCAAGTTCCTTGACTGTTGTTGGGGCTACACTCAGCCAGGCAAGTGGGGAATATTTCATCACTCTCCCAATTTGTACGTTGCAGATGGTGGACAGGCTTTGGGGAGTCAGAAAGTACTTGACACAGTATTTCTAACTCTGACCTGCCCTTGTAGCCATTGCAACTATGTGGCGATTCTAGTTATGTTTCTGATCAATGACAACTCCCAGGTTGATAGTAGGGTATTCAGTGATGGCAACACCATTGAATGTCAAGGGGCAGTGGTGAGACAATCTCTTGTTGGTGATGGTCATTGCCTGGCATTTGCGTGCGCGAACGTCACTTGCCACTTGTCAGCCCAAACGTGGATATTATCTGATCTTTATGCATTCGGACACAGACTGCTTCAATGTCTGATGAGTCATGAATGGTGCTGAACATTGTGCAATTATCAGGAAACATCCCCCCTTCTGACCTTATGATGGAGGAAAGGCAATTGACGAAGTAGCTGAAGATGGTTGGGCTTACAATATTACATTCAGGAACTCCTGCAAGGATGTCTTGAAACTGAGATGACTGATCTCCAACAACCATGAACACCTTGCTACCTGTCAGGTGTGACTCTAAGTACCATAGAGTTTTCCCTCTGATCCCCACTGCTTCCAGTTTTTCTAGGGCACCTTGATGTCACACTTGATGTCAAGGGCTGTCACTCTAACCTCAGCTCTGGAATTCCACTTTTTTGTCCATGTTTGAACTAAGGCTGTAATGAGGTCAGGAGCTGAGTGGTCCTTGTGGAACCCAAACTGGGTGTCACTGAGCAGCTTATTTCTGAGCAGGTGCTACTTGATAGTACCATTGATGACACCTTCCATTACTTTACTGATGATCGACAGCAGACTGATGGGGCGGTAAGTGGCCAGGTTGGATTTGTCCTGCTTTTTATTTACAGGACATACTTGGGCAATTTTCCACATTGCTGGGGAGAAGCCAATGTTGTAACTGTACTGGAACAGCTCAGAATAGGAGAGCCGCAAGTTCTGGAGCACAACTGTTCGGTCTTTTGGCTGGAATGTTATCAAGCTTTTGCAGTATCCAATGCAAACAACCATTTCTTGATATCATGTGGAGTGAATTGAATTGGCTGAAGACTAGCATCTGTAATACCGGGGACCACTGGAGGAAGCCGAGATGGATCATCTGCTCGGCACTTCTGGCTGAAAAATGTTGCAAAAGCTTCAGCCTTATCTTTTGCACAAATGTGCTGGGCTCTTCCATCATTGATGATGGGGATATTTGTAGAGTCTCCTCCTCCAGTGAATTGTTTAATCATCCACCACTATTCACGACTGGATGTGGCAGTACTGCAGAATTTAGATCTGATCTGTTGGTTGTAGGCCACTTAATATTGCTTCATAAAAACCGAAAGAACTGCAGATGATGTAAATCAGGAAGAAAAACAGAAGTCGCTGGAAAAGCTCAGCAGGTCTGGCAGCATTTGAGAAGAAAATATCAGAGTCCTGAGGAAGGCAAATCTGCCAATCCTGCTGAGTTTTTCCAGAAACTTCTATCTATCACTTGCT
Source organism: Stegostoma tigrinum (assembly GCF_030684315.1). Lineage (NCBI taxonomy): Eukaryota > Metazoa > Chordata > Chondrichthyes > Orectolobiformes > Stegostomatidae > Stegostoma > Stegostoma tigrinum. Next base: position 30,278,405 of record NC_081357.1, read on the forward strand.
GCTTTTGTTGTTTGGCTTGTAAGTAGTCCTGTTTCGCCAGGTTGAATGCCTGGTGCTGCTCCTGGCATGCCCTCCTACACTCTCTATTGAACCAGTGTTGATCCCCTGGCTGGATGATAATGGTTGCGCCGGGGATATGCCATGTCATGAGGTTATAGATTGTGCTGGAGTGCAGTCGTGCTGTTATTGATGGCCCACAGTGTCTCATGGTGTCCAGTCTTGAATTGCTAGATCTGTTTTGAAGTCTGTCCCATTGAGTATGGCAATACTGCCATACAAAATGATGGAAGTTATTTTCAATGTGAAGTCCTTCTTTGTCTCCACAAGGACTGTGTGCTCTTACCGATACTGTGGTGGACAGATGCATCTGCAGCTGGCAGATTGGAAAGGATGAGGTCAAGTATGTTTATCCCTCTTGCTAATTCCCTCACCACCTGCCGCAGACCCAGGCTAGCAACTATGTCTCTTCGGACCCAACCAGCTTTATCAGTAGAACGGCTGCTGAGCCACTGTTGGTAGTGGACATTGAAATCCCCCATCCAGAGGACATCTTGTGCCCTTGCCATCCTCAGTGCTTCCTCCAAGTGCTGTTCAACGTGGAACAGTACCGATTCCTCAGCGGCGGGAGGATGGTACATGGTAATCAGCAGGAGGTTTCCTTGCCTGAAACCTGAAGCCATGAGACTCATGGTGTCCAGAGTCAATGTTCAGGACTCCCGGGCCAACTCCCTTCTGACTGTATACCACTGTGCCGCCACCTCTGCTGGGTCTGTCCTGCCAGTGTAACAGGACATATCCAGGGATGATGTGAAGGTGCTGGTGTTAGACTGGGGTGGACAAGGTCAGAAATCAACAACACCAGGTCATTATCCAACAGGTTTGTTTGAAAACACAAGCTTTTGCATGAGTCCGAAAGCTTGTGTTTTCGAATAAACCTGTTCGACTATAACCTGGTGTCGTATGATTTCTGATCCTGTCCAGGGATGGTGATGGTGGTGGCTGCGCATTGTCTACAAGGTATGATTCTTTGAGTATGACTACGTCAGGCTGTTTCTTGACTAGTCTGTGAGACAGCTCTCCTGATTTTGGCACTAGCCCTCAGATATTTGTCAGGAGGACTTTGCAGGATCATCAGGGCTCTTTCTGGTGTTGTCTTTTCCAGTGCCTAGTTCGATGCCTGGTGATCCATCCGGTCTCAATTCTTTGAGACTTTGTAGTGACTGGTATAACTGAATGGCTTGCCGGGCCATTTCAGAGGGCAATTGAGATTAACACATTGCTGTAGGTCTCGAGTCATGTGTTGGCCAGACCACACAAGGACAACAGATTTCATTCCTTGAAGTTCATTCGTGAACCAGTTAGGTTTTTCTAACAGTTGACAATGGTTTCATGGTCATCAGCAGATTCTTAATTCCAAATTTTAAAAATTGAATTCAAATTCTACCATCTGCTGTGGCGGATTCGGACCTGGGTTCCCAGAACATTATCTGGGTCTCTGAACCAGTACTCTGGCAATAATACCACTAGGTCATCGCCTTCCCTTATATTTCAACAATCTGCCTCTAATTCTTCTAAATTCCATCAGGAACAAGGCTACCTCTTTGAATCTTTTTCCTCAGGAAGACACCTCCCCCATTCAGACATTAGTCTATTAAACAATCTATGAACTGCTTCCATACTTAAGTAAGGAAGCCAATACTATATACACTACTCCAGGTGTGGCCTCATCAATGCCATATAAATGAAGAATAACTTTTGTCCTCAATTCAGTCTGATAACAGAAATAACATTCTATTAGCTTTCCTAATTGCATTCTGTACTCGATACTAACCAATGCTTGTGATTCATGCACTAAGATGCCCTGATCCCTCTGAATCTCAGAGCTCTATAATCTTTTTCCATTTAGATAACATGCTTTTTTTTACTCTTCCTGCCAAAATGGAAAATTTCACATTTTACATTTCATTTTCCCGATCTTTGTCCACTCATTTAAGCTACCTGTGTTCCTTAGTAGTTTCCTTCAATCCTCTTCACAATTTATTTCCTGACTAAGATAACAAAGTGTGGAGCTGGATAAGCACAGCAGGCCAAGCAGCATCTCAGGAGCACAAAAGCTGACGTTTCAGGCCCAGACCCTTCATCGGAGAGGGGGATGGGGAGAGAGGGCGAGGCGGACCGAAGATGGAGAGAAAAGAAGATAGGTGGAGAGGAGAGGATAGGTGGGGAGGTAGGGAGGGGTTAGGTCAGTCCAGGGAAGATGGACAGGTCAAGGAGGTGGGATGAGGTTAGTAGGTAGGAAATGGAGGTGCGGCTTGAGGTGGGAGGAAGGGATGCGTGAGAGGAAGAACAGGTTAGGGAGGCAGAGACAGGCTGGGCTGGTTTTGGGATGCAGTGGGGGGAGGGGACGAACTGGGCTGGTTTTGGGATGCGGTGGGGGAAGGGGAGATTTTGAAGCTGGTGAAGTCCACATTGATACCATTGGGCTGCAGGGTTCCCAAGCGGAACATTAGTTTCTGTTCCTGCAACCTTCGGGTGGCATCATTGTGGCACTGCAGGAGGCCCATGATGGACATGCCATCTGAAGAATGGGAGGGGGAGTTAAAATGGTTTGCGACTGGGAGGTGCAGTTGTTTGTTGCAAACCGAGTGGAGGTGTTCTGCAAAGCGGTCCCCTAGCCTCCGTTTGGTTTCCCCAATGTAGAGGAAGCCACACCAGGTACAATGGATACAGTCTACCACATTGGCAGATGTGCAGGTGAACCTCTGCTTAATGTGGAAAGTCATCTTGGGGCCTGGAATGGGGGTGAGGGAGGAGGTGTGGGGGCAAGTTTAGCACTTCCTGCAGTTGCAGGGCAAGGTGCCGGGTGTGGTGGGGTTGGAGGGCAGTGTGGAGCAGACAAGGGAGTCACGGAGAGAGTGGTCTCTCTGGAAGGCAGACAAGGGTGGGGATGGAAAAATGTCTTGGGTGGTGGGGTCAGATTGTAGATGGCGGAAGTGTCGGAGCATGATGCGTTGTCTCCGGAGGTTGGTGGGGTGGTGTGTGAGAACGAGGGGGATCCTCTTTGGGCGGTTGTGGCGGGGGCGGGGTGTGAGGGATGTGTTGCGGGAAATGCAGGAGACGTGGTCAAGGGTGTTCTCGACCACTGTGGGGGGAAAGTTGCGGTCCTTGAAGAACTTGGACATCTGGGACACCACCTCCTACCGTCCCCTCGATCATGACCCCACACCCGAGCACCAAACCATTATCTCCAACACCGTTCATGACCTCATCACCTCAGGGGACCTCCCACCCACAGCCTCCAGCCTCATTGTTCCCCAACGCCACATGGCCCATTTCTATCTCCTTCCCAAAATCCACAAACCTGCCTGCCCTGGTCGACCCATCGTCTCAGCCTGCTCCTGCCCCACCGAACTCATCTCCACCTATCTGGACTCCATTTTCTCCCCTTTGGTCCAGGCACTCCCTACCTACGTCCGTGACACCCACGCCCTCCACCTCCTCCAGGACTTCCAATTCCCTGACCCCCAACACCTCATTTTCACCATGGTCATCCAGTCCCTATACACCTGTATTCCGCATGCAGATGGCCTCAAGGCCCTCCGCTTCTTCCTGTCCCGCAGGCCCGACCAGTCCCCCTCCACCGACACCCTCATCCACATAGCCGAACTCGTCCTCACCCTCAACAACTTCTCTTTTGATTCCTCCCACTTCCTACAGACTAAGGGGGTTGCCATGGGCACCCGCATGGGCCCCAGCTATGCCTGCCTCTTTTTAAGTTACATGGAACAGTCCCTCTTCCGCACCTACACAGGCCCCAAACCCCACCTCTTCCTCCGTTACATTGATGACTGTATCAGCGCCGCCTCTTGCTCCCCAGAGGAGCTCGAACAGTTCATCCACTTCACCAACACCTTCACCCCAACCTTCAGTTCACCTGGGCCATCTCCAGCACATCCCTCACCTTCCTGGACCTCTCAGTCTCCATCTCAGGCAACCAGCTTGTAACTGATGTCCATTTCAAGCCCACCGACTCCCACAGCTACCTAGAATACACCTCCTCCCACCCACCCTCCTGCAAAAATTCCATCCCTTATTCCCAATACCTCCGCCTCCACTGCATCTGCTCCCACGATGAGGCATTCCACTCCCGCACATCCCAGATGTCCAAGTTCTTCAAGGACCGCAACTTGCCCCCCACAGTGGTCGAGAATGCCCTTGACCGCGTCTCCCGCATTTCCCGCAACACATCCCTCACACCCCGCCCCCGCCACAACCGCCCAAAGAGGATCCCCCTCGTTCACACACACCACCCCACCAACCTCCGGATACAACGCATCATCCTCCGAAATTTCCGCCATCTACAATCCGACCCCACCACCCAAGACATTTTTCCATCCCCACCCCTGTCTGCTTTCCGGAGAGACCACTCTCTCCGTGACTCCCTTGTTCGCTCCACACTGCCCTCCAACCCCACCACACCTGGCACCTTCCCCTGCAACCGCAGGAAATGCTACACTTGCCCCCACACCTCCTCCCTCACCCCTATCCCAGGCCCCAAGATGACTTTCCACATTAAGCAGAGGTTCACCTGCCCATCTGCTAATATGGTATACTGCATCCACTGTACCCAGTGTGGCTTCCTCTACATTGGGGAAACCAAGCGGAGGCTTGGGGACCGCTTTGCAGAACACCTCCGCTCGGTTCGCAACAAACAACTGCACCTCTCAGTCGCAAACCATTTCCACTCCCCCTCCCATTCTTTAGATGACATGTCCATCATGGGCCTCCTGCAGTGCCACAATGATGCCACCCGAAGGTTGCAGGAACAGCAACTCATATTCCGCTTGGGAACCCTGCAGCCCAATGGTATCAATGTGGACTTCACCAGCTTCAAAATCTCCCCTTCCCCCACCGCATCCCAAAACCAGCCCAGTTCGTCCCCTCCCCCCACTGCACCACACAATCAGCCCAGCTCTCCCCCTCCACCCACTGCATCCCAAAACCAGTCCAACCTGTCTCTGCCTCCCTAACCTGTTCTTCCTCTCACCCATCCCTTCCTCCCAACCCAAGCCACACCCCCATCTCCTACCTCCTAACCTCATCCCACCTCCTTGACCTGTCCGTCTTCCCTGGACTGACCTATCCCCTCCCTACCTCCCCACCTATACTCTCCTCTCCACCTATCTTCTTTTCTCTCCATCTTCGGTCCGCCTCCCCCTCTCTCCCTATTTATTCCAGGACCCTCACCCCATCCCCCTCTAAGATGAAGTGTCTAGGCCCGAAACGTCAGCTTTTGTGCTCCTGAGATGCTGCTGGGCCTGCTGTGTTCATCCAGCCTCACAGTTCATTATTTTGGATTCTCCAGCATCGGCAGTTCCCCTTATCACTGACATTTGCTGAGGTTGCAGCTCCTCCCCTTCTAGGTCCCCTTTCATACTTCATTCAGTCACGTCCTCCTGTCTGTGACCACCGGCCAATTCAGAGGACCCTATTCTGTGAAGCATGATTGCTTCCAGGAATAGTGCCCCAGGTAACTTCCCTTACCTAATGTGTTGGTGCTCCCATATCCCCCTATTGAAGCACATCATCTGTGTTGACACACTTAGTGTTAATTCATTTACTTTCTTTTTACTACCCCCAATACATTTTAATCCAAGAAATCCAGACGCCCAAGGTACTCCTATAAGCAAAAGGCTTCCACTTCTATGGCTTTTGATGGGAATTTAAATCCTATTTAAATTTCCAGAAGGTACAACTAGACCCACAGTTACCATTATTAAAGTTATCACTTACTACTGTAAATCCTATCTGGGTCACTAAATTCCTTCAGGGAAGGAAATCTGCCATCCTTACCTAGTCTGGACCTACTTTTGACTCCCTGCCATCCTCTAGTTTGCAAGGGTATTTGGGGGTGACAAAATAAAAGCTAGTTTAAATGAATTCCATAGCCCTTGAATGAATAACGAAAAACACAACTGACACTGCAGTTCAGTAATGGGCGAGTACTGCACTGTTGGAGGTACCGTTCATCAGATGGATTTTTTAAAAACTGAAACCTAGTTTCAGGCCACTTTTTATTTTGAAGAGGGATTCTCCTTGATCTGCTGGTCGATATTTCTCTGTCGATCAACAGCACGTCAAACAGATCACTTGGATTTATTGCATTGCTCCATATCAGATCTTGCTACGTGTATACTAGCTGTTGTTGCAATTCCATATTACAGCAGTAGGTATATTTTCCAAAGTAGATAATTGCCTATAATTTGCTTGAAGACTTCCCAAAGTTGTAGAAGAGGCGAAATGCAAACTGTTCCTTTTTTAAAAATCACATCTTCAACAAAGCATTTTCTCACCTATTCTGAAATCCCTTCTGCGGCAGTGCCAACTTTTGCTAATGTTCTCGTGAAGTGCCTTGGGATACATTACAATTTTTTTTTAAAAGAGCTTCAGAAACGTCATTTGAAAGTCTGTTTAATTGCAAGCCCGGCTTTTTATCATCTTTCAAAATCCCTGCTGCTTTCCTTCGGCAAAAGACGAAGTCAACGACGTAACATCGCCCTTGCGGGCGGGACATCGCAATGGAACCTGCAGGGGACTACAACGTCCAAGATGCCATTTGGCCCGCTTCCGGGTATTCCCGACGGACCAATTGGACGCGCCGCTCAGCCGGAAGTGGTGTGGAAGAGGGTGACGGTTTAACGGCAAAGGGGGTTCGGATTACCCTTTGTACGTGGGGAGGGAAGCGCGGGAGGGGTCCAGCCAATCGAAGCCACGCGATGTGGATGGTTGAGGGGCCAGGGCGTGCGGACGTTTGGCAGCCTCGGTGGTGAAAGTGGGAAGCAAGCGGAGAGGAGGAGGAGGGGGTCGGGCCGGGGGGGCCGGGCTGGGCCTGTGCGCTGACCTCAGTCCTCTTCCCCTGCTGAGTAGCTGCGGCTCTAGATGATGGAACGGGCGATGGAGCAGCTGAACCGACTGACCCGCTCCCTCAGGCGGGCGCGGACTGTGGAACTACCCGAAGGTGAGTCCGGGCTTTTATTTGGAGCGTGGATCAGTCTAATTTTATGTTGTGTAATCTCATCTCACTTCGATTCGAAGTGGAAAGTTTAACAGAGGCCACCTTTGATAATTTCTTCAAAACATCTCGTCAAGCAGCTTACTCTATCTGATCCATTTCTTTGCATTTTTATGTAAATAAACTTAACTGTGCTGTATATTGCCAGATGAGAGAGGGTTAGTTCTTTGTCCCTTGTCAAATCAAATCAAATCAAACCATGCTGTCGTATCCTTCTAACTTTCAGTCATGATCTTGCAGTAAGGAATACATTTCTGAATGTGAACTCAATAATTTGCAGTTTCACGCGCCAAGGTCATATTTCCAGTATCCGATATATTGCAGTTAGTGGAAGTATCAAATCATTTGAGCCTGTATTCGCCATGTTTAAGGCTGCTGTACACTTACTTTGCTGTCCTGTCAACCAAAGTGTTGAATTTTTTTTGTCTTGTGCTGAATTTTATTGATTAGTACTCATCTGTTTGTTTGGCTTCCCTATTGTACTACGTACAGGTACTTAATGTTGGCTTTGTTTTTCATTTTTAATTTGGCAATTTGACCTCATCAGCTGTTAATTGCTTTAATCCTACTGTAATTGAAAATGTACAACTTTTTTAAACCTGTATTTTCACTTCCTTACTAACATTTTTTTCTGATTTTGTGTGCTTGGTTGTACTAATAAATGTTATCCCACTATCTCCTTTGATTCTGCTTGTTAAATAATTTCATTGACCACCATCTTTGTTATATTTTGTACTGCATTTAAGCCTTTCTTATGTGTGATGTTGTACAAGATGTCTTGCAGTCCTAATAAGGTTCCTTCAACTGTCAGGTTCGTTTTCGGAGACCTTCACGGACTTGGTGTAATAGCAAGACACTGACCTGGCTACAAAAACACAAGCCTTTATTATTTAGCAAGTACAAGCTGTGGAGGATCACTGTATTCGCTGTTCCCGGCACAGAGCGCTGAGTTTCATAAGCGAATCTCCCCAAACAGCGGACAGTCCCTGCTTTTTATACTCTGTGTATGAATTGGCTAATACACAAAAAAAACTGCATTCGGAACTTAAAGAGAACAGGATACAGCATTGATCGTTCGCGAAGTGACTGATAATGGCAGGATGCGTTTTCAAGTTGCCAAGTGACAGAATGCGATTTCAAGCCACCGAAGTGTCTGGCTTGAATGAAAGGTCACTGACCTGGCCACTTCAGTATGAACAGAAGTTTCATCTCCTTTTACAGAAATTTCATCCCCTTACAGAATTACAGATGTCTCGCACCTTTTATAAACGTTTCCCACCCAATCCTATTCAGGCAGGAAGTTTAAGACAGTTTCCACATACACCTGTGTCGCAAGATAAGGAGAATAAATATCACTGGGATGTTATCCAAGTAACATCTCACAACCACAGTCTGTAACATCTTCAAAAAATAGTAGTTTTGTTGAACGTGACCTGCTTGATGGTCTGAACACAGCAGGCCAGGCAGCATCTTAGGAGCACAAAAGCTGACGTTTCAGGCCTAGACCCTTCATCAGAGAGCTCTGATGAAGGGTCTAGGCCCGAAACATCAGCTTTTGTGCTCCTAAGATGCTGCTTGGCCTGCTGTGTTCATCAGCTCCACACTTCGTTATCTCTGCTTGATGGTCTTCATGGTTTTAGTTGCTTTTGAAAGTCTGTGAGATCATTGGTAAAGTTTTATCCATGACGGACATTGCAATCATGAGCTTTTTCTTCTAAATCTGTTTATTGCTTTGTTATTGGTAGGTGGTATGTTCTTTCTCTTTTGTCCTTTGCAGTTACTAATTGTAATACCGCCATAAAGATTCCTGCTGAAAGCTGATTAATATTATAGAGTTATACAGCATGGAAACAGACCCTTCAGATCAACCAGTCCATGCTGACCATAATCCTGAACCAGTCCCATTTGCCAGTCCTTGGCGTATATCCCTTTAAACATTTACTCATGTAGTCTTTTAAACTGTACCCGCAGTTCATTCCTCACACACAAACCACTCTGTGTCATAAAAAACCTACGCCTCATGTCTCTTCTATATCTTTCTTACACCTTAAAAATATGTCCCCTACTCTTGAAAACTCCTACTGTAGGGGAGACCTGGATAGGGAGACCAGAACTGGACGCAGTACTCCAGAAGAGGCCTCACCAACATCCTGTACAACCTTAGCATAACGTCCTAAATTCTATCCTCGACAGTGTGAGCAACGATAGCAACTGTCCTAAATGCCGCCTTAACCACAGTGATGTCAACAATATTGTTAACAGTTAATGTTCAGACTGTCTTCTCTTTGCCCGATATCTTCAATGATGTAATCAATGGGAAGTTATTAATTAGTCTATGGTATAATGTTTACAATGAATAGAGGCTGCCTCTGACTGCAAAGAGATATCTAAGTGAGAAGAACTGGCTTTTGTAGTTTGAAATATTTTCCTATCAGTTTTGAGCATAATCTGGGCACATTATGAATATTGTATTGATGTTCCTTGCTCCTCTTTGATAACTTCCCTTCCACTGTATTCTCAATAAGCAACACCATGGGAGATGTTTGTTATATCTCAAACCTATATGATTTTTCTGTACTGATTTGACTTTGGTGCTTCATAATGATAAGTATAAAACATCAATTGTTCTAAAACTTAATCTGGTTCACTCACTTCATTTAGGAAAGAAAATCTGTCATCCTTACCTATGAGAGATGATGGGAACTGCAGATGCTGGAGAATTCCAAGATAATAAAATGTGAGGCTGGATGAACACAGCAGGCCAAGCAGCATCTCAGGAGCACAAAAGCTGACGTTTCGGGCCTAGACCCTTCTTCAGAGAGGGGGATGGGGAGAGGGAACTGGAATAAATAGGGAGAGAGGGGGAGGCAGACCGAAGATGGAGAGTAAAGAAGATAGGTGGAGAGAGTGTAGGTGGGGAGGTAGGGAGGGGATAGGTCAGTCCAGGGAAGACGGACAGGTCAAGGAGGTGGGATGAGGTTAGTAGGTAGCTGGGGGTGCGGCTTGGGGTGGGAGGAAGGGATGGGTGAGAGGAAGAACCGGTTAGGGAGGCAGAGACAGGTTGGACTGGTTTTGGGATGCAGTGGGTGGGGGGGGAAGAGCTGGGCTGGTTGTGTGGTGCAGTGGGGGGAGGGGACGAACTGGGCTGGTTTAGGGATGCAGTAGGGGAAGGGGAGATTTTGAAACTGGTGAAGTCCACATTGATACCATATGGCTGCAGGGTTCCCAGGCGGAATATGAGTTGCTGTTCCTGCAACCTTCGGGTAGCATCATTGTGGCACTGCAGGAGGCCCATGATGGACATGTCATCTAGAGAATGGGAGGGGGAGTGGAAATGGTTTGCGACTGGGAGGTGTAGTTGTTTGTTGCGAACTGAGCGGAGGTGTTCTGCAAAGCGGTCCCCAAGCCTCCGCTTGGTTTCCCCAATGTAGAGGTAGCCGCACCGGGTACAGTCGATGCAGTATACCACATTGGCAGATGTGCAGGTGAACCTCTGCTTAATGTGGAATGTCATCTTGGGGCCTGGGATGGGGGTGAGGGAGGAGGTGTGGGGACAAGTGTAGCATTTCCTGCGGTTGCAGGGGAAGGTGCCGGGTGTGGTGGGGTTGGAGGGCAGTGTGGAGCGAACAAGGGAGTCACGGAGAGAGTGGTCTCTCCGGAAAGCTGACAGGGGAGGGGATGGAAAAATGTCTTGGGTGGTGGGGTCGGATTGTAAATGGCGGAAGTGTCGGAGGATGATGCGTTGTATCCGGAGGTTGGTAGGGTGGTGTGTGAGAACGAGGGGGATCCTCTTGGGGCAGTTGTGGCAGGGGCGGGATGGGTTCATTCCCAATTCCGCCGCATCTGCTCCCACGATAAGACATTCCACTCCCGCACATCCCAGATGCCCAAGTTCTTTAAGGACCGCAACTTTCCCCCCACAGTGATCGAGAACGCCCTTGACCGCGTCTCCCGTATTTCCCGCAACACATCCCTCACATCCCGCCCCCGCCACAACCGCCCCAAGAGGATCCCTTTCGTTCTCACACACCACCCTACCAACCTCCGGATACAACGCATTATCCTCCGACGCTTCCGCCATTTACAATCCGACCCCACCACCCAAGACATTTTTCCATCCCCTCCCCTGTCAGCTTTCCGGAGAGACCACTCTCTCCGTGACTCCCTTGTTCGCTCCACACTGCCCTCCAACCCCACCACACCCGGCACATTCCCCTGCAACCGCAGGAAATGCTGCACTTGTCCCCACACCTCCTCCCTCACCCCCATCCCAGGCCCCAAGATGACATTCCACATTAAGCAGAAGTTCACCTGCACATCTGCCAATGTGGTATACTGCATCGACTGTACCCGGTGCGGCTACCTCTACATTGGGGAAACCAAGCTGAGGCTTGGGGACCGCTTTGCAGAACACCTCCGCTCAGTTCGCAACAAACAACTACACCTCCCAGTCGCAAACCGTTTCCACTCCCCCTCCCATTCTCTAGATGACATGTCCATCATGGGCCTCCTGCAGTGCCACAGTGATGCCACCCGAAGGTTGCAGGAACAGCAACTCATATTCCGCCTGGGAACCCTGCAGCCATATGGTATCAATGTGGACTTCACCAGTTTCAAAATCTCCCCTTCCCCTACTGCATCCCTAAACCAGCCTAGTTCGTCCCCTCCCCCCACTGCACCACACAACCAGCCCAGCTCTTCCCCCCCCCACCCACTGCATCCCAAAACCAGTCCAACCTGTCTCTGCCTCCCTAACCGGTTCTTCCTCTCACCCATCCCTTCCTCCCACCCCAAGCCGCACCCCCAGCTACCTACTAACCTCATCCCACCTCCTTGACCTGTCCGTCTTCCCTGGACTGACCTATCCCCTCCCTACCTCCCCACCTACACTCTCTCCACCTATCTTCTTTACTCTCCATCTTCAGTCCGCCTCCCCCTCTCTCCCTATTTATTCCAGTTCCCTCTCCCCATCCCCCTCTCTGATGAAGGGTCTAGGCCCGAAACGTCAGCTTTTGTGCTCCTGAGATGCTGCTTGGCCTGCTGTGTTCATCCAGCCTCACATTTTATTATCCTTACCTATGACCTTGGATTCCAAACCCACAGCAATGTGGCTGACTCTTAAGTGGCTTATGAGGCCAGTTCATTCATGGGCAATAAAACTGGCCTTGTTAGTAACACCTACGTTTCATGAAAAAATTTAAAAAAAAAACTTGAATTTTTTTTGCCCGTCAGACACTCATAATTTTCTGAAGTGTTTCACAACCAATTAATTACTTTTGAAGAGAAGTAAACATTCTTTTAATCATTTTGGACCATCTGACCGGAACAGTTTTCATTGTGGGAACAAATGTCATCCTGACATCTTGCGAACTTACTGCATTGTCACATGTTGTGGTTGCACTTGGAAGACCGCTGTTTTTCCAAAACTTTGCTTTGCGTTCTAAACGCTGTTGATGTGCTTTTTGAGCTATATTGACTCTCACCAGAGCCTCCTTCATTGTCTCTGTCTCCTCCTTCATGCCTAGATCTCTCCAAGATGTCCGCTTTCAATACTGCCATCTTGCATATGCCTAATTTTAAAATTTATTTTGAACAGTAGAATCCAATGCCTCTGCTCTCCCTGTTACCACTGTCAAGAAGTATGTATGTGCCTGCAACAGTAATGTTAAATGCTTGATATCAGAGAATTGAAGGTGAAACTTTATTTTGAATGAAGTGGTGTGCCCTTATTATAAAAATAATAATCAAAGCTTTCCTTTCTGAAAAAATGGTGATTGGAAATAAAGAAGACCTAGAGGTCTAGTAATTCACGAGAAGCATGAAAACCTTTGAGTTCAGTTGAAACATTCTTTATCACAGTGAACCTTGAATCCATTAGTAATGAGATGCAACAACAGTAATGGTGCACATAATTGCAGCCTTCAGAGATAAGTCATATAAAATTGACTCTTAAATACTATACTTTGGTGTTCTCAACATATCCCTATTTTATTGCTGTTTCAAGAATTGTGCATGTAAGTGTTGAGCAGTTGATATTCTATGACTGAACCTGTAGGCAAAGTCCTTCCCCAAACCATTTTAAATGTTTAGAGAGTATTTACGATATTTACCATGTTAGCATCTTTCCTCATCATTTTAAAATACTAAAATTGAAAGTTATCAGCAGAATTTGTTCTGATTATTTTGAAGTTGCTTCATACTCATAGAAATTTTGCATTTAATGAATAATCATAGCACTGCCATTTATTTGTTGATCTGTTGATTTTAACTAGGTGATTGAAGGTGCATTGTAGAAAGAAACAGTTTGGCCCACTGTCTCAAATTCCAATCTTGTCTTTTTTCTCTTTGCAGTGATTGGGTCCACCAGGTGGCTATCAGAGAATGAGTTCCTTCATTGAATCTGGTTACAGCCCTAATCAGCAGGTCCTGGTTGACAGATATAAACAGGAGTATAAGAGTTCAGTTCACACTCAGAGCTGGCTCAGAATTAGCTGGGTCAGTGTCTTGTACTGTTAAGTGTATAAGTAAAGGGTGACTTAGTGATGGGATACTGGCATCCATGGAGTTATTTTAGTAGTGACGAGCGAAAAACATGCCACTTAAGAGATTCGCTCACAGCAGTTGTCTTTGAGTTGAATTAAGCATTTCTAGCATCATGCTACTGTTTGGGAACCTCGACTTGTTTAATCCTGCCATTGAAAACTGGGCCTCGTACGTTGTAAGAATGTGTTAGTTTTTCCAGGCACAATGTCATGTGGGCAGATGCAAAGCAAAAATTAAATCTTGTCAGCTTGTGGGCCCCCAGCTTTTTCAGTTATTAGAAGCCTAACATTCCCAGAGGCACCAGATACTAAAACTTCTTAAGAGTTGACAGATTTAGCTGAGGAATACTACAAGCCCAAGCCTCTTCAAATTCTGAGGTGTGATCAATTTTATTCATCAGTTTTAGAACTAGGGAAGCTGTATCAGGATTTTTGATGAGGTTAAGAGAATTGGCAGAGGCATGTGATTTTGGTCTAACCCCTAAATGAGATGCTGAGAGATCTTTTGTTATGTGGGATTAATGATGTGACCGTGCAAAAATGCCTAGTAACTGAAGCCCGACTGGCTTTGTCATCAGAAAATGTGGCAAGTGGAGCTTATGAGTTAGAGTATTCCAACTGAAATGGACACCCTTGTCAGACAAACTGAGCCGGGGGAACACTATTTGAGTGAAGACAATTGCATAGTCTCACCTAAGACATCCTGAATGATCCAAATCAGCCCAAAGCAAAACTGTAAACAAAGCCAAGCCTCAGCCAAATGGTTAAAATTTTCTGGGGCCAGGGCCAGCAGACCCTTATAGTTGCTGCTGGTACACGGTGAGAGACAGCAGAAGAGTCCCAATAGGCCAGTATCCAGGTGAGTACATACCCTGGAAAGTCCATTTGTAGCTGGTCTGCTTCATCTTTTTGTTTTTAAATCCCTCTGGACCCTCAACAAAGACATATGTTGTGCCTTTGACAGTATTAAACCTCTTGAAGCATTTCACGGCACTGGTATAAAGAAGATTGACTGTGAAGTCAAGTGGTGATAACTGGAGTTAGGACCAAAAGATTTGTCATGGATGTAGATTCTAACAACCAATTATGAGATGTAGACAGGAGAGCAATAAGGAGGCAACTTAAGGCATATCTGCTAGTGCTGCAGCAGTTAGGAATTGCTCAGCAGCATCCAAATCAGAACCAATCAAAACGAACGTCTGGTTAAATGGTCACCTGGTTCTAATGGAGGCTGATGCCAGTGTGGCCATATCAGTGATTGCGGAACTAGTCTTTACCCTGTAGAACTCTGAATATTTGCTCTCGACTGCAACCCTTATATTTGCATATGACCTTGACTAGGCTGAGAACCTATCAGGGAAGACCTACAGATTAAGGATACAAGTTTGGTTGTGGTCTCTTCTAAGAAACAGCTGGTTCAGTTACCACTGATCATAGATGAAGGTTCAGGCCCAAGCTTAATGGGGCAATGTTGGTTGAGAAAGATTCACCTTGATTGGCTCAACATTTTTCAATTAGAAAATGACTCCCTGAGTTTTAACTAAATACCTGGAAATTTTTCAGGAAGGTCTAGGGACTATCAAAGAGGACAAGGTTACATGTTGTCCAAGAAGCAATTCCACAATTTTAAAAAGGTCTGCCCAGAGCCATTCGCTTTACGTGCCAAAGTAGAGACAGAAATCAAAAGGTGAGAAAGCAAAGGACTTGTCAAAGCAGAGGTAGTAGGAACTGCTGATGCTGGAGAATCTGAGATAACACTGAAGCTGGATGAACACAGCAGGCCAAGCAGCATCAGAGGAGCAGGAAAGTTTGATGTTTCAGGTCAAGACCCTTCTTCAGAAATGGGGGAGGGGAAGGGGATTCTGAAATAAATAGGATGACGGGGGAGGTGGATAGGAGATGGATAAAGGAGAAGATAGGGTAAGAGGAGACAGACAGGTCAAAGAGGCGGGGTTAGAGCCAGTGAAGGTAAATATAGGTGGGGAGTTATGGAGGACGAACAGGTCAAGGAGGCGCGATGAGGTTAGTGGGTAGGAGATGGGGATGGGGCTTGAGGTGGGAGGAATGGGGAGGGAGGCGGGGACTAGCTGGGCTAGTTTTGGGATGTGGTCGGGGGAGGGGAGATTTTGAAGCTTGTGAAGTCCACATTGATACCCTTGGGCTGCAGGGCTCCCAAGCAAAATATGAGGTGCTGTTCCTGCATCTTTTCAGGTGGTGTCATTGTGACAATGCAGGAGGCCCAGGATGGACATGCCATCCGAGGAGTTGTGGGGGGGCAGTTGAAATGGTTCATTACTGGGAGGTGTAGTTGTTTGTTGTGAACTGAGCGGAGGTGCTCCGCAAAGCGGTCCCCAAGCCTCCGTTTGGTTTCCCCGATGTAGAGGAGGCCGCAACGGGGACAGCGGATACAGTATATCACACTAACCGATGTGCAGGTGAACATCTGTTTGATGTGAAAAGCCTTCTTAGGGCCTGAGATGAGGGTGAGGGGGTGGTACAGGGACAGGTGTAGCACTTGCTTCGGTTGCAGGGAACAGTGCTGGGGATGGTGGGGCTGGAAGGGAGTGTGGAGCGGACAGGGGAGTCACAGAGAGAGTGGTCTGTCCGGAAAGTGCACAAAAGTGGGGAGGGAAAACGTCTTTGGTAGTGGGGTCGGATTGCAGATAGCGGAAGTGTCAGAGGATGATGCTTTGGATTTGGTGGTTGGTGGGGTGGTACATGAGGACGAGGGGGTTCTGTCTTGGTTATTATTGTGGATAAGGGGGCTGCGGGATGAGTTGCGTGAAATGTGGGAGACACGGTCGAGGGCATTTCGATCACTGTGGAGGGGAAGTTGCGGTTCTTGAAAAAAGAGGACATCTGGGATGTTTGGGAATGGAATGCCTCATCTCGGGAGCAGATGCAGCGGAGGCGAAGGAATTGGGAATAGCGGATGGCCTTTTTGCAGGAAGGTGGGTGAGAGGAGGAATATTCTAGGTAGTTGTGGGAGTCGTTAGGCTTAAAATGGGTATTGGTTTTCGGGTAGATGCCAGAGATGGAGACAGAGAGGTGCAGGAAGGGGAGAGAGGTGCCAGAGATAGCCCAGGTAAACTTAAAAGTTGGGGTGGAATGTGTTGGTGAAGTGGATGAACTGTTCAAGCTCGTCGTGGGGACACGAGGTGATGCCGAAGCAGCCATCAATGTAATGGAGGAAGAGATGGGGGATGGGGCCAGTGTAGCTTTGGAAGAGGGATTGTTCCATGTACCCTGCAAAGAGGCAGGCATAGCTTGGGCCCACGTGGATACCCATGGCCACCCCCTTTGTCTGTAAGAAGTGGGAAGAATTAAAGGAGAAGTTGTTGAGGGTGAGTACGAGTTCGGATGAGGGTGTCGGTGGAGGGGGACTGTTTGGGCCTGCAGGACAGGAAGAAGCAGAGGGCCTTTAGGCCACCTGCATGGGAAATGCAGGTGTATAGGGAAGAGACGTCCATAGTAAAAATGAGGTGGGAATTGGAAGTTCTGGAGGAAGTGGAGAGCATGGGTGGTGTCACGGATGTAGGTAGGGAGTTCCTGGACCAAGGTGGAGAAAATGGAGTCGAGATAAGTTTGGGGCAGGAGCAGGTGGAGACGATGGTCGACCAGGGCAGTCAGATTTGTGGATTTTGGGAAGGAGATAGAAGTGGGTGGTGTGGGGTTGGTGAACGATGCGGTTGGAGGCTGTGGGTGGGAGGTCACCTGAGGTCTTGAGGTTGTTGATGGTTTGGTGCTCAGGGGTGGGATCATGATCCAGGGGATGGTAGGAGGTGGTGTCGGAGAGTTGCTGCCTGGCCTCAGCGGTGTAGAGGTCAGTGCGCCATACTACAACTGCGCCTCCCTTGTCTGCAGGTTTTATGGTGAAGTCGGGAGGGGAGCGGAGGGCTGCACGTTCTGCGGGGGAGAGGTTGGAGTGGGTGAGAGGGGTGGAGAGGTTGAGGTGATTGATGTTTCAACGACAATTAGAGATGAAGAGGTTGAGGGAGAATCGGAGGCCTTGGGGTGGTGTCCAGGAGGAGGGGGTGCATTGGAGGTGGGAGAAGGGGTCAGTAGAGGGAGGGTTAGGCTCACGGTTAAAGAAATAAGCGTGGAGGCGGCGGAAAGACTGCTCAATGTGCAAATTAGAGTTATATTCATCGATGTCCAAATGAGACTTGTCAAAGCAACATAGTTTGTAAAGGCAGCTCCAGTCATTCTGATTTTGAAACCTGACTGGTAGGTTTACCTTTGTGGTGGATTTCAAACAAACGGTAAATAGCTTTTTGCAGCTGAATAAATACCCAGTCTCCTGAATTTGTACGCAGAACCGCTGTGGGTTGGGGAGTTGGCCTTCATGAAGCTGGATGTGAGCCATGTGTACCTGCAATTATGATTAAGCGAAGATTCTATTACGAATGACAAATAATACCTTGGGGGTTTTTACCAATATACAAGACTGCCGTTTGGGGTACCATCAGCTTATGCCATTTTCCGGCAGGCAATGGAGAACGTTTTACAAGGTCTACCCTGGGTTGCCATTTATCTGGATGATGTGCTAATAACCAGGCAGGCTAATGAAGAGCAGTTGGAGAACTTGGACGTAGCATACACGTGCCTAGGAGAAACATTTGAGTACTGCGAAGGGCGAAATTTGCAATCCAGGCACTCCAAGTGACCCACTTGGTCAACAGAGTCATCAGGACTAGGTTACATCCACTGAATGATAGTGAGGGTGATCAAAGGTGCTCTGACTCTCGAATCTATCGGACCTTGGGCCTTTTCTTGAGTTGGTGAATTCCTCTGGGAAATTCATACTTAACCTGGCCTCCATCCTGGCACCCTTACATCTGTTGAAAAGGGGTCAGCTTTGGAAATAGTTTTGTAACCAAGATACTTCTCCTTTCGCGAAGTGAAGAAACGAGCTGAAATCATCTAAGGTGTTGTTGCACTATAATGCCAAGTGAGAAGTTGACCTGACGTGTGATGTCTCCCCGTACTGTATTAGCTCCCAGATGGCCCCATGGAGCATATGCTTCCCAGACTTGGGTTGATGCTGAATGAAGATATGCCAAATAGGGAAGGAAGGTTTGGTGGTGATCTTTGGTGTGAGAAAATGCCACCAGTACATTTTACTGATGTAAATTTGTAATTGTAAAGGACCACAAACATCATAAGCGATGAGGTCTGGTGCTGTGATGTACTGAATTCGGGTAGGAGAGGCAGTCCTAAACAAGCATGTGGACTACGTGAATGCTGCCACCTCAAACTGAGCAGGAGCAAAATTTACTCGGCCCCTCGGAGCATTTGGCAAGGCAATCGGAACCCATGGGTTATCCCTCTACCTAAACTCAAAAAAACCTCTGAGGATGAGATGGACATGGCAGACGTCATAGTCTCGACACCATAACTGCCTGAAGCAGACAAATTTTCGGCTGAGATGTTCCACGCATAAGAGGCAGGCTGCGGTCTGGTATATGCTGCCAGTGTCCTGGTGCAAAAAAGCCTCCAGAGAAGCTACAGGACAAAGAACAGGCCTACGTCTCAGGACTTGGAGGAAGAGAAGTGGTGATTGGAATGAGGTCAGCTTGGTGGTTCTCTTTCATTGGGGTTGTTAACCTGGTCCAATCCAAGAGTCCTGCCTGGCTGATTTATAAACAGGAGAGTCGGGTTCAGTTCACTGTAGGAGCCAGCTCTGAGCCAGCTGGGTCAGTGCCATGTACTGTACACACGTGATTAAAGGCTAACCTGGAGGAAGGATACCAGCCTTCGAGGAGTTTTTTTTAAAATATGATCTTACATTCTTGTTTTTATATTCCCACTTAATTGATGTCATTAGTTCAGATTTTGAGATGAAAGTATTTGTATTCAGTAGCTAACACGGTGTGAAGCTGGATGAACACAGCAGGCCAAGCAGCATCAGAGGAGCAGGAAAGTTTGACGTTTTTTTCCTGAAGAAGGGTCTCGGCCAGAAACGACAAACTTTCCTTCTCTGCTGCTTGGCCTGCTGTGTTCATCCAGCATCACACCGTATTATCTCAGATTCTCCAGCATCGGCAGTTCCTACTATCTCTGTATTCAGTAGCTAATCTGTTAGATTCATTAGAGTGCGAGATCAAAGTTTCCAAAAATAACTGGTCCGTTGCCAGAGTTGAGGAGTGAGTTCATTAACAATCTATTGCTCCTTTCTTCAATGAACGATGTTGACTCCTAGTTGAGCAGGTTCTTGTGATTTTAAAATTTTCATCTTTGTTTGTAAATCCTTCTTTAGCCTCAACAATGACATATATAATATATCTTTTGACAGAATTAAGCCTCTCAAGGCATTACACAGCCCAGTTATCAAGCAAAGAGTGACTGCGAAGTCCAGTGGTGATATTTGGAGTTAGGACCAAAAGATTATCACAGAGGTAGATTTTAACGAGCAGCAGTGAGATGTAAATGGCAGAGCAGTAGGGAGGGAATTTGAGAGCTAAGGCAGCATGTCTAACAGTGCTGGACCAATAAGGATCAGGAATGCTCATAATCAAAAGAACACCAGATAACTGTGAAGATGGTGGAATTGGAAATTTTGGAGGTGAAGACTGGTTGAAACCAAGGAGAAATTTTAAAAACATGGATTATTTTAAAATCAGTGCTTAACTGCGAGTCATTATCCCTGTCTGGCTGACCAAGAATGAATGAATGGGACATTGTCCAAATAAAAACGTGGACAGTACTGTGTTGTGAGACCTCTGAATTTCTGGAAGGTTTAGTGTGGAGGGTTGGCCAGGAGTGGGCTGGGGTAGGCATATTTGGAATAAATAAGACTTAATGTGGATTTATAGCTGCAGAACAGTGGAATTAAGTTGTGTTTCAGAGGTGGAAGTAGGTAGCTTTAATGAAGACATGTATGTGGTCAAAAATCCCACATGATTAATGTATTTTCTTTTTCACATGCCCGCTTTGCCTCCCCAGGAGGAGACAATAACCTGGTGGCGTTATCACTAGAATATGGAGTAGGTGATGGTCTAGTGGTATTTGTGAAAGACACCCAGGTTCAAATTCGGCCATGGCAGATGGTGGAGTTTGAATTAAATAATAATAAAAGTCTGCAATTACGAGTCTAATGATGAATGTGAATCCATTGTTGATTGTGTTTTTAACAAAAACCCACCTGATTTACATATGATCTTTAGGAAAGGAAACTACCATCTTACCGGGTTT
Source organism: Stegostoma tigrinum (assembly GCF_030684315.1). NCBI lineage: Eukaryota > Metazoa > Chordata > Chondrichthyes > Orectolobiformes > Stegostomatidae > Stegostoma > Stegostoma tigrinum. The sequence goes on from NC_081357.1 coordinate 30,299,213, forward strand.
GGCCTACATGTGACTGAAGACCTGCAGTTAAAAAATTAATCTTGGCTCTGTAGAATGGCCCTCGTTCAGGGTCCTACAGACTTGCTTTGTTGTAACTCACGCCCATTCATCATCTTATCCAAGATAGTTTCTTGCTATATTACTTCTTCTATCTCATACTAACTTTGCTACCTCACCACCCACTTCTTCCTACGTATTCAGGTGTACATGACTTTCAAAAGAATATTTTAATTCCCAACTTTGATCTCCTTTTAACCATGTTTCTGTAGTTACGAAAAGATCATATGCATTTACCTGTGATTGTGCCAGGAATTCATTTTATTTTATTTAAATACTGTGCGTGTTCAAATAAACAGCCATTAATTTTGGCTTTTCACCATTTTCTCTCTTCCTCTCCCCCCCCACCCCACCCCCAAAATCTCCTTACTGTTTTTGTTTGTCCCTTCCAGCCCCATTCTGGGTGTTGCTATCCAAATAGCTGCCCTGTAATGCTGCTACATTCTTTGTTTTGTAAGCCTGCATTTCTCTGCTCCCTTCCCCCTCCCAATTATTTTAAAGCACTCTCTACAGCTCTAATTATTCAATTGGTCCCGTTAGTAGTCCTAGCAGAGTTCAAATGAGGCCTCTCCCGCCAAGAAAACTCCTTTCCACTCTCGTATTGGTGTGAGTACTCCACAAACTGAAACCCATTCCACCTGCGTTAATCTTAAAGCCACACATTTAACTCCTTGCCTATATTTACTATCTATGCTAGTTTGTTTGCAGTTCAGGTAGTAATCTAGAGATTATTACTTTGGAGGTTCTACTTTATAATTTAGCTCTAATATGTTCAAAATCTTTCATCAGAACTTCTTTTCTAGACCAAGCAATGTTATTCGTACCATTAGTAGGGCAGCACTGGATCCTTTTCCTCTCACTCAAAGTTCTTTTTTAACCAGGCAGATAACACAGCTTTCAGAGCTCCCACCCATGGCTGCAGAGAACGGTATCTATCACTCTATTTATATTGCCCCTTACCACTACTACACTGCCATTTCCTACGCCCATTCAAATGGCTTCCCGTACCAAGATGCCATGGTCTGTTCACTCATCCTCCCATCCCCACTGTTGCCTACGCAGCCTATAAGAGCCTCGTAGCTGTGGGACAATTGCTGTGGCTCAATTGCAACCCCCAAGTTCTCATATCTCCCTCATCTGCACTGCAGTGGTTTGAAGAATACCGAAATGTTCAGAAGAAATACTTTTTCAGTTTCAATATCGATCTTGGTAGCCAGTATCTTGAAAGATTTATTACTGACTTAACACATTCGAAATTTAGTGGAGAAATAACTCCCTTTCAACCTGCTTCCTACTCTGAAATTTGGGATCCAGTTTATTCCTCCAAAATGTTTTCATGGATTGAACAAGAAAGAAATCCTTCTGCTTAATATCAATGCAATAATTCTATGAGCTGCTATGCAAAGTAATTGTTTCCAATACTGTGGAAAAGTGATAAAAGAAAATAATGAAGAATATGTGCAAATCGTGGAGTTATGGAACAACTTGCCATCGCCTTCACCAGGGCAATTAGAAATGGGCAAAAATGCTAGACCCACTTCTCTTGGACAAGTTAAAAATAAAGTAGCAGGTAAGTTTGCATTTGTAAAGAGGAAAGTTAGGATATGAATCTGATGAAGGCTGTATGACCAAAACACCATAACCTTGTCTTTTCGCTTTTGATAAAGCTGACCTGACTGTGTGCATTTCCAGTTTTTCTTTTATGTTTAGCAGGAGTGGAAAGATATTGGGAATCAAGGAATATTGTGTGGTTGAGTGCCTTTTTTGCTTAGTCTGTTGAGCTGTGCCACATACCTGTAAGCAATGGTTTTTCAATCTTGCTGTCTTATTTAACTGTCTCTCAGTTTTGAAAAAATGAAAACAAGCAAGTATTAGATTGCTGCTTTAGGGATGCTCCGTGGATCATCACACGCAGGCTGACAAACCTTTTTTTCACTTCACCACACAGATAATGAAACTGCAGTGTATACGTTGATGCCGATGGTAATGGCTGATCAGCACAGGTGAGCTTTGTTTATTCTCCCATATTCATAAAGAAGTGTTGAACATGAGGTTGTTTCTGATAATAGAATAATCTAATGGCAGGGATTCATAATGCAGTTGGGTGTAAGCCAGTGCTTGGAGCATTTTATACTTTTTTTCAGACACAGTAATTCAGATTTAAAACTGCCATTGAGAAAGGGAAATTCCGTGTCACAGTGATACTTTGTGTTTGACTTTCTTTGAAGTAGAGTGAGTGCAGTTGCTTTGCTGCTGACTGCAAAATCAGCCCATTGTGTATAAACTAGTTCTATTAATTTTATTATAGATCCTGTTTTCCTAAGTTTAAGTCCTTTAAGGATATATGCACTGCTTGTATTCATATGCTGTTTGTTACTTCGGTAATGCGAGGTTTCTTCGTGACAAATGGAATTAATCTGCAAAGTCATTCCCTAACACAATGTATAACATATTTCTTCCTAAGGTCTGTTTCGGAGTTGCTGACAAATTCCAAGTTTGACGTCAATTACGCTTTTGGTCGTGTCAAGAGAAGCTTATTGCATATAGCGGCAAAGTAAGATTTTGTATTACTAGTAAATTGACTGAATTATGTACTACAGGAATGAACATTTATTTAAATGATATAACCATGGGTCATGTGCACAAAGTAAATGTTGGTTAGGGCACTTTGACTAAGTATGGAATGATGCTATGGAGTTATCATTATCTGTCTGAGTGGAGGGCACCTGGGCATAAGGTTTTACTTGAAAGATGGCACTTTGGGTCATGCAGCAAATTCTTCAATAGATTAGTCTGTAAAATGTTTGATTTCTGAGATGAAGTATTGTGCCAAACTGTCAGTTACAATACAGTTTAGCACAGCAACTTGAAGAAGGATGTATCTTGAATTTTAGTTTTTGACATTGATGCCAACAGTTTTGTATCTGTTTATTATTTACTTTGTGCTGTTTCCTTTAGAGTTTATTGCAGAAATGTCATTGTATTTGACCAAAGCGAATCACACTTTTGTTTACAAACTTGAGTGTGCTTTGATGATAGTAAAGCTTTATTTAATGCTATTATTTAGTTGCTGTTTTGTATGAAAGTAGAAGCCCTTTTGACATGTTAAAGTCAACAGATTTAGTTGAAATTTAATGCAAGTGAATTGAACATTAGTTGTTGTAAATTCTTTTTGTTATTTCGGTGATAAAATTCAAGCAAAGACCCAAGTTTTCCTGATTTGATTTGTTTTGTAAATGTCTGGTACAGTTGTGGCTCTGTTGAATGCCTTATTCTACTACTGAAGAAAGGAGCAAATCCAAATTACCAGGACATTTCTGGGTGTACACCCCTTCACTTAGCAGCGAGGAATGGGTGAGTTTGCTAAATATTGTCAATCCTTTGAGTTATTTAAGAAATAATTAGTATTCCCTCTTCATTGAATATTAAAAAGATTAGTACAACTTCCAGGTAGTTTTGCAATGCTGAAGATTGTGTTTATGTTTGGGTAAAACAGATGAAAATATTAGTGTTGTGCAACATGTTTACTCATTTAGATATTTCCACACTCATGGTTAGTGCAGAGGAGTTTATAATTGGTGAAACAACTAATTAATAGTTTAAAATGTTGAAGGAAGATACTAAATACTGTAAGGTAAAGAATTGAGCATTGAACAAGAGAGAAAGAGGAAGAAGTGTAAAATTTCAAATATGTGAATAAAAGCATAGTCAAACAGGAAGTTTCGTGTTCCTTTTAAAGACTGAAAGTTAGCCATTGAGGCAAGGAGAGAGGCGGTCCCAAGGACTGACTTAAATTCTTCAGAGCTGAGGAGCCAGTTATTGTGAGTAAAATAGAATTTGCATCCAAGTGCACATCACTGATAAGATTGGGGAAAGAGTTTGAATGTTAGGTAACAAAATAGAATTAATTCAGTGGAACAGGTAGGTGTTGTCAACTACAACATCACTGGAATAAGTTTGGTAAGGGCATGGGCTGCAGCATTCTCAAAGAATGGCAATTTTTTAAAGATAGATGCTAACTAAATGGCCATTTGAGAAAATGGTTTGCCAATATTATCGGTGTGTATTAGAAATTCTGTAGCCTGAGGATTATGTAGCGGGACATTGTTCTAAGGGGGTCAGAGAGTGATTTTTCTCTTTGTTGTTGCAATCACTCAGTAGTTACAAAACCAACATTCAACTCTTTGGATCTGCACTGGCTCACTGAATGAATGCTTCATTTAGTGCCATGCTCTGTCCTACTCAACCCTGCAATTTCTTTCTTTTCAGGTAACAGCCTAATTCTCTGTTGTACCAACTGAACTTGCCTACACCACATGTTCAGGCAGTGTATTCTAGATCTTAAAACTCACTGTGTGATTAAACCTTTCCTCCTATCGCTTTTGCTTCTTTTACCAATTACTTTAAACCTGTGCCATTTGATTCTGGATCCTGATGTGCAGGAACATTTCTTCGTATTTGCTCTGTCCAAACCTCTTGTAGTTTTGAATGTAAATGACAATGGACTTTGATTATCAAGCAGAATGCAGAGTCTGGACTTGAAGACTGTCTGTCTGAGCAACCAGTTTGGTGACATTGAGATTAGTTGCATGTAGGTGCAAGAAGGAGGTCAGGATGGTAGGATTCACTTGACTGTCTTTTGAATTAATTTGGGTTAGGTAAATAGATGGAATCATGGCCTTTGAAGGAAACATTGATTAAATTTTGAATGTGTGAAAGTCAACATCATGTGCCAAGTGCAATGTAACTTCTAATAATAGGTATGGATGACAAAATTTATGTCCTGTTTGTAGGCAGAAGAAATGTATGGGAAAACTGTTAGAGTATAGTGCTGATGTGAATATCTGCAACAATGAAGGACTGACTGCGGTAAGGCTGTATACTTCAGGATTGTTGGTTTTCCCTGCTTGTTTGTTTTGGGGGTCGTGATATTCAATTTGGAATGGTGTAAGTTTAATTATCTGTATTTAGTCAGTTTCACTATCAAGTTTGTTTCATTTTCACGCCATCCGAATAGCACAACGTGCTTTATAGCCCAAATGATTACTTTTGATATTTGTTTTGTCACTGCTATAAGAGTCTTATTTTATGTAAGAGATTCCAGTTAACCCCCTTGTTTCACTCTGCATTTCTTATGGCAACCTAAAATAAGGTTGATCATTTTAAATATACTTCAATTCTTCTTGCCTTTTCTTTCATGATGTACACAGTTTTCTATTTGAGTAAATTGGTTTTAAGCTTTGAGACTTCTTCCAAAATAGCTTCTGAGGGTATAATATTATAAAATTGGAAAAATGAGAGTAATACTTTTAAATAAGAAATTTTCAAATGTAACACATCTGGACTTTGAAGGGACAGAAGCTTTAGAAACTATTTCACTACTCAGATGGACTTCTAATGACTCAGCACACTTTATACCAATAGAAATTCCCCCACTTCAACCTAATTGGCTAAGGAAACTTAATTCAGCTACAGGACTAGGAGAAATGTTCCCCCCAGATCTCTAACAAACAACCGAACACCAATCATTCCTTATAAAAGGATATCAAGGAGTCGTTGTGAAGCTACCTAATTCCAGGAAAATGTATTGAAGTTGCAATTCCTGGTGAAAAAGCAAAATATTGCAGATGATAGAAAGTGAAAACAAAATTCAACAAAACTAGAAACGCTGAGTGAAACTCTGTCAATGGTGAACACGGTCAATCCTCAGGGATAATGTTAAACCTGAAATATACTGATTTAAGAATTGGGGGGTGGGGGAGTGGTTCTTAGCAATCTATAAAATTCTAACAAGACTAGACAAGGTAAATGCAGGATCTTCCCAATGGCCAGTGAATCCAGGACTAAGGTTCACAGAAAATGAATAAGGCTAAAACATTGAATAGTGTTAGATATAGCTCTTGAGACTGAAGGGTGCTGAATTGGATGACCACCCATGATCATTTTAAATGGCAGAGTAGGCACAGAGGGCCAGATAATGTACTCCTGCAGTATCTCTTTGTTATTTATTAGTTGGATGATTGGTTAATTTGGTGGTTGGATTTATCTATTTTGAAAAGAGCTGGTTTCTTCTAGTGTTGCGGTGCATTATTTTCCCCCTCTGTAGCCCTGCCAACACAGCTTTCCTTTAAGTTTTTTTTAAACAATCTGGTCAGAGATGTCATGACTAACCTCTCAAGCAGGGGGACTTGTCCCCAGACCTTCTGGCCCACAGATAAGGAGGCTACCACCACAAGGCAAGAGCCCCAGTCTTTCTTTATTTTTCTTTTGTTTTTGGGTTATTGTTCACTGGTCAGTGTTAGTAATTTATTGATTTGTTACTGTTTGTGATTGGGTTTATTTTTACAACGAGCTGAGTTCTCCCTCCGTGAGATGTGGTGTTCTGGACAGGGCAAGAGTCAAACGGAGGGGAGTGGTTGTTGTAATAGCTTTAAAGTAGAATGAGAATAATTATTTCAACTGAATACCTTGCTGTTTAAAGAATAACTACAGCTTCGTCATGGCATGAAACACATCTTTTGCCACAGATTCATTGGTTGGCTGTAAATGGACGCACTGAGCTTCTTCACGACCTGGTGCAACATGTTACTAATGTGGATGTCGAAGATGCAATGGGTCAGACTGCTTTACATGTAGCCTGTCAAAATGGCCATAAGACGGTGAGTATACATGTCTTGACAGAAATTACTATCAGGCATTTAGAATTTTTGTGTGAACATGATAAATTTTATAGTGTTTGATTAAATTTGGTTTGGAATAATTTGAGTTTCTTTTGCAACATCAAAGAGCATGAAAGTGTTGATTTTAGCATTTTTTCAAATGTTAAGCTGAAATCCTTGCCCTGCAATCTTTTTTGATACTTTGAATAAACGGCAGCATAGCCATGTCAGTTGAACGTTTGTGTACATCAAGAATATGGTCTCAATTATTTTAGCTTGCTAAACTATATTGCAATTACTAGTCCATATGTGTTATAAGGGATGAATTTTCTCAATCCTGTTGGGGATGGGACAAAAAACATTTCTTGATCCTTACTGTTGTGCTCTTACTCAATTGTGATACAGTATGTTTTAGTTGTTGATATATTCTTCAACCTAAATGGGAAGGTCTCATTTGCTATTCTCTGCATTTCTTTGTCATTGCCTATTGTAATGTATGGTGTGACTGTAGGTCTTGTACTTTAAGTAGGCTGCAAAATGATGCTCAGGATTGAATGTGAACTGACTTGATACCATGAATTTTTAAAAAAATTCATTCACAGGATATGGGTGTTGTTGACTGGGCAGAATTTATGACCCATCTGTAATTGACCAGAGGGCAGTTAAGAGTCAATCACATTGCCATGGGTGTGGAGTCACATGGTGGCCAGACTGGATAAGGATGGCACTTTCCTTCCCTAAAGGACATTAGTGAACCAGATGTGTTTCCAGCACAGATAGCAAGCCAAAGTAACTGTTTGCTTGCTGCACTGTTCAGTGTTCTATATAGAATGAAATCTAGTGTTGGACCCTTTTGCAAGTATGGGCTGGTTTGGTGCAGTCAATACCTTGCTTTTGTAAACAGTGGAAGAGACATACTCTTTGATATTCTCCGTCAGCCTTTGGGACATTTGACCCACGTACCTGGCATCATACCGGCACCAAAATTCATGTACTGCATTATATATTTGTTTGGCCTTTTAGGTTTGACGACAACATTCTGTTAGTGGCAAGCGTCATTTTGTGATGTTAACATCAAACTGCGAACTTCACCTGTTGCTCAGTCTTTTTGAGATATCTTGTCTCCCATGATATCTGAAGTAATTGCCTACTCCTGTTCTTGTTTCTTAGGCTCTCTGTGTCAATCTGTTTAAGTCACGTTTCTCATGAAATCTAGCAAAACCGTTTGTGAATGCTGGACTTTGTGGGGGTCTCATGATAGACGTGTTGTTAAAACAGAACTGAAAGTGAGTTTTGAGAAGATTTGTAGTTCAGGTTGAGGTTCTGGATGTGCGTTTGCTCGCTGAGCTGGAAGGTTAATTTTCAGACGTTTCGTCACCATTCTAGGTAACATCATCAGTGAGCCTCCGATGAAGCGCTGGTGTTATGTCCCACTTTCTATTTATCTATTTACCTTGACTGTTGGGGCTGCACACATCCAGGCAAGTGGGGAGTATTCCATCGTACTCCTGACTTGTGCCTTGTAGATGTTGAACAGGCTTTGAGGAGTCGGAGGTGCGTCACTTGCCACAAAGTTCTAGCTGATGGCCTGCTCTTGTGGCCACTCAGTTGATGTGGTGAGCACAGTTGAATTTCTGGTCAGTGATAACACACAGGATGTTGACAGTGCGGGATTCTGTGATGGTAACACCATTGAATGTCAGGTGACAGTGGTTAGATTGTCCCTTATTGGTGATGGTCATAGCCTGGCATTTGTGTGGTGCGAATGCTATTTGCCACTTATCGGCCCAAGCTTGGATATTGTCTAGATCTTGTTGCATGTGACCATGGACCGCTTCAGTATCTGAGGAGTCATGAATGGTGCTGAACATTATGTAATCATCGGCACACATCCCCACTTCTGACCGTATGATGGAGGGAGGTCATTTGAAGCAGCTGAAGATGGTTTGGCCTAGACACTACCCTGAGGAACCCCTGCTGAGATGATTATTGGCCTCCAACAACCAAGGCCATCTTTTGATTGTGTCAGGTATGAGGCCAACTACTGGAGAGATTTCCCCCGATACCCATTGATTCCAGTTTTGCCAGGGCTCCTTGATGCCACAGGTCTTCAGCACTATTGCCGGAATGTTGTCAAAGCCCATAGCCTTTGCAGTGTCCAGTGTCTCCAACGGTTTTTTGGTATCACGTGGAGTGAATCAAATTGGCTGAAGACTGGTATTTGTAATGCTGGGCACTGCTGGAGGATGCTTAGATAGATCATCCACTCAGTACTTCTGGCTGAAGATTTTCTGCGAATGCTTCAGCCTTATCTTTTGCATAATGTGCTGGGCTCTTCCATCATTTGGGATGGAGCCGCCTCCCTCGGTGAGTTGTTTAATTGTCCACCACCGTTCATGACTGGATGTGGTCAGATCTAAACTCTGCAGTCCAACCGGTTTGGTTACGGGAACGCTTGGCTCTGTCTATCACTTGCTGCTTTCGCTGTTTTGGTACATGTAGTACTGGCTTCACCAGGTTGATATCTCATCTTCAGTATGCCTGGTGCTGTTCCTGGCCTCCCCTCCTGCACTGTCTGTTGAACCAGGTTTGATCCCGTGGCTTGATGGTAATGGTTGAGTGGGGGATATGTTGGGCCATGAAGTTATAGATTTTGTTGAAGTTCAATTCTGCTGCTATTGATGGCCCACAGCGCCTCACGGATGTCCAGTCTTGAGTTGCTAGATCTGTGCAAAGTCTGTCCGATTTAGTATGGTGATAGTACCACACAACATGATGGAAGTTACTTTCAGTGTGAAGGTGGGGCTTCATCTCCACAGGGACTGCACCAGGGTCACTCTTACTGACACTGTTGTGGACAGATGCAGCTGCAGCTGGCAGATTAGTAAGGATGAGTTCAAATATGTTTTTTCCTCTTGTTGGCCCCCTCACCACCTGCTGCAAACCCAGTCTAGCAGCTGTGTCCTTTTGGACCTGACCAGCTCACTCAGTACTGCTGCTGAGCCACTCTTGGTGGACGTTGAATCCCCCACCTAGAGTACATTTTGTGCCCTTGCTATCCTCAGTGCTTCCTCTAAGCCTTGCTCGACAGTGAGGAGTACCGATTTATCAGCTGAGGGAGGACAGTATGTAGTCACCAGCAGGACGTTTCCTTGCCCATGTTTAACCTGGAAGCCATGAGAATTCATGGGATTCAGAGTCAATCTTGGGTACTCCCAGAGCAACATCCTCTTGAATTTATACCACTGTGCCGCCACCTCTGCTGAGTCTGTCCTGCCGCTGGGGCGACATGTCCAGAGATGGTGATGGTTGTGTCTGGGACATTGTCTGTAAGGTCTGATTCTGTGAGTATGACTATATCAGACTGTTGTTTAACTAGCCTGTGAGACAGCTCTCCCAGTTTTGGCTCCAACCCGCAGATGTTAGTGAGCAGGACTCTGCAGGGTCGACAGGGCTGTTTTTACCTATTGTCCATTTTGGTGCTTAGGTCGATGCCATTTCTTTGAGGCTTTGTAGCGATTTGTATAACTGAAAGGCTTGCCATTTCACAGGGCAGTTGAGTCAATCACATTGCTTTTGGTCTGGCGTCACATGTAGACCAGACTCAATGAGGGGTAGCAGATTTTCTCCCCTGAAGAACATTAGTGTACCAGATGGTTGTTGGAAAAACCTGGCACTGATTTTATGGTGATCAGTAGATCCCTGATTCCAGATTTTTTTTCCTAAGTATTGAGTTCAAGTCCACCATCTACCATGGTGGGATTTGAGCCCCTGGTCCCCAGAACATTAGCTAGGTTTCTGGATTAGTACCACGAGACCATCGCCTTGGTATTATCAGTTTTCACTTTGCCTTCACTGCGAAACCATAGAATAATGAAATGCAGAGGGTGACCATTTAAACGTATTGTGCAAGTGAAAGAGATATGCTATTAGTTCAATTCCCTGTACTTCCCAGTATCCTGCAAATCTTTATCCTTCAAGAAGTTAACTAATTCCTTTTTGAAGTTAACTATTGAATCTGCTCCACCATTCTTTTAAGCTGTGCTTTCCAAATTATGGTGTGCAAATTTATTTTCCCTCATCCCACCTCTGGTTCTTTTCTCAATATCCTTAAATCTGTGTCCTCTAGGTACTTACCACTGCTATTGCAAACAAATTCTGTTTATTTACTCAATGGCATTTCTTCTTGATTGTGAAGACCTCAAATAAATCAGAAATTATTTTTAGGTGAAATGCTACATCGACTACTAGCCCACTTTCTCCAGTGGGGATAAAGTATTCTGTGTTTTATGAAGAAAAGGGAATTCTCTCAATCTTTTGGCTAATATTTATCCTTCAACAAGCATTGACTGATGACAGTCAGTTTTATTTCCTCGTGGAACTTGTGGTTGTCTGTTCTCTGCCGCGTTTAACTACATTACCAAAGTGATAGCTCTTCAAAGGTATTTCATTGTCTGCAAAACAACTTATTTTATTGGTGCTGAGGAAGTGTGTATTGCAGGCAAGGCCAGCCCTCATTGTGCATTCTGAATTGCCCTTGAAGTCACTGGTGCACTACCTTCTTGAGCTGCTGCAATCCGTGGGCAAGTTGTAGCCACAATTCTGTGAAGCAGGGATCCTTTTGAACCAGCAACAATGAAGGACAGTGTGGTCAGAATAGTGTATGACTTGGAACAAAGACAAAGGATTAAAAATCCAAGCAGGCCCAGCAACATCTGTGGAGAGAAACATTAATGTTTTGAGGCTAATATGACTCTCCTTTGAAAACTGAAGAGAGATGTGGGGGTGGGGGCGAAGAGGAGGTGTGGGAAATAACAAGAATAGGAGCAGGAGTAGGCCATTCAGCCCTTTGAACCTGCTGCGCCATTCAGTAGAATTATGGCTGATTATCCAACTCTGTATCCTGTTCCTCCTTTCTCCCTGTACCCTTTGATCTCTTCAGCCTTAAAAGCTTTTCCTAACTCCTTCCAGAAAGCATTCAGTGTTCAGGCTCAACCACTTTCTGAACTTCTAAAGATTCCCCACTTTCTAGATGAAGAGATTTCTCCCCTCAATCCTAAATGGTCCACCCCGTATCCTTAGACTCTAACCCCTGATTTTGTACTCACTGGTCATCATGAGCATCTCGGTATATTAATGCTGTTCTAGTCCTGTTAGAATTGAATAGGTGTGTGAGATATCACCCCCAAACAGCCTTTTTTTTTCAAACTACATTGAATATGGTCTTAATCAATCTAGCCTATCTTTGTAGGTTAATGCTGTCGTCTCAGGACTTAGCCCGGTACACTTGACTTGATTTTACACTTGAAGTTCGGGAGGAGAGACTAGAAGTAAAGGCAAGGGCAGAAAAACGTTAAGAGGGCAGAGATAATTAGAGGCACAAGTGCCACAAATGAAAAAGGAAAGGGAGTAGTAATGTTATAAAGAAAAGAGAGATATAGAGAAGATGCTAATAGGTTTTCAGTTTGATGGTAGGGACTGAAGGTTGTGTAAGGTGGGGCAAAACAAAATGGAGGAATGAGGCCATGGTTTGACATTATTCAGTTAAATGTTGAATCCAGAAAGCCACATAGTGCCAAAATGGAAAATGAGTTGGTGTTCCCACAGCTTGGGTTGGTCTTTGGGAAATTGAGGCTAACCTAGGATAGAAAATGGGAGCACAAAAGCAAGCTGGTGCAATAAGATGACAAGTGCCTAAAGGTTGGAATCGTACTTGCAGACTGAGTGGAGAGGACTTGTAAAGTAATCAAGACTGTACTTGATTTCTAGGCACATGCCTTATGAGTGGCACATACTAAATCAATAAGGTTGCCTGCAAAGTATTGAGCTTGGAAGGACAATCAGATGGGAGTCTTGAATACATGAGCTAAACCTCTTTAAACAGCAGGTTTGACCAGCAGAAGAGAGAGAGAGAGACATGTTTGTTTGTAACAGCAAGGACTGAAAGTCTCTGTCAAATTGGAAAAATTTCATTGAGAGAGCTAAAAGATACCTACAGATTTTGGTACTGCTGTAGATACAGGTTGATCATTAAACAAATCTACAACCCATGAACTCTGAAAGTTGCTGACAAGGGTGATGCTGTTGTTGTCTGCCGGACTGATGCCTACATTGCAGAGGCTGAGCGTCAGCTCTCGGGCACCACTTTCTGCCTTCTAGGACTGAGACCCCATCGTGCCATTATGCCCACTATGGTCACTAACCTCATTGCATTTAGAAGTCTGTCTGTCCCCACAACCGCCCACGTTGTCTCCAAGTTCATAATCTCCCAACTCTGCACAGCTTGCTCGTACTTCTGACCTCCTTCCCAAAATCCACTAACAGGATAGCCGGAGCAAATCCATTACTTCTGCCTCCTCTTGCCCCACAGAACTCGTCTCTTCCTACATTAGCTCTTTTTTTTTGTCCTCCTCTTGTGCAGTTCCTTCCCACTTACACCTGCGATTCAGTTGAGGCTTTATGTCAGTCTCAGAATTTTCAGTTTGCAAGCTCTAGCCACATCCTCAAGGTGGACTCGGGGCTCCCCACTTCATTCTGGTGGGGGGGAGAAAAGGCTTGAACCGTCCCTATTCATCATCACCCTCCACCGCCTGGTTGAGCATATCTTCACTCTGAACAACTTCTCTTTTAACTCCTCTTGCTTTCTTCAAGTCAGGGGTGGCCATGAGTTCTCGCGTGGGCCCCAGTTACGCTTGTCTTTTTGTGGAGTATGTGGAACATTCCTTGTTCCACTCCTATTCCAGCCTGCACCCTCAATCTTTCTCTGGTATATCAACGATATTGTCTGTGCTGCTTCCCCATTTCATCTGGAATTGGAAAAGTTTATCAATTTTGTTTCCAATTACCACCCTGCTGTCACCTTCACCTGGTCCATCCCTGACTCTTCCCTCCTTTTCCCTGACATCTCGGTTTCCATTTCTGGGGATAGGCAGGCCACTAATATCCACTTAAAAATCTACCAACTTTCCCCAGTTACCTTGACTATATGTCCTCACTCCCTGCTTCCTGTAAAGACACTATTCCATTCTCTCAGATCCCTGTCTCCGTTGCACCTGTTCTGATGATGCCACTTCGACCAGGGCCTCTTTGAAATGTTCACCTTCTTCCTCAACTGAGGATTCCCCAGGACTGTCGTTGACAGGGGCCTCTGCCAGGTCTGAGCTATCTCCTGCACTTCAATCCTCACCCCCTCATTTTCCCCCCTCACAACAGAGATGGAGTCCGCCTATACTCACCAACCATCCCACCAGCATCCATATCCAGAGGTACATTAACCCCATTTCTGCCCATTCCGGTGGGATGCCACCACCAGGCACACATTCCCTTCCTCTCCCTTTTCAGGCTTCTGCAAGGACCATTCCCTCCGGGACAGTGGTCCACTCCTCCTCCTTCACTCCCAATATTGTGTTCAACAGGGCTTGAGATACCTTGCCGTCATCCCCACACACCAGGCCCTTGTAACCACATGGTCTGCTGTTACACCCAACCCATTGTTAGCCACTAATTTTCCACATTTGTAGCTGTTCATTCTGATAGCCTGATCGTTATCCATTCCTTTGTCGTCCAACAGTTCTTCTGTCTCTTTGGGCGCCATCTCCACCTATCATTAACTCCCTATCCGCATACCCCAACCCATCTTCTGCATTTAAAAAAGCACTTTTTCCTAGCTACCATCGGTTCTGAGGAAGGGTGACTGGACCTGAAATTTTAACTTTTTGATTTTTTTTTTCCACAGGTGCTGCCAGACCTACTGAGCTTTTCCAGCATTTTCTGTTTTTGTCTGAGGTTTCTGGTTACTTGTGACTCCCAATTACTGTTACTGTGGGATCCAACAATGTTAATACCATTTGAAAGTTATGCGGAGGTGCTTAATTTCTCTACTGTCTGGCTCTTACGTGAGCGTAGTTTTCGATGTCTGTTGAGGTCTGCTTAGTCATTTTTTTTTTCTCTTCTCTCCCCCCCCCCCCCCTCTCCACAGACAGTTCTTTGCCTTCTTGAAAGTGGTGCAGATATCAACCGGCCTAATGTTTCTGGAGCTACCCCTTTGTACTTTGCTTGCAGGTATTGTGGATTGTCTTTTTGAATTCAACTTCCAACAAGCTTATTTAAACGTGTTAACAATTTCTGTCCAGCTGGGTTTGAGAACATTTAAACCCAAATCAAAATTCCTTCAGTTCATTTTCATTGAAATGGAATAAATGCTTGAAGAGGAACAATTGGAGTTGTGAATAATTCCAATTACTGATTGTATGGTTGAGTTGGAGTATCTATCTGTATATTAGGTATGAGTTCTGATTGTTGAGTGAGAGCTGTGAATTAAGCATTGTGAGATATTACAGATGGTGTCATGAGAAATTGCAGTGGCAAATCTTAATTATCTGAAAGAGTTTGTTCATCTTTACTTTTCTGCACTGCAGCCAGGTCTTTAAATGGAGTCTCCAGGAGCCCAACCACCACCTGTCAAGCTGTTTCTCGTAGAGTCCATGAAAAATCTTTCAGCTCCCTGTGGAAGATGAGCACCTCTCTTGCCATCTCCACCACCGCCAACAACAACATCCCTGTCATCAAGCCTGAGATTCCTCCCTTCCTTGTTGTTCTATTCACTGTACTTTTTCTTCCTGCCTAACTATTGAGAGATGGTTGCTGCCCTTCCTCTTGTAATAGTGCAGTGAGGGAAAGCTACCTTGAGGTCCAGTTTAGATGCATGACATGCAAGCCTCACAGACTGCTAGCCACCCAATCAATCAGCAACAATTCAGTTCCACATTGAAATCATTTAGATGATTGGGTTGCATATTGTTTGTATGTAGCCTTCTTTAACAGGATAATCATGTCACAACTCCAATGCTTTAAAATTGACTTAGTCATTCTTTTCTCAGTTTTCTGAACAAATGTTTCTAGCTGTCCTAGTGGAGTACCAAACTAATTCAGTTAAAAGCTGTTTCACACAGAGCAGAAAGAATTCTTTTTTTTGGTCCCTGTCTCTGAATTAATGAGTTGGTGTGGATTTAGCACCATTATTGGTCAAAGGCTCCTGTTTCAAGTTTGGAACCAGTCATCATTTCTGCTCTCCCTCTGTGCGCCTCAGCAGAGGTCACCGGAAAATGAACTGAGCCTGAATAAGGCTTTGACATGGTAGTGTAGATGAGCAGAGACATCTCGGTGTCCATGTACTTGAAAGTTGCCAGCCAGGTTGACAGGGCTGTTAAGAAGGCATACAGTGTTTTAGCTTTTATTAATCGAGGGATCGAGTTCCGGAACCAAGAGTTATGGTGAAGCTGTACAAAACTCTGGTGCGGCCGCACTTGGAGTATTGTGTACAGTTCTGGTCACCGCATTATAAGAAGGATGTGGAAGCTTTGGAAGGGGTGCAGAGGAGATTTACTAGGATGTTGCCTGGTGTGGAGGGAAGGTCTTACGAGGAAAGGCTGAGGGACTTGAGGCTATTTTCATTAGAGAGAAGAAGGTTGAGAGGTGATTTAATTGAAACATATAAAATAATCAGAGGGTTAGATAGGGTGGATAGGGAGAGCCTTTTTTCTAGGATGGTGACGGTGAGCACAAGGGGGCATAGCTTTAAATTGAGGGGTGAAAGATATAGGACAGATGTCAGAGGTAGTTTCTTTACTCGGAGAGTAGTAAGGGAATGGAATGCTTTGCCTGCAACGGTAGTAGATTCGCCAACTTTAGGTACGTTTAAGTCGTCATTGGACAAGCATATGGACGTACATGGAATAGTGTAGGTTAGATGGGCTTGAGATTGGCATGACAGGTCGGCACAACATCGAGGGCCGAAGGGCCTGTACTGTGCTGTTATGTTCTATGTTCTATGTTCTGTGTTCTGTGTTCTAGATCTGTGAAGACTGTGGCAGAAAGTAGCCGAGAAGAGATCAAAATGTTACGACCATCAGTCACTGGGAGAGAGAGAGGGAGGAAATGTGATGTAGTATCACAAGTAGTGGTGACGGGACTGCTACAAGACAAGGTGAAAGGGTGCAGTGATGAGAGACTAGAACACAGGAATTGGAAGATGAATGGAAAATTAAAGGAGGGGATTGAGGTGGAAACATGGTATTATGATGACCCTAGGAAAATGGGACAGGTTGAAGTAAGAGGATTGCATTTTCTTTTTAAAGTTGAGCATGCATTTTACCGGTGACACATAATGAACCAAATTATGATAACAGTGCTGAAGAGTAATTTAGCTTTCTTTTTGTTTTGAAAAATCGGGGTTTAGTTGTCTCATCAACTGGCACAAATAACAATAAAGAACAAAAGGGAAAGAAAATTTAAGCGACTGCTGGACATGCACATGGACAGCAGTGAATTGAGGGGAATGTAGGTTAGGTTATTTTATTTTTGGATTAGGATTATTCCACGGCACAACATTGTGGGCCGAAGGGCCTGTACAGTGCTGTACTTTTCTATGTTCTATGTTCTAAAATTTTGAAACCTCTGCCAGATAATGTCCCCTCAATGTTAATCAGCCTTTGTTCTTCAGAAGCTTGACTAGAGAAACTGGTGTTGTTTTTCTTGGAGCAGGGAGACTCCAAGGAGACCAAATGGAAACCTTCGAGGTCATGAAGGGTTTTGATATTGTAAATGAATTGTTTCCAGTGGTAGAAGTGCCAGTAATCAGAGGACATAAATTTTCAGACGAGACAGACATGAGATTAAGTCTTTATGCAACAACTTGTGATCAGGAACACGTTACCTGAAAGAAGGACAAAAGTAGATTTGATCATTTTCAAAAGGTAACTCGACAAATATTTGGAAGGGTTTGAATTTCGTGGAATCATGTCGTGCTGAAGAAGCCCTTCAGCCCATTCAACCTGTACCACTTAAACTACGCTAAATGGACATTAGTCCCATTTTCCAGCGCAAGGCTTGGAATATTATGACATTTGAAGTGCTCATTCAAGAACATTACTTAAAAAAAAAAGTGTGAAGTTACCTGCCTCAACTACCCTCCCAGGCAGAACATGCCTGACTTCCTCCACTCTCAGGGTGAAAATCTTTCTGGTTGAAAACCCCCTCTAAATGTCCTGCCTTCCACTTTTTAAAAAGTGTGTCCATTGTTACTGACCCTTCAACTAAGGGGAACAGCTGCTTTCTATCCTTTCTGCCAATGTTTCTCATAATCTCATTCACCTGTATCAGGTGTCCCCTCAAATTTCTAGGCTCCAGAGAAGAAAACGTGCTTATCCAGCCTCTCTTCAAAGCCAAACTATTCTATCCCAGGCAAGATCCTGTTATATCTTCTGTGATCCCCCTCAAGTGAAATCCCATCTCTTCAATAGTGTGGTGACTAGAACTACACACGGCACTCTAGTGGTGGCCTAACTAAAGTTGTGTACTGGGCTTTGAAGGCCAGTGTCTTATGTGCCACTTAAGTACACGTGCATTAATAGTGTAATTATTATCAACATCCCACCCCAGAGCCCCCTCGCCCCCTCTCTTTGTCACTCTTTTGCTCACACTCTGCCTAACTCTACTCATACTTGCTCTCTGTTGTCTGCCCCTCACTGGTGCTCTTTGTCCCCCCGACAGTTCCCTTCAGCCACTTCCACCCCACCTTCCTTGTTCACACCCACTTGCTCAGCTCATCTCCCTTTCTCCCTCTTCCCTCCATGACAACTGAAACAGAATTGAAGACTATAGGCAAATTCTTCTATTTAAGATCAACAGTCTCAAATGAAATTAAACTGGAAAAAAGATGTACCCTGGTTGAGTGCTACAACATTTGGAGAGCTGGTGGAAAAACCCTTCCCTCTCAATTGCCCCATGGCTGTGAATTTATACTGCCTCCATAGCAAGTAGACTTGAATTATATCCGAAGCAGGAAGGCAGGTTGGATTTATTTCATGTGACATCAGAAACAGTCTTCAGAGCCATTGGCAACATACTGTCCTCACTGCAACTTTCTAACTCTGTTATGGCAGTGTTTAACTGGTGTTGTCTTCATTGGCTAGTGCATGGATTTAAGTCATGAAAGGCCATAATTGCTCAGTACTGGTGGACCAGGCCTCAATCATTAAAGATCACCAACCTGTGAAATGTTATAATTTTATTTCCTAAAAACACACATCTGTAATTCTATGCTGCCTAATTCTGAAGTGAGCTGGCATCATCATGTCTCATCTGTATGGAGACAGTTTTGCTGACCTGTGGTGTCCTGAGTAGCCTGCTAAACTTTGAACTGAGCTGATTTGCAGAGTTCCATTTCAGACACAGGAAGGTCTGCTATAACACTTGTTTC
Organism: Stegostoma tigrinum; assembly: GCF_030684315.1. NCBI lineage: Eukaryota > Metazoa > Chordata > Chondrichthyes > Orectolobiformes > Stegostomatidae > Stegostoma > Stegostoma tigrinum. The sequence continues at coordinate 30,318,188 of NC_081357.1, forward strand.
GATAACACAAGCTTTTTTTTTCTCTTTAATGATTTCCCTATAGCACAAGGTCACATAAGAATGCAGCTGAGATAATGGGAACAGCTATTGTGTTATAGGAGAACTACCTGTATCTGGTAATGATCTCAATTTAGACATTCTGCCTGATTTTCTCTTGCCCTCCTGTCCCAAAACACAAGATATTTAGGGTTAGAGTATTGCAGTAACCAAGGGCACTCTTTGTGTTTTATTATATCTAAATCCTGGATTTATTTATTTGTTTGAGAGAGGACTTATGCTCCAAAACCAAAAAACGTTCCATTCATATTCTCAGTTCTATTTTGTTCTCCAAAGTATGAATTAAGAGCAGCAGTTGGCTTTTTACCTCCTTAGACTGCTCTATTAGATGAGATTATGGTTGATTTCTTCAAATTCTCTGTTCCTGTCACCTGATAACTTTTTTGATTTTCTTATCTTACAAGTGTCTATGATTCACCGCCTTGAAAATGTTCAATTATCCAATTCTGCTGCCTTCTAAGGCAGAGGGTTCCAAAGTTTCATAACTCAAAATTCTCCTTATCTCTGCTGCAAAAAGGCGACCATTAACTTTCAAATAGTTTCCCCAAATTCTGGATTTCTCCACAGGAGAAAACATTTTTCCCATGATCACCTCGTCCACACCATTCAGGACCTTGTATACTTCCACTGAAGTTATCACTTGCTCTTCCAAATTTCAACCTCTCCAACATATCCTCAAAAACACTGGCTAATTCCGGCAATCAATCTCTTAAACCTCCTCTGAACCGCCTCCAGTGTATTTACAAGTTTTAAATAAGGAGACCAAAACTACAGTGTTTGAGATGAGGACCCACCATTCTGACATCATCTTGTAAAGTTATACATGTAAGCATGACAGGATATTGAAGGTATTGAATCTGAGTATGCATGACATTTGTAACAGAATTACTGAGTTGTTAGCACTGTTAGAAATAACGATATATGACCAGGGAATTACTAGAGATGTGGTGGAAGATGACCACAACTGAAATATTAAAGATCATTTGACATTCAGAAATGAAGCTAGGAATAGCTGATGCGAGCTTTTAAATGTGGTGTCCTTGAATTTTGATATAACATTTTGGTAACATGCCACATCGTGCATTGTTGCACAAAGCAAGAACTTCAGGTGTAGGGGGTCATCTATTAGCATGGATAAAGGTCAACAGGAAGTACAGAGTACGGATAAGTGTCTTTTTTTTTCAGATTTACTGGCAGTGAGATGCCACAAGGATCAGTCCTAGGGTCACAACTACTTACAATTTATGTATATAACTTAGATGTGAAGGCCCAAATGTATGGTAACTATGTTCAATGATGATATCAAGGTGGTTAGGAGAGAAAATTATCAAGAGGAGCTAGAAGGTTCACAAAGGGATACAGATTAAGTGAATGGACAAAAGTAAGGGAGGTGGGTTTATAATGTGGGAAAATGTGTATTTGTTTACTTTGGCAGGCAGAATCTTACAATTGAATAGGTTATGCCTATACCCGTTGGACTTTAGAAGGGCATGGGACAATCTTATTGAAGCATAACGTCCTGCAGGGTCTTGATAAGATAGAAACATAAAGAAAAGGAGCAGCAGTAGGCCATTTGGCATTTTGAAAAGCAGAGCAGGCTCAATACGTGGAACAGCTTCACGCTTCCCTCCGAGCCACTCACCATCCTGACCTGGAAATATATCACTGTTCCTTCTCTTGCTGGGTCACAATCCTGGAATTCCCTTGCTAATGACATTGGGAGTCAACCTAAAGCAGGTAGATTGCAGCGGTTCAAGAAGGCAGCTTACCACCACCTTCTCAAGGGCAAGAAGGGATAGGCAAATAAATGCTGACCAGCTAATGATGCCCAGATCCCACAAATGAATTTTAAAAAAAACTGAGTATCCTGTACCTGCTTTTCCCCCAGAACCTTTGATTCCTTTAGCTGTAAGAACTAAGAAGATAAACATTAAACAGACCTTTCCTGTTATGGCGAGATTAGAACCTGGGAACACATTTTAATAATATGAGATTTGCTTTTTAAGATGGGTGAACAAAGGGTTTTTTTTTGGGATTATTAGTAAGTAGAATTTTCTTGTCCCAGAAAGTGACAGAGGCAAGATTATTGAATTTATTTAAGGTCGAGTTAGGTTTTTGATGTTGAGATTGAGGCTTTTAAGAGACAGGCAGAGCGTAAATTTGAGATAACAACCAGATGTGGATTATTCTTACAGAATGATGAAGCAGGCTTGAAGAGCTGAATGACCTATCCCTACTCGCTCGTTTGTTCCTTGGGGAAAAGAGCAGAGTTAATTTGAAACATTAAGAGCGCAGTTATTGGATATACATTTTCGAATTGACTAATTCTAATTTTTTATTATTGCAGTCATGGTCAAAGGGATACTGCTCAAATTCTGATTTCAAGGGGAGCCAAATACTTACCTGACAAAAATGGTGTTACTCCACTGGATCTCTGTGTACAGGTGCAAACTTTTTGGTTCTGGTATTGTAACTCAGAAAATGTACTTGCTGCTTTTCTTTTGAATCCAAAGGAGGAATAAAAACTTTTTTTCTAGATTTAACAAAGTTTTTAGTTTTCAGGAGTAGAATAAATTCTATTATGTAGATTTGTAATGAATTTGGAATCTGAAATGATCGATTAAGGTATTTTCAATTTTATTTGTCCATCTTTCGCCAGCAATTTCACATTACCTATTGGAATAAATTATTTATGTACAGTTTGTTCTGGGTAGACCAAGTAACCTTATTTTGATTTCATTTTCTGCACTTCACAGTGGAACATTTTCTTTGAAAGTGCTTCACCTTGCTCTTCCCTATAGTACTCCTCTAGTCACTGCCTGCTGTTCAGAAAAATGTACGTTTATTCCTACTCTGTTTCTTGTCTGCTAACCAATGGTCTATCTATCTCTGAGTGAAAGGAAATATTGCTATTAATATGCCTTAAACCAGCCTCTTGAATATCCCTGATAACAAAATGTGAAGCTGGATGAACACAGCAGGCCAAGCAGCATCTCAGGAGCACAAAAGCTGATGTTTCGGGCCTAGACCCTTCTTCGGAGAGGGTTCTGAAATAAATAGGGAGAGAGGGGGATGTGGACTGAACATGGATAGAGGAGGAGACAGATGAGGAGTTGGGGAGGGAATAGGTCAGTCTGGGGAGGACGGACAGGTCAAGGGGGTCGGATGTGGTTAGTAGGTAGGAAATGGAGGTGCGGCTTGAGGTGGGAGGAGAGGAAGAACAGGTTAGGGAGGTGGGGACCAGCTGGGCTGATTTTGGGATGCAGTGGGGGAAGGGGAGATTTTGAAACTTGTGAAATGCACATTGATACCATTGGGCTGCAGGGTTCCCAAGCAGAATGAGTTGCTGTTCCTGCAACCTTTGGGTGGCAGCATTATGGCACTGCAGGAGGCCCAGGATGGACATTTCATCTAAGGAATGGGAGGGGGAGTTGAAATGGCTTGTGACTGGGAGGTGCAGTTGTTTATTGCAAACCGAGTGGAGGTGTTCTGCAAAGGAGTCCCCAAGCCTCTGCTTGGTTTCCCCAATGTAGAGGTGGCCACAACGGGTACATCCTCCAACACTTCCGCCATCTACAGTCCGACCCCACCGTCCAAGACATTTTTTCCATCTCCACCCTTGTCTGCCTTCCGGAGAGACCACTCTCTCTGTGACTCCCTTTGTCCTCTCCACGCTCCCCTCCAATCCCACCACACCCGGCATGTTCCCCTGCAACCGCAGGAAGTGCTACACTCGCCCCCACACCTCCTCCCTCACCCCCATCCCAGGCCCCAAGATGATTTTCCATATCAAGCAGATCTTCAACTGCACATCTGCCAGTGTGGTATACTGCATCCACTGTACCCATTATGGCTACCTCTACATTGGGGAAACCAAGCGGAGGTTTGGGGACCACTTTGCAGAACGCCTCTGCTCGGTTTGCAACAAACAACTGCACCTTCCAGTTGCAAACCATTTTAACTCTCCCTCCCAGTCCTTACACGACATGACTTAAATGGCGGAGTGGACTTGATGGGCCAAATGGCCTTACTTCCACTCCTATGTCTTATGGTCTTATGGTCCACCCTGGGCCTCCTGCAGTGCCATAATGATGCCACCCGAAGGCTGCTGGAACAGCAACTCATATTCTGCTTGGGAACCCTGCAGCCCGATGGTATCAATGTGGCTTTCACAAGCTTCAAAATCTACCCCCCCCCCCCCCATCCCAAAACCAGCCCAGCTCGTCCCCGCCTCCCTAACCTGTTCTTCCTCTCACCTATCCCCTCCTCCCACCTCAAGCCGCACCTCCATTTCCTACCTACTAAACTCATCCTGCCCCCTTGACCTGTCCGCCCGTCCTCCCCGGCCTGACCTATCCACTCTCTACCTCCCCACCTATGCTCTCCTCTCCACCTATCTTCTCCTCTGTCCATCTTCAATCCACCTCCCCCCCTCTCCCTATTTATTTCAGAACATCCTCACCACCTCTTCCTGATGAAGGGTCTAGGCCCGAAATGTCAGCTTTTGTGCTCCTAAGATGCTGCTTGGCACAAGATTCAGCTTCACACTTTGTTATCTTGGATTCTCCATCATCTGCAGTTCCCATTATCTTGAATGTCCCTGCCAGATCTTAACAGGTGATGATGAGGGAAGATGATGAGCATGGTAGTAGGGGCTGTGATTTGATGGGTGGTGGTCTGGAAACATTACTGCTGTGCGGTAGTAATGTTCATGAATCAAATGTAATTTCTTATGATTATTTTGCTTGTTTAGGGAGGGTATGGGGAAACATGTGAAGTTTTGATCCAGCACCATCCCAGACTCTTCCAAACACTGATTCAGATGACACAGAATGAAGATATCAAAGAGAACATGGTAAGGTTCTTTCAACTTGATTCACAAGATCAGTTATGAATTTTAAGAGTACTTGTGTATAGCTTTTTTTTTATACAACAGTATAGCATAAAGTGTATGAATTTTGAACAATGGTGGAAAAAGCCCATCTGTCAGGTCCCATATATTATCGCCTATACATTTACAATACACATGATTTGATTACCTGATGGGGACACAAAAACAAATGTAAAGCTCAGGACAAAATTGGAAATTGCTAGAAAAATTCAGCAGGTCTGGTAACATTTGAAGTTGGTCTGAAGCAGGCTTACTGGACTTGAAACATTAACTCTGCTTTCTCTCCACAGATGCTGCCCTACCTGCTGAGATTTACCAACAGTTCCTGATTTTGTTTCTGATTTCCATCATTCACAGTTCTTTGTTGTATTTTTGAAACTTGGTGGGGTAAATAGGACATTCTTTTTGCTGCAAAACAAAAATGGTGATGTAATATTGACTACAAAATCATTCTGGCCTCCTCAGTCTTTTGTATTATGTGCCTTTTTACTTTGCCAGCCTGCCAAGTTCAATTGTTTCTGAAGAAATACAACAAAATTGATGCCAGCTGAACAAGGCAGTAGTCTATTTTAGGAGTCTACTTTTACAAAAATTTAACTATGCCTTGACATTTGAACCTAAATCTGGGTTAATCAACTGAGGATTGCAATTCCTTCGTCCTCGCTAACCTACTAGCGTGTAACAAAAACTACTTCTCAACTTAAGTGCCAATGTTGTCACCGTCTTCATCCTATAAACATCACTCATCTCACTATCATTTTTTTTTTAAAAACTGTTTTAGTTTCTGTTCTGGATTAGTTTGCTAGTCTGTTTTTAACCCTCCGCTTCAGACACCATATAGGGAGACTATTGTAGTTTTCCAATGGAGCCCTGACCAAGATCTTGTGCAGAAATAAATTCTTGTAATAGAGCTTTATAACGTTGACACTTGCCCAGGTGGTTTGCAGAGCAATTATCAAATATAATTGAACACTGACAAATTGTAGTCCTTGAAGTAGGTTTGAAGGAGCAGCGTAAAGAATTAAGGAAGAAAAGGAGGGTATTGCAGAGCTTATGGCCCAGCAGAATCTGTGACCAGCAGTGATGGAGTGATTAAAATCAGGGACATTTGGGCCAGAATGGAAAGCAACATATTGAGGAATATAGGGCTGAGAGACATTGCATAAGTTAGAGAAGCATGACGCTGTGGAAGGATATGAAAATCAGATCAGAATTTTGACATTGTAGGCCAGTGAGTCATGGAGGTCAGTAGATGAATGGAACTTGGTACAAGTTAGGTTGTGGGCAACGGAGATTTGAATGAGTTTAACTTCTATAAAAGATGCAAGGCAGAAGGCATAGGAATACTCAAATGAAAAGAAAATTTTGAGTTGGAAGATCTGGATGATTGTTCAACCAGGAAATTTGCGAAGGTAGCATATAAAATGGGCGGTGTTAGAGGTAGAAGTAGGTGGTCTTAGTAGTGGGCAGTTGTGTGGTCAGAAGCACCCCTTAGGATAAAGCATAATGCCAAGGTTAAGGCATAGCTTGTTCATCTTTGGACTGTCGCCAGGGAGGCGAGTTAATGCTGGCGTTTGAAAACGTGACTTCAGTCTTCCTAATGTACAGTTTGACAATATTTCTGCTCAGACATCTTGGACAAACAATTGGAAAATATACAGACAGTGGCTAAGTCAAGCAGGTTGTGCTGGGGTTGAATTGGATGTCTTGCATATGTATGTCGAATTTGCTTCTGAAGAAAATTAGAGGGCAAAATAGTATGCTTTGTCTTATTCAAGTATCCTTTAAATAAATATTCTGAAACATGCTGTGCTTTAATTATCACGTTATGACACTGTTTGTGAATCTTCAGAAATCTATTTTCTAGAACATCCAGATCTCTCTCTCCGCTTCCTTTAGTGCTAAAATGTATATGCAAATTGAGCATTTGTCCTTCCTTGGGCTGAAAATAGCATGTTTTCAATCTAAACATCATTTCACAGTCAAAGAGTCCAAATTCCCCCAAAATATTTGGCCTGTCTGAAGAAGCTGAACATTGTTTACATTCTAATACTTGCAGAAAGATTGCATCATTAACATATTTGTCAATCATGTTTCCTTTGATTACATACAGTTCATGACTAAAATCAGGAAAGAATGATAGTTTTTCAAAACAAATGCCTGTGGGTCACCACTGGTAACCAGTCCCAAACTGGTGCAAATCCATTTGTAATTACTTCCTGCCTACATGCTTCCAAACAGACTTCAGTCCAGTTCAGTCCTTATGAGTAATGTAATGTAAGAGGCTTCTACCTTGAGTGTAAAAGCTTCTTATTTGTCGAAAGCTTAGACAAATGCAGTAGATCTCTTGGCAATATGTTGTTGTAATGGCATTGCTTAATATATTGAGGCTTCATACAAACTATAAATTTATATTATTGATCTATGTAATTTTTCAGCTTTCATTGCGATTGCACATTTTTAAAGTCTTTAGATATGAAAATAACCAATTTAGCTGTGTCTGCTGAAATCGTTAATAACGTTTATAATCCTTTTGAAATTAACATGAAAAATGTAAACTGTAATTAATAGCATTGAAAGTTAAATTTCTTGAAAATGGAGACATCAGTGAAGGTGGTTATCTTAATGTGGAGGTACCGGTGTTGGACTGGGGTGGACAAGGTCAGAAATCTCTCAACACCCAGGTTATAGCCCCACAAGTTTATTTGAAAACACAAGCTTTCGGAGCCTCACTGTAACACCTGAAGGAAGAGTGAGGCTCTGAAAGCTTGTGGTTATCTTGACAGTCATCCATCCCTTTTAATGCAATTACAAATTAAGATAAGCCTCACAGTAACTTAACGGTACTGCTGCCACGACATTTTAGGTTACTGCGGCTATCTTATGTTTTACTGTAGGGTGGACACTTCTCTTGAATTAAGAGAAGAATAAATCTGCTTCCTAACAGTATGAAATTTATAAAAATGACAAACGCATCAGCATGAAAACTTGCAAGCTAATTTTAATTTTGTGCTACCTGCCACCTTGTAGATAGCTCCATTATATGTCATTCATGTTGTGTGTTTTATAGGCTTTTGAATAAGCACTTAAGGTTAGATCTGGTTTATTTCACATTTAGTTGCGGCAAGTTCTTGAGCACCTATGTCCTCAGAATGAAAGTCTGTATCAGAAGATCCTGACCAGTCTTGCTGAAGTTGCTACAACAAATGGTCACAAGTTGCTTAGGTAAGTTGGGGTCTGAACCAAGTGTGGACTGTAATTTCAGTCCCTTCAGCACATTTTAAGATCAGTTAAAGGGAATTTGTGTAAAGTTAAATATCAGCATTAATTATTTATATTCCCTCATTGGGAAGTAGCAATTTTTTTCTCATTTGTTCAAGCCTCATGCACAAGTCTGGAGCACTAATTCTCAAAATGTACTTCTGTGCTGGATGATCAAACAACCATCCATTCAACAGAGTAATGAAGAATCAATGTTGGTTCACTTACCCTTCTGGCTGAAATGATTGTGATATGTGAAGTTATGGTGTTGGGCTTTAATAGAATATTAGTAAATATTTACGATAGAGTTGTCTGTAAATTATTGAATATTAAGGCTAACATTGAGCATGAAAGTGCCTTTTGTTTCATTGCCATGCCCTCCATCAGGTAAAAATGACAGCAGCAGTATTGTCACATTATTATAATGAGCGGTTTATAGACTATAAACTTGTTTTCATGCCAAATTATCTTTCAGATATGAATAAAATGGTCAACCCGTGTGATTAATACAGATACTGTTCAGTGATATTTACATGAAATGAATAATGATGGAAAAAGTCAGCAGGTTTGACAACATCTGTCGAAAGAATTCAGAGTTAAGGGACACTGAACCTGAAGTGAACACTCTCTGACTTCTCGCCACAGATGCTGCCAGACCTGTCGACTGTTTCCAGTTACTTTTTTTTCTGATTTTCAGCATCTGCAGTTCTTTTTCTAATTGAAAAATGTTACTGTCTTGCAAAATAACAGTTGCTGGTCAAAATATTAGATTTCACTTTTTCCTCTGTCCTCAGTATATCAAGTAACTATGAAGCTCAGATGAAGAGTTTGTTGAAAATAGTGCGTATATTCTGTCATGTATTTCGCATCGGCCCAACCTCACCCAGTAACGGAAATGATATGGCTTACAATGGGAATAAAACACCAAGAAGCCAAGTCTTCAAGGTCAGAAAAATATGATATAATAAGGAAGATTGAAGTAAAAGAGATATATTTAATAAAGCACTCAAACATTAACCAGACAGCTCTTGAAAGAGAAGTTTGGTTGACAGAGTATATACACAGTCACAAAATTTGTTGCTTGGTATTTCATAACTAGGTTATGGTTGAAATGAGAAACGCTTTTCATCTTGCATTCTTCATGATAAATGTTAAAACCGAATTTCAAATAATCACAGCACTTTATGTTGAAGAGAGAGGGATGGTGATTGTTGGGCATGTCAAGCCTGATTTGCCAAAGCATTGCCGTGGTGAAAGAAATGTTGAAGTTATAGACTCCCAAGTTTCCAGGCAATGCAGGAATAACGATACTTGATCCTTTTGTTTGGCGAAAAAAATGGATCCTGTGTAAAGAACTAGCATGAATGCATGCTGCTTCTAGGAGACATAATTGAGCACTGTTATGACTATTTTAAATTGATTATTAGTTTAGCTGTTACCACACTTGGAATTGTTCAGCGTGTACTGCCAAGGTAGGAATTATGATATAGCAAAGATATTTTGCTTTGGGCTTAGCAAGCCTGCGCTGGTTGATTATAGCCTATGCTCTGTTATGAACAGCCAAAGGAGAATCATGTTTGATTTTAATCAGAGCAAAGTCATGTCAAATTTGAAACATTAACTCTGTTTCTCTGTACGCAAATGCAGCCAGACTTGCTGAGTTTCTCAGCATTTTCAGTGATGTTTGATTTGATTAGCTAATCGTTAGGACATATATATTCCATCTTATTCGCACTAAATTCACAGACAAATTGTTTAATTTGTCAGCAGAATATCATTTTGGGCAGATGGCAGTATTCGGAGAGTGCAAAATGTCTCCTTGTTTTATTTTATCCATAGCAAAGCTCTTTGCCAATCAGTGTCCACCTGTCAGCCATTAGTACCATGTTATCAAACGTGAATGTTTGTGATCGTTCTTGTGTTTGTCCTGATGAGTGCAAGGTGAATTACTTCAGCTTGAATTCATTAAGTTAACATTTTTATTTTTGCTCAGCTTTGAACTAAAAATTCCCAAATCAGTTTATTGATTTTTGTAAGTGTTTTACTTTTTTGTTAATGGATACATGCCCAATTCTGTTCATTTTTTCAATTAAATTCCCTTGGATTTCTTGAATAAGGCAGAGAGAAAATTTTGAAGAAATTTCTTTTCTTTAAGGCTTTCTAATAACACCTTTGACAGAATAAGAATTTCTTTCATAGCGTTGTATTACACAGCTCTTCTGTGGCATAATACATGGTTTTCCCATTTTGTTTTGATATGGAAGCATAGAAAACCCTTTTGAGCTTTGTTTTAATTTTAGTCAGGATTTAACACTACAGTTTGAGATTTTGTTCAGATCTGTCAGTCTTGCCTCTGAGGCAAACTCATTTTACCCAGGCCCAAAGCTTGCCACTTCACAGTTTTGAAGGAATGTGGCAATGTCTGAGATCGGTTTTTTCAGATAGTCTTAGAGATGCACAGCACAGAAGTGGACACTTTGATCCAACTTGTCCATACTGACCAGATATCCAAAATTAATCTAGCCCCATTTGTCAGCATTTGCCTCATTCCTATAAATTCTTCCTATTCATATACCCATCTCGATGCCTTTTAAATGTTGTAATTGTTTAAGCCTCCACCACTCCTGTGGCAGTTTATTCTGTGGACGCACCACTCCCTGAATGGAAAAAGTTGCTCCTTGAGTCCCTTTTTTAATCTTTTCCCCTTTCACATTAAACCTATTCCCTGTAGTTTTGGGCTCCCTTGGGGAAAAGACCTTGGTTATTCAGTATATCCATGCTCCTCTTAAGTTTGTAAACCTCTAAAAGGTCACCCCTCAGCTGCTGCTGCTCCAGGGAAAATAACTCCACCCTTCTCCCAAAAGCTCAAACCTTCCAATCTCAGCATCCTTGTGAATCTTTTTGGAGCCTGTTCAAATTTAACAACATTCTTCCTATAGTAGGAAAACCAGAACTGAACTTAGTATTCCAAACGTGGCCTCACCAATTTCCTCTACAGCCACATGACCTCTGAACTCCTATACTTGGCTCACTGACTAATGAAGGCAAAAATACCAAATGCTGCCTTCATTACCCTGTCCATCTGTGACTCCACTTTTAAGGAACTACGAAACTGCATTCCAAGGTTTAGTTGTTCAGTAACACTCCCCAGGATCCTACCATTAAGTGTATAAGAATCACCAAAATGATATCCTCTACGAAAATGTGATCCTCCCATTTATCTAGATTAAACTCCATCTGACACTCCTCGGCAAATCTGATCAAGGTCCCATTGTACTTTGGGGTAGCCTTTTCTTTGCTTTAGAGTAGATTTGTAGCCCAGGTTGTGGATATTGTGGTTGATTGGCTCACCGAGCTGTTTCATTGTTCTGCAGACATCTCGTTACTCTGCTGGGTAACATCATCACTATAGCCTTTTTTGCTGTCCACTGCACCACTAATTTTGGTGTCATCTGCAAATTTATTAACCATACCTCTTGTATTCACATCCAAATCATTTATATAAGTGACAAAAAGCAGTGGACCCATCACTGATCTCTGCAGCACACTGCTGGTCACACGGGAGATTAAGCTGAAACCCCACCCGTCTTTTCAGGTGAACATATTTGCATCACTATTTTAATTTTAAAAAAAGCTAGGAAAATTCTTTTGGTGCTCTTGCTCATATTTATTTCTAAACCAATATCACTAAAACAGATTAACTGATCAGTATTTCATTTCTCTGTTGGAACCTTGTCTGCATGTTTGCTGCTTTTTTTTTTCAAAGTAATTAACTAAACTTTAGAAGTACTAAACTATATAAAACACGTTTGGACTCTTAAGGTCATGAAAGCTTTGCCATAAATGCAATTATATTTTTACTGCAAAGCTTGAATTTAGTGATAGAGAAAAAGGAAGTCTTGTCTTTATATTGTGCTTTACTCATCAGCTGCACATCCAGTGAAATACTTTTAAAGAATAATATTTGCAAAGTAGGTAATGCTGCAGCCAAACTGCACAACAAATTTCCACAAAAGAATTATTTTAATGATCTGCTTCTTTTTATGATGTTTGGGGGATAACTATTGACCAGGACTCTGAGGATCACTCAACTGCTGATCTTCAGAAGTGTGGAATGTGATCTTTACATTGAGGAGTAGGCAGATGATTACAGGAGAGGTTTAACCCTCACTCAAAATGGCACTGCACGTGCCCTCCGTAATGTACTGGAGTGTCAACCTTGATTTTTATGTTCAAGCCCTGCAAGTTCCCCTCTAAGTCACTCTCAGTCCTGATTTGACGATATATTGTTGTTCCTTCAGTGTCATTAGGTCAAAATTTTGGAACTCCCTCACTTTTTCGGGTGTACCTACACAGGTGGATTACAGTTGTTCAAGAAGGAAATTTGCCATTACTTTCTGAGGGCATCGTGGAAAATAAATGCTGGCCCCCATAGCAGCACCCACATTCTATGACTGTATAAAGAAAAGATGATAATTCTCATTTGTTTCTGATTGAAGCTATCTAATGCAGCATCATACAGCATTGGGGCAAGGACCAAGAATTGGCCATGTAATCGTAATATCACTAGACTGGTAATTTAGAGGCTGTAGACCAATGTTCTATGGACACTGGTTCAGATCTCACTGTGTGTCAGCTGGTGGTATTCAAATTTGGAATTCAGATGTGGAACTGGAAGCTAGTCTCTGTAAGAGTGGTGATTTTTTTTTGAAAGGTTCTTCTGGTTTGCTAATGTTCTGTCACCAGAGTTTTCAGTTGTATAGAACATCTTTGTTTTGGTACTTGTATCATTTGTACCTTCATGTTATCTTCCAATGACTTGTGGTCAAGAATGCCAGGTCCATTTGGGTATCAATGCTCATCAATATCAAACGATTTAAGAAACAGCCTTCACTTCCATTCTTCCTACCAGTGAGGTTGAGCACGCTACATTCCATCTGCTATGTTCTTGTCCACAGACTCAGCCTATCCTAAAGCCTCTTTGTGACCTCACCAGACCTATTTCCATCAGTTTTGTGTCAATCACAAACTGGGAAATATTACATTTGTTTCCCCAAGTCCAAATCTTTACTATAAATTGCGAACAGCTGAAGTCTGAATCCTGATTTTAGATTAGACTAGATTCCCTACAGTGTGAAAACAGGCCCTTTGGCCCAGCAAGTTCACGCTGCCCCTTGAAGCATCCCACCCAGACCCATCCCCCTATAACTCACGCACCCTTGAACGCTGCAGGAAATTTAGCCTGGCCAATCCACCTAGCCTGCACATCTTTGGATTGTGGGAGGAAACCGGAGCACCTGGAGGAAAGCCACGCAGACACGGGGAGAATGTGCAAGCTCCACACAGTCACCCTAGGCTGGAATCGAACCCCGGTCCCTGGCGCTGTGAGGCTGCAGTGCTAACCACTGAGCCACCGTGCCGATCCTTGTGCTACCCCATAACTTATAAGTTGGATCTGTGCTGCCTTTGGCCCACCTGGCTAGGATCTACATTTACTAAGTAATATTGAAAAATTCAATATTTTCATGTTTCCTGGTAATTGTCATTGTGATTAGTTCTATGCATTCTTCTAAACCTACTTTGCTGAAAACCAATTCAATGTTGAGGTTTTAATCCTGGCCAACTAAAGAGGTGCAGGCTTTTCAATTATTTCTCCCCATTGCATTACTTGCATGATTTCAATTGCTCTGTTCTGTACTTGCTAAGATTGAAGCAATACAAGCAAATGGAATCCAGTGTAGTACATAAACTGATTGGTATTCCTTGTATTTTGCAAAGCAATTTTTCAGATGATGGTTCGGTAATAAAATGAGCTAATTACAATTTTGTTACTATTTGCTTTCTCTTTGTTTTAACAGCCTTTAGAACTACTGTGGCATTCACTGGATGAGTGGTTAGTTCTTATTGCTACAGAATTGAAAAAAAGTAAAGAGGACTCTGAAATGGATGCCAAGAACATCACTTCAATTTTACTGAAACAAAGAGCCCAAGAACAGCAAGACGTTGTCACTACTCGAGTGTTTAAGACCGTTAGCAAAGAGATCTTGGAAGACCAACATGCCAGCTTAGAGAATGTTGAAGATGGTGACAACATGACACAAGATGCCAGTTCAGATTGTCTAGATGTAATTTCTATGACAGCAAACCGACTGAGTGCAGTAATCCAGGCTTTTTATATGTGTTGTTCCTGTCAGATGCCTCAGGGGTGAGAAAAATTGCAACTTTGGCTTGATTTTTGCCAAAACCTTTCTATTGTCCTCATTGCCTGTCTGTCAGATAAATTTGTTTGATTGTGGAAATCTCAACTGGTTTGCACTGGAGCTATTATGCTATTAAGTGGATTTCCTTTTTCCAGATAAGAAGCACAAGTTGTCCAGGTGCAAATATCTCTCATTTTTGACATTAAAACTACAATTCAGTATACTACTTATATTCTTTCTATCTCCTCTTTTTGTGATGTGTAGGAACATGAACCTCTCTATACCAAAATAGAAAAATTAAAGAACATTTGCATTTTAAATGAACAATATAATGTTCCTAGTGACTGATGGCTTGAGAATCTTGGGAACATTTTAAAAGTATAAGTACAACAGGAGGGAGTTTGAACATGTGCAGCTTAAACAGAAGTGAATGAGAGATGTCACATATTGTGCGTTCTACTGCTCCCATCTCATCATTCTGCATGTCCTCCTATGCAGTCTGACAGCCTGCTGAGCCTACTCAACCTTTCAATATGATCATGGCTGTTTGAGGGCTCAACTCCTTTCTGTTCCATTCCTATATCATTCTATTCCCTCAGAGATCAAATAACCCTCTTTGTCTCAGCGAGAATTGCATTAATTGAAGTTGTCCATTCTGATGCTGCATTCCAGTTTCCTCCCTGCCTATGCAACACCCACCTATTTTGCTGGCCTAACGCTGCAAACCTTCTGTACTTTATGGCTCAGAGATAGCAAGAACTACAGATGCTTGCGTCAGACACAATGCAGTGTGCAGCTGGAGGAAGACAACAATAGAGGCAGCATCATAGGAGCAGGAAAGTTGTCATTTCAGTTTCGTTTGGCTGGCTCAGAAATGGGGAGGGGGAAGGGACCTGGGAACTAAATAGATTGAGGAGGGGTGGGGCTGGGGAAAAGTAGGTGGCGTGGGGATTGGTCAGTGAGATGGGTGGGGTGGATAGGTGGGAGAGAAGATGGACAGATTTTGTTGGATCAAGGAGGTGGGAGGGAGGATGGGCAGGGCTGGGGAAAGGTAGGTGGCGTGGTGATAGGTTGGATGCACTAGATGGTAATGGGGATTGGTCAGCTGGAAGGGTAGAGCAGATAGGTGGGGAAGGTGATGTGCAGGTAGAGAGTATTTGCATGCTATTCACAGTTGCAAGAGTGCATAAGAAGATTGCAACTCAAGTGCTGCGGGAGCCATTTCTGACTTCTTGATTGAATTGAGGCTGATGTCAGATTTGTAGTCTAGCTGTCCTTTTTTCCCCTGTTTATTAATGGTATGTGAATGCCAGTGTTAAACTAGCAACTGTTGCTCAATCCTGATTCCCTAGAAAAGGTGGTGTGAGCTGTTCACTTGAACCAATGTGGTTAAGTTGGTGTTAGTATGCCAATAGTACTATTAGAAAGGGAGATCAGATTTTTGACCAAATTATTATGGTTCCAAGTCAGTATAAGAACCATAAGAAATAAGAATAGGAGCAGGCACTTGGCCCCTTGAGTTGATATGGTTTGAAAGTTGAAAGAAAACCTGTGATGGTGGAGTCCGTATATATTTACTGCCCTTTGCCCTTCTATATGGTAGTGGTCATGGGCTTATTGAATTTCTGCATTCTAGATGGTAGGCATTGCTGCTATGGAGTATTGGTGGTGGACCGAGTGGATGTTTGTGGATGCGGTGCCAATTAAACAATTTACTTTGACATACATGGTGTCAAGCATCTTGAATGTTGTTGAAACTGCACTCGTCAGGCAAGTGTAGTCAAATAGCCTCCTTTTGCACTGTAGTAATTGTGTAATTTTTTGATGTGCGAAGTATTCTATCACCTTCCTGACTTGTGCCTTGTACATGCTGGACAGGCTTCGAGTCAGCGGATGAATTACTGGCTCAGGATTCCTAGCCTCTAGCCGCTGTTGTAGCCACTGTATTTATGTCGCTAGTCTGAATAATTTTCACTTAATGGTAACCCATATGATGTTGGTAGTGGAGGATTCACTGATGGGAATGCCATTGAATGAAAAGTGATGATGTTTAGATTCAATGTTAGAGATGGTCAGTGCTTGGCACCTCTGTGGTATGAATGTTTCAACCACTTTCAGCTCAAGTTTGGATGTCATCCAGATTTTGCTCCGTTTGGACATTGTAGTATCTGAGCAGTTCTGAATGGTCTTGAACATAGGGCAGTCATCAACAAACATCTCTTAGGAGTTTGGACAGAATGTCATTGAAGCAGCTGAAGATGAGGAACTTCTGCAGAGATGGCCTTGAACCAAGATGACCAACATACAATAACTACAACCATTTTCCTTTGATTCATATTTGAGTCCAAGCAGAGTTTCCTCTGTTTTCCATTGAATGCAGTTTTGCAAGGACTCATTGATGCCACTCTGTACTGTTGTCAGAATTTTGTCAGGGTCCGTAGACTTGGCAGTATTGAGTGCCTTAAACATTTTTTGATACTAAGTGGAATGAATGAAATTGTTTGAGGACTAGCACCTGTGATTTTGGGGACCTCCTGGAGGTGTCGCAGATGGACCACCTGCTAGCTGAAGATTGTAAGTGCTTCAGTTTTGTTTTCTTTGCACTGCTATGCTGGGTTTTCCCACTGTTGAGGATGGGGATATTTATAGAGCCTCCTGCTCCTGTGAGTTGTTCAGTTGTTCATCATCTGCCAAATCCAGTCATTATTTGTGGACTGCTGAGCTTGGGTCTGATTCCTTGGCAGTGGAATTGCTTACTTCTATCACTTCTGCTTAGGCTGTTTTGATGTGCAAGTGGTCCTGGTCCTGTAGCTTTACTAGATTGACATCTCGCACTTTTTTAAATATGCTTGGTTCTGCTCCTTACATGTTCTGCTGCACACACCATTGAACCATTTTAAAGGAGATGTGGTGAGTTACTGGAATGCATTTTGTGATTGGTACACATTACTGCCACTGTGTGGGTGATGAAGGGAGTTAATTTTTAAGGTGGATGAATGAGGTGCTGAGCAAAAGGACTGTTTAATTGTTTGGTGTTGAACTTCTTGAGTACTGTTGCAGCTCTACCCAACACTCCTCACATAGGGTGAACAGGGAGTCAGAATGTGAGTTTGCAAAAATCCCTGTTTCTGACCTTTGTCTCATTATCACAGTAGCATTCTTGATTTCACAGTAAGATTGCTGGGATATTGAGGGGAAATACAGGAACTAATGGTCTGATAGAATAAATGTGGCCAAGTTTGTAATTCATCGATGATAGCTATTAATGCTAATCTTATTGGAATATGTAATGCTTATGATCTTCTGGAAACCATGAAAGTTAAATGCTATGTTGGTACTTCAGAAGGAGTGCATAGCAATTAAACTCACTATTAATTCTTAACCCAACTTTAAATTTAATACAGTGAGTAGAACTTGCCCTTTTTTTTTAGTTTTATTGTGGTTAGAGATGTGTTGTCCTGCATTTGCAGCAATTTTGCTGGTTGTGCTGATTGGAATCAGTTGTGCATTCAGGATGACCACTTTTTTTCTCCCCTTGAAATGGACAGACTGTTTTGTTGGTTACTGCAGAATAGTTCTGATATTTCTGTATAGACCAAGTCCAGTTTTCAAATACTCATCTAAAAATCATGTGAACATGCATGAAATGGAAGGTGTTTCACATTATTGTGTGTATGGCTGGAGGTGGGTTTTGTGCAACAGTGACCATTGACACTGGGTGTTGTTATTATCCTAGATGTAAAAAGTTTAAACCCCGTGCTGGAACTTTGAGTATAGCCGCCTTAAACTGTGCTGTAGACTTGTACAATGACATACCTTAAAGTATGAGATTATGCGAGTGTTCAGAGGACTTATTTTCATCCAGGAACTCCAATTTTGATATGCATCATGTTCAGCCTTTGCATGGTGCTAAGACTGGCCAATTATTTTACACCATGCTCTTTTTTGATCCTAAGTAGTTAGGATGTTAGTTTAGTTATTCAACTGGATGTATGGTGTTCTTCACTCGGGCCTAGACACAGGGAATGAGTTTGAACTGTGTATACATGCCAGATAGTTTCAGTACAGAGTTGGCATTTGCATGAGCTGCACTTGAATGTCTAAATAAATTTCAAGGTGACAAACTGAAAGTTACACTCAACTGCATAGTTTGGTTAATGGGTTGTGGTTGGGATATACTTATAATGGGATGTATTCTCTTTTGAGCGCATTCAGTGTTCATATGGTGCTAACATTTAGGCTTTTACATTTAAGACAAATCCTAGCAAGATAAATAATTTGACCACAGAGCCATTATATTGATTACAAAAAAAAAGTTTAATGTGTGAAACTGCTTTATTTTAAGTACATAGATTTGAGACTTGAGAGTTCTGTAACGTAGACTTCCATTGTGCATGTATGACCAGCTTTTCAATTGGAACCATAATCGTAACCGTATAGAAGAGCAGGTTATTTGGCCCATTTGAGTCCATGCCATCTTTGAAGACCCCTGCTGTATCACTCCAGCCTTGCAAATTTTTCTTCCTCCATTCTCCCACCCAATTTCTTTTTAAAACCATTGCCTACAATGGTGAAGGGGAGACAATGAGTTACAGGCCGTTATCATTTATGTTAAAGTAAAACTCTTCCTCGCATCCCACATGGAATGCATGAAAAGGAATGTATGTTGTTTTTCTTTTACAGAATAACATCACCTCGCTTTATAGAATTTGTATGCAAGCATGACGAAGTGCTGAAGTGTTTTGTAACAAGGTGAGCATGTGTGCTTTTAGATGCTTCTTCACTGTCACATTATTGAGTGCCATTTTTAAAAAAATATATTTTGTTACAGAAACCCTATAATAATATTTGACCACTTTCACTTTCTCCTGGAATGTCCTGAGCTGATGTCAAGATTCATGCATATCATCAAAGCACAGGTACACATTTGTTAAAACTTATAAATTTAGCTTTTCAAGATCTCAGTGAATTGAAATCATGAATTTGCAGGTCAGTGATGTATCATGTTTAGTTTTGATCATTGACCAGTAGATGTCATTTGAGATGGCTGTTATAGTTCATCACTCCATTATTTGTTTGCAAGGCGAAGATTAACTGAGGTCATACTAATAAAAGCCCAGTGATTTTCTGCTAGAAGTGATTGTGTGTCTGGTGAAGGCAAGATTGTGCAGTGCTGACAATACGCATTAATGATCTTGTAAAACACTGGAAGACAGCCTCTGCTTGTGAAACTGTACCGTTGCCATGAGCCTGTGCTGAGAACCCTGCCTAGTTTATGTGCCTACAATTGCCCTAACTGAAGTTAACTTTGATACTGAGTGATCAAACATTCATTCTTCTTTGTATGTGGCTGGCTCCTGATTGCCTTAGCCAAAGTTATATTGGTTGATCTTATTGATAAGCTCTTATCACTAACAGGCATTGTTGTATTAAGTTACAACAGGAAGTTATTTTTACATGTGATTGCAGATCGTGGTCACATTGTATTGCTATTGCATTTGTCTGTGGCAGTGGTTGGGGGTTGGTGTTGGTTACGGGGTGGAGAAGAGAAGTAGGCTAGAAATCTGGTTTCTAAAAAAGCCCTTACTCCAAAATGATTTATTGCCCACTGTGTATCACAAGTACACTCAAATGGGCCTCAGGTTGCCACTTTGGGTCTAAAAAAGTCTCTATTGTATCTCAAGTTGCTCTGGAAAAGTAAGTTTTCTCAAAATAAAGAAAGACGTGGTATTTTCCGATAATAGGATGCTGCTGGCAAGACGCAAAGTCATTCTGCATACCACATAAATGAGTAATGGTATATGAATTTTAGTCCCAGTATGATGTTAAATGTGCACAATGTGTACCCAGCAATTAGTGAGTTGTATAAAATAACACATCTCTTTGGCAGTTTGCAATAGGAAGATATTTACTCTTTACAATCCTGTGCATGCAAAACTCAGTACCTAATGCCTTATTTTAGAATCAAGTCCACAATTGGGCAGCGTTTGCTGAATTGTTAAGAATTACAAGTATAACAAAAAAACCTATTGCCAGTTGGGTGTGCAACTCAGATCACTTAAGCATATTTCCCTTTAAATATATCCGTACACAGGTACCTGTCCTGTGCAAGAAACAAACAGCACGACTAAACATTGAGTTTTGATTTGAATTAAACGAAGTCTTAAATCACTTGCATATTCTTTCAGGCAGTACTTGGCGTTGCCTTGCCCTTTGCCATTTTTTTAATGAGAAAGAGAGTTTTTCCTGCCTTTGAAATTTGGCTTTTTTGAATTTGTCCTGATGAATGCAAGACCGAAATCTTTGACAGCATGTCTGTGTAATTTTTAAACAATATCTTTGTTAAGAACACCTTTGCCTCTATTGGTGTTCTTACTTCCACTGCTTCAGAATCTTGCTATTATTTCCCCATGATATGAAACTTTACTCTTCTGTAACTTTATTCTGAGTGATCAGGGATAAGGGCTATTGATTGAGAACTGGTATTACATGATGATGGGGCCGTCAACGTTTCATACTTCACTGCTATTTCAGTAGTTTATGTTCATAATTTTCTTTTGAAAATTATGTGGAAAAGATATTAATTAGGTTCTTCTCTCTCTCTCTCTCTCTCTCTCTCTCTTTTAAGCCCTTCAAGGATAGATGTGAGTGGTTCTATGAACATCTTCATGCTAATCATCCTGACTCTGATATGGTGCACAGGCCAGTTCATGAAAATGATATTCTCCTTGTTCACCGAGGTACAGTTTGAGTTATGTTTACTGTATAAAAGTATTTCAATTAAAAACTTCATCTTGTCACAGATGTCATTTATTTTTCCCTTTTTGAATGAAGTGTGCTTTGAACAAAGTGACTAATCATTTTTCTTTATTTTAGAAGTCTTGTCAGATTAACATTGGATTTGAACCTTTGTAGAAGTGTCATGATTGCAATCAAAAGTGTACTATTACAAATTACCCTTCAGTGCGATGTCAGGATGCTTTCTTCAAGTGTAAATTGCAAAATAGTGAACAGCAAGAAAGCCATTGATCTTCAAAGAAATTATGTAATTTGATCCTTCTCAGTATTGTTTGACTTTAACCCTAGTTAAA
The DNA here is from genome assembly GCF_030684315.1 of Stegostoma tigrinum. Taxonomy (NCBI): domain Eukaryota; kingdom Metazoa; phylum Chordata; class Chondrichthyes; order Orectolobiformes; family Stegostomatidae; genus Stegostoma; species Stegostoma tigrinum. Next base: position 30,339,688 of record NC_081357.1, read on the forward strand.
ATATTTCTAATTGTTTTATTGTTCCTATTATAAAGAGTGAAATTATTGAATTTTCAATTAGATTTGGTTAACCACCAGAGCATGGCTGAGGGAGGAGTTCCTGGTTTTTGTGATAATGAACCATTTCCTGTACAGGTAGTTTCCCCCAGGAGAGAGTCACTTGGATGGAGAGAGCACACGACTGCTGTCAAAGGAAACATGGGATCTCCAAGCAGGTATCCAGCTATGTAAAGGCCCTTAGTAAACAGGCTCAGGACAAGCCAGAGTCCCTGTAAAACAGACCTCCAATGCTGGGCCTTCAGTACAAATGCCTTGTGTATTAACGGAGAGACGTCAACAATGCTTCGCGTTACCAAGTAATATCCCCTCTGCAGTATAAGTAATTGGCTAATTGTGTATATCTCAGCAAAATAAAGGGACAGTTGCTTGGCTCCAATGATTTGCACTCAGTAAATAAGTAGGAATTGATGCTAAAGCCAAAATTGCGTACCTTTGGACATTTTAACACCTGGAGAAACCGATGTCAATCATTGTGATAGAGATCTACAGTACAGAGAAAGGTTTTTAGGTTGATTTGAGCCTGTGCTCGTCAAAGATAACTACCTAACTTTTCTATTCCATTTCTAAGCATTTTCCTATAGCCTTGTATACCTTGCAATTGCAAGTGTACATTTGAATACTACCACCCTAACAGGCATTAGTTCCAGATTCCAACTACTCTCTGGATGGGGGGGGAAAAGAATTCCTCCATATCCTGTTATCTTAAATCTATGCCTTTTGGTCATTGATTCTTCAACCAAGGGGCAAAGTTTTCACTCTACCTCGCTTTACGCCTCATTTTTATCTACATCTCAATCAGGTCTCTTCTCAATATCCTCTGTTCCAAGATGTGAGGAGGTGCCGATATTGGACTATGGTGGACAAAGTCAGAAGTCCTATGACATCAGGTTATAGTCCAATGGGTTTATGAAATCACAAACTTTCAGAGCATAGCCCGTTTGTCAGGTGAAGTGATAGGGAAGCATACAGACACAGCATTTATAGGCAGAGAGATCAAAAGATCATACAAATGGTTTGAATAGGGTGGCAGATAATAAGTCTCTGCAGGTGATCAAAAATGTCAGATGGCATGAGTATAGTGTCAACAGCTGAAGAACCATGAAAGGATGACCAATAATCTGATTGATTAAGGCAGAGAGATAATTACTAAAAAATTAAAAATAAGGTGGTGCTGGAGACAAACCAAATGACTGGAATAACATGATAGGTATAAGAGTCGCATGCTGAGGGTCTAACCAAAGTAAGTAATCCAAAACTACAAACTAGTGAAGGTAGAGAGAGCATAAAAATTTATCAAGGTGATGGTGTCAAAACAGGACAGTAAGGGTGATTTTACAGATACAGAACAGTGTAGTAGTCACATGTAGCGTGACATGAGCCCAAGATCACAATTGAAGCTGTCTTCATGGGTATGGAATTTGGCTATCAGTTTCTGCTCGGCACTTCAGCATTTGTTGTTTATCTCGGAGCCATAGTTTATCATTGTGGCCAATTCTGATATGCCACGGTGACAAACCACAAGGACCTCCTCTGAAGAACCAGTTCTGACTTGCTACAGCCAAAAACCGCAACGACCCCCTTAGAAGATAGACAAGATACAACCGATAGAGTACCCTTCATTGTCCAGTACTACTTCTAGAGCAGAGAGACTATGCCATGTTCATCACAGCCGTCAACATGTCATTGACGGCAATGAGCGTCTCACCAAGATCTTCCCTACAAGTCCACTTCTCACCTTAAAACAAACACCAAACCTTAAATAGGCCATCTTTTGCAGCAAGCTACCCCGCCTTCAGGACAACATTGACCACAACACCACACAGCCCTGCCATAGCAACCTCTGCAAGACATGTCAGATCATCCATCTGGATACTACCCGCCAAGTGCACTGGAGATACTCCTGTGACTTGGCTAATGATACTTATCTCATATGCTACAGGCAGGGATGCCCTGAAGAATGGTGTATTGGCGAAACTGCAGATGCTACGCCAATGAATGAATGGACACCACTCCACAATTGCCAGACAGGAATGCTCCTTTCCATTAGAGGATATTCAGTCTTAGTTCTTCGGGTAAGCAACCTCCAAGGTGGCCTTCAAGAGAAGCAACAACGTAGAGTCGCTGAGCAGAAACTGTTACGCAAATTCCTGTGAAGATGGCCTCAACAGTGATCTTGGGTTCATGTCAGGCTGCATGTGACCCCACCACACTGGTTCTGTATCTGCAAAGTCTTCCTTACTGCCCTGTTTTGACTCCAGTACCTTGATTAAATCTTTATGATCTCTCCACCTTTAATTAGCTTACACAGTTTTGGATTAATTATTTCTTTTGTTAGACCTTAGGCATGCGACTCTTATACCTATCATGTTGTACCTGTCATTTTGGTTTGTTTCCAGCACCACCTTATTTTTAATTCTTTGCCTCATTTAATCGGATTTTAGGTCATCCCTTTTCTTGTTGTTCAGCTGTAGACAATTTACTCACACTGTCTGAAACTTCTTGATCGCCCACAGAGCCTTATTCGACACTCCAGCCACACCATTTGTACAATCTTTTGAGCTCTCTGCCTATAAATTCTGTGTTGTGTTCTTCTGCCTTACTTCACCTGATGAAGGGACTATGATCTGAAAACTTGATTGATTTCAGATAAACCTGTTGGGCTATAACCTGGTGTTGTGTGACTTTTGACTTTGTCCTCTGTTCCAAGGGAAACAACACCAATGTCTCCAATATCTCTTTGTAACAAAAACTCTCTAGCCCAATGCAACCTTCTGGTAAATCTCCCCTGCACCCTCTCCAGTGCAATCACATCCATCCTATAATTTGAAGTCTAAAACTGGAAACTGTGGCTTGATTAACATTTCAGATGGTCCTGGCTTAACCTCCCTGCTCTTAAATTCTATGCCTTGATGAATAAAGGCAAGTATTCCATATGCCGCCTTAACTACTTTATCCACTTGCCCTGACACCTGGAGGAACCAGTGGACATACACATCAAGGACCCTCTGATCTGACCGTCAGTGTTTCCCAGGATCCAAACATTTTCACATTTCTGTTTCGTTTGTCCTGCCCAAGTGCATCACCTCACACTTATCTGGATTGAATTCAGTTGAATGTATGAGTACAAATCCCATACAATCCACATGCAGCACTTTGTATCCCCAGTTGAAATAACTTAGTAAATTAAATAAATCGCACATTATATAAGAAACACAATGTAAAGCAGAACACACTGGATATGAATTACTTGCCTACAGTGCAGAATATATAGATTAAGCAGGTGGATGCAGTAGCAATGTATGCATCCGCTGGACAAGGTGTGGAGGTGCTAGTATTGGACTGGGGTGGACAGTCAGAAGTCACATTCCAACAGCTTATATGAAATTACAAGCTTTCTGAGCATTGCCCCTGAGTGACGAAGGGGCTACGTTCCGAAAGTTTGCGATTTCAAATAAACCTGTTGGACGATAACCTAGTGTCATGTGACTTCAGCTGGCCAAGACTATATGCACCAACCCATGTATGCCACAAGGTGGACCCCAGGAGTCCAGTTTAGAATGTTGACAGGGCCAGCTGCAGAGCAGCTCAAGAACAGACCTGGCTCTTTGTTCATGGTGAGAATGGAGGGTCAGAGTTGGTGCTAGGGCTGTCTTGGATGTACGTTTAACATCCCCAATTTTTGCAATGGACTCTGGGCACCTTAAAAGTAAGAATATTTAGAATTAGAATCCCTACAGTGTGGAAACAGGCCCTTCGGCCCAACAAGTCCACACTGGATCGCAGTGCACCCCACCCAGATCTATTCCCCCTGTAACCCACCTAAGCTATACACCCTGAACATTACGAGCAATTTAGCTTGGCCAATCCACCTAGTCTGCACATTTTTGGACTGTGGGAGGAAACCTATGCAGATGTGGGGAGAATGTGCAAACTCCGCACAGACAGGCACCCAAGGCCGGAATCAAACCTGGGTCCCTGGTGCAGTGCAGCAGCAGTACTAACCACTGTACCACCGTGCCGCCCCATGCTGCGAATGGAGGATGAGCATCTGAACCAGGGTGATGACAAACTCAGGACTGGGGAATTCGGAATGAAATCACCGGGGAAGGGATAATTTATAATTTCAGGCCACAGGTTGGTCTGTGATGTACTACGCTGAAGAGAAATTCATGATATTAAATGGATGTATTGACACTTGTATTTGCTTCAACATTATCACCAACATTAAATGAGTTGATGTTAAGCAGGGACTTATTGGAATAAACCATTCTTAGGCACTTCATGGATACTTCGGTAGTAAACTGAGACACTGAGCCACATAAGAAAATGTTAGTCAGAAGTTTTGTCAGAGGTTTTTAAGGAACCTCTTAAAAGAGGAAAGAGACGGGTGTAGGAAGGGAGTTCTAAAGCTTGGATCTAGGCAGATGAGAACATAATCTACCAATGGTGCAGTGATTAAGATGGCAGAGTTTTGAGGCTAGAAATAGGTGAATGCATTTAGTTTGGAGGATTGTGGTGTTGAAGTGGATTAGACATGGGCATGGGTGCAGCCATAGATGAATTTGAAAACAAGGATTTAAAAATTTAAAATCAAGCCATTGCTTGACTCACAGTTGATGTGGATTAGCAAATGCATGCTTATCGGGAACAGGCTTGGAGTGAGAAAGGTCAGTGACAGCAGCATTTTGGCTGACCTCGAATTTATTGTGGGTAGAATGTGGAAGATCCACCACGGGTGTGTTGGAATAGTTGTGTTTCGAGGTGACAAACGCTTGAATTGAAACTCAGTGGCCAGTGAATTTGAGGCAGAACAGAATCCGCCAGTGATAATGAAGATGGAAATAGACAGTCTGAGTGACAATGCAAATGTGTGGCTAGTGCTCTTTTCAGCCAAATATGAGACCAGATTGTGAATAGTCTAGTTTACTCAAGTTGTCAACTTCACCTTCACCATTTATCAGTAATATTATTGCCTTGTTTTATTTATCCACCCTCTGTAGATTTTGTTTTCTTGAATCTATCAACAGTAGAAAGACTTTCTCTTGTCTTCTGTACATTTTGAAGCGAGCTCCCTAAATCTAAAATTCATAGCACTTTCATAGAGGGCATCTGAGACTTGTGTGAATAACACAAACAATTAGATTGAAAGTCACTGCTGAATAGAGGACTCTGAACTAACAAATACCAGTGAAAATATTGAATTCAATGTCAAATCAGGTACAGAGAATTGAACTGGGGGGGGAAAGGCAGATGAGAGACTTATTTTCTTTTGAAAAGTATCAAGCAATAACTGATGGTATTCTACAGTTAAGATTAATTTTCAATGCTGGAGGCGTTGTTTGGCAAAAATAAGGACTTAACATGCTGTTAAGAGCATACTTGGACTTTAATGAAAAAATCTGATTTTGGTGCGTTTATTCTGTATCTGTTAGGTATATGCGCTGTTTGCATGCCATTGAGTTTGCATGGTGAGTCAGATGGCAATGAACAATAGTACATTTTTGAGGAGTAGGGAATCTCTGACAACAGCTGCCTGAATTTCCATGCTTAACAGCAGAAATACATTTGCTGGAAGTTCCCACACAAATAATGATTAGGTTAGCAGTAGAGATTTTGCTGCATTGTTGATTGTTATACTAGTGAAAGCTGACTTCTTCCCTAGAAAATTGTAGTTGAAACTGGGGATTTCTCTTGTTCCTTTAAGGTTTTTGAGTAGATTTGTAGCTTGGGTGGCGAATTTGTGGTTGGTTGGCTCGCTGAGCTGGTTTGTTTTTCTGCAGGCGTTTCATTACCCTGCTGGGTAACATCATCAGTGTGGCCTCCGATGAAGTGCTGTTGTGTTTTCCCGCCTGTTATTTAAACTCTGTCTGTTGAGCTGGATTACCTCACTTCCTGTTTTCCTTCGCAGTGGAGTATATATGGGGTCTAGCTCTGTTTGTTGATGTAAGACAATAAAGTAGCGGAGAACTAGGCCTCTAGGAATTCCTGTGCGTGTCTCTGCTTGGACTGACCCTTGATCCTGGACTCTGGGGTTGTCCCAATCAAACTATTGGTTTTTCTTATCCACGTGGATGGAGATGATTGAGTATACTCACTTCTCTATACAGTTGGTTGGGATAACCCCAGGACCTTGGGACAGGCCAAGCAGAGACAAGCTCAGGAATTCCTAGTGGCCTGGTTCCCCACTGAGAAAGCTATCAATAAACACATAGAGCTGGACCCCGCATACACGCCATTGCGAAGGAAACCAGAAGGGAGGTAATCAGGCTCAACGGACACCAGATTTTAATAATAGGCGGGAAAACACAACAGGGCTTCATCAGAGGCTGCACTGATGGTGTTACCTGGCAGGGTAATGAAACGCTATTAGAACAATGAACCAGCTCGTCGAGCCAAACAACGACAGCATCTCTTGCTGCTTGTCTGCTACTTTGAATTGACTGAGTGAGATTGCTGAAATGATGATAACGTTTTGCATTACTTTTATAAGACCTGGCTTGAATATCAAAAAGAAGGGTGAAAACAGTATGAGAGCTATGAAAACGCACCCTAAAATGCTTTATGTGAATTGTATTGTGTGCGTTGTCTATTGATGAACAGCTTTAATAATGCAGAGTTTCTGCTTGCAGATTCAGTTTTCCAGAGCAGCTGTGAAGTTGTGTCAAAAACAAGCTATGAAAAATTGAAGCAAGGCGTTGCTGTGCGTTTTCATGGTGAAGAAGGCATGGTATGTTACTGTACGTATTTTTAAATAAACTTGAAAAAAATACGTAGTTGTTCTGAAGAAATAAATACACGACTGATTCAGATCATGTCAGTAGCAATATAGAAATATTTAAATCAATATTGTGATTATTTGGTAATGCTAAAAAACTCAAAGGTTATTCTCTAAAGAGACATCCTTGAATGAGTTTCGTTCTGTAATACTTGAAAGCATGAATTGTGTTTTGTCCCAGGTCCATTTGCTGATTCATTTCAACATTATCAGTGAACTAACACATATTTTGGTTGAGCAAATTATTTTGTTTTGTATTGGTATATTACATTCCACTTGAATCCTGTGAGGAGATTTTCTTAAAGTTGACCATGTCAAAATATCAAACGGAAGTATGAATGCGCACTATGTGGTGGTCGAGAATGGGAGATAGACAATAGTGAAAAGAAATTTTGAAATCAGATGGAATTGTTTGAAATCTATCTGCATGTTTAACCATGTTTATTAGTTTCTTTTGACTATTGTCACTGCAGACCTATAAAATATTGTTTTATTTTCATTCCCAATGAATCCACTTTAGATTTGTAGTAAAGTTTGCAATTTCTGTAGCAGTTTGTTTCTAGTTCTCACAACGTGGTGTGGAGAAGTGCTGCGTGGATTCCTGGTGCCCTAGATGTGTATATTCCCTCATGGTCAGTGCAAGGGAGGAGAGTGCATGTAAACCAAGATACAAAATAATTGGGAGAATTAGTTATTGTCATTCGCATCTAAAGTGACCAGCTCTAAATGATATTGAGAGAGGCTTGCAATAAATTTGGTTGAGAGACACTTTTTGGCATATAGTCGGGAGAGATAGGGGAATGGACAGCTAAAATTCAGTATCTGTATACTTTAAAAATGATTAATATGGTATGTTTTCAGTTTTATTCCTTTTTCTATATTCAGGGTCAAGGTGTGGTACGTGAATGGTTCGACATCCTTTCCAGTGAGATAATTAATCCAGACTATGCGCTTTTCACTCAGTCAGCTGATGGTATGTGACCCCTGTGGATTTGCAAGGAAGTGGTTTTATGTACAGAATCAAATTGAGACCCTTAAAATACAAAACAGGAATTTTTCCACTTTGCTTTCAGTTCAAATTGTTGATTTTATTGTGCAATGCAGACTGAATTTTTAAAATACTACCTCTTAATATGTATATGGCATAAGGGACATCTCTGTTCTTACAGGAACCACCTTCCAGCCCAACAGTAATTCTTCTGTGAATCCAGATCACCTAAATTATTTTCGGTTTGCAGGGCAAATTCTAGGTTTGGCACTTTATCACCGACAGTTGGTTAACATCTATTTTACGCGGTCATTCTACAAACATATCCTTGGTAAGAATTGTTTAAGTCACAACTTTATATTTTGATTAATGCAATTTGTCTTTGGTTTCCTATAATAACATTGAACTGGGAGAAAGCTGTACATTAGCTACACTGTGAATAGTTCATTTTTGAGACTTTGATCTAGAGGGATGCTGGACAGAGGAGGGAAATGTATTAATGAAGGGGATGCAAGATAATTGCATTTGAAATCAGAAGGGAGAAAGAAAAAGTTCTGACTAAATATAAAATAGGATCAGGAGGAGAACCTATGGATCCCAGAGCTTACTCCCCAGTCCCAATATCCCTCGATCCAGAACCCTTGGCTGGATGAATCCAAAAATTCACAAACCCCTGAGTTTCCCCTCATTTAAATTCTAAATTATCGAATTCCTATTCTGAGACTGTGCCCAATTTCAGATTATAATCTTTCTTTCGTTCTCCCCTTTTTTTTTTCCTCCCTTTTTTTTCCTCCCTTTTTTTTCCTCCCTTTTTTTTCCTCCCTTTTTTTTTCCTCCCCTTTTTTTCCTCCCCTTTTTTTCCTCCCTCCCTTTTTTTTCCTCCCATACGCTCTCCACTCCCACTTTGTTTCCTTTTCTTTGCATGGAAACAGGTGAACAAAGGATAAAGACAATGAAAATAAAATGAGGTGCGTTATAGCTAGCAAGATAAAAATCAAAAAGCATCTATTTCTCTACAGGATCTAGTATTGGAAAAAATCAGAAATCATCAGTTAACTTTGAACGTAGTCTCCATAATGGCTGAAGGTGTGGTCATTTTGCTTGTGTATACAGGGTTTTGATTTTTGTTATATATTTTAATATATTTCTTGTTTGGTCTTTCAAATATTTGCCTTAAGTTGCTGCAGCACTTGCGCTATGGATTTTTCTCATGTCTGTACATGTTTTTCAGGTATCCCTGTAAACTACCAAGATGTAGCCTCCATTGACCCTGAGTATGCTAAAAATCTTCAGTGGATTCTGGACAATGATATTAGTGACCTTGGCCTAGAACTTACATTTTCTGTTGAGACTGATGTATTTGGTGCAATGGAAGAGGTGCCTTTGAAACCTGGTGGAATAAGTATACTTGTCACCCAGGAAAATAAGGTAAGTTAGTCTTTAATCTTTTCCCTGCTATGTTATTTAAGCAGCCCCTTTTTATGTGAGAGTTTGGCACTGCGCTCCAATGACTATTTCATTACAAAGTGGGATTAGAATTCTAGCTGAGCAAACCTTTTTGTGGGACAGCATACATGGTTTCAGAAGTTTTGATGTCAACTGCATACTGACATGAGTCAGCATTTTAATATGCTGTTTCAATTAAGAGTTTTGTTATTTTTTAAATGTTGCCTGCCTGATTGCTCATCAACAGTTAGATTTAATGCTATCCGTCGTATGGCAACAGAACCATTGTTTCTGTATACTGATTTCACAGTTGCTCGATATAAAATATATTAAATACTGTACCTTTTTAACATGATTCTTCATGCATCTGGAATTTTTTTAGCAGAACTATGCATTATACCTAGTTGTGATTAACAGTACTTTTGGACAAACACATTTTGGTGCAGGAATTGTGATTACTGTAAAGAAGTAATATTCATTATAAGACTCAGCTGAATGACCTTTCTTGTCAAAAACTTCATCCTTCAGATACGTTGCTCTCTATCTGTGCTTGTAAGTTGGATCTAATTTAGTTGACTAACATTAACTTGCAAGAAAATACAATTTATAAAGAGGGCTTTAACTTTGTGATCTTGACTGAACAGCCAGCTAACTGATTGGAAAAAGTAATTTCATCATAATGCCTTTTGTATAAAATTTTGAAGATGATAGATTTTTAAAAAATTTATTTTGCCCAATTGACTTTCGTTCGTTGAAGTAAATCTGAAACCTTTGTGAATATCTCCTAGGTAACTCCTCCCATGTGAACTAACTTTAAAAAAAAATCAGGTCACGTTTCAAACTGGATTCTGACTTGTTGAATAGTGCCTTTTGGTTGGGACCATAAAAGTATAAACTGAGGAAAGAAAAGTTAATAGTCGGTACAAAATTTTAATCTCTGACGAATTCTAAACACAACATGTTGATGTGTTTTTTCTGATGAATGATGATTCTCTGATGAAGGGTCTAGGCCCGAAACGTCAGCTTTTGTGCTCCTGAGACACTGCTTGACCTGCTGTGTTCATCCAGCTCCACACTTTGTTATGTTGATATTGATATAATGTTGGGTCACTTCTGAAACATTGATATCAATTAGATGTGTGATAGATTTCAGTAGTTTCTTTTTGTGTGTAAATGTAGTTTAACACTGCCTAAGGAACTGGTATTAAATTCAGGAAACCTATATATTCTATATACTGACTTCAAGGCAATTGATGGCTGCAGAACAGCTAATGAAGTGTCAGGATTTCTAAAACTTCTCTCCGATTTTCTTCTCTCCAAACCCCAGGACCATGAACACAAATCACCTTCATTCTGCTTCATCGTACTGATATATAAACTTGTTGCATGTCATGTTGGAGGCATGAAATGCAATGTGTCTCTGCTCTGTCATGTTTTGTACAGATTTGCCACTTTTCTGTCTACTTGTTTGAAGTCTTTTAACAAAGATTTGGATAGTCATTATAACATGCTCATTCTATAAAGTACTTATTGTGAATTTTCTAAATTAGGAGAGTTTGGACATCTGCAGGCTATGAGAACCGAGTTTAGGCATTCAAATTTGAGGAATATTCATTAGCAGACTTGGAAAGGACTTATTGAATTGTTCTCTCAGACCACATCATCGCATTCTGAAATTCATTGACTTACTACCATTTACATTTGTGATATAACACGGTGTAGAGCTGGGGTCCAGACCCGAAAAATCAGCTTTCCTGCTCCTCTGATGCTGCTTGGCCTGCTGTGTTCATCCAGCTCTACACTTTGTTATCTCAGATTCTCCAGCATCGGCAATTACCACTATCTCTACATATGTGATCTTAGTTTTACGTCAAGTGGTGCTTTAACAAGTTCAGTTTATGAGCATCCCCTGGTTCAGAAACTTGAATATTCATCACTAAGAATGGGTTGGTGGTACCACAACTGATCAAGTTGGCTGAGTCCTAAAGTAGAGCCGCTAAGCTGTGCCTGGGACACGATGCAGGAACCAGAGGGAAACAGGTCTACTTGCCACTGTCCTCGTTGCAAATGCATCCATTGCTGACAGGATCAATAGCAGTGACCACCACACAGTCCTTGTGGAGGTTAAGTCCTTTCTTCTCATTGTGAACATTTTGGAAGGTATCTTCAATGACAGGATCACTGAATTGTTATGGCACAGAATGAGAGAGTTTGGCCCATTGTTTCTACACAAGCTTTCTGAATCTCAGAATTGTGGAATTGTTATGGTGCAGAAGGAGGCCATTTGGCCAAACATGTCTGCAGTGGCTCTTTAAACAAGCATCATTACCTAATGCCAAACTCCTGCTTTTACTCTATACACTTGCACACTATTTCTGTCCAAATAACCATTCAACATCGTCTTGAATGCCTCAGTTGAACCTGCCTTTATCACATTTCCAGGTAGTGATTCCATACTGTAACAAGTCGCTGAGTGGCAATATTTTTTCCTCACATCACCTGTACTTTTGCACATCACTTTAAATCTATACCCCCTCGTTCATATTCCTTTTGAGTGGAGTCAGCTTCCCCTATCCACATTTGCGAAACCACTCATGATTTTGAAAATTTCTATTAAATCTCCCTTTTTTTTCCCAAGAATATTCCCAATTTATTCAATGTATCCTCTTAACTGAAGTTTCTCATTTCTGGAACTATTCTTGAAAATTGCTTATGCACTTTGTCCTTCTCCATTTCTGTGTAATTTTTCTGCAGATTTTCTCCTCAAAATTCTTTCCTGCAGTTGGTGAGCAATGCATTTGTACCATTTTTAATCCTGAGATTGAGCCAGTTGACTGTCTTTGAACCCTCTGAGACATCCACAAGATGGATGAGGTGGATTGGCCAGGGTAAGTGCAGAGTTACAGGGATTATAGGGTAGGGCAGTGGGTCTAGGTCGGGTACACTTTGGAGCGTTGATGTGGATCTGTTGGGTTGAATGGTCTGCAGAGTGAAGAATCAGTGGAACATTGAATGGCACTGCCATCAGTGAATTCCCCCATTGTCATCACTTAGGGTAACCATTAACCAGAAACTGAACTAAACCAGCCAAATAAATTCTGTGGCTAGAAGAGCATTTCACTGTGACTAGTTTGTATCCTATCTCCAAATGGCTTTCCATTATCAGACACAAGTGAGTAGTATGATGGAATTTTCTCTGCTTGCCTGGAAGAGTGCAGCTCCAGCAATGCTTAAGCTTTGACATGTAGGACAAGACAGTCCACTTGATTGGCATCACCTCTACCGTCTTCAGTATTCAATTACTTCACCACAGATGTGCGGTGACAGCAGTGCGTACCATCTACATGACTCACTGCAGTAGCTCACTACGTCTCCTCTGGCAGCACCTTCCAAACCTGTGATCTCTACCATAGAAGGACAAGTGCAGCAGACGCATGGGAGCACCACCGCTTCTAAGTTTCGAGCCATATATGACCCTCACTTAGAACTATATCACTACTCCTTCACTCCAGCAAGATCAAAATCCTGAAACACTCTTTGTTTACAGCACTGCACCTTGAGGACTCCAGCAGTTCAAAAGAAGACAGCTCACCAGTACCATCTCTAGAGCAGTTAGGACTGCGTCGTTCTAACTAGTGCTGCCCACACCCCTGAACAGATTGAATAAGGCATTTTGATGTCAAGTTTCCCAAGGAGATATTAGGCCATGGGCAGGTAGTAGCCTTGTTATATTATCACTAGACCAGTAATCCAGACATCCAGGTAATGTTCCAGGGACCAGGTTCGAATCCTGCTGTAGCTCAAAGTAGAATTCGAATTCTGTAAAAATCTGAAATGAAGAGTCTAACGAAACTGTTTTTGTTTGTTGGAAAAACCCATCTGGTTCACTAATATCCTATACTGAAGGAAATCTGCCATTCTTACCTGGTCTAGCCTGCATGTGACTCCAGACCCACAGCAATGTGGTTGACTCTTAACAATCCTTCAGCCATCTACGGATGGACAATAAATGCTGGTGTAGCCAGCAATGTCCACATGCCATGAAAGAATTGAAAAAAGTGACCAAAGCTTGTTGGAAAGTACTTTTCAAGGAGCATTCTAAGGAGAAAAAGATGGGGCAAAGAGATTTACGAAGAGCGTTTCAGGGCTTTGGCAGCTAAAGGCATGGCTGCTGTTGATGGAACAATTAAAATCCAGAAATCGTAAGTTATCAAATTGGAGTGCAGAGAAATCAATGGTGTTTTAATTGTTAAAGTGAGGACTGCATATCCAAAAGTGAGGTGTTTGGCAAATGTCGTAAGAATTTCTATTGTTTTTTTTCTCCAAAAAAGATGTGCTTTTAAGAAGGTTTCTTGCGTTTGCTGTTTCTAGTAAAGTCTAAATTTGTTCTTTTTAAATACTATTTCTGGTATGAGTGATACCGAGCACAAGGAATTTTCATAGACATATTGACGATGATCCTTGACTGACGACAGCCCTCTCCTCCAGTCTCACACCGCACCCCCCCAAAAAAAAATCAAATCCTGTCCCTTTTTCCACCACCTCTGCCACTCCAAAGTATGTATCTCGGTGTATAATTTGGTAATATCTGTACTTCATCCATTTCTGAACTATTATTGGGTGCCCTTTTAATTCATTCCTACCATTTGAATCTTACTGTTCTGATGCAGGATTTATGTATAAATTTAAATCACCGGTACCATAAGCAATAGGAATAGGAGTACACCATTTGGCCCTTCATACATGATCCAACATTTTTCACGCCCACTTTCCTGCCTTCTCACCCTTGATTCCCCCACTGACCAAGAAATTATCGATCACAGCTTTAAATATACAGCGATCTGTGACATGGAATTTCAAAGATTCTTAACCCTCAGAAAAATAATTCCTCCTCACCTCAGTCTTAAATTGGGCACCCCTTAATCTGAGACCATGCCCCCAGTCCGAGACGCTCCCATGAGGGGCAACTCCCTCTCAGCATTTACCCTATCAAGGCCCTCAAGAATCTTTTCAATAAGATCATCTCTTATTCTTCTAATCTCTCTTGAGTAGGGCCCCAGCCTGTTGACTACCAGCACTCATCCTAGTGAACCTTCTTTGAACTGCCTCAAGTGAAACAACATATCCCCTTAAATAAGGGGACCAGAACGGCTCAGCTTTCCATAATATAAAATGGCAATAAGACTTCCCCCCCCCCCTTTATAATCCAAACCCCTTGAAATAAGAGCTAACATTCCATTAACTTTTCTGACTATCTGCTGTATCTGTGTGCTAGCTTTGTGTTTCATGCGTAATTATCCTAAAGTGCCTTTGTGTGCAGCTTTTTGCAGTTTGCCTCCATTTAAATACTACTGTTCTTTTGTTCTTCCTTTTAAAAGGAACAACTTTTCATTTTCCCCTATTAAACTCCGTTTCCTAAGTTTGATAACTAACTTAACCTGTACTTAATCTGTAAAGTGTCTCTTATACAAGCTGCCTTTATAACTATTTTAACATCATCGCAAATTCAGCTACAGTACATTTACTTCCTCCTACTACCTCATAACAGAATGAACTAGCAGCTATAGAAGTGTGCAGATTTTCCAAAACTTTGAGGTCTCCATGCTAAGATTTCGATAAGACCTAGTCATGTGAAAGGGATTTAATAGCTCAGAATATTTTTAGTAGGTGCCATCTTTAAAAGTGCTTTTCCAATAAAGCTTTTGGTAAATTGTTTCTCTACCTTTCCAGAAGTGTTGTTAAATGAATTGCAAGGAGTTTGTATTTAAATGTGTTAACTAGATAGTTGGCAGTCTGCAACAATCATTTATTTCACTTAACTGTTTTTCTAAAATAGTGTATTTTTTGAACATTAAATGGCTAACTTTCTCTTCAGGATGAATATGTCCAGCTTGTTACTGAATTACGAATGACTCGTGCTATTCAGCCTCAGATAAATGCATTTCTTCAAGGCTTCCATCTATTCATTCCACCCTCCCTCATTCAGCTTTTTGATGAATATGAGCTGGTAAGAACTCTAGTAAATACTGAACACTGAATGTTGGTGCTGGTTAATACTGTGTCTGTGACTGTAGAGATGGAAAATTGTAGAAATGGGGAATTATCAGATTTGAGCTGCTTTCTCAAGATGATTTGCAGAATTCCTATGATTTTGTTAGAAATAAGAAAAGTATTTTATAGTTAGGTCAGAATGCATGATAATACTGAACTTGCACTTTTTTTTTCTGATCTATATTGTGATCATTGGGATGATCAATATAATGTTGTTTCAGCTAATGTGGAAAGCAACAAATAAAGCCGCCTTGTAATTGCTCTCTGAAGAAACTAAACAGTTAAACACAATGTTATTAACGATATTGCATGGTAAAGTAGCACAACAATTAAATTACTGGGCGAGTAATCATAGGTCTGGGCTAATGAACCTAGGTTCTGAGCTGAGATTCCACATGGCCAGCTGAAAATTTCAAATTCTGTTGATGAAATAGATTTGGAGCAAAAAGCTGGTAATAATACAGGTGTCCACGAAACAAGTAGTTGTGTTTAAAAACTATTAGATTTGACAGTAGGCTGTCTTTGTTTATGCTGCAACATGAGGAGCAAGATTTCCTGCATGTTTACAGCATTAGTCAACACCTGCTTCAAGAAAACCACCATCATCTCAGTATCCAAGAAAGCACATGCAGTGTGCCTTAATGACTACTGCCCAGTGTCTGTGACCTCAATAACCATGAAATGCTTCGAGAGGCTGGTCATGACTCACATCAATTCCAGTCTCCCAGCCTGCCTCGATCCCCTACAATTTGACTGCTGACGTAACAGGTCCACAGTGGATGCCATATCCCTCACACTGCAGTCATCCCTGGAACATCTGGACAACAAGGACACCGACATCAGACCCTTGCTCATTGACTACAGCTCTGCTTTCAACACCATTGTCCCCTCTGATCTCAAAACTCCAAGACATTGGCCTCGGCTCCACCCCCTACAACTGGATCCTCAGCTTTCTAACCCACAGACTGCAATCAGTGAAGATTGGTAATTGCACCTACTCCACAGTAACAGTCAACACTGTAGCTCCCTCTCAAGGATGTGTTCTCAGCCCCAAACTGTATTCCCTGTGTGATGCAGAGATTGGTAATTTCTTAATCTTGCAAGAATTAAGGGCTATGGGGAGAGGGCAGGTAAGTGGAGTTGAAATGCCCATCAGCCAAGATTAAATGGCACAGTGGACTCGATGGGCCGAATGGCCTTACTTCCACTCCTATGTCTTATGGTCTGTACACCCACGACTGCGTTGCTAAATTCTGAATGAATGCCCTTGGCAAGTTCATTGATGACACCACCATGGTAGGACAGATATTCAACAATGAAGAGTCAAAATACAGAAGAGAGATAGAGGGCTTGGTGATGCGGTGTGATGAGAACAACATCTTTCTTGATGTTGGCAAAACTAAAGAACTGATCATTGACTTCAGAAAGAAGTGATGAGGCCATGCCTCTATCTACATCAATGGAACTGAGGTTGAGAGGGTGGATTGTGTCAAGTTCCTTGGTGTGATGATAACTGACAACTTGTCTTGGACTTCCCCAATAGATGTGATGGCCAAGAAGGCACATCAAACGCCTCTTCTTCCTCAGGAAATTTGGCATGTCCATAGGGACCCTCACCAACTTCTACAGATGCTCCATTCTGTCTGGGTGCATGATAGCCTGGTATGGCAACTGCTCTGCCCAGGACTGTACAAAACTACAAATGGTTGTGTACCTAGCCCAGAACATGACGGAAGCCAAACTTCCTTCCGTGGGCTCCATTTATACGGCTCATTGATGTTGGCAGCTTTTCCACAGCAAAGAACCATTGGGTCCTGATAATGATCTCCTATAACCTCTTCTGTCAGGCAGAGCATAGAACATAGAAAAGTACAGCACAGTACAGGCCCTTTGGCCCATGATGTGCCATGGATTAATCCTAATCCAAAAATAAAATAACCTAACCTACATTCCCCTCAATTTACAGCTGTCCATGTGCATGTTCAGCAGTCGCTTAAATGTCACTAATGACTGCTTCCACGACTACCACTGGCAAAGTATTCATGCGCTCACAGCTCGCTGGGTGAAGAACCTCCCTCTGACGTCTCCACTATACCTTCCTCCTAACACCGTAGAACTATGACCCCTCGTGGCAGTCAATCCTGCCCTGGGAAAAAGTCTCTGGTTATCAACTCTATCCATGCACCTCATTACCTTGTACACCTCGATTTAGGTCACCTCTCTTCCTCCTTCTCCCCAGAGAGAAAAGTCCGAGCTCAGTCAACCTCTCCTCATAAGACAAGCCCCCCAGTCCAGGCAACATCCTGGTAAACCTCCTTTGCACCCTCTCCAAAGCCTCCATCTTTCCTATAATAGGGCGACCAGAACTGGACACCATATTCCAAGTGTGGTCTCACCAGGGTTTTATAGAGCTGTAGCAAAACCTCGCAGCTCTTAAACTCGATCCCCCTGTTAATGAAAGCCAAAACACCATATGCATTCTTAACAATCTTATACACTTGGGTGGCGACTTTGAGGGAGTTATGCCCTTGAACACCAAGATTCCGCTGTTCCTCCACACAGCCGAGAATCCTGCCTTTCATCCTATATTCAGCATTTAAGTTCGACCTTCCAGAATGCATCACTTCGCATTTGTCCAAGTTGAACGCCATCTGCCATTTCTCAGCCCAGCTCTGCATGCTGTCAATGTCTCTCTGAAGACTGCAATAGCCCTCGATACTATCAACGGCACCTCCAACCTTTGTGTCATCAACAAACATACTAACCCACCCCTCGACCTCCTCATCCAAGTCATTTATAAAAACTACAAAGAGCAGAGCCCAAGAACAGAGCCCTGTGGGACACCACTCAGCACTGACCTCCAGGCAGAATACTCACCTTCTACAACCACTCTCTGCCTCCTGTCAGCCAACCAATTCTGAATGCAGACAGCCAAATCAGCCTGTATCCTATACCTCCTGACTTTATGAATGAGCCTGCCATGGGGAACCTTATCAAATGCCTTGCTGAAGTCCATCTACACCACATCCACTGCTCGACCCTCATCAAACTGTCTCATGACCTCCTCAAAACACTCTAAGATTTGTGGGGCATGACCTGCCCCTCTCAAAGCCATGCTGACTCTCTTTAATCATGCTATGCTTTTCCAAATAGTCATAAATCCAATCCCTCAGAATTCTTTCCAAAACCTTGCTGACCACAGACGTAAGACTGACTGGTCTGTAATTTCCAGGGATTTCCCTATTCCCTTTCTTGAAAAGAGGAACAACATTTGCCTCCCTCCAATCTTCCGGTACAACTCCCGTGGAGAGTGCGGAAGCAAAGATCTTTGCCAGCGGCTTAGCAACCTCCTTTCTCACTTCCTGGAGCAACCTAGGATAAATCTGGTCTGGCCCTGGGGACTTATCAATCTCAACGTTTGCCAAAATTTCCAGCACATAACTTCCTCAATCTTGATCTGTTCAAGCCTGTTTCCCTGCTCCTCAAAGTTCTCATTCACAACAAGGTCCCTTTCCTTAGTGAAAACTGAAGCGCAAAACTCATTTCGGGCTTCCCCTATCTGCTCAGACTCCACGCACTAGTTCCCTACGCTATCCGTGATCGGTCCTACCTTCTCCCTGATCATTCTCTTATTCCTCACGTGAGTAAAATGCCTTCGGGTTCTCCCTAATCCTTCCCGCCAAGCCTTTATCGTGCCCCCTCCTGGCCCTCCTCAGTCCACTTTTGAGCTGCTTCCAAGCAAGCCTGTAAGCCTCTAAAGCTGTGCTAGACCCTTGCTTCCTCCACCTTACGTAAGCTGCCTTTCTCTTTTTGACGAGAAGCACCTCTGTTCCCGTCGTCCAAGGCTCCTTAATCTTACCCCTTCTTACCTGTCTCGGAGGAACAAATTTTATGCATCACTCGCAACAACTGCTCCTTAAACCGTCTCCACATGTCTGTTGTGCCCTATCTGTGGAACAATTGCTCCCAATCTGTACTTCCCAACTCCTGCCTGATAGTGGCCCCGTGAGTTTCCTTTTCCCCAGTTAAATATCTTCCCCTGGTAACTGCTCCTTTCCCTCTCCATGGCTATGGTAAATGTGAGGCGGTTATGGTCACTGTCCCCAAAGTGTTCTCCCACCGCTAGATCTGACGCCTGTCCTGGCTCATTGCCGAGCACCAAATCCAAAATGGCCTCTCCCCTCGTCGGCCTGTCCACATACTGAGTAAGGAAACCCTCCTGAACACACCTGACAAAAACGGCTCCATCCAAACCATCTGCACTAAGGAGGTTCCAATCAATATTGGGAAAGTTGAAGTCACCCATAACAACAACCCTATTTCACTTTTCAACAATCTCCCAGCCTGTGAGCTCTTCGATCTCCCTACTGCTATTTGGGGATCTGTAGAAAACCCCCAATGAGGTGACTGCTCCCTTGCTGTTCCTAACTTCCACCCATACTGACTCAGTCGACAAAGCTCCCTCAGCAACCTTCAAGATAGAGAAGCTTGAACACATGCACCAGCAGGTTCAGGAACAGCTTCTTCCCAGCTGTTACACTGATGAATGGATTCCTTGGCCTTAATGCTGATATCACTAATGTTGATCTCACCTCGTGCCACGCCTTGTGCAATATAGCATGTATGCTTCTAAGTTTTTTTTGAGAACTTTTTGATCTTTACTTCTTTGCTTACTATGATTTGCCTGTACTGCTCATAAACAAAGCTTTTTCACTGTACTGTGATGCTCATGATAAATTTGTCAATCAATTGTTTGCTGGCTGCAGCAAAATCAACAAGTTGCCCTACGAAAGAATGTAAACAAAAGAACAGTGGAGCAATAGACCGTTCAGCCTTCTGAACATACTTCACAAGTTAATGAAACCGTTGCTGATCTTCTACTTGAACATTATTTTCTTTACTATCCCTGTTCCCCTTGATGTATCCACCATGCAAAAATCTATCAATCTTGGTCTTGAACATACTCAACAACTGAGCCTCCACAGTTCTTTGGGGTAGAAATCTCCAAAGTTCAGCTATCCCCAAGGATAAAAATTCCTCCCTTCTCTTGGTTCTAAATGGCCTCCTTATTTTAAGATTGTCTTCCCTGATTCTGAACTTTTCTGAGGTTACTTTTGATCTATATCACCCCCATGAGTCTTCCTAAATCTGCCTTGTTAATCCCCAGAAGAATTTTATATATTTAAATGAGATCTCTTCTCAGTGAATAACCGCCAAGTCGGCTTTATCCTTCACCCCTCCATCCATGGAATTCGTAATTTGCAACCTTGTTGCACTCCCCCTCTGGCAAGTATTTCTACTGTTGAGTAAAGATGCACCAAAACTGGACGCTGTTCTCCATTTGTCTAAACAAGGTTTTCTGTAATTGCAGTGAGATTTTTATGCTGCTTCAATCAAACCCTCTTTTATTAAAGGCAAGCATTCCATTGCCGCCTTAATTGGTTCACAGTACCTGCTTGACAACTTGCAGTAACTCATGACCCTCAAGGGATTCCAGTCCCTTTGAAATCCAGCGCCTTCCGATCTCACTTAAACTGTTCACTATGATTTTGTTTTTCCTATCAAAGTGGATAATGTCATATTACTCCGCATTGTGTTCCATCTGTCAAATTTTTTCCCATTCATTTAGGCTTGAAGCCTCCTTGCATCTCCTCAACTCCTACTGCCATCTAGTTTGTCATATCATACTTTGGACATACCATGCTTGATTTTTTTCCCCCCCATTTAAATCATTGATATTGATTGTGCCCAGGCATTCATCTTAATGGTACACCACTAGTTACGCCTGCCAACCTTAACATTACCCATTTATTCCTGCTGTATCTTTTGTACATTAACCACTTCTCAATCCATGCTTGTAATTCCTCCTATCTATTCTGCTAGTTACATCCTCCAGCAAGATTGTCAGATGTGATTTCCCATTCATAAATCCATGTTGATTTTGCCCAATCCTGCCATTATTTCCTAAGGTTCTGTAATATGACTTATGAAATGTTGGCGTTTTCTGTATGCCTGTTACATTAACAGTTAAGGTCTGCAGTCCTCTATTGACTCAGTCTCTCCTTAACTCAGTCTTATCTTCTACCTTCCAAACTACAGGAACTATTCCAAAGTTTGGAAAGTGCATCCACTGTTTCTACAGCTAATTCTTTATTGGGCTGAAAAGCGGGACATAACATTTATGCCACACCAAATATCAGATGATGCCCATCCCTGAGAATAATCTAACCATGATTTCTTGACACTCAATGATTTTGCCCTAAATATGGTGACTACAAAGGCAGGCCAGAGGTCAGGAACAAAAACAGAAGTTGCTGGAAAAGCTGAGCAGGTCTGACAGCATCTGTGAAGAAAATGCCAGAGTTAACCTTTCGAGTCTGGTGACCTTCCTCGGAACTGATGGTAGCTGGGAAAACATTAGTTTATATGCAGAAATAGGGAGGGGTATGGGGTAGAAGAGAGCTGTTAGATAGACAAAGGAGTTGTTAACTATCTGGCTAGAAGGGTGAATAGCTGTTGATGGGGACTGTGAGTGATTAATAATGGGTATTGTGTAATGGCAGGCTGTGTGATAACAAGGCTTGGAATGTAGGGTAGGGGACTAAGACACGGGAGAGTTTAGGCCCTAAAATTATTGAACAGGATTTTGAGTCCGGAGGCCTGCGGGGTACCTGAGCGGAAAATGAGGTGCTGCTCTTCCAGCTTGTGTTGAACTTCGCTGGAACATTGCAACAAGCCAGGGACAGAGATGTTGGCCAGGGAATGGAGTGTTGCATTAAAGTGGCAGGCAACAGGTAGCTCAAGATAACAAAGTGTGGAGCTGGATGAACACAGCAGGCCAAGCAGCATCTCGGGCACCTTTCGGGCCTAGATCCTTCATCAGAGAGGGGGATGGGGAGAGGGTTCTGGAATAAAATAGGGAGGGGGGGGGGTGGAGGCAGACTGAAGATGGTGAGAAAAGAAGATAGGTGGTGCAGTGGGAGAGAGATTCCCTGAGGTTGGTCCGGAGGGAGGAGGGTAACTTCTTCAGGTTAGGCATCCCTGTATCCCATTACCTCTGATACAATTTTAACCTATCAGAGGTAATGGGATACAGGGATGCCTAACCTGAAGAAGTTACCCTCCTCCCTCCGGACTAACCTCCAGGGAATCTCTCTCCCACTGCACCACCTATCTTCTTTTCTCACCATCTTCGGTCCGCCTCCACCACCCCCCTCCCTATTTTATTCCAGAACCCTCTCCCCATCCCCCTCTCTGAAGGGTCTAGGCCTGAAAGGTCAGCTTTGTGCTCCTGAGATGCTGCTTGGCAGGCCGTGTTCATCCAGCTTCACACTTTGTTATCATATATTTCCTGTGGCTGGGTCAAAAGCATTAACAGCGCTGTGGGAAATACCTACAACATATGGACTACAGCAGTTCAAGAAGGCTGCTCACGATCACCTTCTCAGTGACATCTAGGGATGGGCAATAAATGCTGGCCGACCAGCAGCTCCCATGTCCCTGAAGTGAATAACAAGAACATTGTCTGAAATGCAGAGTATCCGGTCTATGGATTTAAGTCCCATCAAATTTCTCTAGTACCTTCTTAAAAAAAAATCGCTAATACTTTGCAGCTTTTCATCCACACTCGACCATTTTTTATTTCTGATTTTTTTTAGCGTTTTCCCATAGTTTTTCTGCCACTTCCTTATTCCCCATTATAAACTGTCATAACGGACCCAAATTTGTTTCTGCTAGTTGTGCTAAGTTTGAAGCATGCTAATCATTTGAAATTCAAGTTTAATGTTTTCAGATCTCTGCAATTCAATTACAAGTTCTTGTATCTAGTTTATTTAGAACTTTTTATTAATGTATTATCTGCTCCCTGTGCAAAACATGCTTTTGACAATTCATAATCAAGGAATTTGAATAAATGAGTATCTCAACTTCCATTGAACTCTCACTTTGTTTGAATTATTGTCGTTTTTAAAAAAAACTAATAAAGGGATTTTAATAAAATGTTTCCCTACATTCACTATTTCCTGTAGGATTGGAAATGTCTATGCTGAAGGAGAAAATAGCAATCTTAACATTTAAATAACCCCATTTATTTTTCTAATTGGATTGGTGTATGTTGATTTGTGTTCTGTTGTTCTGGAGAATGGCTCCACATTTGAGTCCTCTGTAGATACATCTGTTTCTTTCAAACCCTTTTCTAGAGAGGAATGGTGAGGGATGATGAAGTGTCTGCTTATCTTCTGTTTGTAGTTAAATGATCTCAAAATCAAAGTCGTGTCTGTGAGAATTGATTTAAAAAAAAATCATTCTTCCGCTGCCTGGAGAGGAGGAAGGAACGGTTTTTGATTTCTGGCAAAAATGTGACTTCATATACAGAGTAACATGATTGATTCTTAACTGTATTATCAACACATTAGCTCCTGCATGCAATAAATTGGGATAAAACAAGGTTTTCATCTTTCTAGCACTAGATTAACAAATACAGGCACAGTGAAAGCTGTAGATGCGGATAATCTAGTTAGCCTCTAATTGAAATTAACTTTATTTTGCAACTAAATAAGTGTAGGTGAGCTTTTTGAATAGTGTTTAATTTTGGAACTTGTAGTTTGGCTGTTGAGCTCTTCACAATTTAATGAAACCGTTGCTGATCTGCTACTTGAACATTATTTTCTTTACTATCCCTGTTCCCCTTGATGTATCCACCGTGCAAAAATCTATCATTTGTGTACATTTAGGCTGTTAGGACTTTGAAATTGAAAACCCAATTTTCCTAATAATTAATTCATGTGAGTGTGCCGGCCTGTGGACAATTTTACCCCGATTAACTAAGATTAAAGGCTTTTCAGGACAATTGCAGTGGATCAAAACATTTGATGCAGATTCCTGGAGAACAGTGATACTGGAGACTCAAGAAAGAATGTCAGTTTGTAGTCAGTCTTAGATTTAAGTTAGAGTGACAAAAAAAAGATGAATAGCTTTGGGGATTTGATTGAACCAGGTGTGAAGAAGGGCTAGATGAATAGAAATAAAGCTATAATTGAAACAAAATAATAATTTCAATTGGAAATAAAATTGATATGCTTTTAAAAGTATTTATACTATCCATCTCTTTATCTATAGGAGTTGTTACTCTCTGGGATGCCAGAGATTGACGTGGCTGACTGGAAACGGAATACTGAATACACAAGTGGCTATGAAAAAGATGACCCAGTTATACAGGTATCATTAGTATCAGATAGAAAAATGGAAAACCTAAAAATCGAATCCAGTTGATGTATTCTTTAATTCTTAGGCATCAGTTTTATAACAATGCTAGAGCTTAGTCCTGATGGAAATAGCAGGACAAATTTATTCAAAGGATGTACACAATGCAAAACAAAATCTTTTCAATAACAAACAATCAATAAAACGCAAAAGTTTAGTTCACTGCTTAAAAAATAATCAAAATTTAATTCCAGAAGCCTTGCAAATCTTAGTTAACATTGTAATCGTACTTTGCCCTGCTGATTCGTGACATCAACTGAAGTTTTTTTGTCTCGTACATTGTCGCTCACTTGAGAAATAATTTAAGATGTTATTAGTTTTAGAAGAACCAAAGATAACTTTGGATATAGAAATGCATGAACAAATAACTTAACCATGCAATGGTATTTCTGATTTGTTGTAGATTATAGTGAAGTAATGTAGTGTTTACTATTATGTATAAATCACTAGAGGTAAAGGAATAATTTGACTATATTATAATATTGCAGCCTTGGTTGAATTCTAGTCAACAGTAGTCTGAATATTCAGTGTTCTGGGTTACAACATAATATGGTTTAGAACAGAATTAGAGTTAAAAAATTTAGTACTTACCCTGATTTCCAAGTATCTGAAAGCACTTTATGGGTAATGAACTACTTTCGAATTGTAGTCACTGTTTAGCAAAGTAGAATTCTCAATCTGTATTCGAAATATCAAAAATAGGTTTTGTGGTTAGACGATCTGTCAAATGGCCATGCACAACTTTGTGCTCTTCTGTAGACAGGCTGTTCTCATTTGTACGTACTCATGTGGTGTACTACTGTAGTGTCAACAGTAAATACTGCTGTCCAGCATCTGTTAGGACAAACAGATTAATGTTTCAGTCCTGCAGCTTTTTATGAAATCTGGAAAGCATTACAGTTCCAACAGTTGAAAGTGACAAACGAAAGGGAAGGCCTGTGATTGGATGGAAGACAGGTGTGATTTCAGCCAAAAGCAGAATGTGGTCTATTTGCAACATTTTGGGTCGTATTTCCACATTCGTGGTACTTTGCCTTTTTGGTATTATGGTGGTGCCCTGGTTGTAGTACTGGACTGCTAATCTAGAGGACACCAGTTTGAATACCACAACGGTCACTTGAGAATTTGAATATGAAAGCACATTATAGTATTAGTAAAAATGAGCATGTGAATAATGAGAAATTCTGCGCACAAATAATATTTTATCGTTGTTAATCTTCTGTTTTTCAAGTGGTTCTGGGACGTTGTTGAAGCACTAACTCAAGAAGAATGTGTTTTATTATTGCAGTTTGTTACAGGCAGGTAAGATGGGTCTCCGACCTGAAGGTTATAATGTATTTGAACATCTGCAGATTTGATTTGTATTGTTGGTGCAAAATACTACATTGGATTTATTCCTAATGTAATTATTTAAATTGCTGCAAATTAGACTTTGATACGGTGTTTTGTGTTTTACAATTTCACTAACTGCATCAGAAATTAATTTTAACAGGATAAAGAGATAGAGATTTGGAGCAGAGGAATATTTAGTTGGAGAGAACAGAGCAGTGAGATTGATTTTTGGACTGCTGTAGTAAAGAACTGATATGGAAATGATGGGATGAATGGTTTCCTCTTGTGCTGTAAATGTCTGCATTTCTCCCCTGCAGAATAGAATATCCTTTATTGTGACAAGTACCCGAGTACAGGAGTACAGTGAAAAGTTGACAGTATCCGCCATCTTAGGTACAAAGTACTGAGGTAGAGATCATTGATACAAAATTCAGAAATAAAGGGAAAAGAAAGGAACAAAAGTTACATAGCTGTCATTGTATAAGTTAGAAAAATGAGAACAAAATTGAAACGATAAGCATTAATCTTTCAGTAGATCTGTGCAAGGGCTTCCACATGTGGTCTGCCCATGCTTGCAAGCTGCTGACTGCTTGCATCAGTCCCCAGTCCCACGACAGTCCCACTCCGTACGGACCTCCTGCCCACTGGCTCTCCCAGCTCTGCTCTTGCCTCCAGCCCCCTCTACCTCAGGAGAGAAAACCATGTGGGGAAAAACAGGTAAAAAAAGAGAATAAAATGGAAAATAAACAGAAGGAGCAGAGGAGAACTCTGATTTGGAGCATTCTACTCTGTTGCCATCTTGACCAGTAGGTCTATTATATAGCTCTTACTGTATTTCTCCAGTTGTGTACATCTGGAGATTTGGTACAGGACACTAGGTGAAATGCGGGAATGGGGAATGAAACATAGAACTGTACAGCCCAGGAACAGGCCCTTCATCTCATGATATTGTCGCAAACATGATGCCAAATTAAACTAATCCCTTCTGCCTGCCCTTGATTCATATCCCTCCATTGTTTGCATATTCACATGCGTAGCTAAAAGTCTCTTAAATGCCCCTGCTGTAATTGCCTCCACCACCCCACCCCAAACAGCCTGCTCCACCCTTCTACCACACTCGGGAAAAAGACACAAACTTGCCTGTCACTTTGAACTTTCCCCCTACACCTGAAGCGCTTGCCCACCTAGTTTTAGACATTTCAACTCTTGGGGGAAAGGAATTCTGACTGTCACCCCTACTTAGTGTTAGTGATTTCTATCAAGTCTCCCCTCAGCCTCCACTGCTCCAGGAAAAAAAAGCACAAGTTTTTCTAGCCTCTCCTCATAGTTTATACCCTCTAATCCAGACAGCATTCTGGGGGAAACCTCTTCTGCACCCTCTCCAAGGCCTCCTCATCCTTCCAGTAATGTGGCAACCAAAATTGAATGCAGACCTCTAAACATGGCCTAACTAAAGTCTTTTAAATCTGTGACATGACATCCTGACTCTTGTACTCCATTCCCTTACCAATAAACGCAAGCATGTCATACACCACCTTTACCATCTTACCTACTTGCATGGTCACTTTTCAGGATCTGTGGACTTGAACCCCATGATCCCTCTGCGTACCAGTACTATTCAGGGTCAACCTTCTACACTATCCACAACTCCACCGATCTTTGTATTGTCTGCAAACTTACTAACCCACACGTCTACATTTTCATCCAAGTTATTTACAAATATCACAAACAGCAGAGGTCCCAGTATGGATCCCTGTGGAACATATCTAGTCATGGACCTCCAGCCTAAAAAAAATTCCCCACTGCCTCTCTGCCTTCTATGGGCAAGCCAATTCTGAACCCACTCAGCCAAGTCACCATGGATCCTACCCATCTGAATCTTTTGGATGAGCCTGCCATGAGGAACCTTGTCGAAAACCTTATTAACTTCCATATAGACAACATTCACTGCTCCACCCTCATTGATCACCTCTGTCATCTTGAAAGGTTCAGTCATTGGTAAGATGTGACCTGCCCTGCACAAAGCCATGCTGTCTGACCCTAAATTAGGCCATGTTTTACCAAATATGCATAAACCCTGTTCTGAAGAATTCACTCCCAATAGCTTCCTAACCACCGATATGAGACTCGTTAGTCTATATCTCCCCGGATTATCCCTATTTCCCCTCTTGAATAGAGGAACAACATTAGCTACTCGCCAGCCCTCTGGGACCTGTCCAGTGGCTAATAAGGATAGAAAGATCTTGGTGAAGGCCTCACTAATCTCGTCTCTTGCCTCTCTCCATACCCTATGGTAGATAGCTTTGGGACCTGGGGACTTATCCACCTTAATACTTTTCAAGAGACCCAGTACCACTTCTTTCTTAATCTCAAAATGCCCAAGCATATTAGCATGTTCACACAAATCTCCTCATTCTCCATATCCTTTTCCTGGGTGGATACTGACACAAAGTACTCATTTAGAATTTCATCCACATCCTCTGCTTCCAGGCACAAGTTCCATCCTTTATCCTTGAATGTTCCTGTTTTTTCCTGACTCATCCTGTTGTTTTTAATATATCGAGAGAAAGTCTTGGGATTCTATTGAACCTTACTTGCCAAATTCATTTCATGACCCCTTATTGCTTTCTTACTTCCCTGCTTGAGCTGTTAGCTGCTTTCTTTATATTCCTCACGAGCCCTATTCAGCTTCCTAAACCTTATGTATGCTTTTTTTTCCCCCTCTTGACTAAATTCATAACCTCTCATCAAGGGCTCCCTTACCTTGACGTCCTTATCCTTCCTCCTTACTGGTACGTGCTGGTCCTGAACACTCATTAGCAGGTCTTTAAACAATTCCCACATGTTAAATAAAAGCCAAACGAACTGTGGATGCTGTAAATCAGGAACAAAAACAGAAGTTGCTGGAAAAGCTCAGCAGAGGAAGGGTCACCAGACATGCTGCCAGACCTGCTGAGCTTTTCCAGCAGCTTCTGTTTTGGTTTCCTAACGTCAAATGTGGACTTGCCTGACAACTGCTCCTCCTAATTAACAGTCCCTAGCTCCTGCCTAACACTGATGCAATTTACCCACCATCAATTTAGTACCTTGCCACAAAGTCTTGACTTATCCTTCTTCATAGCCGTCTTAAAATTTAAGGAGTTAGAGACAAAAAACAAATCTGCAGCTGCTGGAATCCACAGTACACAAACGACAGCCTGGTAGAACATGGCAGGCCAGACAACATCTGGAGGAAAGGAGAAGACAACTTAAGGAGCAGTGATCACTATTTCCAAAATGCTCTCCCACTGAAAGGTCAGTCACCTGGCCAGGTTCATTAGCCAGTACAAGGTCCAATATGTCTTCCCCCCGCCCTAGTTGGGCTATCCTCATACCGTTTCACGAAGCCCTCTTGGATGCTCATAATAAATTCTGTCCTGTTTAAGCCTCATGCTTTAAGGGAGCCCCAGTCAATATTGGGGAAGTTCAAGCCACCCAAAATGACAACCCTGTGTTAATGTATCTTTCTATAATCTACATATTTGTTCCTCAATGTCTTGGTGGCTGTTGTGAGGCCTGTAGTATAATGCTATCAGTGATTGCACCCTTCTTATTTTTGAGCTCTGCTCATATTATCTCAGTGGGTGAGCCCTCTAGTTTGTCTGGTTGCAGACGTCATGTGTTTATTTACCTGTCTCTTGCCTGTCCCTGCTTTCTGATTTACTGGTCCTGACATGTACCTTCCCCTCAATTCCTCCACTTGCTGACCTATTGCTGTGGTTCCCAGCCCCTGCTGCTCTAGTTTACACTCTCCCGAATAGCACTAGCGTACCTCGCTGTGAGGTTATTGGTTCCCCGCCCAGTTTACTTGCAACCCATTCCTCTTGTACAGGTCACCCCTGCCCTCTGCACTAGATCCTTAGCCATGCATTAATTTCTCCGCTGTTTCTATTCCTTGCCTCACCAGCACATGGTACTGGTAGTGACCCAGAGATGACTACCTTCCAGGTCCTTTTTTTTTAACCTCTTTATTAACTCCCTATGCTCACTCCACAGGACCTCATCCCTCTTGCTACCAACAACATAGGTAGAAATGTGCACCACTGCCTTGAGCTGCTCACCCTCCCTCTTAAGAATTTTCTGCAATTGCTCAGAGATATCCTTGACCCTGGCACCAGAGAGGCAACACACCATCCTGGAGTCTCGAACACAGCCACAGAAATGCCTGTCCGTACCCTTAACTAGTGAGTTTCCTACCACTGTCACTCTCTTGGATCTTACCTGGCCTGCTCCAAAGCAGAGTCCATTGTAGAGCCACAGCCCTGGCTGCTGTTGCTATACTCCCCTGTGTCCCAGCAGTATCCAAAATAGTATACCTGTTAAAGGGGAATAGCCAGAGGAGACTCCTGCAGTACCTGCCTCCCTCCCATGGCAGCCGCCCATCTGCCTGACTGAACCTGTGGTGTCACCATTTCTCTGTAACTAGTGTCTGTCACACTGTGTCTCTCTGTCTGCCCCCTGTGTGCTCCCTTGTGTGTCTAACAACCACTCCAACTGAATGACATGGTCTAAGGAACTGCAACCAGTCACACTTCCTGCAGGCATAGTAGCCAGGGACACTAGACTGCTCCCTAATCTCCCACATCTGGCAGGAAGAGCAGACCACTGCCCTAAGTGCTATCACTGCCCCTTTACAGTAAGGAAGATTTTTTAAAAAATTACCTTGCTTGCCTTACTCACTACAGCCCAGTATTCAACTAAGCCCACCCTCGTATCAACCAGCAGCACTAACTGGTTACTTAAATTTCAGTGCAATTTTTACAAACAGATCAAACATCCTCTAGGCTACAACAAACTTCCTATCAGCTTGTCTCAATCTCTGTCACCTCCTGTGTTTTGGTTAGAGGAGGTGGGAAGGATGGAAACACTACAGTGATGTAATGCTTGGGGGCTCACCGTTCCTTGACACCTGCTTCTTCTTCCTCACTCCGCTGATCAGTCATGGTGACTGAGCCGACTTCTCCCAGAATGCTCCCTGGCAAAGTCTCCCTGCCATTCTCCATTGGATGTTCACTTGTATCATTATAGTTGGATTAAATTTAGCATTTTTATTTATGTATGTAGCACCTTTTTAACACAGTAAAACTACCCAAAGTATATCACTGGAGTGTTAATAATCAAAATTTTGCTGCTGAGGATCATGAGATTGTAAGATGGAAGACCAGAAGCTGGCACAAAGTGATTAGTTTCAAGGAGCACCATAAAGGAAGAAATGGTGGAGAGATTTAGGAAAATAATTCTAGGGCTTCAGGCCTAGACAGCTAAACACAAGATAGCAATGGCACAGTGATCAAGAATCAGTAATTTCTTTGCCTAGTAAGGGGAAGAAGTCTTGTTGAAGCTGATTTATTATGAGTAACAGCATTAGAAGTCCATTTTGTTATGAAGCTTTAACTGGGAAAGATGATGTTCGAATTATCAGGATTGTTTTATAATTTCAGAAGGCTGTCACTTAACATCTTTTCGGTGCCCGTTAATATTTCTGTTGGAGTGAAAAGCTATTGTCCTATCTGTTGGTATTGACTTTGAGATAACAGCATGGAGCTGGAGGAACGCACCAGGCCGGGCAGCATCTGAGGAGCAGGAAAGTTGCCGTTTTCAAGTTGGGATCCTTCTGCAGAAGAAACAAAGAAGGGTCCTGACGCAAAATGTCAACTTTTCAGCACTTCTGATGCTGCCTGGCCTGCTATCTTCCTCCAGCTCCACACTGTTATTTCTGACTCCAGCATTGATAGTTCTTGCTATTGCTATTGACTTTGAAACCTATATTTGGAAATTGAAAGAATAGAGCTCATCACTGTTCATCAGTAATCAGGATAATGAAATTTGACACTCTAAATTGAAGTGACAAGTTTATATTAATTTATTGTATACTTGAATGCTCTGTTATGACAGCGTTAGGCATTTATTTACTGAAAATATTGATGGATTTCTATCTTTGTATTCTCCAAAGCTCTAGGGTCCCACATGGTGGCTTCGCATATCTCATGGGTGGCAGTGGATTGCAGAAATTCACAATAGCTGCTGTACCGTACACTTCAAACCTCTTACCAACATCCAGTACCTGGTATGTAAACTCACATGTAAGACAAAACCTAGCAAGCATTTATGTAAACTGAGGTGAGGCAAAGCAAAGACTTTCTTTAATTCCATCTGTTATAAAATGAAATAACAGAAATACCTCATGCAGTTTCATCCAATGTTTTGACTTTCATAAGATTTCAGCCTTTAAAATACAATGAAGGAAGATAAATGCAAACAACAGAACTAATGCAAATATGGTAGATCCACATCACAAAGTAGTGGATAATATACTGGAAGTTCTCTGGTCATGCAGCAGTGTCTGCAGCTAAACTACCTTCCAAGTTCCATCAGGAAATGAAACATTCAACTGTATTTTCATTTAGTTGGCAGCTTTAGCATCCTTTAAACATGTTTCTATCTACTTTGAGTAATCTAAGTATTTTATTGGCCACGTCAACTGTCACATGGTCAAAGAAGTCAATATTACTTATACTTATGGTATCTGTAGAATGCAGATTATTTAAATATCTTCAGATCAGGTTAACAAATATTGCATGATATGCAAGTCTTGAGGTTTATTTTGGTTCAGGGTAGAATGTTTTAGGGTATTTAGATCATGCCATTCAGTCAGTTCTTACAAGTTTAAGTTGGAATCCTGAACTCTCTCGAGATATTTCAGGGAACTATGGACACCTTTACAACTTTGAATATCTCACCAAGTGAGGATCATGTACAGAGAGAAATTCTGGAACTGAAAGTAGAAAATAAGCATTTGGAGAGCATGAACAGAATTTCTTTTATACATATTTAGTTATTTAAATAATATATCTATAAATTATTTTATATAGTAAAATATTAGTACTTCATGGATGTGGGTTTGCTCGCTGAGCTGGAAGGTTAGTTTTCAGACGTTTCGTCACCATTCTCAGTAACATCATCAGTGAACCTACGACGCGCTAGTGTTATGTCCCGCTTTCTATTTATCTGGTTAGGTTTCCTTGGGTTGGTGATGTCATTTCCTGTTCTTTTTCTCAGGGGTTGGTAGATTGGCTCCAAATCAATGTGTTTGTTGATGGAGTTCCAGTTGGAATGCCATGCTTCTAGGAATTCTCGTGCATGTCTCTGTTTGGCTTGTCCCAGGATGGATGTGTTGTCCCAATCAAAGTGGTGTCCTTCCTTATCTGTATGTAAGGATACGAGTGATAGTGGGTCATGTCGTTTTGTGGCTAGTCACCAGAATACATGAACATCAACTAGCCACAAAACAACATGACCCATTATCACTCGTATCCTTACATACAGATAAGGAAGGACACCACTTGATTGGGACAACACATCCATCCTGGGACAAGCCAAACAGAGACATGCACGAGAATTCCTAGAAGCATGGCATTCCAACTGGAACTCCATCAACAAACACATTGATTTGGAGCCAATCTACCAACCCCTGAGAAAAAGAACAGGAAATGACATCACCAATGCAGGAAATGACCACCAACCCAAGGAAAGCTAACCAGATAAATAGAAAGTGGGACATAACACCAGTGCTTTTTTGGAGGCTCACTGATGATGTTACCTAGAATGGTGACGAAACGTCTAAAAACTAACCTTCCAGCTCAGCGAGCAAACTCACACCCAGAACTTCAACCTGAGCTACAAATCTTCTCAAAACTCATTAGTACTTCATATAAAAAAACTAAAGTATTAACATTTTACACTTCTTTAAAATTAATAAACCAGCTTGCCATCTTTGGGCATTTGGATGTATGCAAATTGCAGTCAAAACAATGCAACAATATATTGATCAAACATTGACTTTTTGAGTCAAGGGTATTAGGGATCGTTTTCTAAATTTGCATGACTCTAAGGAGCATCTTCCACCATTTGAGCATTCCATAAATTTTGAGTACTGTGTGCACATTTTTGATAAAAGGTAATGACTAGAGATTTGATTCATTTTGTGACTTGACTTCCTTCATTGTTATGGTATAGCATGACTGAGACCATGCACACGTGCTATAACTTACATGCTGTGTTTTGTTAGATTAATTGGTCTAAATTAGTTCTTTTACAGATTAATGTATTGTGACTGTAATAATGATGCTTACGGTACCTCAATGTTTTTCAGCATCAACATGTTAAAATTGCCAGAATATCCCAGCAAAGAGAACCTGAAGGATCGAATTCTTGTTGCATTACACTGTGGGAGCTATGGTTACACAATGGCATAAAGAAGGCTGAAAGTTGAAAATGGCTCCTGAAGAGACCTTCACTGCTTAAATGTTTTAAGTAATGTTTCTGATTTTGAAGAACTCCCCCTAAATTCATATGCAAATTTCTGTGGTAGCAAATCTGTATATGCATGTTAGTACTCGTGTAAAGCATTATGCCTGTGTGTGTACTTTAGCAATCTACGTTTTTTAAAGATGTTATGTTTTGGTACAATTAATTACGTATTTGTGATGAACTGTAGAAATTTTGCTGCACATTGCCAAACATTTGGCGTTATGAAATTGAAAGTGCCATGCCTGCAGGTGTACTCTGTACGCTTTAATCGGTGGCTGGGGTATACAAGTTCTATTGCCAAGCTTCATGCGTTAATAATAGGGAAGGAAAAATGAGAGAAAGTCAAGATCTCATTGTATTTTTTGTAAGATAGGTATCAGACATTCTATATTTTTTGTGAAGATATAAAGTTTAGTTTATTACTCAGACTTCACAATTTAACATCATTGAAATGAAGGGCATTGTCAGTCAAAATTACAGATTATATTGTATAGTTCACCCTAACAGCCAAATTACTTTGCAGCATTTCCTCTGCAATATCAGCTATTTAGTGACTAAAGTTTCATATTATGTATTTGTACATTGTGAAAATTATGCATTGTATATATTGCTTGAAGTTCTGTATATTTGTATTTGTAGGATATGATGCACCTGCTCATGTATCTTCCTGTTGTGCATGTCTTTTTTAAACTATTAAATTTTTTAAAGAATTAAGTCTTTTTACTTAATGCAAATAAGATAATATTACTGTGATAGTCTAATATATTAGAATAAAGTCGTAAAACCTGTTGTTGAGTGGCTTCTGCTCTGGGGCTCCCTCTCGATTTATTTGCTTCTCCATCTTTTTGTAATTAAGAACACAGGACATAATAGATTTTGCAGTGGGTCAGATTCCAAAATGATTTTTGCTCATTAGATTATTGACTAATCATGATGATTGAATCTGATGTTAAGTTTGGAAAGAGAAATAGAACTGCAAACTACGATTGTAAATTTGGATTAATAGATGACTACACACTGGTCAATTGCAGTGTAGTAAAATCGTAGGTGAACGTTGGAAGTTCAAAAAAAGCCTGAAACTTTAATAGAACTGATATATATCCCTATGGAGTAAAATGTCTCCTCACCAAATAAAACAGCCATGCTTGACAAATGAAGTGTGATGAGGTTAAACTAAAGGAAAAAGCGCAGAGAATAAATCCAGAGACAAGGATAAATGTGAAGAATAGCCTTGGAAGACAAACTGTAAAAAAAAAAAAGGGTATATTATGGGTCACAATGTATGGTTGAAGAACAATAATAGATGTTTTGATGATCTTTTTAAAACATTTGCAGATTACCTTGCAAACGAAAACAAGGAAACAGTAGTTGAAGCCTTCACAGAAGAGGATAAGATAGCAGATATGGTAAGAAAACTAATCACAAAGTAATAAATCCAAAATCCAAGTAAAGAAGGAAAATAATGAGGAAACAATGCCACCAGAGACTGTCAAATCCACAGAACCTGATGGCTTTAAAGGAATGGCAACTTCAATTACTTCACCTGCAGCTTTCCAAAGCATGCTTGATCCCGTAAGGTTGAAAATTTGGAAAATGTGACTGTTATTTAAAGTGACAGCAAGAATCCAGTAAGATGTTTGAATCTATGAGCAAATTGACTAAGCATATGGAGAAATTCGAGTGGATTAGAGAGAGCCAATAAAAATTTCCAAAGAGTAAGGCATGCCTAACAAATAGTAGAGAAATTTTGAGAAAAGTACTAAACCGTAAATAAAAGGACCAAAGTAAGGGTTGAGCTTAAAATGTTTGGGAAGACTTGTAGCCCATGTTGGATGGAGTTGTTGATTTGTTCACTGAGCTGGTAGATGTTTCGTCACCATACTAGGTAACATCATCATCAGTGTGCCTCTGTAGAGGTGTTGTCAGTCTGTCCTGCATGTTATGGTGCAGAGATTTTTTTTTCTGAGAGGGTTATGAACCTTTGCAATTCTATATGGCAGATGCTCAGCCTTAGTGTATGTTTGTTAGAAATTGATTTATAGAATTCAATGATGGAGTAAATTATTGGAATAGGTGAGTCGTTGAAGTGTTTGTCCAGCTGTGAATGAATTAAAGGGCATGATAGACTTGACAGACTGAAATGTCTAATCCTGTTCTGAAAATCCTAGAAGATAAGAGAAAGCTGTTAGGGCTAATTTATGACTTTCAGAAGATACTTACTAAGGCTCCACATTAATAGTTTCTGATGCTTATGAGAAAATTTTTATTCTTAATGTTGAGGAAAGAATATCTAGTTTTTCTTCCCTTTAAGGTTCCAATGATGAGATTATTACTTTATTTCTGTACATTTTTGCCTCATTAATACCCCAACTGACCTCATTTAAATGTCACTCGCAGTTGTCTTCTCTCAAAGTTAGATGATAATTCTCAACTTTGAAGGAGTTGTTAGTGTGGCAGCTCACTACTTGCTTCTCTGGCTTCCATTCACCAGTATCTCATTGTGTATCCCATGGACATTCTCTTCTATCCTGTGTTCACTGAAGTTGGCATCAGCATGTAATCTTCCTCCTCACGTTCGCATTGCTGAGTTCAGTCTGACTCAAAATCCACTTCAGTCCTTCAGAACTTTACTTTGGAGTTCAGTGACCCCTTTTGACTTTAAGGCTCTTGCCACGTTGCATTGCATACTGGGACGCAGCCAACTCATGCATCTTTTGGATCGTGGCTTCATTTCGCAGTGCTGATTTATATCACACTGGGAGGTTAAACACCTCCATGGATTGCATTGCATTTTAGCCAAAAGAGTTGTTGAATAGAATGAGGTGGGTGACAATTTTTGAGTGTAAATGCTGCCTCAAATAAGCAAGTTGATGATTCATGAGTATGGTGAAGTTTGTGTGAGGTAATAGAGAGAACATAGGGGCAGTGCAAAAGATCATTGATTTATTACCTACACTACTGTGCATTCCATCTGGCCCTGGAAGCGGCAGTGACCTGAGCTGCTGTCTGTGGCCAGGTTGGCTGTGTTTGGTGCCTTGTACTTTCTTGTGGTCTGCCAGTTATAGAATTACCTTCTCAACCACTCTGTCCACAGGACTTCTATGATATAGCATCTGCCATCAAAAGTAATATTCTAAAAGTGGGAAAACCCTGTTGCTTACAGTCTTTGCCATCACTGGCAAATTTATGTGGTAAGCAGAAAGTTAGAGTTGAAATAATTGATAATGAACTTGAATGAGAAAGATGTGATTTGTATATCCAATAATGAATGATAGAATTGGGTGTCAAAGATTATATATTTTTAATCAATGGCTTGTGACTGTAGAGTGAACCAGTAAACTGATGTTGCAAGCAGTTGGCAGCATAAAAAGTCGTGCTGGTTTTAGTATAAAATTAAAGACAAAGCTATCAGGGTAGACTTCTGTGCAAGTAAATTTAGGGCCATACCCTTTGAATAATTTTTCAAATGATGAAAATCAAGGAATGGTAGTGGTGCAAAGAGATTTACCGGCATGTGCATATAGGCCATGAAAATCTAAATGACAAGACAAGCTGAAGGAACATGATCCTCATGTTTGGGGAACAGGAGCATAAGGGAGAAAATATGTTTCAGCTGTTTTTTCAAATACAAAACAAATTTGGTGGACCAAATTTGAAAGATTGTGTGCAGTTTTGGGCACTGCACCCTTTTGAAGATGATATCAGCCTTGGTAGGAATGCTGCACCAATTCAACAAAATATTACAAGTGCTATACAAGTTAAATTATATTAAGAAAAGGCTCCACCTTACCTGAAAAATTTCGATTTTTAGAATTTTAAAAGAAATGCTTTCAGTAGTTGGGAGAGCGTAGGATAACATCGGCCTTTCAGGAGAGAAAGATTGGGGAAAATTTCTTTGTAGAAAGGGTGATAAAAATGCATACTCCTTGCACAAAAAATACTGTGCCAGCTTGATAAATAAACTGAACTTGAAGTTGTTCCTAGCCATGAATAATGAAGGATGTAAGCCAAGACAAATAATTGGATTTAGAATACAGATACGTTGCACCCCTATTCCTATGCTCCTAATACTTCTCTCATTCTCCTTTCATCTTTCAGACAACTTTTACCCACACTGTCTTATTTTCTCTATGTTCGTTTTTGTGGCCCCTCAAGGTATTCTTTTATGTTAAAGATGCTATAGAAAGGTGAATTATTTTCAGAAGTTGCATTTGCAAAAGAATGGACAATGTGTAGCTTATAAACATTGAGCTATCACAACAAAGGCACAGATTGTATTCCCGTGCTGTGTTACGAAATCTGGTAATAGATTCACTTTACCAATAAATATGCAACAAAATAGAAAAGACTAGAAATTTACAGAAAACAGTGTCAAAATCAAATCATAGTATCTGTGTTTATTGCATTAAATCTATAATTCACTGTCAGAGAATTCTTTGATAAGCCACAAATATTCACTCGGTGTGTTATGCTTTCTCAGATAATATGTCATGATTCAAAACTTGCTTCCCAAAAAGAAATTTCAGCAATTTATTTGGTTCAGAGTCAATCCTGTTGTAGGATGAGTCGAAATAATTAGAAACCCTGAAGGGACAAAGCTATATGAAGATTGGAATTAATTTCCCAATGCTGGTACCATTTTAACATGAAATATTCATCAGTTGGGATGAAGTTCATTTTGGTGATGCAAATAGAGGATTGGTGGAATTTCTATTTGTTATACACCCTACTTGTTATCATGTTAAAAAATTATACTAAATTTGACCGATATAATTTCTCCTTCACGAAGTCATACTGACTCTACTTGATTGCATTATGTACTTTTAAATGGTTGCCTTCTGCGTGTTCCTGACCAGAACAGCCTTTAGTCTATCCCTAGGTAGCATAACTGCTCTTAATCTCATTTACAGGTGTGAACCTTTTGCACTGCTCCCAATAATTCTCTCAACCCTCCTCTTGCTTTCAATTTACCTTCAAATACACATGGATCCAGATGGGTTAATATTGAAGACTGTCATTAGCAGCAACCATTATGGAGGTGTGATATGGACTTGGTGAGCAGACCAGCTCAGGATCTCGAAAGACAGTGTCCTCACATAGACACTTAGAGACTTTGAGGAGCACTATCAATTTAATGTAGCCTGAAACGAGTTGCTAACATGGAATGTTGTTCAATACAAAAGTATTTTCTGGGAAGTGATTTTCTTCCACCATATTAAACCAAGCTTGGCACTACAAATGTTGCCCACAGAAACAGAGGAAGCATAAGTAGGTCATTTTCTGGTCGGTAAGATATAATGGATGGTGTACCTCAAAGGTCGGATCTATTCACAATCTCAATAACTTTGATGAGACCAAATGAATGGTTATTAAATTTGCTGATTGTACAATGATTTGTTTGAAGCTAAGTTGTGAAGAAGACATGAGCCTGCAACAAGATTTTGATAGGTTAGTTGAGTGGATGAATGATTTGTACAGAATAATGTAAGAAAATGTGATGCTGTTCACTTTGACAGGAAGAATAAAAAGTGGCATATTATTTAAATGGAGGGCGATCACTGGACTCGTAAGAGACTTATGTGACTGTCTAGTATGAAAATCACAGTTTGCATGGAAGCAAATGGAATGTTGATGCTTATTCAAGGAGATGTGGAATATAAAAGTAGCAATGTTTTTCTATAGTTGTGATGGGCATTGGTTAGACCACATCTGGAGTACTGTGTACAGATTTGGTGAAGAAAGAACATATTCACATTCAAAGCAGTTAAGGGAAGGTTCACTTGACTGATTTCTGTAGGAGGATAGACTGAACAGGCCCCCTATTCATTGGAGTTTATTATAGCACCTCAAAGTGCTAAAAGGCCATTCAACTAATCAATTCTGTACCAGTGCTCCAGAGAACATCCCACCCAGACACCCCCCCCCCCCGCCCCACCTAATCCCAATAATCCCACAAAGAGTTTGGACTAATCCACCCACCCTGCACATCATAGGGCAATTTAACATGGCCAATCCACCAACCTCTACATCTTTGGACTATAGCAAGAAACTGGAGCACTCGGAGGAAACCCATGCAGACACGAGGCGAATGTGCAAACTCCATTCAGACTGCCACCCAAGGGTGGAATCAAACCTGGGTCCTTGATGCTGTGAGGCAGCAGTGCGAGCCACTGGGCCACCATGGTGCCCTGTTTACCAGAATAAATGGTCTTATCCTTATCTCATTGAGACTCACAAGATAATGAAAGAACTTGGCAGGGTAGATGCTGAAAAAGGATTTTCCCCTTGGAAGAAAGACTGGAATTTGCTGACACAATTAAGAATAAGGAGCATTGTATTGAAGACAGAAATTAGGAGAATTGTTTTCTCTCAGATGGCTATAAGTCTTTGGAACTCTCCCACTTTAAAGAGGTGGTGGAAGAGCCATTGAATATTTTTGATGCACAGTACGATTTGTTCTTGATTAAATTATCAAGGGAGTCAAATGATATCAGAAGTAGGAGAGACAGTTAAGTTAGGGTGAGACTCACATCTTATCAAACAGTGGAGTAGTCCTGAGGCAATCAAAAAGCCACTTCCGGCTCCTAATAGTTTTAAATAATACTTTGAGCTGTATTTTCATTGTGATATTTTCCTTACGTTCTCCTCTTTACCAGTTTCTTTATGGGTTTGCAAACATTGATCTGGAGTTACTCATCTTTGTGAGACAATTAACAGTCATCA
Source organism: Stegostoma tigrinum (assembly GCF_030684315.1). NCBI lineage: Eukaryota > Metazoa > Chordata > Chondrichthyes > Orectolobiformes > Stegostomatidae > Stegostoma > Stegostoma tigrinum. The sequence goes on from NC_081357.1 coordinate 30,380,673, forward strand.
GCTATAATTGCAGTTGCTTTCAACTTAGAAACTTTTCATCTCTTGGTTAGAAACTTATCCTAAAGGAAAGCTATTTTCAAATTTTTCCCAAAATAATACTCATATAAGACTTTGAAAATCTTACTCAATCTTCATAGTCCTTTGGACCTATTTAATAGATTTTGCTTTTCTCTAACAAATTCCATAACAATCTGATACTGTTTCTTTGGATCTAAATGTTTTTGTGTAAGCTTCTGGCGCTGACTCGTACATATTAAAAATAGCATTTTTTACTTTGCCATAATTATTAGACTGCATTCCTGAAAATGGTGAACACATTTCCGATACTTTCCCTGTGCACATGCTTTGCAATAAGAACACCTAACTTTCTCCTAGTTTTTGTAACTGTTGTTTGAGAAATTTGATACATCAAATACATTTTAACTCCCTCCTCATTGAATTTGAGCACCAGGGGAGTCTTTCCGGCCCTTGAATGACATAGACAATGGTGAGAAAGTTCGAAAAAAGTCATGAGAGATCAGGATTTTTGACATCAAGAGCAAGATGTCCCATTCTCTAACTAAGTGAACGGCACGACAGGAATCTTACTTGTAAGCAGCAAGAGGCCTATTTTCATGCATTAACTTCTCTTTGTTAGTTAATCTTGCCTTACTGACAGATGGAGATGTACAATTGCAACTTGGGAATGTGGTAAAGATTGTAATTGACAGGAAGGACAACCAAGAAGGGAAAATGAAAATTTGCGCAGTGGGAATGGGATGGCTGGGGTGGGGGTGGGGAGGGTTTATCAATACTAAGAGTCTGTGACTCATTCTAGGAAGCACAGCCGGTGATACCTTCCATCAAGATGTCAATGCACAATGGGAGTGAAAATGGCTGCCACCACACCTAGAGTAGCACAAGAAATCTTTCAAGGCCTTGCAGGGTGAAACCCTTAATGAAATTCACCAATGTTGACTCTTCTAGTAAAATTCAGCCCTAGGTAAAAATTCCTTACCAAATCATTACCAGGAGTTAAATCTGAATTTTTATCTAGTTTCTCTATGAGAATTCAATTTTGTTATATTCACTGTAGAGACTGATAACCTCTTTAAAAAAGATATTTCAATTCTACCGACTTTTGAAAGAAACGACATGACAAGATTTCAAGTTTAAAAATATTTATTAGAACGACCAAGCTAAAAGCAACATTGACTAAATGTTGCAGTGGCAACTAATGTTATAATGCAATCAATAGTCTTTGTATATTACAGCCACACTCCACAAGATTACAGTATTTATAGGAAACAGTCCACAAGTAATTCACAAATTTCCTGCCTGTTTGAAAAAATGGCTAAAGACTAACTAGCTTGGATTGTTTGGATTGGGGTGAGTTTTAAACAGTTTTTTTTTAAGCTTTTGTAACAAAAAGTTACAACAAAGTCTCTGCATCTACTATGCCAAGTCCTTGAAGAATCTTGTATGTTTTAGAAAGGCAGCCTCTCATGAGTGCAATGTACACAGGCCCATCCTACTAAAGCTCTCCTCATGAGGCAGTATCTCCATACCTGGGATCAACCTAGTAAACCTTCTCTGAGATGTCTCCAACAGCAGTCTATTTTTCCTCAGAAATCCCCAGGCATGTTCTCAATAGTGCCATGAACAGTTTTAGCAGAATGCTATTGCCAAGGTATGCAAGGCTAAGGGCTATGTGCTGGAAAACGGGATTAGAATATTTAGGTAGCTGTTTTTGACCGACACAAAGGTTTTTTTTCTGTACTGTAGATCTCTATGACTCTGTGACTCCCTACCTTTATACTCCATAAGCTTTTGAAATAAAGGCCGACATTCTATTGCCTTCCCTAACACCCTCGGAATTTGGATACTAGCTTTTTGTGATTCATGGATGAGGACTCACAAATCCCTCTGTACTGTAGCCTTCTGCAGATTTTTTCCATTTAAATAATATTCCCATCAAAATGCATAACTTCATAGTTCCCACATTACATTCCATTTGCAAATTTTTTTACCGACCTGCTTAACTTGCCTGTATCCTTTGGTGGATGCTTTGTGCTATCTTCACCCCTTGCCTTCCCATCTAATTTTGTTTCATCCACAAACTTGGTGACAGTACATATACTTTGCTCAGTAAAGTCATTGATATAAATTGTAAATATTTGTGGCATACCACTAGTTACACATTGCCACGCTGAAAATATTTTCCTTATCTTTATCCTTAAATATCCTTAAAATATGGATGGCGCAAACCATTTCAACTCCCCCTCCCATTCCTTAGACGACATGTCCATCCTGGGCCTCCTGCAGTGTCATAATGATGCCACTCGTAGGTTGCAGGAACAGCAACTCATATTCTGCTTGGGAACCCTGCAGCCCAATGGTATCAATGTGGATTTCACCAGCTTCAAAATCTCCCCTCCCCCCACTGCATCCCAAAACCAGCCCAGCTCATCCCCACCTGCCTTACCTGTTCTTCCTCTCACCTATCCCCTCCTCCCACCTCAAGACGCATCTCCATTTCCTACCTACTAACCTCATCCCGCCCTTGACCTGTCCGTCCTCCCTGGACTGACCTATCCCCTCCCTACCTCCCCACCCATACTCTCCTCTGCACCTATCTTCTCTATCTATCTTCAGTCCACCTCCCCCTCTCTCCCTATTTATTTCAGAATCCTCTCCCCATCCCCCTTTTCTGATGAAGGGTCTAGGCCTGAAACGTCAGTATTTTTGCTCCTAAGATGCTGCTTGGCCTGCTGTGTTCATCCAGCCCCACACTTTGTTATCTTGGATTCTCTAGCATCTGCAGTTCCCATATTTTTCTGATATCATACCCATTAACCTGTATGTGTGAAGTTAATTGATTTATCTTGTTTTGACTGCAACACACTTTCAGGTAAATGACCATTATTTTGTCTTTTTACCAATTTTTCCCCCTTTGACGGCATTTAATACTTTTTAAAATGTTTATTTACTGCCTATTTTTGTCCCACACTGGCTCCCATTTATTCAAATAGCTGCCCTGTAATGCACATCCTCTTTCTTTATAAGGCTGCATTTCCCCTGTCCCAAATTCTCCCTCTGCTGTTCTCATTAGTTTAAAACCATGCCTACAGACTAAGTTACTTAATTTTCCAGGACACTGGTCCCAGCATGATCTAAGTGTAGCTTATCCCACAAGAACAGCTCACTCCAATCCCAGTGCTGGTATAATGCCCCACGAATTGAAAGCCATTCCACCTGCATCAATCTTTGCACCATGAATTTCACTCCTTCACTTTGTTTCCCTTGTCCCCCTTGCAAATATCTCGGGTAGCAATCCCAAGATTACTTTGTGGATTTGCACCTTAATGTAGCTCGTAACTGTTCAAAGTCTTTCAGCAGAGCATCCTACCAAGTGTGACATAGTTTAGTGTGTGACAGCATCTGGAAGTCCATGTACACCATATCGACATCCTTCCTATCATCAACGCCCACTGTGACTTCTTCAAAACATTCCAGTAATTTAATTAGACATAGTTTTCAATATACAAATCCATACTGATTCTCCTGAATGAGCCCATGGTTTTTTATGTGGCAATTAATTCTACTCCGAGTAATAGAGGTTTTCCACCCAGCAGATTTGTACTGATAAAGAAGGAAAATACTATGCCTTTGTGAAATCTGAAATAGAAACTAGTTCTGAAGAAGAGTCATTACTGGAATCAAACTGTTAACTCTGTTTCTCTCTCCACAGCTGCTGCCAGACCTGCTATGTCTCTAGCATTTACTCTTTTTATTAGCAAAGTTAAAGCTTAGTTTGTAATTACTGTTTTTACCTTTGTAAAGTTTTTGAACTAGGGCAACCTTTTGTATTACTGAAGTCCTCTAGCATCACCCCAGAATCTAGGAAGATTGATTTTGCCAGTGACTCTGCGGTTTCTACTCCTAATTCCTTCAGAACTCTGGGATGCATCTCACCAGACTTAACAAATTTAAGAATTGACAGGGTGACTTAAGTGACTTCGTTTGCTCCTGTTTTGACAGGGTCTGTGCAGCATCCACCCTGTAGCTAAAGACATAGCAAAGTATTCATTTAGCCCCCCAGCTATACCTCTTGCCACTTGTGAATCTCCTTTTTCTCCCTCGTTTGCCCTGTCCCTCCTTTTAGCATCGTTTTACTGTTGATGTGCTTATTAAAGACTTTGGGATTTCCTTTATGTTGTTTATCAGTTTTTTAAATTATTTCTCTTTGCTTCTTTTATTTGCATTTATGTTGCCCTTCTGAACCATCTGTGTTCAGCTTGCTTCTCCATTTGTAGTTACTAATACCTGTCATAAGCACATTTTCTTCTTTATCATAATCTCTTTCTCCTTTGTCATCCAGGGGCTCTGGATTTGTTTAACCTATCCTTCTCGTTGAGAGAATATGTCTTCATTATACACAAACCAATGTCTCTTTGGAGGTTGTTCAGCTATTTTACCTTCAGCTACAGTTTTCCCCTTAGCTTTTGCTTCCAATTCCATTCTCGCCCCGATGAACTTGGCTCTAGCCGAGTTAATTATTCTTCCTCTGGATTAACCAGTGTCATTTTTCCCCATCATCCTAAGGGTTACAATGATCATCAAATGCTTCCCCCACTGTCATCCAATCTACTTGGCCCAACTTATTCCTAATATTCCCAATAACCACTCTAGTATGCCTTTTTCCTTGTTGAACTTGACAGATAATGCTGTAGGAAATTTTCCTGAACACAGTCTAGGATTACCACTATTCTATATATGGGTCATTAAAGCCCCCCTACCCCGCCCCTTATAATTAAGTTATGAATGTTATTCCTCTGTAATTTCCTTGTAGATTTGTTTCTCTAAAGCCTTCCCACTAGTTGGTGATCAATAGATGACATCAAGCATTGTAATTGTGTTTTTTTATTCCCAACTCCAACCAAATCAATTATGTTCTCAAACCTTCTGAAACATTAACTCTGATTTCTTTCCACAGATGTTGCCAGATCTACTGCACTTTTCCAGCAACTCCTGTGCTTTAATATTCATGCTGTGTAATCCTGATAAAGACATCATTACTTTCTCCTCTACTTTGAATCCAGACCTAGTATTCTCTATTCCAGCACTGAAGCACCCAGTGAAAACCCACGCAGGTAGAAGGAGAATGTGTGAACACCCCACGGACAGTCACTTGAGGCTGGAATCAAACCTGGCTCCTTGAGTCTGTGAGGCAGCAGTGTCAGCCACTGAACCGCTGGGAATTAACGTTACAGTAAAAGTTATATCAGGGCAGCATTGGCCAAATGCAAGGCCCATCCTGTGGCACATGTGGAGTCATGCAGAATATTACCTAGGACAGCCCATAAGCAGGAAACATCACTGGTTTCACAAGCTTGAGTCCCAGGTTTCATAGCTGGAGCAGCAGCTACAGACATTGAGGTATATTCATGAGGCATGGGACAACATAGATATCATGTTCAGAGACATGGTTGCACCACAAGTTAGGGAAAAGCAGGCCAAAACTGAATGGGTGAGTTAAGCAGTCAAAGACAAACAGAAGATAACACAGGCATCTCCAGAGACCCTAATCATTGACCAGTTTTCCATTCTGGATGTTGGTGAGGGGGATGGATCTCTGGAGGATTGGAGCAACTACTTTGAATCCAGACCTAGTATTCTCTATTCCAGTGCTATCTGCTTCTCCCAGCATTTCATGTACCCTAGAAATATTTTCTAATACTCTCTTCTGGTGCTCACAACCTTGCTGAGTTAGTTTATTCCCTCACCAATAGCACTATCAAAGTGCTCTGTGAGAAGCTCAATCCCAATACTGTACAGGAACAACCCATCTGGCTTGTACATGGTGCCATCTCCTCCAAAGCTAATCTCAAAGTCCCAGGAATCTAGAGCTCTTCCTTCTGCTGTCCATTCATCAGCTTTAGCTTCCTATTTCTGTATTGTTTTGCATGTTGCACTAGAGCCAATCTGTAGGTTAGTAATTTGGAGGTCCTGCTTGCTAACCTTTTACCTAGCTCCCTAAATTCCAATTGTAGGACCACATCTCACTTCCTAGCGATATTGTTAGTACCATGACCTCTAACTGTTCGCCAACACCCAGCTGAATTTCCTGCAGCCATTCCATGACATCCTTGATGCTGGCATAAGGAAGGCAACTTACCATCATGGAGTCATGTTGACAGCCACAGCGACACTTATCTACTCCCCTATCTACAGCCTATCAGCTCTGGCCTTGCTCTTCCCTCCCTCCGCTACTACAGAGCTGGGCGACCCATAGTGCCGCAGGCTTGGCTCTTGCTCCAATCCTCCAGAGATCCATCCCCCTCACCAACATCCAGAATGGAAAACTGGTCAATGATTAGGGTCTCTGGAGATGCCTGTGTTATCTTCTGTTTGTCTTTGACTGCTTAACTCACCCATTCAGTTTTGGCCTGCTTTTCCCTAACTTGTGGTGCAACCATGTCTCTGAACATGATATCTATGTTGTCCCATGCCTCATGAATATACCTCAATGTCTGTAGCTGCTGCTCCAGCTATGAAACCTGGGACTCAAGCTTGTGAAACCAGTGATGTTTCCTGCTTATGGGCTGTCCTAGGTAATATTCTGCATGACTCCACATGTGCCACAGGATGGGCCTTGCATTTGGCCAATGCTGCCCTGATATAACTTTTACTGTAACATTAATTCCCAGCGGTTCAGTGGCTGACACTGCTGCCTCACAGACTCAAGGAGCCAGGTTTGATTCCAGCCTCAAGTGACTGTCCGTGGGGTGTTCACACATTCTCCTTCTACCTGCGTGGGTTTTCACTGGGTGCTTCAGTGCTGCAGATTCCTCCCACAGTCTGAAGATGTACAAGTTAAGTGATTGACCATGGGAAAGTGCCCATAGTGTCCAGGGATGAATGTGCAGGCTAGGTGCGTTTTCCCTACTAGATGCAAAGTGATGGGGTAGGTTGGGTAGGCCTGAGCCTGGGTGAGATGTTTTCTGGACGGTCAATGCGAATCAATAGGCTGAATAGCCTCTTTTCACACTGTAGGGATTCTATGACTGTGACATTAGTTACCTTAATGCACTTTTGTTAATTATAAACTGGAGGATGAATAGAAAGTAGAAATTCTTTACCATTACTCACATTCAGCTCCCTCCCCAATGTAACTCTCCCTATGCCAGTTTAGAAACATACTTTTGTCAGAATTATTACAGTTGAACCATAGTTTCTGATAGCTCATTAACCAAGCATGACTTACCTCTGATCTCTGTCTTAGACTTGCTCCTCAGAACTCCTGAAATAAACAGAGGAAAGCTGTATACAGAAAGGTGTGGGAAATGATGTGGCTGGAAGATATAAATGAGCTTCTCAAAGGTCTGTTTGGCACTGCATCTTGTCTTCAATCAGGCCTCAAACCAGCAGAAATGTGAGGATGTGGGTTTCGTTTGAGCTCTACTTCTCCATTCTCTGCCTGAGGGTAAACTAAACTTTGAGCATCTAACTACCTTCCTACCATGTCGAAATCTAACACAAATGATCTGCCATTGCAGAAATATGCGAATAATGGATATCTGATCCAATACTGGGAAACTGCAGTATGATAGAATGATATTTATTTATCAGTAACATTCCCCAAGAGTGTGATTTAGCCTGTGTTTAAAAATAAGTGACCTTGCAGCTTCTCATTCTGGTTAATAGACAACATTTGATTACGCAGATGTGCAAGTTGCCTAAATCCCAAACTACCTGAGGTACTTCTCTTTGATTGGAGATGCAATACAGGACTGATGGAGTCTAGGACTGCTTGCTTCAACTATTCTGGTAAATCTAATCAACATTATACGTGCTACATGTTTTGACGTGTCAATGATCTTTCTCATTATTCTGTTGCCAAGGTTTGCATACTGTTATCTACAATAAGTTACTAAAGAACATCAGAAAGCTGTGTCCCATCAGAAGGGTAAAATTCATGGGAATGAAATATGAAAACGATATACACCCATCTTATTTCACGTGGGTACAACTGAAGTGCAATTCTGACTTTCCAGTTTATTCAACAGAATAAGTAATGGCTTCCATTTATATAAGTGAACTGTCTATTCATTAGACACATTTCTCAGTGCCATTTTCCTACTTTGAAAGTTTTTTTTAGTAACACAGTAAAGGATCACACAAAACATTTATATGTCTGGCTCTGAACTTTTACAATTTACAATTATTCAACCTTTCAGTAAATACTGAGTTGATGTTCGCACTAACTTAAAATAATTTCATCCAGAAATTTCCACCATGGAAAAATGTTTGAATAGAAACATTTTACGATAGGTATGGTTATTCAGTGATGATAGTTCGGAGATCAGAGGAATTTCCATTTTGTTCTAAAAGTGAGCAATGGCTGGTAACTCCTGAGTAATAAGGAAGGATGTATTTTGCATTGCTTCTTATTGCATATTCTGCTAATTGTATTTTAAATAAAATGATGCTTTTTAATTAAGATTTAATGGAGATTATTGCAAGGGCGAAAAATATGTGAACATTTCTCATTATCTCCTGTGAGACGCTTATTTCTCCTTTCCAAATGTAATTGGCTTCCACTTTGAAATTCCCTTGAGCAAGAAGAATTATGCTCATGAGGCATTTCTGTGCCAGATAGGATCATCACTGAGCATAAGTCAATCACTGAGCTGTTATAGATATATACAGTTCCTGTACAGGGACAAAATAACCTAATAGCGGCTTATGAAGTGTACAGTGGGAGGAAGAGCAATTAGTATTCCTCCTTCACATCTACAGTAGCTTTAAGTTTTGCACTGTTCATCCGAGGTGACTCATTTTGTTACAGTACTGCGAGTTACAATTCAAGCAACTTGACAGCATGTTTTATATGCATGGAAGCCAGTGGTAGCAATAATACATTGATGGAATGATGTTTCTTCGAATGCTCTACTGTTTTGGGGCAGGCTGCCTCATCTTGCCCCTGTGTAAAGCATGGTTGCCAAGGTTTGGGTCTAGTCATGATCACTAAATGGAGATTGTAGATCAAGAGTGGAGTCACTGCGTGGCCAAGCCTTCTTTGGCTATAATGGAATGATATTAAAACAAAAAGGGATGAGCATAAAATAGGATGAATTAAATTGAAGACAAGCAAGTACGACAGTTTGGTGGAAAAGACAATGCATTACAGGCTGATGGTACAGAAATGGCTCAAGGAGGTTTTGAAAGCGGTCTGGGGTTAACTGATTCAACAGCCAGTAAGGTACAATTTCACTCCAAGAAGTACTAGGAGGAGAGCTCATGCTGACTATGATTCATGACCAGGTTTTATTTGATTGGTAGCCAGCAAAGTTGCAGACGGTGTGCTAGTGTTCAACATGGGCCCACTAAAGAAAACTTTGATAGAAAATTTACCCAGTTTTGAGTTACCCCAGTGATCCCTCTAGAAGCTTGAGTTGGTTAGGCCTTGAATTGAATCTGATAGGCCTGCTGCCAATGAATTAATCATACACAGGGCTGGGGCCCATTTTAGTATTACAAAATGATACCGGAATCTTACATTTGTCAATGGATTCTCATTGATATAATGCTGTTGAGGGAAAACTCTTGTCCTAATCAGAACAAAACTGTTATAACGTAATTTTGTGATTTTTGGAGGGCAATTGTCTCAGTTCTAGTGTAGGTAGTGGAATGTCCACTTTAAATAAAATAATAGTAATATTATTAGTAATAATAGTAATAATAATAAAAATAGGATGTAGAAAGCAACATTGGACAACAGAATGGCATGCTGGGAAAACTGATCAACTGAAGAGCATGCTGGGAATCGGATCAGGCCAGGCAGACAGGTATGCAAATTGGTTACCTTATGCCATGCCAAGCTCACCTTGAGGTTCATGAAACTGGGAAATCACACTGGAATCACCACAAGACCACGCCAGGCAGAGAGACTATCCCATTCCGTAGGAAGATAATTGTGCCAGGTCATGCGGCCGCCACACTGCACCGGGTGCCTGCCACTACGTCAGTAATTAACCACATCTCATAGTAAACTGCATCTCATTATTAGTGTAAAATGAGTCCCACTAAGCAAACAAGTAGACCAGACCGAACAAAAATGAAGCATACAATGGGGTATCGCTTCAGGAGTTCCTCAGTGTAGTATTCCTGGGCCAACATCTTCAGCTGCTTCATCAATGACCATCTTACCCATCTTACGGTCAGTCAGGATGGTTTCTAGTGTTTGAACAGTCTTCTGTATAATTTAATACTCCTCAGGTAATGGGACAGTCTGAGTCCTCATTCAGAAAGATCCAGACAATATTCAGGCTTGGGCATAAAGGTGGCAACTAACATTTACACCGCACAACTGCTAGAAAATGACCATCTCCAATAAGAGAGAATGTAATTACCTTCTCTTTATGTTCAATGACATTGTCATCATTGAATCACTGTCTAGATACTATTGACAAGAAACTGAATTGGACCCATTATGTACACACTGCAGCCTTAAGAGCAGGTCAGAGGCCAGGAATCCTGCAGTGAGTAACTCACTGCCTGACCCCCCCAGAGCCTTCAAGGCAAAGTCAGGAGTGCGATGGAGTACACTCCACTTGTCTGGATGGGTGCAGCTCCAACAACATTCAACAAGTTTGACACCATCCAGGACAAAGCATCTCATTTGATCAGAACTAAATCCATGGCATTTCATCCCCTTCACTACTGACGCACATTGGCAGTTATATGTTTCATTCTAAATGCATACTGTGTACCCCATAGAAGTATGCAGGAATTGACATGAGATGGCTGAGAGGGGAAATGGTGATACTGTAGATGAGTTAGTAATCCAGAGCTCAGGTTAATTTTCTGGGGATAAATTTTCAAGTCCCGCCATGACATCTGGTAATGTAAGTTCAATTTATAAAGCTGGAATATAAAGCTCGCCTCATTAACAAGGGCCGTGACAGCTATCATTGATTGATGTGAAAAATCCTTCTGGTTCACTAGTGCCGATTAAGGAAAGAAATCTGCCATCATACCAGTTGTGGCCAACATGTGACACCAGATTCACAGGGATGGTTGATTCTTCTCAGTCCTCTGAAATGGCTGAGGAAGCCAGTCAATTCATGCAAATTCATTGTCAGTAATGCCTGCATCCCACAGAAGAATTAAAGGAAAGAAAAGTAAATCATCATTGGCAATTTCCATCCTGACAGTTCCTTCAGTGTCACTGGTTCAGAATTCTCAAACTCCCTTCCTACTAGCTGTGTGGATGTACTTACTCTACATGAACTGCAGCTTCAAGGAATGAACTCACTATCATCTACTCAATTTGGAATGGCCCACACGTGTTGGTACAGCCGGTGTTGCCCAATTTCTATGAAAGCATGTGAATGCCACAATCATTTGCAGTGGTCGTGATTCTTTTTTCCTCATTCTATTGCTATTGCTTTTGTCAGTCTCACCTGGCTTATTAAGCAGTGCTCATTCAATAGTTGTGCAGTTTTTCTGACAAAATTTCAGACTAAATGTATGCACACAATATGAGTGTTCTTAGAGGATCTGGCCTTGTGTTTGGGTAAAACATTCCATCTAATCCAGTTGGATCAATGAACTCGAGTCAGTGTAGAAGCTGCACATTTAACCTGAAATTAAGATTGATACCAAGCTAGAGGAAGTATGTACTGAAGGGATTTGGCTAAGATTCAGCTTTACCAGATGCTGCGATGGAATATGGCAGCTTTGATTCTTGAGAGGCTTTCCAGAGGTAAAGAAAGCAAAGGAAGCATCTTACAGACTAAGTGCACTGAAGTGTTTTGTAATTCTGCATTTCGAATATTATTTCCATTTAAATCTTATGGCAGAAATCTCTCAGCTCAAGGATCAGATAACAAATTGCTGTTAGAGGTAAATTTGAATGTAGGAAACTGGCTTTACTTAACAGAAACGATGTTGAGATGAATGACCTTGGTATTCAGTCTCTGAGTATGTATATACCCTTCACTTGAAATGGAAACAAGAAACAAAAAAAAACAAGTAAGCAATGCATTGAACAATGAGCAAGATTTGTATGGCATCAAATTCCAAATAAAGTGACTCAAGAAACGTCTGATTTAAAGCATATACAAAATCTGTGCACATTGAATCAGAGCTTTCTAAAGCATGCACACAGCAGAATAAACACATTTGTTTTGACAGGATTATCTGAACTTATTGTAAGTGAAACATGTCAATGTCTGAATAAAGTTTCAAGGGGAAGCAGAATTTTGAGCCTTGGCCCAACTTCCATAATGTTTCTTCATTTGGGTCATGCAATCCAGTGGACAAGTTATACATAGAGATTCTCTGATGGCGTTAAAAACATCTTACATACAATTCACAAAAATAAATTAGACAATAGACAATAGGTGCAGGAGTAGGCCATTCGGCCTTTCAAACCAGCACCACCATTCATTATGATCATGGCTGATCATCCACAATCAGTATCCTGTTCCTGCCTTATCCCCATAACCCTTGATTCCACTATCTTTAAGAGCTCTATCCATCTCTTTCTTGAAAGTATCCAGAGACTTGGCCTCCACTGCCTTCTTGGGCAGAGCATTCCATATATCCACCACTCTCTGGGTGAAGAAGTTTCTCTTCAACTCTGTTCTAAATGACCTACCCCTTATTTTTAAACTGTGTCCTCTGGTTCTGGACTCCCCTATCAACAGGAACATGCTTCCTGCCTCCAGAGTGTCCAATCCCTTAATAATCTTATACATCTCAATCAGATCCCCTCTCATCCTCCTAAACTCAAGTGTATACAAGCCCAGTCGCTCCAATCTTTCAACATATGATAGCCCCAGCATTCCGGGAATTGACTTCGTGAACCTATGCTGCACTCCCTCAATAGCCAGAACGTCCTTCCTCAAATTAGGAGACCAAAACTGCCCATAATACTCCAGGTGCGGTCTCACCAGGGCCCTGTACAGCTGCAGAAGGACCTCTTTGCTCCTATACTCAATTCCTCTTGTTATGAAGGCCAGCATGCCATTAACTTTCTTCACTGCCTGCTGTACTTGCACACTTGCTTTCATTGACTGAGGTACAAGAACACCTAGATCTCGTTGAACTTCCCCTTTACCTGGCTTGACTCCATTTAGATAGTAATCTGCCTTCCTGTTCTTGCCACCAAAGTGGATAACCACACATTTATCCACATTAAACTGCATCTGCCATGCATCTGTCCACTCACCTAGCCTGCGAAGTCACCCTGTGTTCTCAACATCCTCCTCACATTTCACACTGCCACCCAGCTTTGTGTCATCAGCAAATTTGCTGATATTATTTTAATGCCTTCATCTATATCATTAATATATATTGTAAATAGCTGTGGTCCCAGCACCGAACCTTGTGGTACCCCACTGGTCACCGCCTGCCATTCTGGAAGGGACCCGTGTATCACTGCTCTTTGCTTCCTGTCAGCCAAAAGGTTTCAATCCAAAATGCAAGAAGAGTCACTGGACCCGCAATGTTAACTCTGATTTCCCTCCACAGGTGCTGGCAGACCTGCTCAGATTTTCCAGCAATTTTTGTTTTCAATTTCAGATTTGCAGCATTTGCAGTTTTTTTGGTTTATTGTTGTTGCTGAAAAAGCTCTTCTTAATTGTTTCATGCAGTGTTTATGACACAAGAACTTCTTCCCATCTGATTTCATTTAATTCTATCAGCATATGCTATTATTCCATTTCCCTATCATGGGTCTCAAATTAGCTTCCCCTTCCATATGTCTTTGCTTTTCACATTAATATTTCATACAGTGCCACAGAGAACAGTTGAGGCGAAAACTCTGAACGTTTTCATGAAGGAGTTAGCCATAAGTTCTCAGAGCTAGAATGATCAAAGTGTATGGAGAGAAAGCAGGAACAAGGTATGAGTTGTATGATCAGCCATGATCAGATTGAACAAAAACAACAAGGCAGTTCTGAGGAAGAGTCACCGGATCCAAAACATTAACTCTGATTTTTACTTCACATGCTGCCAGGCCTGCTGAGCTTATCCAGCAACTTCTGTTTTTGTTCCTGATTTACAGCATCCAAGTTTGTTTTGTTTTTATTTATGATTGTATTGAATGTTGAGTAGCTCGAAGGGCCAAATGGCCTACTCTTGCTCCGATTTTCTATGTATTTATGTTTCATGTCGACCACACCATGCGGTAACAAGTTACATATTTTAACCACTCTCTGGGCAAAGACCATTTTTCCTCAATTCTCTTCACGACTCAATTATGATTATATTATATTTATGCCATCTAGTACTGGCCTTTAGTCACAAGAGGAAACTTTCTTTTGTGTCTACGCTATCAAATCTTTACATAATTGTAAAGACCTCTTCAGGTTACCCGTCTCCCCTTTTCTACAGAAAAGACACATCTTCTTCAGTTTTCCTCAGAATAACGTCCTAGGTACTGTACAATTAATTACTTCAGCAAGACTCTCCTTCATTTACTAGGTTAGAAATGGGAATGTTCGCTGATGTTTGTAACATTCAACTCCAGCTGCAATTATTCACTGAATGACACAGTCCATTCCCACTTGCAGCCAAGCCTGGGCAACAGGCAGACTTGAACTTATCAGTGGCAAGTTACGAGCATCTTCAAAAGAGATTGACATTAAAAGGCATTATAGTGTTGGGTTCCCTGTTAATTGTTTACCTGAGACCCAGTCCACTGTCTTAAACATTCACGGCCTTCATGGCTGACCCACACAGTGATGCCAGTGTGGACCATTTACTGCATTACACTGCAGCAACATGTCAAGTCTTCTTTGATGCCATCCTCCAAACATGTCATCTCTACCACTTAGAAGAAACAAGGGCAGCGAATACTTGAGAGCAGCACCAACTGCAAGTACCCTGCCAAGCCACATCCTATTGAGACTGGAAACTATATTGCTGTTCTTTTACTGTCACTGGATCAAAATCCCAGAACTCACCACTTAATACTGTGGAAGCATCTTCATATAAAAGTTCCCCATGCTCAGTGATACTCAGGGATATGAAGAGTGGCTAATACGTGCTAACCTTGGCAGACATGACCTTGCACTGAGAATGAATTATCTCTATGATTATTTGCCAGAAAACACCTCAGGTTCAATTAGTAGCATATCCACTTTGAGCCAAAAGATTGTAGGTTCAAGTCCCATTTCATAGATTTAAGCAGAAACCATAAGGTGACAATTTGCAACACTCTGGTACTATTGGATAATCAGAGGTGCCATCCTGAAGACAAGGTGTTAAATTGAGGCTCCAGGCGCCCTCTGAGGTGATAAAATTTCCCGAGGTACTATTCTAAGAAGAATAGAGGAGTTATCCACAGATGTTGGGCCATCATTTATCTCTCAAGCAATATCATTAACGACACATATTGTCTGATCATCATTTTGTAGATCCTTGTGGGAGCTTTCTGTGAGAAAGTGGGCTGCAGTGTTTCTTACAAGAGTGGCCACACTTGAACAGGACTTGAATGGCTTTAAAGGACTTTGGGACTTCCTGAGGTCAGGACAGTTGGGTATTGATATTCAGGACCAATGCAACCCCAAGAAACTATAAATCTGCGATGATAAATGTGGAACTTTTATTCATACTGAGGCACAATATCTATTTTCAAGTTTAGTTGAGAACACAAGCGTGAAGACTTGTCTAGGATGCCAACCAACAATCTTGCATTGGCTCTGTTGGTATATAGAAGAACAAGTACACCAGCTGCATTATCTACAACTGTCACTAGATGGTGCAATATGTACACAAAATGTATTCTCAAAAAATTTGTTACGAATAATGGAATGAAATTCTAAAACTTATTTTATCTTACTGCAACCCAACACACAAACTAGCTCTATAGAAGCATATATCAGAGAAAGGTGTGTACACAGGACCAGGAGTAGGCCGTTCATCCCCTTTAGCCTGTGCTGTCATTCAAGGAGATCATGGCATATCCGGGCCTCGGCCCCATATCCCTTAATACCTTTGCTTAACAAAAAATTATCTATCTTTGATTTAAAATTAATAACTGATGTATCATTCACTGCGATTTGTGGAAGAGAGTTCCAAACATCTGGTGGTACCTATGTGCAGTTAAAGACCAAAAATCAGAAGAATTGTGTGAAGTGAACATTATGCATTTGTAATCTGCAATTCATAAGACGTTACTGAAAAGGCTGGATTTGTGGACTATTGTATCCCCACAACATCGTGTTGTAATTTGCTGGTTCTTTCTGCTGCATATGAGGTAACTGTGAGATTTAAAGTTCACTATTCTGCGACATGCAAAAGTATTTGGTAACTTTGGTGGAGTGTAAATTCCTTATTTAATGATTAACTCATTTAACCATGGGGCATAAAATAGAGCAGATACCATGTTTTCTAAGTATAAGGTTATATCACCAGACCAATATTCCTGAGAGTTTAAGGAATAATCCAGAGAACACGAGTGAAATAACTCCATAGAGGCTAATATCTTGTCACCAAGTCACTTTTTATTTACATGTAGAATGCCCTTGACACTGATCCAGCTTCCATGGACACAGCTCACAGAGTGAACAGAACCTTTTACGTTCCTATTTATATCTGTCCCATGATTGGACCAGATTAACAGCCCCAATCAGGGAACTCATATTCTACGAGGTCCACCTGGCTGACCTCGTTACAATCACTACAAGAGCGCTTTGCATTCAGTTTTACAACCAATAAACAACAAAAAGAAAGACATGTTAATTTAGCAGTTTGTGGTTAAAA
Organism: Stegostoma tigrinum; assembly: GCF_030684315.1. Lineage (NCBI taxonomy): Eukaryota > Metazoa > Chordata > Chondrichthyes > Orectolobiformes > Stegostomatidae > Stegostoma > Stegostoma tigrinum. Next base: position 30,397,431 of record NC_081357.1, read on the forward strand.
GCCCAACAGATTCACTGGTGTCCTATGGGAAGGAAATTTGCCAATTTTACCTGCTCTGGCCTATTTGTGGCCCAACATGATTAATACTGCCCTCTGTGAAGTTGTTTAATTGTATTAATCAGAGGTTCAAGAACACCGAATCAATGTTACTCTGCTTTGGATAATTAGAGATGAATAATGGAAGTTGAAACACTAATGAAAGCTGACGTTGTCGATGATCTGGCCATTCTGTCAATTATTCTATTTCTTAAAAATTCATGAAATGGATAAGTGCACATAAAATGTAGCATGTTGTTTTTAAAAAAGACAAACTCCTCAGTTTTCCAGTTGTCCTCTGATTAGATTGTTTTGAAGACTGAAACTTCCATTTTCAACTAATATTTCAATTAATATTCATAAGACATTCTTCTTATGGTTTTTTTGGTTCTTAAGAGCTCAGCTGAGTACAATTGATCCAATATTTTCAATGGGAAATGATATCACTGCACACACAATTTTAAATTGAACCAAACTCCATATTCATTTTCGAATGGACTGTTTCATGCCTTGGTGTAAATCCACAAAAGATACTTCAATCGCACTATTAGTGAAAATAAACAAGTTGAAAACTTTTCAATAGAAAAAAAGCCCAACTGGGGTTTTGTTTCAGATGCTGATGACCATTTTTTTGCATGGTTGCTTCATCTCCCCTCCCATGAGGATAGCAAATGTGCTTCCCCTGTTCAAGAAGGGGAGTAGAGACAACCCTGGTAATTATAGACCAGTGAGCCTTACCTCAGTTGTTGGTAAAGTGTTGGAAAAGGTTATAAGGGATAAGATTTATAATCATCTAGAAAAGAATAAATTGATTAGGGATAGTCAGCACAGTTTTGTGAAGGGAAGGTCGTGCCTCACAAACCTTATTGAGTTCTTTGAGAAGGTGACCAAACAGGTAGATGAGAGTAAACCGGTTGATGTGGTGTATGTGGATTTCAGCAAGGCGTTCGATAAGGTTCCCCACAATAGGCTATTGTACAAAATGCGGAGGAATGGAATTGTGGGAGATATAGCAGTTTGGATCGGAAATTGGCTTTCTGAAAGAAGACAGAGGGTGGTAGTTGATGGGAAATGTTCATCCTGGAGACCAGTTACTAGTGGTGTGCCGCAAGGGTCGGTGTTGGGTCCACTGCTGTTTGTCATTTTTATAAATGACCTGGATGAGGGCATAGAAGGATGGGTTAGTAAATTTGCAGACAACACTAAGGTCGGTGGAGTTGTGGATAGTGACGAAGGATGCTGTAGGTTGCAGAGAGACATAGATAAGCTGCAGAGCTGGGCTGAGAGGTGGCAAATGGAGTGTAATGCAGACAAATGTGAGGTGATGCACTTTGGTAGAAGTAACCAGAATGCAAAGTACAGGGCTAATGGTAAGATTCTTAGTAGTGTAGATGAGCAGAGGGATCTTGGTGTCCATGTACACAGATCCTTGAAAGTTGCCACCCAGGTTGACAGGGCTGTTAAGAAGGCATACAGTGTTTTAGCTTTTATTAATCGAGGGATCGAGTTCCGGATCCAAGAGGTTATGGTGAAGTGTACAAAACTCTGGTGCGGCCGCACTTGGAGTATTGTGTAGGGTGGATAGGGAGAGCCTTTTTCCTAGGATGGTGACGGCGAGCACGAGGGGGCATAGCTTTAAATTGAGGGATGAAAGATATTGGACAGATGTCAGAGGTAGTTTCTTTACTCAGTGAGTAGTAAGGGAATGGAACACTTTGCCTGCAACAGTAGTAGATTCGCCAACTTTAGGTACATTTAAGTCGTCATTGGATAAGCATATGGACGCACATGGAATAGTGTAGGTTAGATGGGCTTGAGATCGGAATGACAGGTCGGCACAACATCGAGGGCCGAAGGGCCTGTACTGTGCTGTAACGTTCTATGTTCTATGAATTTATTCGAGGAAACAGCTTTATTGGTAGAATAATTCTCTCCCACCTTATATATCTCCTTTATCAAATTACTAATGCCAGGCTGGTCTGCATGGTGAGCTCAATCTGTAGGTGAACACATTATTTATAAGCCTCCATCGATCCATTTTAAATCGAGGCCATTGGAAAGACCAGGGCCATTACCTGACGATGAAATATCCACACTTTCCAACAGAGGTCAGTAGATGGCCATAGCAGAAACCCTTCTGACTGAAGAGTTAATTGCCTCCACTCTGAGGGATGCTGTAGTCACCAAATGCAGCAGACAGCAGGAACCAAGAATTGCTTTGCGCAGAGTCATGCCGAGAATTCACCCACCATGCGCAGTTATGCAGACTGGTAATCAATTTTAACAGGAATATTGGAGCAGCGGTAGGCCATTCAGCCCATCGAGCCTTCCCAACCATTCAAGTAGACGATGGCAGATGCCATGCTGTATTATTAAGATATTGGTAAAACAGTGCAATCTTCAGTGTTAGTGTGACTGGGTTAAATTGAAGATCCATACCCAGGTCAGAACATAAGCAAAATACTGCAGATGCTAGAAAAAAATCATCATATGTTGCCAGACTTGAGTTTCTCCAGCATTCTCTGTGTTTGTTACAGGTCAGAACATAACTGAAGCACTATTCTAAGTTAGGACCACAGCCTTAAGGTAAATAAAGTCCCTACCAGAAGGTGAAATGAGATATCACTGAAAAGGAGCATTCAGGAATCATTTGTTTGTGTAAAGTTTCATCATTAATTGCGAACAATTCCCCAGACTGGCTGTGGATCAAAAATCATACATCACCTCACAGGTGCAGTTAGATAATATACGGGAAATGAGGATCTAAGTGTTTAATTGAAGAAGACAGAAGGAAGGCAGGGAAGGTTGTCTCTGTTAAGTGTGTCTAACTCATGTTGTGAGGACCAATAGTTTCATCAGGATCTCCAGCACAGAGAAATCATTGGCGGCATTTCTTGGACGGTGTGGTTTCCTGAACAGCCACCCGATCACAGCCAGGTAATGCCCAGAGGTGTGTTAACCCAGGACTTCTGACTGTCTGTCAGGATGAATAAATCTCACCTTAGACAGTTCGAGGAAGTGCTACACTTGCCCCCACACCTCCTCCCTCACCCCTATCCCAGGACCCAAGATGACTTTCCATATTAAGCAGAGGTTCACCTGCACATCTGCCAATGTGGTATACTGTATCCATTGCGCCCGGAGTGGCTTCCTCTACATTGGGGAAACCAAGCAGAGGCTTGGGGACCGCTTTGCAGAACACCTCCACTCGGTTCACAATAAATAACTGCACCTCCCAGTCGCGAACCATTTCAACTCCCCCTCCCATTCTTTAGATGACATGTCCATCATGGGCCTCCTGCAGTGCCACAATGATGCCACCCGAAGGTTGCAGGAACATCAACTCATATTCCGCCTGGGAACCCTGCAGCCCAATGGTATCAATGTGGACTTCACAAGCTTCAAAATCTCCCCTTCCCCCACCACATCCCAAAACCAGCCCAGTTCGTCCCCTCCCCCCACTGCACCACACAATCAGCCCAGTTCTTCCCCTCTGGCCACTGCATCCCAAAACCAGCCCAGCCTGTCTCTGCCTCCCTAACCTGTTCTTCCTCTCACTCATCCCTTCCTCCCACCCCAAGCCGCACCTCCATTTCCTACCTACTAACCTCATCCCACCTCCTTAACCTGCCCGTCTTCCCTGGACTGACCTATCCCCTCCCTACCTCCCCACCTATACTCTACTCTCCACCTATTTTCTTTTCTCTCCATCTTCGGTCCGCCTCCCCGTCTCTCCCTATTTATTCCAGAACCCTCACCCCATCCCCCTCTCTGATGAAGGGTCTAGGCCCGAAACGTCAGCTTTTGTGCTCCTGAGATGCTGCTTGGCCTGCTGTGTTCATCCAGCTTTACACTTTATTATCTGAGACAATTAAATTGCTTGGCAGCTCTCTATCACAAGAGCATCAGTGGCCGAAACCGGGAATACAAGCAGTTCCCATGACCTAAATCCTGAAGTCACATGCTAGGGTAGTCCTTGTAGGTTGTGGGGTGTGGTGGGGTTTACTGGTGGTCAGGCAGTGCGTGTTGGCGGGAAAATAGGTGTTTGCAAAAGAGGCTAGGGGAAGAGGAGCACTCATGGGTGTCAGAACTTGGTCGAGGGGGTGCCCAATATGGAACGGGAAATGCCTTCCTTTCAACTCTGAAGTCAGAGAGGGGTTGTTTTGTGAGCTCCACCAGCCTCTCCTGTTCCTTATACAAAACAGCCTTCTTTCCACTGACTCCATCTGTACTTCCTGCTGGTTCGGGAAAATAGTCAACATAATCAAGGGCCTGTCCACCCTGGTTACACTCTCTTCCACCCTCTTCTCTGGGGTGGAAGATACAAAAGTGTGAAATCATGCACTAGCAGATTTAAGAACAACTTCTTCCCTGCTAATATCAGATTGAATGGACCTCTTACAAAGTAGCATTGACCTTCCTCTGTGATAACAAAGTGTAGAGCTGGATGAACACAGCATGCCAAGTAGCATCAAAGGAGACGAAAGGCTGACATTTCGGGCCTAGGAGGGTCTAGGGCCTGCTGTGTTCATCCAGCTCTACACTTTGTTATCTCAGACTCTCCAACATCTGAAGTTCCTACTATCTCTTGACCTTTCTCTGCCTCTTTCCTGTAGCTGTGATACTATATTCTACATTCTATTCTATTACCCTATTGTAATTATGCACCATGTGATTTCTCTGGTTCGCATGGAAAACAATATTTTTCACTATAGCTTGGTACATAGAGCCATACAGCATGGAAACAGACCCTTCAGTTAAACCAGTCCATGCTGACTATAACCCCAAACCAAACAAGTCCCCCTGCCTGCACTTGGCCTATATCCCTCCAAACATTTGCTATTCATGTACTTATCTAAATGTATCATAATGTTGCAACTATACCCACATCCATCACTTCCTCTGGAAATTTATTCTACCGATGAACCATTTTCTGTGTATGAAGTTTGTCGTTTTAAAATTTTGTTCCTCTCACCTGAAAAATATACCCTTCAGGTCTCAAAGTCCCCCACCCTATGGAGAAGACACCTGCCATTCACTTTATCAATACCCCTCATGAGTTTATGAACCTCTCAAGTCACCCCGAACCTCATATGTTCCAGTGAAAGAAGTCCTGCCTGCTCCTTAATTTCCTTTATTTCCCTGAGAGATCAAGGGTCAATCTACACCAGTCAACTAAACACAACAATGGAGTAGCAGCAGTCTGTTTGGGTCGAGAATCGTTAAGAATTCCCACCTCTCAAAGTGATTCATCATCCTGGCTGTGAAATCCTGAATTCAGATTCACTGCCTCAGATCAGGGGGATCAGGTAGGGCTCAAATGTAGAGACATTTCTTTGCTCAAAAGACTGTATATCTTTGGAATTCCCAATTCCAGAGGTCTGTGGATACACCATCATTGAGTGCATTCCAGGCTGATGTAGATAGGCTTTTGAACTGTTTGGGAATCAAGGGATATGGAGAACCAGCAGGAGAGCTCATTTGAAGCCAGAGTTCATCTATGATTGTATTGAATGGTTGAGCAGGCTTGACGGGTCTAGTCCTTCTCATTTTAATCATGTTCAGTTTGAAATGATTGATCCTTATGCTGTGACTGGGTCCTTTTGTTCTATATTGCTACCAGAGTGTTGCCCCTAAACAGGATTTGCTCTGAACTGACAGCCAAAATGATGGTGACAGAGCAAGAGCAGCCCAGGGAAAATTGTTAGTGCAGATGATTCTGCAATTTTTATGGCTAGCTAAAAGTATCGGTTAATTTCTTTGGTCAGTGTTTGCTGTTAGTCCTGAAATTTCCCTCGGTTGTTCAGACTTAAGGAACAACATTGAGATGTCAATTACGCAAATACTTCAAGCAACAGCTGTGATGAATTAATGGGCTGCTTTATTAGTTTAAAGTTGGTGAAGTAAAGTTTTTTTCCTAAGAGATTGACCTTGACAACACTTATTGTGGAAGGAATATTGAAATTAAAGTATGATTTGGGTGCTTTCTATTATTTAAGCCATTAGCTCTGGTGTCCTTCAGAAGGAGAATGGACATTATTAATGGACATTATATATTGCTGTCCAATATTTAATGTGCCTTATTCAAAATGGCAGCTCCCAACAGATTTATATGTAATGTTTACTTCAAATAATTGTGTTAAACAACTCAGAAACTGTGGGAGACTGAATTTGTTCACCAGTGATCAAGGTGAGTCATATTCATGTTGGAAACACATTACCACTCTGGCTGCCACAGAGTGTGCATTCCAAACATTCAGGTAACATGAGCCAGGCAGAAAGTAAAACTCATGTTATGCCATCAATGCACTTTAATCTCAAACTCAGTAGCAGGATCCTGATTGGGCAGGGTGGTGGTTAGTATTGCTGCCTCGTGGCATCAGGGACCCAGGTTCAGTTCTAGCCTCAGACAACTGTCTGTGTGGAGTTTGCATGTTCTCCCCGTGTCTGCGTGGGTTTCCTCTGGTGCTCTGGTTTCCTCCCACAGTCTAAAGATGTGGAGAGTAGATGGATTGGCCATGCTAAATTGCCTATAATGTCCAGGGATGTGCAGGCTATGTGGAATAGCCATCAGAAATGCAGATTTAAAAGGATAGGGTAGGGGGCTTGGTCTGGGTGGAATGCTCTTCAGAGGGCCTCAATGGGCCAAATGGCCTGCTTCCACACTGTAGGGATTCTATGATACTATGGCTGAATCAGTAGAGGAATATAAATATTGTAAACATATGTATATACACACAATAGAGGGATGGTGGTGCAAGCATTGTTAATGATGTGCTGGCCCAGGATTGGTGGTCTCTCTTTAAGCTAGATCTTTCCTTTCTTTCTTATTCTGAAAACTATTCAAAGTGGCGCTGGATCACAGCGACAGTGGAAAAGCTGTATTTATTGCTTTTTCACTGTAAAACATTCATGACAATGAAATTATTCATTCATTCACATTACCCATTCTCAAACCAACCTTGGTGTAAGGGAGGACTGTTGTTTCTTTCATCTGAATTGGACCTAACACTGGCCTCAGGTGTAATACAGGGAAAAGGTCTAGCTGACTGCATAATGCCAGGATGTTGCCTGGTATGGAGGGAAGGTCTTATGAGGAAAGGCTGAGGGACTTGAGGCTGAGTTTGTTAGAGGGAAGACGGTTAAGAGGTGACTTAATAGAGACATACAACATGATCAGAGGATTAGATAGGGTGGACAGTGAGAGCCTTTTTCCTTGGATGGTGATGGCCAGCACGAGGGGACATAGCTTTAAATTGAGGGGAGATAGATATAGGACAGATGTCAGAGGTAAGTTCTTTACTCAGAGAGTAGTAAGGGCGTGGAATGCCCAGCCTGCAACAGTAGTAGACTCGCCAACTTTTAAATGGGCATTTAAATGGTCATTGGATAAACATATGGATGATAATGGAATAGTGTAGGTTAGATGGGCTTCAGATTGGTCTCACAGGTTGGCTCAACATCGAGGGCCAAAGACCCTGTACTGCGCTGTAATGTTCTATGTTCTACATTCTATGTTCTAATTCAATCCTCTGCACACAGGTTCTGTGCTGAAGCATCAATCAGTTACAATGCCTTACGAGTTAGCAACGGGACTGGGATGGCACAATCTTAATTTAGATTTAGATTAATTTAAAATGTCAAGCATATAGAGCTAGACCCTATATATACTCCACTGTGAAGGAAAACGGGAAGTGAGGTAACTCAGCTCAGCGGACACTAGAGTTTAAATGACAGGCAGGAAAACACAACAGCGCTTCATCGGAGGCTGCACTGAGGATGCTACCCAGCAGGGTGACGAAACGTCTACGAAACAATGAACCAGCTCGGCGAGCCAACCAACCACAACATCCACAACCCGAGCTACAAATCTACTCCAAAACCTCATATAAAATCTTAATTTGCATTTTGTGGGAGAAAATGATAAATCTGTTCCCATGAACTGATTCCATGGTGAAACAGGCTTAAAAAGTACATTTGAATCTCAGTTTTCCCTCATGTGGCCACAGACAAACTCTTTGCTGTGACTAATGAGGAGTTGTGCAGTGTATCTTAGAAGTTCCCATGACCCACTACTTATATTTTCTGAGTGAATACAGTACGGAGGTGGAGGAACAGAATAGGTCAGGTAACATCAGAGGAGCAGGAAAGTCAATGTTTTGGGTCAGGACCCTTCTTTAGGACTCTGTTTGAATCCAGGATTATGTTTGAATCCATACATCTAGCACTATTGAGTGATAACTCGTGTCTTTTAATGGAAAAACTTATGGCACCAAATAGGTTCAGTTTAATAGATCAAAGGTGACTCAGGCATCCAGTTCATTCTCTATTCTTTCATTACTTGTCTGCATAACGATACTTCAATTCTGAACTAAATTACTCTTCCAGTAATATCATTGTCACTTGTGCAGTAAAATACTTCTCAAAGATTGTGTTTCTATTTATTATCTGATGTGAAGTTGATGACATTTTCAAAGATAATAATGTGTTAGCTGGAATTTTAATGTCAACAGTGAACACACAGAGCTCACTGTTCATTACATTCACACTGACTGTGATGATACTATGGTTTTAAGAGATGTATTTTATCCTTTTATTTTATGAAGACATGTTTTAAGATAGAGCTGAGGAGATGTCCAATTGAACTCTATAATGTAAACAGCTTGTGAGGCCTTGGCTTATTTTATAAGTTGGAACAATAGAAGCAGCCTGAATGGGTGCTCCCCAGTGCCAGATTCTTTCCTTTAGTTTTTTAGTATCAGTTGCTGGGGTCTTGAAGCTGAGTTTAAGAGGCTGCAATATATCTATCCCTGCTACTCTCTCTCTCTCTCTCTCTTTCTCTATCTCTCTCTCAGAGTTTTCTTTTGATTTTATTTTCCTCTCAGACTGGAGAATTGCCTGTGAGACAATCTACTTTTTTGAACTTGCCAAGGGTGGTTTTATGGGATGTTACTATATTGGAACAGTTACTGTTCAGCAGTTAAATAATCTATTATGCTGTTAACTTTTCCAATAGAGTTAATTATTCCAATTTCTCCTTTCTTTTGTTGTATTTTAACTATAGTGTATGAATAAAATGTGTTTTGCTTCATATCTGGTAGTTTGGCCATTGAACTGCATCTGGAACACAACGTTTGGCACTCGCCTTTGAAATAAGAAAAAGTTAGGGTCTAGGCCATCCTCTTGATATACTTTCACAGGGTAGGGTGTATTCTGGTCCATATCATTACCCAGAGAATTTCTGTGAGCTTCTGTACTGTGCTCAGCCAGACAAAATAGCACTGTGACATCTTCTACATGGGAATTTGGATCTGTGTCAACAGGATAATTGATCATGTATTACCAGATGAAATTGAAAAATCCTTACCGAGATATACTGGAGGAGAAATTTGTTTGTGGAACTTCACCTTCTGCAGCACTGCATACGCCTATTTTAATTGTGCAGGGGCAGGCAGAGTCATGGGCTTCTTCCTGATGGCAAACTGATTTCCGACATAGAAATCATTAAGTCGACTATTTCAGGATGTGCGGTTATTGCCTGTATTACTCTTAGGGCCTAGAGAATTGGCTGAAGTCTGTGCTTGTTGTAGCAATTCACAAACACCTTCCTCCACCCCTTCATTTAAGCCAGGAAGTGTAGCATACAATATTGAATGCAATGCCAAACCACGTGCAATAGAACTTTTAAAAAGGAGAATCTGCAATTTAGATTACTTCAAATTAATTGCACGGGCCAAATTAAAAATTTCAAATGAATCTCTTTAAACTATACACCATCAGGTTAGGCTAAGAAACCGAGCTGCCGAATAATATCAAAATTTGTAGAATATAAGCAAACAAACATCATCCGATCTTTCAACTGCCAAAGCTAATTAACTAGCTAATTAAGGCACAGAAGATTTCAGGCAAAGTAAAGGACACTAACAAAATACTTTTCAGATATAGGGCAGAGCTTTGGTTCAACACAGGTTCTCACTCATGTTCAGGAAAACCACATCCTTACCCAAAATAAAACAAACCCGGGTTCCCAGCAACTGACCTCCTGTCTCCTGAAGTTGGCTCTTCAAAACACATCAAATTTCAAACTTAATGGAAATGGAGACCACTTTTAGGCTGGCTTAAATTCCACAGATGCCAGCCAACGTATCATCACCCTCAGTTACATAACATTTACAAACATCTGCCAAACATGGCATTTTTTTCACAGCCACTACGTGAATGACAGGCCCCCTCAATTAAAATTGTATTAGTGATAATGGGAACTGCAGATGCTGGAGAAACCAAGATAATAAAATGTGAGGCTGGATGAACACAGCAGGCCCAGCAGCATCTCAGGAGCACAAAAGCTGACGTTTCGGGCCTAGACCTCCGAAACATCAGCTTTTGTGCTCCTGAGATGCTGCTGGGCCTGCTGTGTTTATCCAGCCTCACATTTTATTACCCCTCAATTAAAAGTTGTTTCTTAAAATCCAATTTTCTAATAATGAGGTATTACTTAGGCAAATTGTCCTTTCTTACCTTCATAAAATACCTTATTGTAGGACGGTTAAATATTTACACCATTTGGCCATATCTCCAAGAAAGACTGGACTCTAATTAATAATTTGTGTATCTAAGACCCAAGGACTGTGATCAGAAGTTGTATTGTCCTCACATTTCAAAGGTTGTCTCTCACAGTGTGGATAAACTCCATTTAAGATTCCTATGTATATGAAGATGTAATTGTAAAAATTAATTAAAAGTCAATGCCTTTATTTACTACTGATTATGAACCACTTATTCTTCAATTTTGGTTGTAATTGATCAACTTCTTCCCCACTATTATTAGACTTCTGAATGGACCTCTCAAATTTTAAATGTGGCGTTGATCTCTCTCTTTGTGCACCTTCTCTGCAGCTGTGACATTGTATTCTTTATTCTGTTCTGTTACTCCAATGCGCTTTGTATGGTATGATCTGCTTGTATTGCATGCAAAACAAAACTTTTCACTGTACCTAGAGTACATGTCATAATAATTAAATCAAATCAAATCACATTGAAGTGCTTGCTCATCAATTTCCTGCCTCATAAATGAGTTTGTCAGTATCCCGGAATTGTTAAGCATGGCTTGTGATAGATACTTTCCCAGGGTAGACCAGCCAAAAACATGCACTTGGAAGAAATTTCAAAAAATATCAGATTAAGAAAACTAAATCTTAAATCTAAAATCTGAAAGCCCAAAACTCAAAGCAGAATGGAGAAAATGAAAGATGGGATGAAGGGAGAGGTAAAAATGGGAAAATAAAAGTAAATTATTTAACTCTTTAAAAACATATTAAGATTTCCAACAATTAATAAAAATATCCAGAGAAGAAATCTAATATTTTCAAGTTAATTCCCAGTGTCATAAATGTTATTGGAAGTTATTAATACTTAGCAGGTTAAAAATCTATGTGCACCTGGATGGACATACCTAACTTATCTTTCTGGTATGCTCAATGGATATTTAGTGGGTAAGTACTATACTTTCATGCCAAAATTTGTATTTCAATGTTGAATGTCTTGTTGAGGTGCCAGAATATCACAGCTTCTGGGCTATCCAGGCAACCTGGGCAGTAACTGCTACATTTATACATTCTCCTGCAGCTGTGTGAATGATGGAAGTTGCCAATGCACTTTCATTCATTTCCATACTAATGGAAGTCATACTATAAAGCCCAGGCTGTTGTAGCAAGCAGAGCAAACTAAAGATTTTGAAGTTCAAGACATTTTGCAGTACTACAAAGGACTGGCCAAACCTTCTTCCTAGATCTCTCATCTTTTCGCAAAACTGCTTGTCTCATTTAAATCTCGAAATAGCTCTGGCCTAGAAGATGATTAGGTATCTTGAGCCAAAACTACTACCTGCATGATATGTTCTGAGAGCTGCTCTATATGTTAGCTCATGCGACATACATTTGGATTCTGCGCCCGAAACGCCAGCTTTTGTGCTCCTGAGATGCTGCTTGGCCTGCTGTGTTCATCCAGCCTCACACTTTGTTATCTCGGATTCTGCGCTTGTTGGTTATTGGTATACGTTGCACCCAGGTAACTGATTTGAATGCACTATACTGACTGAAAGAGTGACTGAAGGCAGGAAGGGCATCTTTATACTCTGTGCTGTTGTATAAGTGTCTTAAAGGTACACTGCTGATTTGGCCTCTATGCAAAAATACAACGGTGAAGGCTAAGGTCCTGACATGAGCACAAACATTTTGAAAGGGTATCAATGAGCTTTTTGAAGTGAAATACTTCTTTCATAATGTAAGACTTTCTGACGCAATTTTTCTTTGGTATGGATCCACATAGTCACTGTCGAAATCTCCTTTGGAGTTATGACCAATCCTATTGATTGTTCAAATATACCCTGTGGCGTCTTTGTGCAGTTAGCACATGCCATGGTCCCAATCAGCCCTCCCTTCCTAACTACTCAGCACATAGGAGAGTGATGGAAGCGAATTTCATATATGGTTTCAAAAGAGAGCTAGATTTATATTTGAAAGTGATAAATTTAGAGGGCTATAGAGATAGGGCTGGAGAATGGGCCTAGCTGAGTAACTCTCTTTGGAACTGGTACATATATGGTGGGTTGAATGGCCCCCTTCTGTACTGTAAAATTGTATGATTCTACACATGTGCAAATTGTGTTAAAACGCATCACTGTTTTATTTGTGTTTGAAACTGCAATGATTGAAAAGGTGCACTTCTCTCTACTGGAGTGGGTATGGAATATGTACAAAGATCTATTATTTGTTTTACTCTCCAGCCTATGGCATTGTTAACAATCAGCAGAGCATCTACCGTGCATTCAGTGCTTTCCCATACCTGCACAAAATGAATGCACATTTGGAAGTGACAGTGCTGCTAATTGTCAATGCAGAAGGAGAGGCACAAAAGAAAGCACAAGTTAAAGGCTGATATCGAAAGTGCAATGAGCTTCACTGAGCCCAGAGCACACTGCTGGATTTATAGGTCAAGTATAAACGAGGTAAGATCTAACATCTGCCACACACAATGTTACGGCTGAGGCCTATCAAGTGATTTCAATTCTGAAGATGCCTTTGCTGAAGAAGAGGTCGATTTCAGAGGTACTTCTCAAGACAATGTTGTAAAGATGAACTGTGCTCTACTTAAAATAAGTGGAACATTTAGAATGACTTGAAAGCAACCACAATTTTCTGTTCATTATGTTTTGCCTATCATAGTTTTAATCACTGGAACAAAATCGTCCATAAATTTCTGTCATTACAGCTACAGAAGCACAATGTAACCAGCACTTTTGGGAAACATTACCAGCCAATGGATAAAGTATATAATTTCAGCAGTTGGATATCTCCACTTGAGAGCATTTACATGGTTCAAAACATTTGTCTGGGAATTGTGATTCTGATTGAATGGAACATAGTTTCATGATTTTTAGTATTATTAAGCAGGCTTGGTTACACTTTGACTTTACTATTTTTTCTTTGGAATCATATTGAGACATGGACTCACTATTCCACAGTGGCCTATCCAGAGAACCAGCAGAATCCATAATCTCAACCACTAATTGTGAACTGTAATTGATGAATAGATATACAGAATTATCATTCATGGAAAGCGAGTGTTGCTGACTAGGCCATCCCTAATTGCCCAACGTCAGTTAAAGGTCAACTATATTGATGCCAGACCAGATAAATGACATCAAATCCAATTTTGAAGAAGGTCGATAGAGCCTGAAATGTTAACTCTGCTTCCTCTCCACAGGTGTTGCCAGACTTGCTGAGGTTTCCTAACCATTTCTGATTTTGTTCCTAAGCAGCCATTAATTATTCATCGGCTCTTAATTGCTGGTCAGTTGAAAAAGCTACCCATGAACCATTTTTCCCAGCATTTAGTTGCAGAGGCAGTGAAAAAGGGTTACATTTCTCCCAGGGCAAACTTAGCTGGTTATTTCCCTTTCTTTCTACCTCTCTCGCCACCTCCAAGGACAGGGCTATTTCACCGTCTGGTTCTTTCTTTTTCCTGTCAATCAGTCAATACAGTATCATGCATTTGCTACACCTACTGTTCTATAGCTTAAAATTTGCTGACAAACCTGTTACGTGGCACTTCATCAAATTCCTTTTGGAGGCCTTTGTAGATCATGTACACTTCATTACACTCATCACTCCTCACTTCTACTTCTTGAAAAATATCTGTTGAATCATTTAAATAAAACTTTCCCTTAACAAATCTGCTGTTCCTTTTTTAAAAATTCATCTACATTTATTCAAGTGACTGTAAATATTGTCTCATATTACCATTTCCAACAACTTTGCCATCACTGAGTTGAAAGCAATTGACCTCTGGTGTTAGATTTATTCTTGCAAACTTCTTTGAGCAAGGGTATGAAACCTATATTCTTCTAGTTCTCTAGCAGCACTGTTATATCCAAGAAGGCATAAAACGTTATTAACAATTCTGAGAACAAGTCACTTGACCCAAAATGTTAACTCTGATTTCTCTCCACATTTGCTGCCAGATCTGCTGAGCTATTTTCAGTAATTTCTGTTTTTGTTTCAGAAAATTATTGCAAACGTTTCCACAACTTCCAATCTTACTTTCCTCAATATCCTTCAGTGTACCAGATCAGCAAACATTAATGGGCAACCTTTCTAATTTCTCCTCTTCAACAATTTTTAGCCAATCCAGAGTGTCAATTACTTCATCTTACACTCTGATTATGTTAGCCATGCCACATTTTAGAACCTTTTATAGGCGTTATTGATTTGGTGAAATGCACATTTAGTGCATACATTGAGGCGGATGGTCGAAGTTTAGAAGTTAGGTTCAGTTCCCTAGCTTCATGCCCTAATTAAGTTTTGCTCCCAAATTTACTGGAAGTGAGGGATGATGTAAGTTATTCTTGTGCTAGCAAAGGTTCAGCCATTTCAATGAGAGTTTGAGTTCTTAAAAAGGTCCCATGATCCAAATCCACAATTTCTGCCTAAGGATTCACTAATCATTCTGTGTGCCTGTAAAACAATGTTGGATTAGAATAACAGCTAAGGAAGGTTGGCGCTGAAATCTTAGTGGTGTGCTTCATTGTATTATTAGTTAGATAGTTATAGCTTTACTTTGGATTGACCTTTTATGATTTATTTTTGCCATACATGTCTTCAGTTCCTACTTCATTTGGAAGCCTCCCTCAAAGTCTTTATTTAGTGGACAATTTTCCTTAAACATGTTTTTGTTAATAGAATGGGACTTCCAATGAGTATTCCCTTATAACATACAGTCTGGATTTAGATGGGGAGGAGGTGAAATAACTCCACAGAGGCTGGCATCCTGTCATCAAGTCTCATTTTATTTACATTTGCAAAGTCCTTGACTGCGATCCAGCTCTCTCAGGGCCGGCTTTCACAGTGAACAGAATCTCTGACACTCTTCATCTTATCTGTCAGCCAGAGCTCCCTGATTGGGCCAGATTAACAGCCCCAATCAGGGAACTCATTCTATGAGGTCTACTGGCTGACTTCATTACAACCATTGCAGGTAAAATCAGAACCTCTTCCGTGTTGTTTCCCCCAACCTCTTCTAGATCGGGAGGGCCCTGGATTTGTTTGGAGAGTCTCGGCTTTAAGATGGTGAACGTTGAGCACGTCGAGGAGAGAGAGCTGAGGAAACCAGGTTAAAGAACACACTGCAAAAGATCTGGCAGCATCAGAGGAGCAGGAAAATTGACATCTTGGGTCAGGACCCTGCTTTTTTAAAGAAGGGTCCTGGCCTGAAACATCAACATTCCTGCTCTTCTGATGCTGCCTGGCCTGCTGTGTTCCTCCAGCTCCACACTGCATTATCTCTGACTCCAGCATTTGCAGTTCTCACTATTTCTCACTGCAAAAGATCTAGTGAGATCTGCAATTGAATGGGAATGAGCTCATAAAATCTTAACTGAATCTTTATCTGGGGTTAGTGATGTAGACATAGCATAAATTGAAAGACTTCAAAGAATTGCAAACTTCTTCAAGAAACAGGGCAGCAATTATTATAGATAGAGATAATGGGAACTGCAGATGCTGGAGATTCCAAGATAATAAAATGTGAGGCTGGATGAACACAGCAGGCCAAGCAGCATCTCAGGAGCACAAAAGCTGACGTTTCGGGCCTAGACCCTTCATCAGAGAGGGGAATGGGGGGAGGGAACTGGAATAAATAGGGAGAGAGGGGGAGGCGGACCGAAGATGGAGAGTAAAGAAGATAGGTGGAGAGAGTGTAGGTGGGGAGGTAGGGAGGGGATAGGTCAGTCCAGGGAAGACGGACAGGTCAAGGAGGTGGGATGAGGTTAGTAGGTAGCGGGGGGTGCGGCTTGGGGTGGGAGGAAGGGATGGGTGAGAGGAAGAACCGGTTAGGGAGGCAGAGACAGGTTGGACTGGTTTTGGGATGTAGTGGGTGGGGGGGAAGAGCTGGGCTGGTTGTGTGGTGCAGTGGGGGGAGGGGATGAACTGGGCTGGTTTAGGGATGCAGTAGGGGAAGGGGAGATTTTGAAACTGGTGAAGTCCACATTGATACCATATGGCTGCAGGGTTCCCAGGCGGAATATGAGTTGCTGTTCCTGCAACCTTCGGGTGGCATCATTGTGGCAGTGCAGGAGGCCCATGATGGACATGTCATCAAGAGAATGGGAGGGGGAGTGGAAATGGTTTGCGACTGGGAGGTGCAGTTGTTTTTTGCGAACTGAGCGGAGGTGTTCTGCAAAGCGGTCCCCAAGCCTCCGCTTGTTTTCCCCAATGTAGAGGAAGCCGCACCGGGTACAGTGGATGCAGTATACCACATTGGCAGATGTGCAGGTGAACCTCTGCTTGATGTGGAATGTCATCTTGGGGCCTGGGATGGGGGTGAGGGAGGAGGTGTGGGGACAAGTGTAGCATTTCCTGCGGTTGCAGGGGAAGGTGCCGGGTGTGGTGGGGTTGGAGGGCAGTGTGGAGCGAACAAGGGAGTCACGGAGAGAGTGGTCTCTCCGGAAAGCAGACAGGGGAGGGGATGGAAAAATGTCTTGGGTGGTGGGGTCGGATTGTAAATGGCGGAAGTGTCGGAGGATAATGCGTTGTATCCGGAGGTTGGTAGGGTGGTGTGTGAGAACGAGGGGGATCCTCTTGGGGTGGTTGTGGCGGGGGCGGGGTGTGAGGGATGTGTCGCGGGAAATGCGGGAGACGCGGTCAAGGGCGTTCTCGATCACCGTGGGGGGAATGTTGCGGTCCTTAAAGAACTTGGGCATCTGGGATGTGCGGGAGTGGAATGTCTTATCGTGGAAGCAGATGCGGCGGAGGCGGAGGAATTGGGAATAGGGGATGGAATTTTTGCAGGAGGGTGGGTGGGAGGAGGTGTATTCTAGGTAGCTGTGGGAGTCGGTGGGCTTGAAATAGACATCAGTTACAAGCTGGTTGCCTGAGATGGAGACTGAGAGGTCCAGGAAGGTGAGGGATGTGCTGGAGATGGCCCAGGTGAACTTGAGGTTGGGGTGGAAGGTGTTGGTGAAGTGGATGAACTGTTCGAGCTCCTCTGGGGAGCAAGAGGCGGCGCCGATACAGTCATCAATGTACCGGAGGAAGAGGTGGGGTTTGGGGCCTGTGTAGGTGCGGAAGAGGGACTGTTCCACGTAACTTACAAAGAGGCAGGCATAGCTGGGGCCCATGCGGGTGCCCATGGCCACCCCCTTAGTCTGTAGGAAGTGGGAGATGAGAGTGTCGGTGGAGGGGGACTGGTCGGGCCTGCGGGACAGGAAGAAGCGGAGGGCCTTGAGGCCATCTCCATGCGGAATGCAGGGGTGGAAGGTGCTGGAGAAGTGGATGAACTATTCGAGCTCCTCTTGGGAGCAAGAGGCGGCGCCGATACAGCCATCAACGTAATGGAGGAAGAGGATCCGGAACTGCCTGACCTAATGCTAACACAAATGGCTTCAGAATGAGCCATTGCTTCCATCTCTAGTGAAACTGCTTTGTTAGAAGAATGCTACACAGACTTGGTGGCACCAAGTCAGTAGGTGGCCAGAGGCATAGCATGACAAGGACAGTACTTGACAGTTGAAGGTTCAAAACCATGTTCTATGACATCCAAAACTGGAAAGTAGATATCTCGTTGGATCTTATTCCTCCAACCAAATACTGGTTTTTGGAAACAGGCCACAGAATCTTTGAGAAGGGCATGAAGAGGGAGATAAAAGAGACCGCCTTGAAACCCAGCTTTCTCTGCTTTTTGCACATTCTTCAATAACATCTCCAGAGGGCACCTATGGCTGGCAGCTGAGCTACACAACATCTCCAGTCCATCTCAGTGAGATGACCTGAGACATGATGATATATAATTGATGCCACGCAATATTCGAGGCAGATCATTTCTGCTCCTCTTACAGTGCTTGTGGATCAAGTGTGCAGCGGTTCAAATTTCTGTAAACGGTCAGATAAACAGATTGCAGTCTCTGTACTAATAGTGACTGTGCCTAATGGTTAGCAACATTGTGTATTAGGAATATAGTGGGTCTTACATCTAGCTTTTATAACAGTAAATACAAGGGTAATTACAGTAAAGTAAAGCCCCATGACACTATGCAGTCGTTGTAAGTGTCAGATTACACAAAATCTTTACATTGGTATTCACAAAAGACAGGGGCATGAGGAATGTTAAGGTTAAGGGAAGGTGTGTGAGTACCCTCTGGCTGGTCAACATAATGAAGAAGGAAGTATTGGGTGTCTTGAAACATTAAGGCAGACAAGTCCTCAGGGACAAATGAGATCTATCACAGGAAACTGTGGGAGGCCAGGGGCAAAATAACGCAGGCATTAACCGATAGCTTTGCAACCTCTTTGGCCTCAGGCATGGTTCCAGAGGTCTGGAGAAGAGTCAATATTGTTTCTTTGTTTAAGAAGGGAAACTGAGATAATCCAGGTTATTACATGCTGGTGAGCCTGACACCTTTGGTGTGGAAGACATTGGAGAAGATACTGAGAGACAGCTTTTATTCATATTTGGAAGTGAATAGAGTTGTTCAGGATAGGCAGTATGGTTTTGTACAGGTAAGGTCATGTCTCATCATTTAGACTGAGTTTTTGAGGAAGTGACAAGAATGATTGATAAGGGAAGGACAGTGGGGATGTTGTCTACATGGACTTTAGTAAGGAATTTGATAAGATAAGTCATTGCAGGCTGGTACAGAAATCAGTGTCTTATGGGATCTGGGGTGAGATGGCTAGATGGTCATAGGAGACAGAGAGGAGAGGAGTGGAAGGGTGCTTTTCAGAATGGAGTTCAGTAACTAGTGGTGTTCTGCATGGATCAGTGTTGGGACT
This sequence comes from Stegostoma tigrinum, assembly GCF_030684315.1. Lineage (NCBI taxonomy): Eukaryota > Metazoa > Chordata > Chondrichthyes > Orectolobiformes > Stegostomatidae > Stegostoma > Stegostoma tigrinum. The sequence goes on from NC_081357.1 coordinate 30,416,792, forward strand.
TTTTTGTTTGCAATATATACATGATCTGGAGGAAAATGTACATGGTCTGATGAGTAATTTTGCTGATGACATCAAAATTGGTGGAGTTGCAGATAGCGAGGAGGATTGTCAAAGGATCCAGTGGGATATAGGTAGATTGCAAACTGGGCAGAGAAATGGCAAATGGATCTTAATCTGGACAAATGCGAAGTAATGGATTTTGGAAGATTAAATTTAGGGGTGAATTATACAATAAATAGCAGAACTGTTAGGAGCATTACATGCAGAGGGATCTGGGCATACAGGTCCACAGATCCCTGAAAGTGGCAACAGATGTGGTCAAGAAGTCATATAGCATGTTTGCCTTCATCGGCTAGGACATCAAATATAAAAGTTGGTAAGTTATGTTGGAGTGGTACAAAAGTTTAGTTAGGCCACATTTGGAATAATGTGTGCAATTCTAGTCACGACGCTACCAGAAGAATGTGGATGCTTTGGAGAGGATGCAGGGAAGGTTTAGCAAGATGTTGATTGGTCTGGAGAGTTTTAGTTATGAGGAGAAGTTGGATAAACTTGGATTGTTTTCACTGGAAAAATGAATACTGAGGGAGGTGACCTGATAAAGGTGTATAAGATTATGAGAGGCATAGATAGGATGGATAGTCAGAGGTTCTTTTCCCAGGGTGGAATGGTCAACTATAATAGGACGCAGATTCAATGTGAGGATGGGATGTAATTTTCGGAAGAAGTGTGGGACATGTTTTTCACACAGAAGGTGTGGATGTCTGAAACGCACTGCCAGTGCAAATGGTGGTAGGAGGCATGTTAGCAAAATGTAAGGTCTATCTTGATAGACATATTAACAGGAGGTGAACAGAGGGATAGAAACCATGCATGAGCAGAAAGTAGTGGGTTTAAATAAGGACTGGGAGTCAGTGCAGGCTTGGTGGGCCAAAGGGCCTGTTACTCCACTGTTTTATTATGTGACTAACAGCTACAGCAATTTTCAGATCTCAAGGCTTTGCTGAGCAGGGCCAATTCTGGCAGAATGAAATAGTTTTAACTCAAATTAGAGTTTGAAAGCACTCTAATTTTGGCATCACTTTTGAAATAGAATTGAGTTTGTGATTGGCACTTATTTAATTAAACTGATGTCAGTTCTCAATAGAGAACAGAGTTGCTGTTTTTGTTGGGTTAGAATTGACTCATGCAAATATAGAAAGATGACTAGGCTATTCAGATACTCAAACTTGTTCTGCAATTCAATCCGTGGCTGTTGTGTACCTCAACAATGTTGACCCATCTTTGCTCCATCGCCCTCAAAACACTTACCTGACAACAATCTATAAACCTCACTCTTGAAAATTTAAATGGATGTCACACCTATAGCCTGTTGGGAGAGGGAATTTTAATTCTGGGTGTGCACAACACTTCCCGTGAAAACATAATTCCTGATATCAATCCGAAACACCCAACTCCAGTTTTAAGGTTATATCCATTATTCTGGATTCTCTCACCAGAGGAAGGAGTTTTTCTAGTCTAAAATAGTCTCAACGTTAAGGCCAGACTGCTCAGGAGAGATGTTAGGAAGCACTTCTATACACGTAGGTGGCACAGGTTTGGAACTATCTTCCACAAGTAGCAGTGGATGCCAGGTCAGTTGTTAATTTTAAATCTGAGATGGATTTTTTTTGTTAAGTAAGGGTATTGAGGGACATGGGCTGAAGGCTGATATATGGAGTTAGGCTACAGATTAACCATGATCTCGTTGAATGGTGGAACTGGCTCGAGGGGCTGAATAGCCTGCTCCTGTTCCAACCGTATTAAACCTTTATTCTTTTAAAACCCTTAATTTCATCACCTCTCAAACGTATGCACTTGAGGGAACGTGAATCAATTTTACGTAACCTTTCCTTATTTAACTGCTTAAATTCAAATGAATGTGAATGAAAGTCATGCAATGTTATGTCATGTTAAAAATTCATGTAAGCCCATGTTTGCTAAATTATATTCTGGACAGTTAGACTAATGATCATAGCTTGTGGTTAAGAGAAAATAAACATTGAAACGACAATCACAGATATAATCACCACATCCAAGGTGATTGAAAGCAGCCATACAAAATGTAATTTTATCCTTTATGGGCAGATACTCACCTCTGTTAAAGCAAACATTTTAGTTCTGTCTAAATTGATCCAAGTTGCTACAACCAAAGTCATAAGAACCTTTTCTTCTTGTTCAAGCATTGACTCATAGAAAGAGACATGGAGTCATACAGCACAGAAACAGACCCTTCTGACAAAGAGAAATCCAAACATTTCAGATAGCTGTATTTGTATTAAAAAATTAGTTGATAAACCTTTACTGTCTGCTCTGTGACTCAGTACATGCCACTGGCTTTACTATGTAATAGTTAATATCCTGTGCTTAAATGCTGTTTCATCTGCCTTCCCCCACAGTGTCTCATGTGCCTCCTGCATTGCTCTTTTATTTGGTTGCAGATTACAAAGTGAGAGACCTTCTCTACTCAGTTTGATTATAGACGTTAAAGGTCAATTTCATTGAAATTAGAACTGTAGATAAACAAAATAGCAACAATTAAGCTGGTTAAAGGCTAATTTCATTGTAATTATAATTGTAGATAAAGATGAATGACAATTATCCTGCCACATTGTGCCCATTGAACAGCTCTCCTGGTGTTAGTAAGAACGAGCTGTAGAAATAAAGAGAAGACTGTGATTTTGATTTGCTTCTGAGCTATAGACGATGGTTGCATTTTCATTTCCTGTGTATTGCCAACTATCTTAATATTTGAAATTGATTACTTTGTTATCTTGCTTTATAACTTTATAACTGATTACTTTATAACAAGCATTTGTAGTGAAATTAAAATAGAATTCAATGTATAACCACTGCACGTAGTTCAAATAATTTTCTTGAGAAATAAGGGCAAGATGGTTTGTCCTGAACATCTTCAAAATTTTGGGAGTTTGAATTCCGCGAACTTCCCATAATTTAGCACTTTTCTTAGTCCAGTTTATACCCCTAGGACGTGCCTTGTCTCTTTGCAGGTCTACATTGCCCTGTAGAGCCCATTCCAAAATTATGTATTTTTATATTTTTGTTAAAACCACAAGGCAGTAAAATGGGAGAAAGTTAATTTTGGGATCTTTTGAACAAATACGAGGTAAAGTTATTGTAGCTCTATTGGAATAGAGTGCTGCTCTCCCTTTACAGAGAAATAACTGATTTAACCTGAGGGTCACCATGCCTCAGGCAAGAGGAGAGACTGAGAAGGAGAAGCTTGAATGTTAAACTCAACTAGTGCAGGATTTGAGCCCATGCTGGAAGTAATCTACATTACAAACCAGCCTTCAAACCAACTGAGCTAACTCACCTCCATTTTAGGTAATGTTATGAAACTTAAAACAGCATGTCTTTACAGCATGACTGTGCCAAAGTATCTCTTGGGAGTGAAGTAAAATGTTTTGCACAGGCATGCATTTGAAAAGCTAGCTTTGAGTCCAGTAGGCAGTGTGGAGGCTAGAAAAATATTGCCACATCCAAGTTCTTTAGTGAGTAATGATGACTAAGACATGGAATAAAACCGAAAGTGCTGGAGAAACAGAGCAGGTCCAGCAGAATCTGGTGAAAGGGAAGTAAAGTTAACACTTCGAGTTCAACATGTAATTTGTACCAAGATATGAATCTGGGCTTTCTAATTGGAGTACTTTCACAGCAGGTTAGGAGAGTCGGAGCTGCCCATCTGACAACAGCCAAATTGCTGTTTTAAAGTCAGAAACAGCATATTGTTCCATAGTCCGATAAAATGTAAACTACAAAATGAAATTGGCTGGACTACCTGGCTTCGACCTGGGCCAAGATCGGGAGAGCTGCCTCACAGTCTAGACATGCAACGACTTGACAGTCATTTTCCCAGGCAATACCACAGAGACTACCATCATCATTCCTGAATTTGTGCCGTTCTATTGGAAATGGTGGCATAGTGATGTACAATTAAGAAGGATGCAGTGCTCTGGGATGACTCTGGAAGTCCTCTGCATTGACCCTGGACCTCATGATATCTTATTGCATCAGGTCTAACATAGGAAAGGAAGCAACCTGCTGATTACCTCATAACTCCCCCTCCTGCTGCTGAATTAGTTTTCCTCGATGAAACACATGACCTGTAAGAAGCTGAGTTTACCATTGACCAGAAATTGAATTGAACCATCTGTATAAATACGACAGCTACAAGAGCAAATCAGAAGCTATAAATTTTATAGTGAATAGCTCACTTCCTGTCTCCCCAAACTTGTTCACCACTGACGAGGTGCCTATCAGGAGTACAATAGGATATTTTCCACTTGCTCGGATGAGTGCAGCTCCAACAACACTCAAGATGCTTGATACCATTCAGGACAAAGCATGCCCCTTGATTGATAGCCCATCCAGCACCTTGATCATTCACTCCCTTCATCACCAGGGCACAGTGGCAACAAGGTGTGCCATCTACGTGATGTACTGTAGTAACACATGAATACCTTTTCGACAGTTTGTTCCAAACCTGTGAATTCTCCCAGCTAAAATGGCAAGGGCAGCAGGTGTATGGAAACATTGTAAGTTTCCCTCCAAGCCACATGATTCCCTAACTTGGCACTATATTGCCACTCTTTCACTGCCACCAGGTCAATCTCCGGCAACTCACTTTCTAGCAGCATTGTGGGAGTTTCTGAACTCCAAGAACTGAATTCTAGAACCCTACCCAGCAGAAGGAGGCTATGCAGCTTACTGAGTATGCACTGATCCTGCAGAGAACATCCCATTCAGACCCAACCCCTACCCTATCCCTGCAATCCTGCATTTCCCACGGCTAATCTACTAAACCTGCACATCCCTAGACACTACAGGCAATTTAACATGGCCAATCCATCTTTGGACTATGGAAGAAACCAGAGCACCTAGAGGAAACCACTGCAGCAGCTGAAGAAGACATGGTCACCTTCTCTATAACATTGAAGGATGGGCAAAAGTACTGGCCTGTCTAGAAACATTCACATTTTATGATCATCAAATTAGTTTGAAACCTGCTTTTCATTGGATTTTATTGGCTGCCACTGAGCTGCCAGTTAACCATGTTTATTCTAAAACAGCTACTAATTGTTTGATGGCCTGGAATCTGGTAATGAATGCAAGGCTATATCTGACCAAAATATTTATATCCTTCCACGACCCTTTCAATACTAAATGTTTGGACCTTCCATGCAAATTTTGTGCAAATACTTTAATGGTGCATTTTTAACTCATTCTCAGGACATAGGGCATTGGATGTGGGCATCACTGGCTGGCCAGCATTTAATGCCTGTCCCTACCTGCCCTTGAGAAGGTGGTAATGAGCTACCTTTCTGAAGTCCATGTTTTGTATGTTGACCTACAATGCCCTTTGGATGAGGATTATAGGATTTCAACCCAGTATCTCAGTAAAAGAATGGCGATACATTTCCAAGTCAGGGTGGTGACTGCTTGGAGGGAAACTTGCAGATAATAATGTTCTCATGTATCTGTTTCCCTTGTCCTTCTAGATGGAAGTAGTTATGGGTTTGGAAGGTGCTGTCTAATGGTCTTTGGTAAATTTCTACAGTGCATCTTGTAGATAGTACACACTGCTGGTACTGAGCTTCGGTGGTGGAGGGAATGGATATTTATGGATGCAGTGCCAACCAAGTGGGCTGCTTTGCCCTGGATGGTGCCAAGCTTCTTGAGTGTTGGAGCTGCAGTCATTCAGGCAAGTGGGGAGTGTCCCATCGTAACCCTTACCTGTGTCTTGTAAATGATGGATGGGCTTTGAGGACTCAGGAGATGAGTTATTTGCACATTTTTCCTAGCCTCTGGCTTGCTCTTGTAGACATGATGTTTATATTGTGAATCCATTTGTGTTTCTGGTCAGTGTTAACTGCAAGGATTCAGTGATAGTGACACCATAGAACTCAAGGGTGCGACAGTTAGATTATCTCTTGTTGGGGATGGTCATTACCTGACATATGGTGTGATTGAAATGTTACTTGCTACTTGTGGGTCTCAGCCTGAATAATGGGCATCTCTTGTTGGATTTGAACATAGGCTGCTTGCAAATCTGAGGAGCTGTGTATGGTGCTGAGCATTGTGTAATCATCGGTGAACATCCCCACTTCTGACTTATGATGGAGGGAAGGTCAATGATAATGCAGCTGAAGATTATTGGGCCTAGGACACTACCCTGAGGAACTCCTGGAAACATATCCTGGAGCTGAGATGACTGACGTCTAAAAACCATAACCATCTTCCTATGTGTCAGGTATGACTCCAACCAGTGAAGACTTTGCCCCCGATACCCCTTGATTCCAGAGCACATTAATGGCACAGCTGGTCAAATGTGGCTTTGCTGTCAAGGGCTGTCCCTTTCAGTTCACCTCATGGCAAAAGAAGGAAATAAAACAAGATTTTTCAAAAAAGAAATGTGAAGGGCTGTATCCAGCTATGAAGATTGGTATGCAACATTACCCACAGTTAAAATATTCATTGTCCTTTAAAATATTTGAATCAGTGCAGAGTGCTTGTCAATCATTCCATGCTATATAAAGAAAAATATTTAAATTGTTATATCAAAACAGTCACTATGTTATTAGTCTAAAAATGTCCTATATCTTTTCTTTATATGTCATTCAAATTATTGACACCTGTTAACCATGTTAAATATATGAGAAAGAATGAAATAATCACTTTAATATTCTCTCATAATGCTTTATAAATGAATTCATCTAATGACAAAGTAAGTGAGTCTCCAAAAAATAGAAATAAATGCCAATTATGGTTAAGGCTAACAAAATCTCCACGAGACTGTGAAAATAGAGGTTGGAAGAAGAATTGTGGATAGGTTCGTTAGTGCGAGTAAGGTTTGTTTCAGTCATTTCAGAAGACAGATGTTGATCAATGGCTGCTTATAACCCTTGAAAGATACAGCAGGGCAATTTAAAGGACAAAGCGCTTGCTTTATCTCATTATAACATACCTCGTTGACCAGATTATGTTATGTAGTTAATTGCCATATTTTGTCTGAATATACTCCTGTCCTTGCATTGAAGCATTTTTGCTAATTTAATGAAGAGTCTTTTTCATATTGCTAAGGTGTTAAATAGATCTTTCACAGTGGAGGACACAAATAACTTGCCGGTAATTGATGACAAAGAGACTAAGGTGGGTGAGGACCTAGAGACAATGGGCAGATCATGCTTGACTAATTTTGCTGGAATTCTATGAAGATATTATGAGCATGGTGGACAATGGGGACCCAATAGGTGTGGTCTATCTGAATTTCCAAAAGGCATTTGACAAGGTGGAGCACAAAAGACTGCTGCATAACATAAAGGTGCACGGCGTTACAGGCAATGTATTAGCATGGATAGAGGATTGGTTAACTAAAAGAAAGCAAAGAGTAGGGATAAATGACTGCTTTTCTAGTTGGTGATCAGTGACTAGTGACGTGCCTCAGGGATCAGTGCTGGGACTGCAATTGTTTATAATTGACAATGATGATTTGGAGTTGGGGATCACATGTAGTGTGTCAAAGTTTTTGGTTGACACCAAGATGAGTGGTAGAGCAAAATGTGCAAATGACTCTGAAAGTTTGCAGAGGGATGTAGATAGTTTAAGTGAGTGGGTGAAGGTCTGGCAGATGGAATTCAATGTTGATATATGTGAAGTCTTCCATTTTGGGAGGAATAACTATAAAAAGGACAATTATTTAAACGGTAAAAAAATTGTAGCATGCTGCTGTGCAGAGGGACGTGGGTGTCCTTGTGCATGAATTGTAGAAGGTTGGTTTGCAGGTACAACAGGTAATTAAGAAGGCAAATGAAATTTTGTCCTTCATTGCTAGAGGGATTGAGTTAAAAGCAGGGATGTTATGTTTCAGCTGTATAGGGTGCTGGTGAGGCCATGCCTGGAGTACTATGTGCAGTTTTGTTCTCCTTACTTGAGAAAGGATGCGTTGGCACTGGAGGAGGTGCAGAGGAGATTCACTATGTTGATTCCAGAGATGAGAGGGTTAGCTTATGAGGGAAGGCTGAGTAGACCAGGATTATATTCACTGGAATTAGGAAGAATGAGGGGGAATCTTACAGAAACATATAAAACGTGAAGGGTTGTGAATCTGTGGAATCCCCTGCCCAGTGAAGTAGTTGAGGCTTCCACATTGAATATTTTTAAAGATAAGATATGTAGTTTTTCAAATAGCAAAAGAATTAATGGTTATGGTGAGAGGGTGGGTAAGTGGATCTGAGACCATGAAAAGATCAGCGATATTCTTATTGAATGGTGGAGCAAAATCGAAAGGCCAAATGGCCTACTCCTGCTCCTGGTTCTGATGTTCTTATTTGATTTCATGACTGAAAATGATATTATGTTGCCAATATTGACAGCTAGTTGTTTTCCAAAACTAGTACACTACCCATGTTATAATCTGCTTTCTGTTTCATCATAGTTAAAGATTTGTGTAATGATACATGTGTAAAATTTGTTATTGTTTAGGAATTTAGATTTTAAGGTAGAATAAAAATAGATTTGTAGCTTTAGTGCTGTGAAGTGACTTTTTTTCTCTAAGATGTCAAAAATTAATTCTGAGCAATGAACTCAAGATGCCATTGACAACAAAGCATGTGACTTGAATGTATGAGCAGTTTACAATATCATATAAATTGACAAAGTGTTTATAATACTGCATTTTATGGCACATGAGAAAAACAAATTGTCAGGGCCACAAATAGTTTGAGTTTAGAATCGTGTTTCAACTCAGAATAGTAAATGAAACCTTCCCAAGCACTGACTGATGTGAGCATCGGTGCAAAATTTGGGAAAGTCTTGTGAGAATGGCAGTGAGGACCTTCTTTCTGTCAAGAAGTCCCATTTTCCAACCAAGTTTTGAACAGAAAGGCAAAATTCTTTTGTGAGAGGAAAGAAGCCTATTTGCATGCATTAACATCTCATTATTATTAGTTGTGCTTATTTATGTACTGTTCTCCAACCCATCAAACAGAAACCGAACAATGACAGTTTCCAACATGAAAGGCAAAGCACTGACCTGGTGACTCCGGCTCTCTATCATGGACAACAGTCACCAATGTCTCAACGCATGCTCCATGGGCAGTGACTGCCTGTAGCTCCATCCATGGACTTTGGCATTGACATGTACAAGCATTGTCATGTCCTCATGGTGTATTGCTGATTCATTTACAACACGGTTCTCTACTGCAGTGCCGTACTTTTGGAGCACACCGGCGCCTTTCATGTTGCCAGGATTTCTCTTGTGGAGTGACATGTGCCCATCTCATATAAAACCAGGATGCATTTCAGTGCAAACTATTTCATCTCTTAGCTCTCACTTTATGCCTACCTCGAAGCTCACTGCATCCCTACATTTCCTGCACTTTTTGTGCTGTGCCACCTAAGCCACAGCTTAAAGGGTCATAGTACTTCCATGTTGATTTGCCTTTTAGAACAGACAGAAAGCCGGGCAGCTTGGCTTGGTTGCCAAAAATGATCTGTCGAGGGTAGGCATGCTGCTGTAAGGCAGAGTGCTATAGCATTCTCACTCTTACAAACTACATGGTAAACACACTGAATGCGCTTCAACCAAATAGTCACATCTCAAAGTCTACAGGGAGTAGCCCTCAGTCAAGTCAAGGGAGCCAACGTTTAGTCCTGGCACAGCAAGTCGGGGCAATTTCTGATATTGGCACGAAGGCATGGGCATAGCCAGTCAGCTGCTAGATATGTGCAAGGGCAGGGCCCTCTGCTCATAGGAGTTGAAATCCCAAATTTCAAGCACCCCACCATATTCTTTCTGTCCTAATATGGTTTGATTTATCCTGGAATGAGACTCATGGAGGCGTTGAATGAGGTGAAAGTGGCTGGCACAGCTCTTAGTGCTGATACAGGTGGGGGAATGTGGTGAGGTGTCCCAAGTGAGCGAGTAGGCAGTGAAAAGGGCAGGAAGGGTTATTTGGGGGAGTTGGTTTGATGACAGCCAATGAGGGAGATATTGCATGCTATGTGAGAGCCCTAAGTCTTGAGCCTTGTTGGGATGCATGTAGCAGACACTAGCAGCAGTGGGAGAGATAGACTGAGTGTGTGAGGAAGCAGAGAGAGAGATATAGGAGAGTTTGTAGAGCAGAGAAGGTCATTGACCTTCTTCCTGTGTTGCTGGGTGTTTCTCCATTTCATAGATATCATATTGACTTCAGCAGCAATCTCAAAACAGACTGGTAGCATCTGGTGGCATGGTGTCCTCTGCTGGTCCTGAGGGAGATGATGGCACTCTTTTGCACCACACTATCCTCCAGGACCTTTAGGCCTCCTTCAGCAAAACAGTGTTCCACAATTTATATGAAGCATGCAGTGTAGCTTCAGATTACTAGTGCTTGATTAGGTGCATAGTTGAGTCTGAAATGATGTTAGTGCCATCAGTCTTGTGAGATGCTTCTGGTGTTGAGTACTTCTGTCCGTGGTGAGCATGAGAATGAAACAAATAAAGTGCATTAGGGCTGTGGTGCACAGGTATTGAGGTGTGTTTGGGAAGGTAGTGTAAGAAATCTCACCATGATGAGAAAACCTCCACAAAACTCATGAGAATTGATACTTAGACAATTCCTAGAAAAACTTAGTCCCGGATTTCAGTTCAGAAGTATCAGGTTCTCATTTCAGAATAACAGTTCAACCGAGCAGAAGGACACGTTATTTCATGAAATCTTCAAGCTGTGACAACTTGTGCAGCAGTTGGAAGGTGTTGGAACTGAACAGATACTTAAGTCAGCAGAGCAAGAAAGAAGTATCTAGGCTGTCAGAACAGGACAGAAGCAGCTAAACAAGAAATTAATGATTTAAGATAGGAGAGATACTGCACTGAGGTTCAGTATCTGTAAAGGATACCATGGAGAACAAGGTCATATCTGCCTTTTTCTTGACTATGTTAAGATCTTTCTATGCTCTGGATATGAGTTTGCTCGTTGAGCTGGAAGGTTAGTTTTCAGACGTTTCGTCACTTTTTTTTATTTGAAAAAATATACGTTATTCATAAGATGTACAAAATAAAACATATTTATACACCTACCCAGTCATGCAAGCCGCTCCGGGTTACCCAGGGGGTACGTACACCAACTAAAGGAAAAAAACAAACAAAGAAGAATAAAAAAGCAAAGAAAATACCCCGGCAGTCGTCACCCCGCACAGTCCCAGTTGGCCCCCTGACCAGTTGGGGAAGGCACCAGCTGGGCCCAGTTACCAGATAGGGCCCTTTTTACTATTCTGGACAAGGGGTTTCATACGGTGGTCTTTCCCCACTGCGCCTTGGCGGCAGCTGCCCCAAGCTTTAGGCGTCCCTCAGCACGTAGTCCTGGACCTTGGAGTGCGCCAGTCAGCAACACTCGGTCGGGGTCAGTTCTTTCAGCTGGCAGACTAGCAAGTTGCGGGCAGACCAAAGACCATCTTTCACCGCATTGATGGTCCTCCAGGCGCAGTTGATGTTGGTCTCGGTGTGTGTCCCGGGAAACAGCCCGTAGAGCACGGAGTCCCGCGTCATGGAGCTGCTCGGGATGAACCTCGACAAATACCACTGCATCCCCCTCCAGACCTCCTGCGCATAGGCACACTCCAGAAGGAGGTGATCGACAGTCTCGTCCCCCCAGCAGCCACCTCGAGGGCAGCGTGCGGTGGTGCAGAGATTCCGGGCATGCATAAAGGGGCTCACTGGCAGTGCCCCTCTCACTGCCAGCCAAGCAATGTCCTTGTGCTTGTTTGAAAGTTCTGGCGACGAGGCATTCTGCCAAACGACTTTGGCAGTTTGCGTGGGGAACCACACGACGGGATCCACCCTCTCCGTTTCCTGAAGGGTCTTGAGGATACTACGTGCTGACCACTGCTTGACGGCCTTGTGGTCAAAGGTGTTTCCCTTCAAAAATTTCTCCATGAAGGACAGGTGGTACGGGATAGTCCAACTTCTCGGAGCGTTCCGCGGCAACGAGGCCAGGCCCATCCTTCGCAACACCGGGGACAGGTAGAACCTCAGTAAGTAGTGACACTTGGTGTTTGCGTACTGAGGATCTACGCACAGCTTGACGCAGCCGCACACAAAGGTAGCCATCAGGGCGAGGGTGGCGTTCGGTACACCCTTTCCCCCATTTTCCAGGTCTTTGTACATGGTGTCCCTGCGGACCCGGTCCATCCTCGGCCCCCAAATGAAGTGGAAGATGGCCCGGGTAACCGCAGTGGCGTAGGTCCAGGGAATAGGCCAGGCCTGCGCCACACACAACAGTACTGAAAGCCCCTCGCACCTGACAACCAGGCTCTTACCCGCGATGGAGAGGGACCGGAGCGTCCACCTGCCCAGCTTCTGCTTCAGTTTGGTGATACGCTCCTCCCAAATTTTAGTGCATGCCCCAGCTCCACTGAACCAAACACCCAGCACCTTCAGGTAGTCTGTCCTGACGGTGAAGGGGATGAAGGAACGGTCGTCCCAGTTCCTGAGGAACATGACCTCGCTCTTACCCCCATTGACTTTGGCACCTGAGGCCAGTTCAAACTGGCCGCAGATGTCCAACAGCCTATTCACTGACCGATGATCGATGCAGAAGACGGCAACGTCGTCCATGTACAGGGAGGTCTTGACCTGCAGGCCTCCGCTGCCTGGGATAGTCACGCCCTTCAGGCTCACATCCTTCCTGATGGATGCGGTGAAGGGCTCCACAAAGCACACGAACAAGGCAGCAGAGAGCGGGCAGCCCTGCCTGACTCCAGATCTAACAGGAAAACTGTCCGATTCCCACCCGTTGATCGAGACTGCGCTAACGATGTTGGCGTAGAGCAGCCGGATCCAATTGCGGATGCCCTCCCCGAACCCCAATTTGGAGAGGACGTCCCTCATGTAAGCATGAGAGACCCTGTCGAAGGCCTTCTCCTGGTCCAGGCTGACGAGGCAGGTGCCCAACCGCCTGTCCTGCACGTAGGCGATCGTATCCCTGATGAGCGCGAGGCTCTCAGCGATCTTCCTGCCCGGCACAGCACAGGTTTGGTCAGGGTGAATCACTGACTCCAGGACAGACCTGACCCGGTTGGCTATGACCTTGGCCACGAATTTGTAGCCCACGTTCAAAAGCGAAATGGGACACCAATTCTTAATTTCTTCCCTCTCCCCCTTCCTCTGGTAAATGAGGGTGATGATGCCCTTCCTCATGGACTTGCACATTTCCCCTGCCCGAGGCGCACGATCGTACACCTCCAGCAGGTCCTGGCCGACCAGGTCCCACAGAGCGGAATTCAGCTCGACCGGTAAGCCGTCGCTCCCGGGAGTCTTATTCCTCTCCAAGGACTTGAGGGCTCTGGTCAGCTCGTCCAGGGATACTGGCCGGTCCAGCCACTCCCTCGTGCCGTCGTCTAAGAGCTTCGTGATAGATGACAGGAACAACTCAGAGGCCGTGCTGTCCGTGGGCTTCGTGTCGTACAGTCCAGCATAGAAGGATCTGCTGATCCTCAAAATGTCAGGCCGAGATGACGTCACCGAGCCGTCGTCCTCCTTCAGCCGGCTAAGCACAGAGCTCTCTTTGTGCACCTGCTGAAAGAAGAAACGCGAGCACGTCTCGTCCTGCTCCACGGAGCGGACCCTGGACTGGAAGATTATCCTGGAGGCCTCCGTGGCGAAGGACGAGGCTTGCTGGCCCCTCACCTCGCGGAGGTCCTCCGTGACATCGACCCCCATCAACTGCAGAAGGAGCAGGTTCTGCACCCTTTTCTGGAGTCGCGACAGCTTTCCCCGCCTCTCTCTTGCCTTCTGAACACCCTTGAGGACAAAGAACCTCTTGATGTTCTCCTTCACCGTCTCCCACCAGTCGCCTGGAGACTCAAAGAGGGGATTCACGGTTCTCCAACCAGTGTACTCGACGTTCTCTGGGGCCAACAGAGTCGTGTTGAGCTTCCACGTCCCCTTGCCGGCCGGCTGGTCGTCCTGTAAGTGACAGTCAGCCAGCAGGAGGCAGTGGTCAGAGAAGAACACCGGCTCGACACCGGTGGACCTGACCGAGAACGCCCGTGACACAAACAGGAAGTCTATCCTTGAGCGAATAGACCCGTCTGGCTGCGACCAGGTGTATTTCCGCTGCGCTCCTCCTGCAGGGGTGTTGAAGACGTCGAGCAGCTTGGCATCCTTCACGGTGCCCATCAGGAATTTGGACGTGACGTCCAGTTGACTCCCCCCACCCGCTGTCCCCACGCCGGATCCTCCATCTGCATCAATGATGCAGTTGAAGTCTCCGCCTAGGATGACCGGCCTGGACGTAGCCAGCAGGGGTGGAAGCCGCTGCAGGACGGCCAACCGCTCACTCCGTACCGCTGGGGCGTACACATTGATCAGCCTCAGGGGAGCGTTCCTGTAGGTGATGTCAGCCACTAGGAGGCGCCCCCCCACCACCTCGTCAACTTGAGAGATGGTGAAGTTGCGTCCCCGCAGCAGAATAGCCAGGCCCGAGGACCGACAGTCGTTACCCCCCGACCAGATCGATGGCCCATAGGTCCAGGCGCCGGACCATTTCCTGTACCTGCTGAGATGCGGTATCCCACACTCCTGCAGAAACAGGAGGTCCGCCTTGACGGTGGTCAGGTTGGCCAATGTGGACACACACCTTGAGGTGGACTTGACGCTGCGCACATTAATGCTCGCAACTCGTACCCCCATTGTGGGCAGAGAGCGCAATACCCTCCCCAATTCCAAGGTCCAGCCCCTCCATCTGTCCCTTCATGCCAATTGCCCGGGCTAACTGCTGGACGCGCGCCGGGCTTAGGAAACTGTCCGTGCTGCCTTCCGGGTGGCATCCCCCCGTCGGGGGTATGGAGGCAGGAGAGTCTGGCTCTGGGTCAGGCTGTTTCCTCCTTCCCACCTGGAAGTTCTGGGGGGCCCTCCAGGGCCTCAGCGGCACGTGACTGGGTGTCGGAGGGAGCTTCAGGACGCCTCCCATCACCTGGAAGCGTGGTGCTGCTTTCCTTCTCCCTTGGGATCTTTAGCTTCTGCTTTGGGCAGGCCCTCTCCGAACCTCCCTCGTCAGAGGAGCTCTTATAGCCCCCCTGTAGCTGCCTCTTCCTGCCTGATGGTTGCGGTTCCTGGGCCTGCCGACGCGCCTTCCTCCTTGCTTTCCGGACCGTCTTCCACTCCCCTGGTTCGCCTGTCGCCGCTTCCATCGACTCCGGGTTGTCGGGGGGGAGCGGAGCCTGCAGGGGCGCTTTGCTGGCCTCGGGTCCATCCTGCGGGGCTGGGCCCCCCTGCATGGCCTGGCCCTCCTGCACATTAGTGGGGTCCTTGCAGGGCCCTGGTGCCTTCCTCTCCTCCAGTGGGTCTGGCCCCGCATTGCCCCTGCCGGCGACCTGGCCGTAGGTGGTCCCCCGCTGCGGGCATGCCCTATAGAGGTGGCCTGCTTCTCCGCAAAGGTTGCAGTTTTTCTCTTTTGGGCAATCCTTTGCAAGGTGTCCCTCCTCCCTGCAGTTCCTGCACATGGTGGCTTTGCAGTCAGCCGCCACGTGACCTGACCAACCACAGGCATGGCAGACTTTAGGTTGCCCTGCGTAGGTCAGGTAGCCCTTGCTCCCACTGATCACGAAGCTGGACGGTGGGTGTACAATGTTCCCATCTGCACCCATCCTCAGCGTCACCTTGACCTGCCTCTTACTGGTCCAGATGCCAAAGGGGTCCATGATGTCAGTTAGGTCCCCTTCCACCTTCACGTACCTTCCAAGGAAGGTCAGGACATCAACTGCTGGCATATGCGCGTTGTACATGTGTACAGTCACCATACGGCTCCTCTGCGCTGGCATCACAAACAGCGGGACAGCAGTCAATACAGAGAGGGGGCCCTCACCTCCTTTCTCCTTGAAAACCTCCAGGAAGCGCTTGCAACGCTTGGCACTCCTGAAGGTTACATCGTAGAAACGTCCTCCGGGGAAATCCTGCAGGCAGTAAATGTCCGCAGCAGAGAACCCAGAATAGTCCAACAGGACCCTCTTCACGAAGAAGGTGCGGTGCACAGGTGCACCTTCATCCACCTTCTTCACGGAAACACGGATGTTGTTCTAGACCCCCTGACCTGGGGCACGAGCACCTGCCGCAGCCATCGTTGCAGGTTGGCTGCTCCCCTGAGCTAGCGTTAGGCCAAAGCCAGCATTAAGATCCACTGGTTGCAAGGGTGCACAGCCAACCCGACGTCTTCCTTCCACCTCCAACACAGCGCTCTCCTGCTCTCGGTCCACAGAAGAGTGGGTCTTTATTTTGTTCCAGATGTAAGCTGGTTCACTGAGCTGGAAGTTTCGTCACCATTCTAGGTAACATCATCAGTGAGCCTCCAACAAAGCACTAGTGTTATGTCCTGCTTTCTATTTATCTGGTTAGGTTTCCTTGGGTTGGTGATGTCATTTCCTGCATTGGTGATGTCATTTCCTGTTCTTTTTCTCAGGGGATGATAGATTGGCTCCAAATCAATGTGTTTGTTGATGGAGTTCGGTTGGAATGCCATGCTTCTAGGAATTCTCGTGCGTGTCTCTGTTTGGCTTGTCCTAGGATGGATGTGTTGTCCCAATCAAAGTGGTGTCCTTCCTCATCTGTATGTAAGGATATGAGTGATAGTGGGTCATGTCGTTTTGTGGCTAGTTGATGTTCATGTATCCTGGTGGCTAGCTTTCTTCCAGTTTGTCCAATGTAGTGTTTGTCACAGTTCTTGCAAGGTATTTTGTAGATGATGTTTGTTTTGTTTGTTGTCAGTGTAGGGTCTTTTAAGTTCATTAACTGCTGTTTTAGTGTGTTGGTGGGTTTGTGGGCTACCATGATGCCAAGAGGTCCAAGTAGTCTGGTAGTCATTTTGGAAATGTCTTTGATGTAGGGGAGAGTGGTTATGGTTTCTGAGCCCGTTAAACAAGAGAGGCTTCCAAAAAATGAAAGCAGATGGATCCAACACACCATGCTTCTACAGACTACCAAAAATTCACAAACCAGGAGCCCCCCTCAGACCCATAGTCTCGCTACCTGGAACACCAACCTACAGATTAGCCAAGGAACTACGCCAAAGACTAAAACACCTAGTAGAAGACTCTCACCATTCCATTCGCTCCACCCAAGAATTCCTGAACACCATCAAAGATACCAAGATAGAAGAGGATGAAATAATGGTCTCCTTTGACGTAACAGCCCTGTTCACATCCATCAACATCAACCTGGCCAAAGAAACACTGACTACACTATTAGAAGAACAGAAGACACATACACCAGACACCACCAACCTCATCAGCAAGGACAACATCATCAAGCTAGTGGACCTATGCCTCACCACCCACTTCGCTTTCAATAACAAAACCTACAGACAAACCAACGGTACACCCATGGGATCTCCGATATCAGGGTTCTTAGCAGAGGCAGTAATGCAGAGACTGGAACAAACAGCTCTGCCAGTCATCCAACCCAAACTTTGGGTCCGCTATGTGGATGACACCTTTGTCATCACTAAACAAAACAAATTAGAGGAAACCTTCAAGACCATCAATAATACCCTTTACTGGCATAACATTCACTAAAGAGGAGGAAAACAACAACAAACTGCCATTCCTAGATGTCACAGTAGAGCGAACAGTCAATGGGGAACTTCAAACCAGCGTCTACAGGAAAACAACACATACGGACCAAATACTGAACTACAGGAGCAACCATCCCAACACCCACAAACGAAGCTGCATTAGAACATTATTCCAACGAGCCACCACACACTGCAGCACAGAGGAGCTACGCAGAGCAGAGGAAAATCACCTATACAGCGTATTCAAAAGGAATGGGTACCCTATGAACACAGTCTGCCGATTCCTCAGCAATAAACCCAAACAAACAGACAAAACGGGCTCAGAAACCATAACCACTCTCCCCTACATCAAAGACATTTCCGAAATGACTGCCAGACTACTCGGACCTCTTGGCATCAGGGTAGCCCACAAACCCACCAACACACTAAAACAGCAGCTAATGAACTTAAAAGACCCCAAACAGACAACAAACAAAACAAACGTCATCTACAAAATACCTTGCAAGAACTGTGACAAACACTACATTGGACAAACTGGCAGAAAGCTAGCCACCAGGATACATGAACATCAACTGGCCGCAAAACGACATGACCCACTATCACTCGTATCCTTACATACAGATGAGGAAGGACACCACTTTGATTGGGACAACACATCCATCCTAGGACAAGCCAAACAGATACACGCACGAGAATTCCAAGAAGCATGGCATTCCAACCGGAATTCCATCAACAAACACATTGATTTGGAGCCAATCTACCATCCCCTGAGAAAAAGAACAGGAAATGACATCACCAATGCAGGAAATGACATCACAAACCCAAGGAAACCTAACCAGATAAATAGAAAGTGGGACATAACACCAGTGCTTTGTTGGAGGTTCACTGTTGATGTTACCTAGAATGGTGACAAAACATCTGGGGACAAACCTTACAGCTCAGTGAACCAGCTTACATCTCAAACACAATAAAGACCCACTCTCTTGTGGACTGAGAGGACGAGAGTGCTGTCTTGGAGGTGAAAGGAGGACGTCGGATTGGCTGTGCACCCTTGCGACCAGTGGATCTTAATGCTGGCTTCGGCCTAACGCTGGTTTAGGGGAGCAGCCAACCTGCAATGATGGCTGCAGCAAGTGCTTGTGCCCCAGGTCAGGGGGTCCGGAACACCATCCGTGTTTCTGTAAAGAAGATGGATGAAGGTGCACCTGTGGACCGCACCTTCTTCGTGAAGAGGGTCCTGTTGGACTGTTGTGGGTTCGCTGCTGCGGACATTTACTGCCTGCAGGATTTCCCCGGAGGGGGTTTTTACGATGTGACCTTCCGGAGTGCCAAGCTTTGCGAGCGCTTCCTGGAGGTTTTCAAGGAGAAAGGAGGTGAGGGCCCCCTCTCTGTATTGACCGCTGTCCCGCTGTTTGTGATGCCAGCGCAGAGGAGCCGTATGGTGACTGTACACATGTACAACCCGCATGTGCCAGCAGTTGATGTCCTGACCTTCCTCGGAAGGTATGTGAAGGTGGAAGGGGACCTAACTGACATGGTGGACCCCTTTGGCATCTGGACGAGTAAGAGGCAGGTCAAGGTGACGCTGAGGATGGGCGCAGACGGGAATGTCGCACACCCACCGTCCAGCTTCGCGATCGGCGGGAGCAGGGGCTACCTGACCTATGCAGGGCAACCTAAAGTCTGCCATGCCTGTGGTAGGTCAGGTCACATGGCGGCCAACTGCAAAGTCACCATCTGCAGGGAGGAGGGACACCTTGCAAAGGATTGCCCACGAGAGAGAAGCTGCAACCTTTGCGGGGAAGCGGGCCACTTCTATAGGGCATGCCCGCGGCGGGGTACCACCTACGCCCAGGTCGCCGGCAGGGGAAATGCGGGGCCAGCCCCCCCGGAGGAGAGGAAGGCACCAGGGCCCAGCAAGGACCCCACTAATGTGCAGGAGGGCCAGGCCGTGCAGGAGGGCCCAGCCCTGCAGGATGGGCCCGAGGCCAGCAAAGCACCCCTGCAGGCTCCGATCCCCGCCGACAACCCGGAGCCAATGGAGGCGGCGACAGGCGACCCAGGGGAGTGGACTACAGTCCGGAAAGCGAGGAGGAAGGTGCGTCGACGGGCCCAGGAACCGCAACAATCAGGAGGGAAGAGACAGCTACAGGGGGGCTATAAGAGCTCCTCTGACGAGGAGGATTCGGAGAGGGCCCACCCGAAGCAGAAGTTAAAGGTCTCGAGGGGGAAGGAAAGCAGCACCCCGCTTCCAGGTGACGGGAGGCGTCCTGAGGCTCACTCCGACACCCAGTCAAGTGCCGCTGGAGCACTGGAGGGCCCCCCGGAACTTCCAGGCGGGAAGGAGGAAACAGCACGTCCCCAGCCTGATCCGGAGCCGGACCCTCCTGCCTCCGCACCCCTGACGGGGGGATGCCACCCGGAAGGCAGCACAGACGGTTTCCTGAGCCCAGAGAGCGTCCAGCAGTTAGCCCGGGCAATGGGCATGAAGGGACAGATGGAGGGGCTGGACCTTGGACTTGGGGAGGGTACTGCGGTCACTGCCCACAATGGGGGTACGAGTTGCGAACATTAATGTGCGCAGCGTCAAGTCAACCGCGAGATGTGTGTCCACATTGGCCTACCTGACCACCATCAAGGCGGACCTCCTGTTTCTGCAGGAGTGCGGGATATCGCACCTCGGCAGGTACGGGAAATGGTCCGGCGCCTGGACCTGTGGGCCTTCGATCTGGTCGGGTGGTAACGACTGTCGCTCCTCGGGCCTGGCTATTCTGCTGCGGGGGCACAACTTCACCATCTCTCAAGTTCAGGAGGTGGTGGGGGGCGCCTCCTAGTGGCTGACATCACCTACAGGAATGCTCCCCTGAGGCTGATCAACGTGTACGCCCCAGCAGTACGGAATGTGCGGTTGGCCGTCCTGCAGCGGCTTCCACCCCTGCTGGCTACGTCCAGGCCGGTCATCCTAGGCGGAGACTTCAACTGCATCATTGATGCAGATGGAAGATCCGGCGTGGGGACAGCGGGTGGGGGGATTCAACTGGACGTCACGTCCAGATTCCTGATGGGCACGGTGAAGGACGCCAAGCTGCTCGACGTCTTCAGCACCCCTGCAGACAGAGCGCAGCAGAGGTACACCTGGTCGCGGCCAGACGGGTCTATCCGCTCAAGGATAGACTTCCTGTTTGTGTCACGGACGTTCTCAGTCAGATCCACTGGTGTCGAGCCGGTGTTCTTCTCTGACCACTGCCTCCTGCTGGCCGACTGTCACTTACAGGATGACCAGCCGGCCAGCAAGGGGACGTGGAAGCTCAACACGACTCTGTTGACCCCAGAGAACGTCGAGGAGCTTAAGAGGGAGTACACCGGTTGGAGGACCGTGAAACCCCTCTTTGAGTCTCCAGGCGACTGGTGGGAGACGGTGAAGGAGAACATCAAGAGGCTCTTTGTCCTCAAGGGTGTTCAGAAGGCAAGAGAGAGGCGGGGAAAGCTGTCGCGACTCCAGAAAAGGCTGCAGAACCTGCTCCTTCTGCAGTTGATGGGGGTCGATGTCACGGAGGACCTCCGCGAGGTGAGGGGCCAGCAAGCCTCGCTCTTCGCCGCGGAGGCCTCCAGGATAATCTTCCGGTCCAGGGTCCGCTCTGTGGAGCAGGACGAGACGTGCTCGCGTTTCTTCTTTCAGAAGGTGCACAAAGAGAGCTCTGTGCTTAGCCGGCTGAAGGAGGACGACGGCTCGGTGACGTCGTCTCGGCCCGACGTTTTGAGGATCAGCAGATCCTTCTATGCCGGACTGTACGACACGAAGCCCACGGACAGCACGGCCTCCGAGTCGTTCCTGTCGTCTATCACGGAGGTCTTAGATGACGGCACGAGGGAGTGGCTGGACCGGCCGATATCCCTGGACGAGCTGGCCAGAGCCCTCAAGTCCTTGCAGAGGAATAGGACTCCCGGAAGTGATGGCTTACCGGTCGAGCTGTATTCTGCTCTGTGGGGCCTGGTCGGCCAGGACCTGCTGGAGGTGTACGATAGTGCGCTTCGGGCAGGGGAAATGTGCAAGTCCATGAGGAAGGGCATCATCACCCTCATTTACAAGAGGAAGGGGGAGAGGGAAGAAATTAAGAATTGGCGTCCCATTTCACTTTTGAACGTGGATTACAAATTCCTGGCCAAGGTCATTGCCAACCGGGTCAGGTCTGTCCTGGAGTCGGTGATTCACCCTGACCAAACCTGTGCTGTGCCGGGCAGGAAGATCGCTGAGAGCCTCGCGCTCATCAGGGATACGATCGCCTACGTACAGGACAGGCGGGTGGACACCTGCCTCGTCAGCCTGGACCAGGAGAAGGCCTTCGACAGGGTCTCTCATGCTTACATGAGGGACGTCCTCTCCAAATTGGGGTTCGGGGAGGGCATCCGCAATTGGATCCGGCTGCTCTACGCCAACATCATTAGCGCAGTCTCGATCAACGGGTGGGAATCAGACAGTTTTCCTGTTAGATCTGGAGTCAGGCAGGGCTGCCCACTCTCTCCTGCCTTGTTCGTGTGCTGTGTGGAGCCCTTCGCCGCCTCCATCAGGAAAGACGTGAGCCTGAAGGGCGTGACTATCCCAGGCAGCGGAGGCCTTCAGGTCAAGACCTCCCTGTACATGGATGATGTCGCCGTCTTCTGCACCGATCGTCGGTCGGTGAGTAGGCTGTTGGACATCTGCGGCCAGTTTGAACTGGCCTCGGGTGCCAAAGTCAATAGGGGTAAGAGCGAGGTCATGTTCTTCGGGAACTGGGACGACCGCTCCTTCATCCCCTTCACCGTCAGGACAGACTACCTGAAGGTGCTGGGTGTTTGGTTTGGTGGAGCTGGGGCATGCACTAAGACTTGGGAGGAGCGTATCTCCAAATTTAAGCAGAAGCTGGGCAGGTGGACGCTCCGGTCCCTCTCCATCGCGGGTAAGAACCTGGTTGTCAGGTGCGAGGGGCTTTCGGTACTGTTGTATGTGGCGCAGGCCTGGCCTATTACCTGGACCTGCGCCGCTGCGGTCACCCGGGCCATCTTCCACTTCATTTGGGGGTCGAGGATGGACCGGGTCCGCAGAGATACCATGTACAAAGACCTGGGAAATGGGGGAAAGGGCGTACCGAACGCCACCCTCGCCCTGACGGCTACCTTTGTGTGTGGCTGCATCAAGCTGTGCGTAGATCCTCAGTACGAAAACACCAAGTGTCACTACTTACTGAGGTTCTACCTGTCCCCGGTGTTGCGAAGGATGGGCCTGGCCTCGTTGCCGCGGAATGCTCCGAGTAGTTGGACCGTTCCGTACCACCTGTCCTTCGTGGAGAAATTTTTGAAGGGAAACACCTTTGACCACAAGGCCGTCAGGCAGTGGTCAGCACGTAGTATCGTCAGGACCCTTCGGGAAAAGGAGAGGGTGGATCCTGTCGTGTGGTTCCCCACGCAGACTGCCAAAGTCGTTTGGCAGAATGCCTCATCGCCAGAACTGTCAAACAAGCACAAGGACATTGCTTGGCTGGCGGTGAGAGGGGCTCTGCCAGTGAGATCCTTTATGCATGCCCGGAATCTCTGCGCCACCGCACACTGCCCTCGAGGTGGCTGCGGGGGGGACGAGACTGTTGATCACCTCCTTCTGGAGTGTGCCTATGCGCAGGAGGTCTGGAGGGGGATGCAGTGGTATTTGTCGAGGTTCGTCCCGAGCAGCTCCGTGACGCGGGACTCCGTGCTCTACGGGCTGTTTCCCGGGACGCACACCGAGACCAACATCAACTGCGCCTGGAGGACCATCAATGCGGTGAAAGACGCTCTTTGGTCTGCCCGCAACTTGCTGGTCTGCCAGCTGAAAGAGCTGACCCCGACCGAGTGTTGCAGACTGGCGCACTCCAAGGTCCAGGGCTACGTGCTGAGGGACGCGCTAAAGCTTGGGGCAGCCGCCGCCAAGGCGCGGTGGGGAAAGACCACCGTATGAGCCCCCTCGTCCAGAAAAGGGAAAAGAATCCTATCTGGTAACTGGGCACAGCTGGCGCCTTCCCCAACTGGTCAGGGGGCCAACTGGGACTGTGCGGGGTGACGACTGCCGGGGCGGTTTCTTTGCTTTGTTTTTTTTTTCTCTGTTTTGTTTTTTTTTCCCTTTAGTTGGTGTACGTACCCCCGGGTAACCTGGAGTGGCTTGCATGACTGGGTAGGTGTATAAATGTTTTATTTTTTGTACATTCTATGAATAAAGTATATTTTTTCAAATAAAAAAAAACAAAAAAAAAGGTGACAAAATTTCTGAAAACTACCCTTCCAGCTCAGTGAGCAAGCTCACATCCAGAACCTCAACCTGAGCTACAAATCTTCTCAAAACATCTTTCTATACTCTCTTGTAAGTATAAAGCTTTGTTCATTTTTTTGAGTAACAACTTGTGTTCTTTTTATTAAAGAAAATTGATAGCCACTTGGGAGAATGTTCAGTGGCTAACTACCACAGTAGCAAAATTGCCAAAATAAAATCTGTAATCTGTCAAGGATAGTAGGAACTGCAGATGCTGGAGAATCTGTGAATTTATTGTGTAATGTCAATAATTACTATATTTCATCTCTGAACTTGCTTTCGGATAACATTCAAATCTGAGGAATCATTTAACTAACTAAAGATGAGCTGGTTACTGCCAACTCTTCAAATGAGCTATGTAATTAATATCATTCCTTAGCTCTTTTGCTCTCTGTTGTTATGCAATTTGTTTCCAGTACAAGTATTTATTGAAACTATGATCAAACCTACTTCCATTATTTTTTCAGGCAATGTATTCCAGATCACAACAACTCTGTATGTTTTATCACATTCACTTTATTTCTGCTTCTTTAGACTGCTGCCTTATTGGGGTTACTGACTCTTCAGCTCCAGGGAACAGTTTTATTTCTCCTTATTCAATCTATCAATGTGTTTCCCTTTCTCTATTTAATATTGCCTTTCCTTGATGATGGCACGTGGTGGTCTTCTGTGCAGTCAGAAGAGGATATGGGAGATGGATTGTGCCAATCACTATGCCCAGGTATGAATAGGATAGAATTGTTGGGAGGAACAGTCTTTCCTGTCCTTTTGTTTTAAAGCATACATTTGCACTGTCTAACATTTCTGAAATTGGTCACTTGAAATTTCAGATATACTGCTGAATCTGCATCAATGTAACATGAATAGCTGCAGCAAGAATTCCTGAACTGATCACAAGCTGCACTGTCAGATCTTGACAAAATTCTGCAGCCATTTGGAAATAACAGATTGACAGGAGAATTTAACAGCGGTTGTGATTTTGGTAATTGCTATTAACATCTGCGCTACTAATCAGGCAGCGCTGACAGTGAATACTTGTGATAGAGGGCAGATTTGGCACCATGCCATGGTTTACAATGTTATCACTTGGAACTTCAAACATCGATTTAAATTTCAACAGCCTGATGTGCAGCTCCCACGTCAATCACTCGAGAGTTGGGAACTGTGTTCTTTTGCAACACAGACAAGACTGCAGCCAACACCACTTCATTTGGTATGATTAGAATTGGCATAAAAGATTATACAGAGTGGAAATGGTAGAATCAGAACAATAAAGCTTGGAATTACTCAAAGCTACTTAACCCAGCATTCCACTGTCTGTGGAATTTACTTGAAGTTGAAAAAGATAACTTTTTTTGTAAAACAGTAAGGGACGACAGTCCAAGTGAGTCCTGAGCACCAAAACATATCTTGGAAGAGAAGCAACTTGAAAACTAACAAAACCAGGTCAGCCTAAGAATATTGTTGTTTCAATCTTGGACAGTTGCGAAATTAGAAAAAAAGGCAGATTGATGTAAATCCAATTGTTGGAAAGAAAGTAGCCAGTGAGTCTAAGCTTTTAGATTTTATCTAATTATTATCATAGAAACACAAATCGTACAATACAGCCCTTTGACAAAAAAATCTAAGTCTACACTAGCCTCAGTTTCCAGCACTTGGCCCATAGCATTGAATGTGATGACACTTCAAGTGCTTATCCAACCATTTTAAAGGTTGTGAAGTTTCCTGCCACAACCACCTTCCCAGGCAGTGTTTTCCAGATTCCCACCACCTTCTGGGTGAAAATCTTTCCTCAAATCTTCTCCAAACCGTCTGCCTTTCACATTAAAATTGTGCCTCCTTATTATTGATCTTTCGACTAAAGGAAACCTCTTTTTTTCTATCCACCCTGTCAAAGCTGCTCGTAATCTTATGCACTTCAATCAGGTCCCCTGTTAAACTTCTCTGCTCCAAAGAAAACAACCTGAGCTTATCCAGTCTCTCTTCTCAGCTGAAGTGCTCCATTTAAGACAATATCCTTTTGTCCTTTAAATCAACTTTCAATGGCTGATGTTTGCTACTTAGCCTCTGGTGGGGGGGAAAAAACAGTCATTAAGACCACTGATCTTCAAATCACACCATATAAAGTGTTTTGAAAGTCTAAAACAAAGTAAGAGGAGTACAAGTGTATTAGTAATATCACTGGATTAGAAATACAAAGGCCCAGGCCAATGTTCTGAGCTTATGGATTCAAACCACACTGTGTGGCAGATGATGGAATTTGAATAAAAAGCAATAAATTTGGGATTATGAAGCTAATCTAACAGCAACAATATAAAGTCACCATGGTCTTACTGTCTCATTAGGAAACAGCAGGTAGCACTTTAACTTGAGGATCACCCTGTCTCCGGCAAGAGGAGAGGTGGAGAAGGAGCAGCTAGTGTGGGAATTAGACTCATGACGTTGGCATCACTATATTGTAAACCAGCTGTCCAGCCAGTTGAGCTAATCAACCCCCAACAATCATGTATTGACTATCCGTTGTTGCACAGTATCAAGTCCCTTGGACTGAGATTGGATGCTCCTTTGTCTTAATGTGCCAGAAACCCCTGACTGAAGTCTGTATCCCTTGACTTGATTGAGGAATCAGACTTCTCGACATGGCCATACAGTTAAAGCACATGCGGTGTGTTTGCTGTGTGAGCTGTTGGTACATGCTACAGGTGCAATATTGATATGGCACAGGGCCATACAGCAACATGTCCGTCACTTTGACTGATCGCTGCTAAGGAGTATTGCAAGTTTCTTCACTCTGTGATTAGTCTAAAGAGGCAAGGCAAGACAGAATCTTGGTGAACCAGTAAGTTTGAAAAGAGATGGCAAAGCACAAAAAGTGAAGGTAAAGTGGTGCTGTGGTGAGCATCCTAGTATGCTTGAAGCAAATAAATGCAGAGGAAAAACAAGTGAAGTGTCCCCGAGATGCATTATGTTTTGGTTTATTGAGATCAGAGCTTGTCCCTGGGGACAAAGTGGCTTAGCAGCATTATTACAATGAAAAGTTTCAGTGTATGCCAAAGTGCAGCATTTAAGAGGATAACTTTTTTACAAAAGTCAGAAGTCATATGACAGCGCCTTGTAGTCCAACTGGCTTATTTGAAATCACAAGCTTTAGGAGAATTGCTCCTTCTTTAGATGAATTTGACTTCACCAGATTAAGAAGCAGGGCTCGGAAAGCTTGTAACTTCAAATAAACCTGCTTATGATAACTTGGAGACATATGACTTCTAACTTGGTCCACCCCAGTCCTCGACAACACCATTACACTGGTACCTCCGCGCCACCCATTACACCGGTACTTCCGCACCACACAGTAGAAATGAATCCGAGATGTGCAGAATGAAATGAAGTTGTTGTTCGTTTGATACCGACTTCCGTGGATGGATGTACAAGTGGTCACTGCCCTTGAATGTGTCCATGAGCGAATATTAAATTGCATATAAGTGAAATGAGATTCAGTAATAATGAGATCTAAAAGCATACAATTAGACCTCTTGCTGCTCATCAGCAAGACTCTTATGCCACTGTTCAAATGATCAGTGGAAAATCACACTGATTTTCTTAATTCTCACTTTTCCAACCTCGCCATGTTTTTTCTACTAACTCATCATTATTCACAGTGCCTGGAGAATGGGAAATGCAGCCATGTTTTTCAGTGACTTTTTAAAGATTGAAGCAAGTTTTGGTTAAAGTAAATACAGTAACTCATTATAATAAAATGTGAGGCTGGATGAACACAGCAGGCCAAGCAGCATCTCAGGAGCACAAAAGCTGACGTTTCGGGCCTAGACCCTTCATCAGAGAGGGGGATGGGATGAGGGTTCTGGAATAAATAGGGAGAGAGGGGGAGGCGGACCGAAGATGGAGAGAAAAGATGATAGGTGGAGACAGTATAGGTGGGGAGGTAGGGAGGGGATAGGTCAGTCCAGGGAAGATGGACAGGGCAAGGAGGTGGGATGAGGTTAGTAGGTAGATGGGGGTGCGGCTTGGGGTGGGAGGAAGGGATGGGTGAGAGGAAGAACAGGTTAGGGAGGCAGAGACAGGTTGGACTGGTTTTGGGATGCAGTGGGTGGAGGGGAGGAGCTGGGCTGGTTTAGGGATGCAGTTGGGGAAGGGGAGATTTTGAAACTGGTGAAGTCCACATTGATACCATTAGGCTGCAGGGTTCCCAGGCGGAATATGAGTTGCTGTTCCTGCAACCTTCGGGTGGCATCATTGTGGCACTGCAGGAGGCCCATGATGGACATGTCATCTAAAGAATGGGAGGGGGAGTGGAAATGGTTTGCGACTGGGAGGTGCAGTTGTTTGTTGCGAACTGAGCGGAGGTGTTCTGCAAAGCGGTCTCAAAGCCTCCACTTGGTTTCCCCAATGTAGAGGGAGCCACACCGGGTACAGTGGATGCAGTATACCACATTGGCAGATGTGCAGGTGAACCTCTGCTTAATGTGGAATGTCATCTTGGGGCCTGGGATAGGGGTGAGGGAGGAGATGTGGGGGCAAGTGTAGCATTTCCTGCAGTTGCAGGGGAAGGTGCCGGCTGTGGTGGGGTTAGAAGGCAGTGTGGAGCGAACAAGGGAGTCACGGAGAGAGTGGTCTCTCCGGAAAGCAGTCAGGGGTGGGGATGGAAAAATGTCTTGGGCAGTGGGGTCGGATTGTAGATGGCGGAAGTGTCGGAGGATGATGCGTTGTATCCGGAGGTTGGGATGGTGTGTGAGAACAAGGGAGATCCTCTTTGGGCGGTTGTGGCGGGGGCGGCGTGTGAGGGATGTGTTGCGGGAGACACAGTCAAGGGCGTTCTCGATCACTGTGGGGGGAAGTTGCGGTCCTTGAAGAACTTGGACATCTGGGATGTGCGGGAGTGGAATGTCTTATCGTGGGAGCAGATGCGGCGGAGGCGGAGGAATTGGGAATAGGGGATGGAATTTTTGCAGGAGGGTGGGTGGGAGGAGGTGTATTCTAGGCAGCTGTGGGAGTCGGTGGGCTTGAAATGGACATCAGTTACAAGCTGGTTGCCTGAGATGGAGACTGAGAGGTCCAGGAAGGTGAGGGATGTGCTGGAGATGGCCCAGGTGAACTGAAGGTTGGGGAGGACTCCCGCAGCTACCTAGAATACACCTCCTCCCACCCACCCTCCTGCAAAAATTCCATCCCCAATTCCCAATTCCTCCACCTCCGCCGCATCTGCTCCCACGATAAGAAATTCCACTCCCGCACATCCCAGATGTCCAAGTTCTTCAAGGACCGCAACGTCCCCCCACAGTGATCGAGAACGCCCTTGACTGTGTCTCCCGCAACACATCCCTCACACCCCGCCCCCGCCACAACCGCCCAAAGAGGATCCCCCTCGTTCTCACACACCACCCTACCAACCTCCGGATACAACGCATCATCCTCCGACACTTCCGCCATCTACAATCCGACCCCACTGCCCAAAACATTTTTCCATCCCCGCCCCTGACTGCTTTCCGGAGAGACCACTCTCTCCGTGACTTCCTTGTTCGCTCCACACTGCCTTCTAACCCCACCACAGCCGGCACCTTCCCCTGCAACCGCAGGAAATGCTACACTTGCCCCCACACCTCCTCCCTCACCCCTATCCCAGGCCCCAAGATGACATTCCACATTAAGCAGAGGTTCACCTGCACTTCTGCCAATGTGGTATACTGCATCCACTGTACCCGGTGTGGCTCCCTCTACATTGGGGAAACCAAGCGGAGGCTTGGAGACCGCTTTGCAGAACACCTCCGCTCAGTTCGCAACAAGCAGCTGCACCTCCCAGTCGCAAACCATTTCCACTCCCCCTCCCATTCTTTCGATGACATGTCCGTCATGGGCCTCCTGCAGTGCCACAATGATGCCACCCGAAGGTTGCAGGAACAGCTACTCATATTCCGCCTGGGAACCCTGCAGCCTAATGGTATCAATGTGGACTTCACCAGTTTCAAAATGTCCCCTTCCCCAACTGCATCCCTAAACCAGCCCAGCTCCTCCCCTCCAACCACTGCATCCCAAAACCAGTCCAACCTGCCTCTGCCTCCCTAACCTGTTCTTCCTCTCACCCATCCCTTCCTCCCAACCCAAGCCACACCCCCATCTCCTACCTACTAACCTCATCCCACCTCCTTGACCTGTCCCCTCCCTACCTCCCCACCTATACTGTCTCCACCTATCATCTTTTCTCTCCATCTTCGGTCCGCCTCCCCCTCTCTCCCTATTTATTCCAGAACCCTCATCCCATCCCCCTCTCTGATGAAGGGTCTAGGCCCGAAACGTCAGCTTTTGTGCTCCTGAGATGCTGCTTGGCCTGCTGTGTTCATCCAGCCTCACATTTTATTATCTTGGATTCTCCAGAATCTGCAGTTCCTATTATCTCTCACAGTAACTCATTATTCAGGTTTTGAAAAAAGACTCCACTCTTTTCAGTTTCTTAAATTTTGTGTTTACTTTTTCTGGACAGAAAAGATACTTTAACCTTTAAATGGTTTCAGTTTTGAATTTGTTAGGATTTCTTTTACCTCAGCTACACCTGCTTTCTCTGTGTGGCAATGTATCAACTCCTGACATGTAATGTGCTAATGCCATTGTAACTCCTAGCTTTGGTTTGGAACTATTCCACACTTGTTTAATTAGGATTTATAGCTGTTGCTTCTCAAGTCATGAATTTATGATAGCTCAACCTCTGCCATTCCACTTCTGGCCACAAGCTGTACATTTTAAGCTTCAAGGAAAGGTCACTGGATCCAAAATGTTAATTCTCTCCACTGATGCTGCCAGACTTGCTGAGCTTTTCCAGTAATTTCTGTTTTTGTTTGTAAATCTTAAAGTTTGGGAGTTACAGGTATTCAGAATTGATGGTCAAGAACTCAAAGTTCATTTTAAGGTAGTTATTAAATTTAATTGGAAGCAACAGTTTAGATGTAATGCATGAACTCAGCAAGCAGGCACAGCTGACAGACGAAAGCAATGAGAGATAATGGGAGCTGCAGATGCTTGAGAATCCAAGATAACAAGATGTGTAGCTGGATGAACACAGCAGGCCAAGCAGCATCTCAGGAGCACAAAAGCTGACGTTTTGGGCCTAGACCCTTCATCAGATGAAGGGTCTAGGCCCGAAACATCAGCTTTTGTGCTCCTGAGATGCTGCTTGGCCTGCTGTGTTCGTCCAGCTACACACCTTGTTATCTAGGTGAAAGCAATGTGCTGATCTTGTAAGGCAAATGATGGATGACACAGAGATCTGATTTCTCTTGCTGCCCGTGGAAGCAGCCATCTGCTCAGTAGCTGTCCTGTTAGGAAACTCTTCCCTCAGTCGTCTTCAATCCCCACAGATCTTTCTATGTCTGAAGAAGGCAGCTGCCTGACCAGGACCAAACACCCGTTAATGCACTTTATTTCTAATGCCAGTAGTTTACCTTATGCCCCTGCTAACCTGTGAATAGGGCACATCTATCCATGCTGTCTGGAATCATCACTCATTGTCCATCACTTTAGTTGAAGTCACTTTAGCTTTACATCATGCTGAGTGACTTTTCTTGGCTCCAGCAAGGCACTTACACTGATAAGGGGACAAGACACCATTGTAGCAACATAGGAGTTTCAAAATGGAGACCTAAACATGAGGCCTTGCGATTATCAGGGACTGATTTCTTTTCCAGAGAAAGAACAGAACCAAACATTTTGCCAAGTGTCCTCATGTTAAGTCCACTAGCTTTACAAGAATTCTATAATATCCTGAAAAGTACCATTTCTTACACATCTTCTGTTTTCCATAAAATTAACGTCATTCAAAATTATGTATTTAATATCCTATTTTGTGCTGGTTTTCACTCATCCATTCCTGAGTTTCTGGTCTAGATTAGTAAATCCTCAATGTCAAAGTCCATTTCTATGACATTCTGTTGCTTGTCAGATCTCACTTCCGACTTCTGCAATCGCCTGTAGTCCTACAATCCTCACAGAATTTTGACCTTTTTCACCTTCTGGTTTCTTCAGAGCCTCCAATTTTAATTGTTAGACTACTGGCAGCCATGGTCTTAGGTATGTAACCTCTAAGGTTTGGAATACCCTCCTCAAATCTCTCTAGCTATCCACCTTTCTCTTTCCTCCTTTAGGAGACTCTTTTAAACATAATGCTTTGAGAATTCCTTTGATCATCTGTTCTGACTATGGCTCAGGTAGACATGTTTTCAATTTTTTTTGCATTGCTCCATAAAAGGCAGTATACAAGTGAAATTTATTGTTGTTTATATTGTTTATGGATTCAATCTTTTGGATCATTGCCTCTATCTCTCTGACGTTTCATGAAAAACAGGCTTATGGGAACCTAGTTCTCTTGAGTCTGAATTCCACATACCATTGCAGTCATGACTGTAATGTGAAGCTATGTTCCAGTACCACTCAGCTTGTTGATGACTGAAGAAGTTTTTCACAATGGTTAATGTGCATTATATTCAGAAAAGGCAGATTAGAAATGTCAGTGAGGATGGATGTTTGTAAGTGAGTCTTTGGAGTCAATGTTCTAGTTTTGTTGTCATTATTTGTAACACAATGGCTCTCATTGAATACTGTAAGCCCTGACACAGCATTTATTGACACTCTAGTTTTGAAATAAATAGTTTGTTACATTGGTTTTTTTGTACAGATCCCAAAGAACCATTGGAGTATGTAGTTTTCCTGATGTCGTTTACAGATGAGTAAAGTGCATTCTTTCCTACCTCCTTCTGGCATATGATATGATCAATTCCTGTTAAGGGAATTTTGCATTTACCCTAATCTATTAATTTTTCACGAATTTACAAAGCAGTTTATTAATTTGCATTTATTTAGCTGTCAGTTTAGTTATAGAAAAGGCATATAACTTGGCTGAAGAACCTAGTGCCTCAACTAAACATTCTCGAAGACTATACACCACTGTAAATAGATGGATTATTTCAGGTTATGGTAATAAATCATTTGTTTTTTTAACTGAGATTGTGTGCTTGGTTCCATTCTGTTACTTATTTTCCACTGAGACATTTTGGGCATCATCAAAAGTGACAGCATAGCCAATAGAATGTTTAAGCCACCGTCTCAACCAACTAGACTTGCTTAATCACTGCAGGCTGTCAGGGAAGGGATTAGACAGCAGGCAAACAAATGGAGTGCTCTCCACAGCACTGAGTAAATCAAGTCAATAACTTTGTCAAGAACAATGCACAGTGATATTCTTTGCAATCATCTGCAGCCTATAAGAGGAGTAATTTATTTACAAATTCCATTTTGATCCACATTGGGGAAAATATGTGGTGATGATGCCTGGAAAAGTTTATAGATATGGAGAGTCCTCAAGAAAACTCAACATGATTTGTCACTGTTGGCAATTTGAGTACTCAAATAACTGTCTGTTCCAAACATTGAAGGGATATTTCAGCAGAGCAGTCTTACATGAAATATTTGAAACAGCAAGTGATCAAATTATTTTAACCAATGTTTTCCCTTAGTTGACTGAAAAACAGACCAACCAATGTTAGGAAGAAAAGAATATCATCTTAATTTTAGAACTATGACGTATGGAAGTAAAATCAAGAAGCTCTTTTTCATGCAAAAGGTAGTGAAAATCTGTGACTAATTTTCCCAAACTTATGATAAATTGAAATTTCTAACCTGAGATTAATAGATACTTGTGGGGTAATAGGTTAAGATAGGGAACCAAGGTTTATTCGTGCAGTTGAGGTGCAGATCAACCATGATCTAACTGAATACTGGAACAGGCTCCTTGGTTTGAATGGGTAGTTATGTTTTTATGCTTTATGATATAGTTCCATAGGCACTAGCAACCTTACAGTATCATATCTGTAGAACAGTTCTTTGTGTGGTAGCCCAGTATTGGTAAACATAAAATTATGCAGATTATTGGATCAAGGTCCATGTTGCAACCAATGTTCATAATTTACTGTACTGAACGAATATGGAAAGAGTACCTGATCTCTTTACGAATAGAAGTGAAGGGACAGCAGCAAATAGTTGAAAGAACTTATCGTAGAATTGCCAAGATTTTTGCAGCTACACTTCAATGTTTAGTTCTGCCTTCCCAAAATACCAAATGCAAGCACCAAATGCAACAACCGGCTCCTACATGAGGGTGGATGATAGCCCGATTCTGTGACTGAGAGGAGACTAATAAAGCTAGAGAGCATTTTGGAGACTTTTACTTCTCTAGTTCTTTCCCTGAAAGTTGTTTCTGTTGTAATCAGAGACTTTAGCGTGGAAGATTTTAGCCATGCAAAAACTTATTCTAAATAATTATATAGATTCACTACATATCGAATGCCCTAAATAATTACACAGTTACAATCTCTATTAAATGCCTTAGACAATTACAAGAACTGTGATACAGAATACCTAAACTAATTATTAAAATGTAAGCCATACTAAATAGATAAATTATGCAGGTTGACTACACACATTTCGTAAATAATTATGAGTACCTTCAGATTCATGCAACTTTAATCTGTATTTACTATTTTAAATACAATGCTGTCCATGGTGGAAGCTGAGGGTTTCAGGTCCGTGGCCTTTGTTCTGTGACCTGTAATCAGAGTTTTGAAATGATAAAGCTACTTTTCTCTTTGAAGCTGTTGCCTAACCTGCTAAGAATTTCTAGCATTTTTGATGTGGTTGGTGTTAGATTTTGCAGAAATTTGTCTTGGGGCAGTTACAGCTTATGAAATTGAGGCTGAGTTAGACAGTGTTGATTGACAAGGGAGTCAAGGGTTATGAGAGATGGGTGGGAAGTGGAATTAAGGCCACAATCAGATTAACCATCAACATATTGAAGAATAGTGGAGACTTAAGACTGATTGATTAGTGTACTCCTGTTTCTACTCCTTACGTTCTGATCAATAATTGAGATCTATAGTTTGTCATTACTGTTGGAAAATTTGTGGATTGAAATGAGACAATTGATTGATATTTAAGTGCATTCTAATAGCCTAAAAATAAACAAATGTAGCGGAGTGCCTTTTCTCAGCAGGATGGGAATGTGATGGTAAATGTTGCCAATTCTGCAGAACATTGCTAAGAATGTAAGTTTGTAAAATTGCACCACCTTCATGGTTTGAGTCACCAGTGTCAGAGTGATAAGAAATAAATAGGAAACATTGCAGGGATAACAAATGACCTGAAGCTAATTGCAACATGAAAGGGACATCCACAGGGCATGTATAGCCCTGTTTATTGATAAGGATTGGTGATCTAAGTACTAAGATAGTCAATGGTGAGTGAACTGTAAAAATTGTAATAAAATACGAAAATTAAGACAAGTTATCACGCAGACTGTGCTTTGGAGACAGACCTTAATGGACATGAACCCTTTGTGCCTTCCAGCTTATGGTTTTGAAACAATGTCTGTAATTGCTGAATCTAAAACTTGAAGTAGCAGTTAAACATGACGACAATACTGGTGATATGAAGATATGTGTTTGCTCAGGACCCTTAAGAATAAAATGTTATAATCTGACCTGGGTGAGATGGGCCTGCATCTGTTATGCAACATTTGATACTGTAAAATTATAGTGTGATACATAAACAAAAGCAGAAATTGCCAGAAAAACTCCGCATGCCTGGGGCATATGTGGAGAGAAAACGGAGATAATGTTTTGACTTCAGTGTTGCGTCTGAAGACCTGCTAAGTTTTTCTAGCAATTTTTGTTTTTAATTTTAATCATCCACAATTCTTTGTTTTTGTTTGTAAAGTGTGGTACATATTGGTCAACATTTGTATACCATACTAGTTTCTGAATGTTTGGAAGACAAGGCTGTCATGTATCTTGTTAGGGGCTTAAGTCTCTAAAGAATAAAAGGGTGCAATTTTAACGTCTATAACCTGATAAAGCATTTGGGGAATGGGGGGAGTGCCCTATGCCATCACTCACTTCCTGTGAAGAGGTATTCTAAATATGCACTGGAAGGATTTAAGCCTATGCTATCATGGTGTTATCAAGGGTGGGGTCAATTAGTTCAGACATAGTAGGAACTGCAGATGCTGGAGAATCTGAGATAACAAGGTGTAGAGCTGGATGAACACAGCAGGCCAAGCAGCATCGGAGGAGCAGGAAAGCTAACAGTTTGGGCCTAGACCCTTCTTCAGAAATGGGGGAAGGGAAGGGGGTTCTGAAATAAATAGGGAGAGAGGGGGAAGCAGGTAGAAAAGGGATAGAGGAGACAGACAGGTCAAAGAGAGGCGGATGTAAAGGTGAGCGTAGGTGGGGAGTTAGGGAGGGGATAGGTCAGTCCAGGGAGGAAGGACAGGTCAAGGGGACAGGATGAGGCTAGTAGGTAGGAGATGGGGGTGTGGCTTCAGGTGGGAGGAAGGACGGGTTAGGGAGGCAGGGACGAGCTGTGCTGGTTTTGGGATGCAGTGGGGGAGGGGAGATTTTGAAGTTTGTGAAGTCCACATTGATACCATTGGGCTGCAGGGTTCCCAAGCAGAATGAGTTGCTATTCCTGCAACCTTCGGGTGGCATCGTTGTGGCACTGCAGGAGGCCCATGATGGACATGTCATCTGAGGAATAGGAGGGGGAGTGGAAATGGTTCGTGACTGGGAGATGCAGTTGCTTATTGTGAACCGAGTGCAGGTGTTCTGCAAAGCTGTCCCGAAGCCTCCGTAAATTAGTTCAGTTGGCTTGGCAGCTGTTTGGCAGGGCAGCGGCATGCCGTCCAGAGTGGGTTTAATTCCTCCACTGGCTGAGGTTACCATGGTGGCTTTCCTTCTCAACCTCTCTCCTTTCCTGAAGCATGGTTACACTCAGATAAATCACCACCACTATTCCCTCACTTATGACAGAATAGCCCTATGGTCTGGTAGGACTTTACTGAATTTACCTTTTATTTAATTGTCAATAACTTTGCAACCTGGCATTGTATCCAGATGAATCTATCATCAGCCTAAAACATTAACTAAAAGAAATTTCGGATCATTAAAGTAACAGTCAACATTGCTAGCTAAAGACTGGGATTTACAAGGAAGTGACCTCACTCCTAGCCACTTTTTACACTAGCAAAATTATCATAAGTTAATTCTAACTACAGATATACCATAGCAGGAAAATAGCTTATCTAAATTGACCAAACCACTGCATAGAATCCCACTGTCATCCGTTTGAGGCTTCATGAAGAATTAAGTGTTAGCCTATATCTCTTTTAATATGTGCTAGCAAACACACATATACATTACTTTGCTGTAATTAAAACTATATGATAGAATGTCAATGCACCCAAAGAAACAATTGGATATTGAAACAAATATAGGAAGAAAATTGTACACACAGTCCAGTATAAATTCTTAATGGGATGGAATGTCTGTGTCTTGCCCTGTAGGAAGCGATCTCAAGAGAAAGAATTCAACTGTCAGCAGTTAATCAAAAAATGTTGCTCTACTCTGTATGTAGGTTCTTTCTATCACATTCTTTCATAGAACAGAATCCCGACAGTGTAGAAACAGGCCCTTGGCCCAACAAGTCCACACAGAACCTCAAAGCATCCCACACAGACCCATCCCCCTATAACCCACCTAATCTACACATTCCTGAACACTATATGGGCAATTTAGCATGGCCAATCCACCTAGCCTGCACATCTTTGGACTGTGGGAGGAAACCGGAGCAAACCCACACAGACATGGGGAGAATGTGCAAACTCCACGCAAATTGTCACCCAAGGCTGCAATTGAACCCAGGTCCTGATGCTGTGA
This sequence comes from Stegostoma tigrinum, assembly GCF_030684315.1. Lineage (NCBI taxonomy): Eukaryota > Metazoa > Chordata > Chondrichthyes > Orectolobiformes > Stegostomatidae > Stegostoma > Stegostoma tigrinum. Next base: position 30,454,483 of record NC_081357.1, read on the forward strand.
GACAGCAGTGTGTGCCTCCATGCTGCTCTTTCTTTGAGCTTTGTTCTTGCAGCCCATCAAAAGCAAACTGTTATTGTTCATTGTTAAAAATTGTTCAAAAAAAATCTTAATGGATCAGAATTACCTCTTTTGCAGGGTGTTTCCTTTGTAAGCAATCTCATGAATGCAAGATCGGTAAGGTCACTTTGACTGCAATACTAATGAGAATAGGTTCTATCAAACATTTAAATTCTCACACTGCTTAGATTTTAGTTTAAAGTGTGTTATAGTAACATCAGATTACATGAACTGTAGCCTGTTTCTATAACAGCGATTGTGCACATCGCTCTTACTATACTTTGGCAACTTTATTGACATAACTTGAATGAACATTGTAAATTTTCTTTTAAAAATTCATTTATACGATATAAGTGCCACTGGCTAGGCCAGCATTAATTGCGCAGGGGGCAGTTAAGAGTCAACCCTTTACTGTTGCTTATCACAGTTCAAACAATTGTCTATCCCTACCACTAATGTCTGTTATGACGGGTGAACATTATAGCCCTTTCAGCATTTCAAACATTTTATTGCAAAAATATACTTCATTCATAAAAGAACTTTACCTACATAAACAGGTATTAAAGTTCTGGCCAGAATTTGCCTGTCATAGCAAACAAATATTTAGAATTTGACAACCAAATTATAAACCAAAAGAACTGGATGCTGTAAATCAGGAACAAAAACAAACTTGCTGGCAAAGCTCAGCAGGGCTGGCAAATCTGTAGAGGAGAAGACAGAGTCAATGTTTTTGGTCCAGAACTGAGGAAGCGTCACTGGGCCTGAAACATTAAATCTGTTTTCTCCTCCACAGATGCTGCCAGACCTGCCGAGCTCTTACAAAAACAAAGTTGCTGGATTAGAATTTGACATTCTCTAAAGTTGCATAAACTAAGGGCATTACTAACTGATGCAAGACATTATTTACTTGAGACAGAGAGAGATTCTGACAACTGAACAGACCCTGCTTATATTTTAGCAGAAGGACTTAAATGGTGGTCTTTTCCCATAGCACCTTCGTTACTAATTTCTTCTTTGCAAAAACACACTTTATTTGCTGAAGTGGTTTGATTCTGCACAGTCTTTGTATATGGAGAACAAATGAACATCGGACAACATTGCCTTACAGCACCAGGGACCCGGGTTTGATTCCACCCTCAGGCGACTGTCTGTGTGGAGTTTGCACGTTCACCCTGTGTCTACATGAGTTTCCCCCGGGTGCTCTGGTTTCCTCCTGCAGTCCAAAAATATGCAGGCTAGGTGGATTGGCCATGCTAAATTGCCCATAGTGTTCAGGGATGTGTAGATTAGGTGGGTTATAGGGGGATAGGTCTGGGTGGGATGCTCTGAGGGTTGGCTTGGACGTGTTGGGCCAAAGGGCCTCTTTCCACACTGCAGGAATTCTATGATCTTGACTTTCCTTACAGGTGCAAAAACGCAAAGGCATTTCTTTCTTATGTAAGATACTATTTACATGTATTTGAGGCACAAGGAGGGTTCAATAACTGAACAGTCTCCCATTGCACTTTGGCAGAAAGACCTTAAGTCAATGTTCTCTCCCCACTGCACCCTGGCGGCAGTTGCCCTAAACTTTATTGCGTCCTTTGGCATGTAGTCCTGGATTTTGGAATGTGCCAGTTGGCAGTATTCAGTGGGGCTCAGCTCCTTGTTCTGGAAGACCACAGGCTTCGTTTGAACCAAAGAACACCTTTCACCAAACTGATGGTCTTCCAGGTGCAGTAGATGTTTGTCTCAGGCTGTGTCATGGGGAACAAACCGTAGAGCACGGATTCCTTTGTCAAATTGTTGCTCGGGATGAACCTTGACAAAAACCACTTCATCTCTATCCAGACTCTGTGTTTACATAGATATATTCTGTGTGCCATAGCTACAGTCACAAATGTAGTTCAGTTCTATATGGTAGCATACCAAGGAAACAGGAGAACATTGGGAGATAATAAAATGTGAGGCTGGATGAACACAGCAGGCAAAGCAGCATCTCAGGAGCACAAAAGCTGACGTTTCGGGCCTGAATCTCCAGCATCTGCAGTTCCCATTATCTAGGAGAACATTGGGGTTTGGTTCTGTTCAATACATAAACCAAAGACATTAGTTACGTGTGCAATATTGTATTTACATAAAATTGAGGTACTGAGGTTTTCTTAACCAAACAGACCCCAATTTAACTTTGGCAGAAGGACCTCAGACAGTGATCTTTCCCCACTGCACCCTGGCAGCAGCTGTCCCAAGCTTTAGTGTACCTCAGTGCGTAGTCCCGGACCTTGAAATATGCTAGTCCGCAAAACTCGGTTGGGGTCAATTCCTTGTTCTGGAAGACAAACAAGTTTTGAGCAGACCAAAGAACGCATGGCCTATCAAAGTTTATGGGCTAGAAATTATGTTACTCCAGTTTCAGGTATGGACGTCATATGCCACGATGTGCCCTATCTCTTCAGATCAAGGGTAACAGGCAGATTTGATGAAATCACCTCAACTGAATGTCTATAATGCCCAGGTTTGTGGGCCACATACATGAGGGCACCTTCATAATATAGCTAGCTGACACTGCATTCAGGATGAGAGCCAAGTAGTATCATTCACAAATCATTCTATAGCCCCTCTCTGATGAAGGGTCTAGGCCTGAAACGTCAGCTTTTGTGCTCCTGAGATGCTGCTTGGCCTGCTGTGTTCATCCAGCCTCACATTTTGTTGTCTTGGATTCTCCAGCATCTGCAGTTCCCATTATCTCTGATTCTATAGCCACGCTGTTTTTTTTTTAAAAGCAGGCAGGCCCACTTTAAAAGGAGCACTTCAAAAGAATATTTCTGAAATCTAAATGATGGTAAAGAGAACCCAAAGGCAGTAAATGGGTTTCAGGGTGTAGCATTTGGTTATGAAGGCATTGGTAATGGAAATGAAAGATGGAAAAACAGAAGTGAAAGTGAAAGGCAGATTAAACAGAAGCGAGCAGCAATAGGAAAGCAGTATTTAAAGTGTCAAAGGCATGAGCCTAAAGACTCCATGAAGAACTAAAGGTGCTATATTTGAATGCACAGAACAATTGTGATACAAGTAGACAAACTAACAGATGTGGCTGTGGGTGACCAAGTCTGGCAATTGAATATCTGAGGTTTTCATTCTCTTGGATGGATAGGAAAAATGGGAAAGGAGATGAGGTGGCATTGTTAAAGAAGGATTAAGTGAATGTGATAGTGAATAAGGATATTGCCACACGGAATTCAGATATTGAATTAGTCTGAGTGGAGCTAAGAAGTAGCAAGGGACAGAAAATATTAGTAAAAATTGTCTATAGGCTTCCAAACAGCCATTGAATGGTAAGGGATGATATTACATAGGAAATTGAAGTGTGTACATGCAAAATGTCTTTTTAAAGTCAATACATCGAAGATTCAACTTGGGAATGGGTTACCCTAAATTTATCCTTTTGCTCAATAAGGAAGTTTAATTAACGATCTTGTTGTGAGAGGTTCTTTAAGAAAAGTGACCATAAAATGGCAGACCTGTTCTTTAGGATAGAATGCGAAATAGTAACAATTTAAAATTAGCTTCAAAAATCTAAACAAAGGAAATTAAAATGATATGTGAGGTAGGTTGGATGCAATTAGCTGGGTCAATGCATTAGAAGGTATTATAGTGGATGGGCAATGGTTAACATTTCAAGAGTGAAAACATGCAATGCAACAATTACACATTCCTTCAGCAGTGATAAACACAACAGGAAAGGTGATCCAACCATGGCTTACTGAAAAATTTAAGGATAGTATTAGATCCAAAGAGGAGCCATATAAGGTTGCTAGAAAAAGTAGCAAACTTGAAGATTTGGTGCAGTTTTGGTTTTAATATTATAATTGATCTTAATATGTTTAGGTTAGAAGGATGAAAAAAAACCAGAACTCTGCCCCCAGTAATTTCTGTCAGAGATTAGGCGAGAAAGGAAATGTTCAGTACGTTTGAGGCCTTCTAGCCAAGTAGCCTACTACAATTATTGCCTGCTGCATGAAAAATAATCACAAATAAAGGTCAGCTAACTTATTGGAGCATTCTTAGTAAATGTGGAACATGTAAAGGAACAAGCCATTTTGTTCACTTGAGCTTGTCTATCAGTCAATTAGAACATGCTTGATCAATCTCAATTCCATTTATCCATCTCTGTTCCATATTTTTCACTCAACAAGAACATAACGATATCGATTTTGAAAGTTTCAATGGAATCATTATTCACAGCAAACAATGGTGACAGTTCCAGATTTCAAGCATCCTGTATGTGAAAAAATGCTTTCATCAGCATTCACTTTGAATGCTACAGCTCTCATTTTTAAGACTGTGTGCTGAGTTTTCCCTTAACATTTTTGCCAGTGATGTTTGAGTGGAATGAACAAAAAGACTTTGTCATGTATTATGGAACTTCTTATCATTTGTCTTCTTGCTTTTTATGTAATGAGCACAATAGAACTATCAAGGAAAACCATCAGCATATTCAATCATATAGATTCACCAAGATGAATTGCCAAGATGGTGGTTTGCTCTCCTAGACACCATTATTGGTAGAAACATTTGAGGGTGAATTTCATCAATGCTTTCTCCCAGTCTTCCATTGGAACTTCAAAACATTGGCAAACCTTCCATTGAAAGTGAGAAACTTGCAATATGGCATATACCAAACTTTAGGCTTTGCCCTGTTAAAGCAATTTGTTTTAACATCAAGCTGATAGCTTTGACTGAATTTGTCTGCACTTGATTTTAGTACTGCATTAAATTGTAGATACCTAAGTGGCTGTCACTTGGAAGAACTGATGAGGGCCACTGATACCTAAGTTGTAATCTCTCCAGAATTTCAAAATACTAAACATGATTGCTTCAAGTGACTGCATTTCTCTTCATAAATAATTTTCGATCTCATTTTCCATTTGCTTCAGACTTTAAAATTGACTAGATAATGAAAATGACTTACTAATCTGAGCAAACAGATCTGCCAAAGACAATGGCTTTAGGGAACAAATACACCAAAAGGCCTTAATAGCCAAGAAAAATCACATCACCACATGAAAATACAAGCATTGAACTCCTGACATCATGTGTCACTATCAATTATGTTTGAAAAGACCATTATAATACTGCTACTTAACAATTCTATTGCATGATATTACTTGACTCAAACCTTTCTGCGTCTCATGTTTAAGAAAGTCCTCTTTCATTAACTTTTTGTCTGACATGTTAATTCTTTTCTGTCAACTGAAGGACCACTTATTTCTCATGGGTGATAATACCTATTCCATTCATTAAGAATACACTGAATTTTTTTAAAAACAAAATTCAAGACAGGGTTTGGCATATTCATTCTTGTATAGCTACTATGATTAATCTTACATTGATATAGAGATAGAGGGAAAGAAGTATTAAGGAAAGACACACTGGCATCCTATACTCATAACCTAACAATGACATAACTGAACCATTCCAAAGTTTCATACAGAAATGTTTAAACTACTTTAACTCCAGGTCAAAACTTGTGGGTTTAAGTCCCTCTCAAGATGCCTGAGTCCTTGAGTTGGGCCAGCACTAAGGAATACTTTATTCTCTCACGTCTTTCAGATGTAACATTAGGCTGACGGCCTACTTGCATGTTCAAATGGATGCAAGAGGTGTTGAGACGTGATCTTTAAATAAAGGTCATGTTCACTGTGAAGCAGACTGTACCGTGAGCATTGTGAAGCAGGTCAGGATCCCTGTGAAGCAGAATGTAATTCTTTCATAAAGTTAGATGTCTATGGAAATGAACAAGGATGTCTATAGGAAGGATGGGATTATACTGGAGGGGGTGTAGAGGAGATTTGCCAGGATGTTGTCATGAACAGTTTAGCTATGAAGTGATGCTGGATAAGTGTGGGTTGTTTTTTATTGGAGAAGAGAAGGTTGTGGGGGAACCTAATAGAGCTGTATAAGATTGAGGGGCCAGGACAGGATGAATAAGAAGCCGCTTTGTTGAAGGCTCAAGAACGAGGGGGCATAATTATAAGTGAAAGTCAAGAGGTTTAGAGGGGATTTGAGGAAAACCTTTGTACCCCCAGTGTAGTAGGATCTGGAATGAACTGCCTGGGAGGGTAGTTGAGGCGGATAACTTCACAACATTTAAAAAGCATTCAGATGAACTCTCAGTGTTTATAACATTCAAGCCTATGGCCTACTGCAGGAAAGTGGGACTATTGTAGGAAGTGGTGTACATTGTGTAGGCTTGATTGGCTAAAGGGCCTATTCTCTACTGTATGATTCTATGATGAGGAAGAATCCAGAATCTCAATAGACAAATGTGGGAATGTCAACTTTAATGGGGTAAGAATAAATCTGGCCCAAATAAATTGGAATTAAAAATTAACAGGTGAAACTTTAAATGAACAATGAGTTGACTTTAAAGGGGATATTTGAGCACAGTCAAGATATGTTCCAAAGGAGGAGAAAGATAGGGCTCTCTGGGTGAGGAAACAGAAATTAAGATGATGCAGAAAAAGTGTACTTTTATTTTCCTTCCTTCATCGGATGCCTTAACTGTCCACAGTCTAACCACTTTGCTGTTAGTCTGAGGTCACATGTGGGACAGACCAGGTAAAAAGGTAGGATTCTTTCTTTACTCAGAGTTGTCAGGAATTGAAATGCACTGCCTGGGAGAATAGTCAAGGCAGATTCTGTAGGTGGTTTCAAAAGAAAGATGGATATATATTTGAAAGATATAACGTTAGAGGGCTACAGAGAAAGGGCTAGAGAATGGGACCAGCAGGGTAGCTCCTTCAGGAGCTGATACAGACATGTGTCAAATGGCAACCTTCAGTACTGTAAAAATCAATGGATCTTTGATTCTATACACCCCATTCCAACTTAGGATTTTGTTACTGTTCCTTCACTATTGCCAGGTCACCATTTTGGAACTCCCACCCTGACAGCATTATGGATATACCTACACTAGATGGATGGCAGCAGTTGAAGAAGATGGCTCCTCACCTTCTTTTCAAAGACAATTAAGGATGGCCAATAAAAGAAGGCTTGCCAGCATTGCTTGACATCCAAAAGAGAAAGTGAGGAAAGTGAAAATGCTGGGGATAGGAATTCTTGCAACCCATCCAATTTTTCATCTTTCCTGCATGACTGTACTATTTTAGAAAGGTAAGAATGATACTAGAAAAGACATTTTGACCCATCCAAACCAAAATCTATTTCACAATGAGCTCTACCCAAAGCATAAGATTTCTGGAAGTCTGTAAATGTTTCCCTTTCCTGATAATTTAATTTAGAATGTTGACTGACACTCCTGTCATGCATTTGTGGATTTACCCGTTTATAAGTGATACTTCTACATTCTTAGGAACAAAGACAGAAGTTGCTGGAAAAGGTCAGCAGATCTGGCAGCATCTGTGAAGAAAGGATCAGAATTAATATTTCGGGTCCGGTGACCTGAAACTCAGCTCTGAGGAAGGGTCACCAGACCCGAAACGTTAACTCTGATTTTTTCTTCTTCACAGATGCTGCCTGACCTGCTAATAGTTTCCAGCAACTTCTATTTTTGTTCCCGAGTTACAGTATCCACAGTTTTTTTCGGTTTTGCTTCTATGTTCTCGGCCTCTCTGGAACCGTTTTTTTTCCACACAGCATTCAACAATCACCATATTTACCTTTCCAATTCTCACTAGTGTTCTTCATGAGAACTACAGGGAACAATGCAGAGAAAGCACGGAAAGGGTACTGAGTTGGATGATCAACCATGATTGTATTAAATGTTAGAGCAGGCTTGAAGAGCTGAATGAACTTCACTTGCATCTATTTTCTATGTTCTATGTCTTCGTCTGTCATGAAATGATTTCAATGCATTGTATCAAATGGTTGATAAAGGCGGTTCATGTGAATTTGCCTCTAATGCATGATAGCACTTCCGGTTATTCTAGTACTACATAGAGCTGGAAATCATGGTACAGGAAGATTTGAGATATTACAACCCTGAATCCTCTGCAGTGGAAAAGAACAGTGTTCCAATTCTCCCAAACTGATATAAGCATATTTATAAGTCATAACTGTTCCTGTTCAAATATCAAATGCCATAAAGGCAATTTGAAACCTTTAAATCTAGCTCTTATATGAAGGAGTGGAGAGCCACCTGAGCTTATGTAATGTTTCAAATTAACCAGAAGAAAGCAATTTTGCATTATTTGCACAGTTTTACCTATTTATTCTCACAAGTAAGCCTTCTGAACACTTACCAAGGCTGCCTATTCACATTGAGAATGCAAATTAGGTATATCTTTCCAAGCAGATGTGCAATTTATTAAGTAATTTAATCTTTGCAAAATATGTTTTATTATGGCATTTAATTAGAGCATGATTTGTAATGTACACTTTAAATGCTATTATAAACCAATTAAATTTTGTTGCCAATGCTTCTGTAAGGAGTGAATTTCACACTGGATACAAACAAATCTTTGATATTACATATTGATGTATTTGGTTGTCATCATTCTCTTCAGAACATGCAAAGGACAACTCAGGGCCAAAAGTGCCTTTACCGTGGAAGATTGATGTTCTAGAATGCATCTGAGGCCAGCTGGAGGCTATTAAATAGAAGCAAATTAACGTGTGGACATTATTTGAAGACTGTTTCAGTTGGTTGAAACAATAATCCCAATATAATGCTGCTCAATAGGAATCCACAACAAAATGTTAAAGACATTAAACATGGGGCTAAGTGAAAAAAGGTAAGATGTTATCCCTAAGAACAATCTGGAATTGATTCAATGAGACAAATATTGTAGCTCAATAAAATTTCCCCAGTCACATTAGAAATGGTAGACAGAGCTGCTGACAATAATGATTACAGTCTGGGTTCCCTGCATGATTGTCCAAGTTGACATTTGTAAAACTTAACCACTTTTAGTGCAAAAGCCTCTGCATTTATAGTAACTAATGTCCTTACGGGAAGGAAATTGCTGTCCTTACCTGGTCTGGCTTACATGTGACTCCAGACCCACAGTAATGTGATTGACTCCGAACTGTCCTCTGGGCAATTAGGGATGAGCAATAAATGATGCCTGGCCAGCAACACCTTCATTCCACGAATGCATATAGAAAAAAAACCTGTGTCCACTGTCGCATATCGGAGTATCTTCAGAATCTGAAACATTGTGCAACTGGGAGAAAACAGTGAGGCTAAAATTAAACTGAAAGAATGCTATGTAATCTGAAGCTAAGAATATGAAACTAGAGGAGTTAACAAGTATTATCAGTCTCCAGCACTATATTTTGGTTATTAGTGAGTATTTCTATGTGAAAGCTCTTTGAGGAAAAAGTGCTTTTTTTTCTTGTTTGTCTATTTATTGAAACTGTTGAGTAAATCACAATGTTATACCCTGATTATTCACCTTACATGGACCACAGAAGGACTGAAGTATGCAGATTAACTTGGTGTTTAGTCAAACAGTTGTAGCCTTCGATTGGGTAAACAGAATTCTGTCTAATACTCAGCTCTCCCTGGCCCTGTTTCCACTTCTGTCTCACATCTTGTGTTCTACATCTGTCTGATTAAGTACAGAAAATCACCAATTTTTATACCTGTGTATTGTTAAGATTTCATTCTTAAACAATGAACAGAAATCTTAAATCCAAATCTTTCTCTTATCCTGAATATAAAATCGGCTTGTACTCTAGTTTGCTATCAGCCCTTAGGCTGTACAAGTATCTTCTCCATTTCTGTTGACAAGGGCCCTTAGGGTATTCAAGATTCCATTCCTGTAAAATGTGCCTCCAAGTACAAACTTGTTTTAATCATGTCAGAACCCTTTTTATAATCTTATTTAATGCCTACAACAGTTGTTTTAAGAAATGTAATTGGAAATGGCTTTGTGAGTGGGATATTCTGCATTGGGCGTGCTGCATTCAGGATTGCCTAGAAGTAATTGAGAGAGCAGTTCTTACTGAATTTGGGAATGGATAGAGTACATTAATTGGGAAAGCAGCAGGAGTATGCAAACCGTGATCCGCTGTCGAAGCCAACTCCTTTTCTGTTTGCAATCCCTACCGCACATCCCCAAGCACCACCCCCAACACTAACCTCAACATCTATCGGAATCAGCCTGGACATTTGGTCAGCTCAACTGGCATCTGTTCTTGCCAGCCCTCCCCTCGTTTGGTGAGCCTCATCTGGCACCATGACTGGTACCTAGAGCTGGGCACAATGCTGCTGTGAATGGTGAAATAATTTGCTGCTACCCATGTCTTGTAACCTAATACAGATACTATCCAATTTATAGCTATCTAAGTCTCAAAGACATGCTTAAGTGTTTCAGCATTGGTGTGGTTTAGAGCAAAATGGATGTAACTGTAACAGAAATGGAAATACCATAAATTGCAGTGTACCAGTTTACTTATCATACAAGATAACCCTATAATTTCAGTACCAAAATTAATTTCTACACCGATACCCAGCATATAATCCCCCAACCCTGTTTTCTGCTCAGAAATGCCATGTTAGTATTAGGAGTTATTCATTTCTGAGGTGAAAAATTGTTTTACTCACTTTACAAAGTGGCGCATAGAATTAAACAGGTGACACCTGATGTTTTACCAAGATGGTATACAGGCATTTGGGACATGACCACACAGAAAATACTTGAAAGTTGACCTGTAATAGGCCCTCTGTCAAAGAAAAGCCAAAACTGGCTTCAAGCTAACAATTGTAGTATTTGCTAACTTATCAAATAATTATGCTGCTGTGAGGGAATTTTGTGGAAAACTGGAGCAAGAGTGGATGGAGGAAGTATCTACTTTGAAGAATGCCCTCAAGACCAAATGCACCAAGAGATTGGGAACCAGCCACTGAAATGGTCTTAAGAAGAAATCAAAATGAGTATTGCAAGTTACTACTGTCATTTCATCATCACTAGAAGTGTAATGCATACACATATACTCAAGTGGCCCAAATCAACCCCTGAGTGCAACAGATTTCGGAATAACAGCATTTTTTTTTCTGAAGGGTCCTGACCCGAAACGTCAAGCTTTCCTGTTCCTCTGATGCTGCTTGGCCTGCTGTGTTCATTCAGCTTCACACTGTGTTATCTCAGAGTAACAGCTAGTCAGTGTAGCTGCTTTATGGAATAAAAATGTTTAGTCGTGAGGCAGAAGGGGGGAAAGGGGTGGTCTTTAAGTATCAGGAAATGGGAACTCCACTTGATTATTCACTATTTTCTTTAATATTCCTTTTGCACGGAAACCAGAGTGAGATTTCCTTTAATAAAGTTCGTGCCTACTCTTACAGGTGAAGGTCAAAGTCCCAGTGCAGTACTCAAAGAAGGATAAGGGAGTAACCCAAATGTTCTGGTAAATACTTACCCCTCAATCAAACTCACTACTCCTTGGCCATTAACAAGGCACGATGGGTGGTGGTCTATGATGAGAGCCAAAGACATCATGTGGGAGCAGAGGTTGCAGTGTGCATGCATGATATCAGCTCACTCCAACAGCTGAACACCCTCAATGCCTATCATTGACCACTGTGTGCAGGAGGATACATCTGAAGAGTTTCTCAGCAGTGATGGTTTCAGGGAGATGCAACTGAGACAGTCAATGCTGTAGGGTCATCAAGAAGTGTGGACCCTTGGTCCCTGTGTTACCAAAGAATCATGTGCTCTTGTTCTTTATGTGAAGGCTCAGTCAACCATTGCAGATATAAATCTCCTCCCCCCCCCCCCCCTCTCCACATTCCTACACACTATCTGCCTGTTTCACAGTTGGAACAGTGGAACCAAGTGATCCTCAGCAGTAGCATTAAGAAGCCTCTGAGACCCCCAGTTTCAGCTGGTCTTTTCTGGATGCCCATTCTATCAACCCCACAGACTTCAAATTCCTCAGGTCATCGTTCCAACTGCTTACCTGTCCCTCCTTCCCCCAGATCCCCTTCCGTCAGTCCCATTTATTCCTCTCCTGTAATTTGAATGGAGGGGACAGGATAAGCAACGATTATCCCCTTGAGTAACCTGATGTGTCGATGTCATCTGTCCAGACTGCAGGCTGGTGAAGACACATGCCCCTGACTGTGACTGTCCTGCCCCCCAGAACTTTCCTCGATGGAGACAAAGCACTGACCATGACCTACTCCCTGGAACTCGGAGACGTAGTTCCCGTATGCAGCATTGTCCCAGCTGGACCATGCCCAAAACTCAGAACTTGTATGGGAGCCTGCTTGTGTCGAACTGTTCTGGCCCAACACCTTCCCCCACCTCGGGTGAATGATCAGGTCTCCAATGGACTTCACTGAGGATGACTACTCTGACTTTCGGACGTGTGGCTGCAGATGCCATGGGCTTATCGTCAACACTGAGACCACATGGTACTGGTGCCAGAGTGAGGTGCACACACCCTTGACTGAGGACTAATGCACAGCATAGCCATCTGCCTGGCTGTGTGATTGTGCCATTTGCCAAAAAAAGGTACAAATGGGCAAAGTGAGGCATGGCACAGGCATGCCAGTAGGTGACAGGTGAATGCGCAGTGAGAGGAAACGGAAGCAGCCTTGGATACAGCCTGCTCCACACTGTAAAGTTTGACAGCATCCAGCCTCCTCGGGATCCCTGAGTGGCCCCAATATAAATATAGTTGGTCCAGTCCTGTTCAGTTTCTTGTCCCTGTGTGGTACCTATATCTGATTCAGCTGTACACTGCTGGCTGCCAGTGTACCTGGCGAGACCAGTCTGCCCTTGAAGAGTGCGGTGCCAGTGCACTGGAGGATGCCACACAATGTGGCATTGACTTCCTGAAAACAGAGTGCCAATGTCCAATGTGGACGCATGCACATAGCTGGTGTTGGGGGGTGCCCTATGTTGCATTTTATTCATGAACCAGATGGAGGGAGTTTGAAGCAAGCATCAAATTAAACCTGCCAAAAACCTGTTTTGCTTGCCTTGTCAAGTTTTCCCGATGCCTAGTTTGTTCGGTTGAGTTGAGCAAGATTAAAATTTGCCATGAATTGAGCTGTTTAAAAGGCATTGTAACAGCAATGACGAGCATCATTTGGGAACATCTGCTACCTGGTGAGAATCTCACTGTGTCACATGAGAAAATGGAACCCATGACACTGCAAGATGATCTCAACATCAAGACCAGCCTCGCTGAACACCCTGCACAATTTTTGTACTTACCTTGGTATGGAGCACCTCACTCAGAGCATGGTTAGATATACCCCAAATTCATATCAAAGTTGATTTTCCAAAACATATTTGATTTTAAAATGCACTTTAGCTGACTCCATTTTATACTTATTAAATTTTCTTGTATTTCTGAGTATATTTGATTCCATGTAGACATCTTTTGATTTCCTATGTTGCCTGGCTTGGCCAGTGGAAGTAAGTGAGCCGACCAAACTCATCATTTCTAGCAGCATTGTTTCCCCGTGCCAGGTATTTCAGCTAAGATTTCCAAAATTATTAAGTGTTTGCGCTGTAAGCTACTAGATTAAGAAAGTGTAATATTCTTCTTTACTTGCCACCCCTTATTCTTAAGTCAAAGTTTCCATGACTTGGTTGGATTTGAACTGCAGCCTCAGGGGCACAGGATAAATAACTGATTTTGAAATGTCGAACACTGTGGTAGATTGTTCTGGGCATCCTTCCCTGAAGAGAAGAAATTGTATCTTGCAGTTCTATCTCTCCCTATTGATCTGTACACAGTGTTTGTGCTGACATTTCTTTGTTACAGTGAATGAACTGCATTCCAGTGCCTGCTCAGAATTTTTCAGAAAGTTTTCTGTTCGTTTTAAGGAGAAAGAGCATCATTGTAAAACAAAGGAAAGAATGCTAAATAATTACTAATATTATTGAATGTAGTGCACAAAATATATGGGACTATAAATGGTTGACCATCTATCTTAGAAAAGAGCTTTGGGAAGACATTTAATTCTCTTTGGTGAATATGATATCAAAAACTGATCTTGAAGTTAGGTATCTCTTTATGGTAGAGGAGAAAACTACAAGTAGATTATTTTCTTCCATATAAAATCCAGACTGGGCAAATAATTCATGGACAGATGTTCACTTCTATCTTAACTTTGAACAGTATTTTCAATATTTTTGAACAGATACATACTAAAATCCCAAACCGAGAGAAGCGATATAATCACATTTAAGTAATGAATTGATGTATATCTCTCATTTTCTTTACGTAGCAATTCAAAGTTATTCCAAAATTAGAGATCTGGGTTACTTTGAAGTGTTTAATATTTAAAAAAAAAATTTCTATTAGTGACAATGAAAAAAATAAGAGCCTATAATGTGGTACACCTAATAGTAATGTTTTGCTGCACTTTAAATTTTTACAGATAAAGTGATCAGAAAAGATAGGAAAGGAGAAAAGGGAGGCAGGATAATAATATTGATCCAATGGATGTTGGAATAAAGAAAGAGGAGCCCTTGAGGAGACCAAGAGAATCAAGTTGATTTAGAATTGAGACAGAAAGGGCATGTCTCCTTAATATCTAATGTCTATTAGACTTTAATTAAAGAGGGATATAGGATACTGCTCCAAGGAAATCTCAGATGTGCAAGAACTGTTAAGTTGGGCACTTTAATTATCCAAATACCAATGGAGATAATGGGCAGAATTTCCTGCTTCTCCGTGGAGCTGGACTCTAGTCTTGGCAGGGAGATATTCAATGAAGCGGGACAGGACAATGTAAAGTGGAGACACTGTCACCTTCCCCATTCCTGCAATTATGTCTGTTGCCAGATTTGTCCAGGATGGCCTTCTTCCATGGAACTTGATTAAGGAGTTTAGCTGTCCACAAGGGCAATTCATGGGTCTCCTCCTACTGTTGCTGCTACCAGTAATAGTCAGAGATTTTGCCATCTGAATGTTGCATAAATAAATTCTGTGGGCATACTGTGCTCTGCTGGAGACCTCATTCTTATTCAGGCACTCTGCACCAAATGGAGCAATTGAACAGCATCAATGGATGAACCCTTGGGAAATCACACCTCTGTGTGACAGCATCCACCCTCCCCAGGATCCCTGAGTGGCCCCAGTATAAATATGGTTGGTCCAGTCCTGTTCAGTTTCTTGTCAATGGTAACCTGTAGGATGATAGTGGGGGAGTCAGTATTCTTATGACATTGAATTTCAAGGCTGATAATTAACTTCTTTCTTATTGGAGGTGGTTCTTTCCTTGCACTTAGATGATTTGAATGTTAATTGCAAAATACCAGCCCAAGACTGGAAATTATTTGGGCCTTTCTGCACAGGGACGAAAAATCCTTAAATATCTGAGGAGTTGAATGGTGCTGAACAATGTTTGGTTTAGAGAAGTTTGAAAACGAGATTATAAAAGGTTTGAGAGGAAGATAAACAAATATTGGGCACAGAGTTATTAGCTAAAGAATCAATTGCATATGTGAGGAGGACTTAACTAAGCTGTTCCAGTACAGCTAAACACTTGTATCTACCTGACAATGTGGAAGATTTCGTGGGTATGCCTTATGTACAAAATGTAGGGAAATCCAATCAGCAATTACCACCCCATCAGTCTACACTCGATCAGGAGTGAAGTGATAGGTGTCATTAACAGTGCTATCAAGCAGGACTTGCTCAGCAATAACTTGCTCAGTGACGCCCAGTTTGCATTCTGCCAGGGCCACTCAGCTCCTGTCTTCATTACAGCCTTGGATCAAAGATGGTCAAAAGAGCTGAATCTGTGAGGTGAGAGTGATAGCTCTTGATATTAATGAGTGTGGCATCGGGGAACCCAGCACAACTTGAGTCAATGGGAATTGGGGCCTCAGCAAGGTGAAGTCATACCTGGCACATAGGAAGATGGTTGTGGCTGTCAGTTATCTCAGCTCGATGTCTCTGCAGAGTTCCTCAGGGTAGTGTCCTACATCCAAACATCTTCAACTGCTTCAGCAACACCTTTTTTCTCCCCCAACCCCCCAACCATAAAGTCAGAAGTGGGATGTTCATCAATGATTGAATAATATTCAGTGCCATTCACGATTCTTCAGATTGAAACAGCCCACATCCAAATGCAGTAAGACCTGGACAATATGCAGGCTTGGGTTGAAAAGTGGCAAGTGACATTTGCATTACATGAGTGACAGGCTTTGACTAGTCTAAAGAGCCATTTTAAACATTTGCCCCTTGACATTCAATGACATTACCATCACAGTTTACCAAAAAAACTTGGGAATTACTACTGACCAGAAATTGAACTTGGTAACTTACTTTCTGACTCCCCCAAAACCTGCCCATCATCTAAAAAGGCTTGTCAGGCGTGTCAATGGGTGCAACTTCAAAACTCAAGAGCACTCGACACCCTCCAGATCAAAGCAGCCTGCTTGATTCATACCACGTTCACAAACATTCAGTCCCACCATCGTTGATGGCCAGTTGCAGCAATCTGTACAAATTGCAAAATGCCAGTGCAGGAATTCTGGCACTTCGTATGACACTTATTAGCTCAAGCCTGGATTATGTCCAGGTCTTGCTGCATGTAGATATGGGCTTCTTCAGTGGAATTGTGAATGGCACTGAAACCTGCATAATCATGACAAACATCCTTGTTTTTGACCTCATTAAAGGAAGGAAATTTACTGAAAGACCATCTGAACATGGTTAGTATACTGACTACAAACCCTTACAGATGCCTAAATATGCCACAAAGTCTCAGCTGAGATCCAGCCTTTCATTGTAAGGAGCGACACCTGCAGCTAACTGAAGACTGAAACCATCCCCACTTACTTCCATTTGACAGAGCTCATAAAAACTGTTAGTGCTGAAGAAGGGCACATTTTTAGTACTGAGTTTATTGGATACATTTGTGTGGTAACAGGAAGGCGAATTCACAATAAAATCTAAAGCTTCAGGAACACACAAAAATGTAAGAACATGGAAACAGGTCATTCAGCTCAGCAGTACATGCTGGAAATAAAGGAGAAACATTGATATTAGACAGTCTGTTTTCTGGTTTTCAATTATATTTAAATTTTCCATTCCATATACCTTCAGCATAGCAACCAATGAGCACATAATAGCATTTGCCTAGTTTCTAATGCAAATATATATTCAATAAGTTGCTCCTCGTCTTTATTATAATAACAATTTCATTGGTGCTTTAGCACTCAGTAAGGTATATTAATCATGTCTGCCTAAACTGAAGTGCTCTTCCTTCCCGAATTATTATCATTAAACGGAACACAGATTAATGATAATTTGTTAGCCGGAATTCACACTGCAGGAGGAATCAGAACAAATGGAAGTCCTGTAATTAAGCAGATGTAAGAAGTGAAAGACATAGAAATGCAATATATGGATGATGCCCTAATGGATGGTAATTTTAAACTAATAGGTAATCTTGTGCAAAGCAAAATTAGTTTCGTGCTTTGTCAAAATAATATGAGCATTTCTTGTTTGGTTCAAATTATGGTAAACCAGTGATGCTAACTGCAGGATAACATAAAATGTCTGTGTCACTGTCCCTTTATAAATGTAATTTACTGCATTCATGGAATGAAAGGGAATTAGAAAAAAGGTAGGAGTAAATCTGAGCTTCTCATTGTATTCTCAGGATGTCCCAAAGCCCTGTAATAAAGCACTTTCAAATGCAGCTATTATTGTTATGTAGGCCATTGCAGCAGCTGATTTGTGCACAGGTTCACAAACAGCAAATGAGATAGAATCGGAGAGTCATACAGCACAGAAACAGGCCCTTTGGTCCAATCAGACCATGCTGATCATAATTCCAAACTAAACTAGTCCCACCTACCTGTGCTTGGCCCAGATCCCTCCAAATATATTTTATTCATCTACTTATCTCAATGTCTCTTCAACCTTGTATCTGTACTTGCATCTAGCACACCCTCAAAGTTCATTCCGCACATGAACCACTCTCTGGCCAATTTAAATTTTTTTTTTATATAAACATTCAGCCCACAAGTCTACACTGATTCCTCCAGCCTGCTTCCCAGCCAGATCCATTCTGCATTTCTCTTGGCTAATCTACTTAACCCATTTCTCCCTGCACGTCTTTGGACGGTGGGAGGAAACTGGAGTACCCAACAAATACCCACGCAGACACGGAGAATGTGTAAACTCCACACAGATGTCTGAGGCTGGAATCGAACCCAGGTCTCTGGTGCAGTGAGGTAGCAGTGTGAACCACTAAGTCACTGTGCTGACCCTGATTGTTCCTATGTTTTCTGTAAATCTTTCTCCTCTCACTTTATAAAGATGATTAGCAAGTCAGTGTGTTCTTGTGACATTTGAAAGGAAATACTGGCTAAAGCATTCCTCATGCTCCTTCAAACAATATACGGTATCTTTTATGTATGCTTGAGAGGTGGACTTGTAAAGAAGTTAAATGTGTTAAAGTATTATTTAAACTACTTCAGCAATGGAGTAAAAAGGTGAAGTTGAAATAGTCCTACTGGACCTTAGGACAGCTCTATTGTTGGAGGGAGATGACTGGTGGCCTCTTAACCTGAGGGTGGCCATGCCTCAAGCAAGGGGAGAGTCCTTCTTGGTAACCTCGCTGAACACAGTTTAGTGACTGGTTAGCGATACCAAAGGCAGAGGTTCACTTCCTGAGTTAACCAACCACTATGGGAGTGAAAGCTAGATTGTGCTCAGATCCTGGAGTGGGTCTCAAAGCCACAATTTTATGTACCTACACTTCCAGGATAGTGTAATGATGCAGCGTGCTGGCAAAACCAACTTTGCTGTATTCTTTCGTAGGTTGATGGATAACAAGTAGTCTGTCTCCTGCTCATTGCGTCACTTGCTAAAAAGCAGAATAGAACATCAGTGGTACTGAGCTCTTCTTGACTTTGTCCTTATAGTGGCCGAGACCATAGTGGTTTTGAAATAAAAGCATGCTTCTTGCCTGTTTAGTATGAACTGAAGAAAGCTGATGGAGAGGGATAAAACATAATTTCTGCAATAAAAATTACTGTTGAGCACTGTATTTAAGTCTTTTATTCTATATGCCAGTGAATACTACAGATGAAGAGAGGTAGAGAAACGTTGTCGAATGTATTAGGCATTTTGTTTAGAAATAAACTTCAAAAACAATTTGAACTATACGAATTTCATGCATATGTGTAATGAATGCTGTTTAGTGATTCCTAAGTTCTGTTTGTTTTAATTTGAAAACGCTTCGCATTTGCTTGGGGTAAAGTTTTGCAATTATTTCCGGCTGCCTGATTTGCAGCATCACAGACAAATAGCTAATGAGTTATATATAAGACTGCATTATGTCCAACATTTAATAATGAAAAATAAGCAAATTATCAATGCTGACTGCAATAGCTTATTTGATATTCATTTGCCATGTTTCCTTCCACTACAGGAAGTCCTGAAATCTTCCCAGATTAGTTAAATTTATTTGCATGGTAAATTAGTAGAATAAAGATTCAGGGTAGGAATTTTCAGTTTTGGGCAAGCTGCCAACCCTGCCTCATCTTGGTTACACTAAGAAGGTGCTGGTTTCACTTGATACATTTGAATGAGTCAGTCGGCCATGCAGGGGCAGTTAAAAATAAGACACCTCAGTCTGGGATATGAGTAGAGACGGGACAATGACCTTTGCTGTATGCTATGGTGGGAAGCAATGGAAGAACAGGGAATCTTCTCTAAAGGACATTAGTGTAGTTCACCAATGTGAAACTAAAATTATACATAGGCCAGACTGAGTAAAGACTGGGTAAAGGTTTTCAGAAAGAAGCTAGATAGAGGTCTTGGGGCTAAAAGGTTATGAGGGAGATCGTGAGAAAAAGGTACTGAGTAGGAAGATCAAACAATGCCATACTGAATAGCTGAGCCCGAAGATTGAATGCTCTTCCTGTTCCTATTTTCTATGTTTTTTGTTTATAAGCTCAGCAGATTTTCTCCCCTGCAGACATAAATAAATCATTAGGGATTTTATGACAATCTGCTGTAGAGTAAGGAGTTAAATCTCAATTATCCAAATCATCTACATCAAAAGTGACATTAATAGGTCACATGATGGTAAAATTTGGAGAAAGGTGATTCTGTGGACAGTCTTCTGTTAGGCTTAAGACTAGATAATTAGAATGTTAAATGAAAGGGAAACCTTGCCAACAACATAGACCCAGCAATGTCTTTAGTTCCCAACTCAATCCTAGCTCTTTGCAGATGTAGGGCCAAAGCAGCAGGAAAGGAATTGAAGACAAAACTTAGCAGCAGGCCAATAAAGTGGGATGGAGGAAATGCTCGCAACTGAAAAGTAGCCATGAGCAGAGTGACTGTTTCATTGCTCAGTGAGAAACAACACCAGAGATGAGAAATCATGGAGTAAGTTCCACTACCACCAGAATCTTTTCAACATGTGGATTGTCTATGAGACGCTGACTAGTGTAAGTACTAGTACTGAGAATTCAACAGACATCGGAACATTTTGGGGTTGGTGGTTAACTGAAGGAAGGACTAATTCAGTACAAGATAATAAAATGTGAGGCTGGGTGAACACAGCAGGCCAAGCAGCATCTCAGGAGCACAAAAGCTGACGTTTCGGGCCTAGACCCTTCATCAGAGAGGCTCTCTGATGAAGGGTCTAGGCCCAAAACGTCAGCTTTTGTGCTCCTGAGATGCTGCTTGGCCTGCTGTGTTCATCCAGCCTCACGTTTTATTATCTTGGAATTCTCCAGCATCTGCAGTTCCCATTATCTCTGATACTAATTCAGTACCCTTGTTTAGACACTTAGCAGCAGTGAAGACAAAGTTCCAGTAAGGAAATGTACAAATGAAGAAATGGCCACCTATGAAGATATTATTTGGATCTTTCATTATTTATTTCAACCTTTGACGAGGTAACAGGAGTTTAACCAATGCACGTGAAAACTGGAAGTGAGCATGAATTCCCTCATGAGTTGCTTGTATTGATTTATGCATAATTGTGAATACGGAGCGCTGAAGGATAACCTGAACTGAGATCACATTCTGATTGTTTTGGAAGAAGCTTATCAGATTTCTGATGCTCAAAGAAAGATTTTACACTCATGAAAGGAATACAACTGGCAAGATAGACAGGAGTATGAGATCAGAACTGAATTTTTATTTGATGTGAAAGGAAAAACTTTTGAAGAGAAAAACAATTGAGTCAGTACAACATGTGAGGCACAGAAGGGAGCAGACATTTCATCTGAAGCTGGAACAGCATGAAGAAAGGGCAATGGCAGGCATTTGACAGTATTCTGGGAAATGGCTGCTTTAGCATCAAGATTGTCCTATCGAAAGTAGTGAGAAACATTTTCAGCAAGTGGACAAATTATTTTAGAATTGTTTGCCACAGGATAGAGGAAAACTCAAACAGCAGAAGCCTTCCAACTGAAAAAATAACATTAAAGTGTTTTGAAGAGGCTAAAACTTAGAGAATGAAATTCTTGGAACAAATGGAAACATCCGTGGGAAATTATTGGGCTGCTTAAATTAAAGTAAATAGGCATAAAATAAATTTCAAACAAGAAATTGAAGCAGATGTACCAACCTAATTGGACTTAGAAAAGTGGCTTAAAAGGTCTTCGAAAGCCTTTTTTTTTTAACTCCCAGGAATCAAAGGCGTTCAACTAAAAATAAATGGCCAGTTGACTGTGACACTGCTGCATAAAGGAGAAATTGCAAAGACACAATATGTAATTAAAAATCAAGAGACCTTATTACTCAAGTGGAAAGCTTACACAGATCTACAATGTATTTTTAAGGAAAAAGTTTTTAAGGCATAAAGTTTTAAAAAAAACTGGATAGCTAGAGAAAGCAACAAGGATACGGAGTAGAATGCTCAAGATTCTTCACTGGCCTGGGAAAGGTATACACAAGTTATCATAATATGCTGAGGTCAGACATCAAGCTGGGTGCTTATACACTCAAAGAAAAATGATATAAATACTTTTGATTTGAAATTAAGGCAATACTACATCAGGGAATTAGTTCACAGGTGCCAAAATCAACAGACTAGTGTTTGGACACGATGCCAGCGTCAAAACTGAACCATTGAGTTTGAATTTGTTTATCTTACTCACTAAATAATGCAGTAGAGAGAATTCTAGATTATGACATTCATGGACATGGGCTTGGAAAAGCTGGCATAAAGTATAATTTAACCTCCACTCCTTGAAATTCAATGGTGTTATCATCTCTGAATCTCCCACTGTCAACAACCTGGGTGGTACCATTGACCAGAAACCCAACTGGACTCGTTGCATGAACACAGTGGCTAAAGAACAGGTCAGAGATGAGGAATACTGCTGCGAGTAACTCACCTCTGACTCACCAAATCCTTCCATCATCTACTAAGCACAAGTCAAGAATGTGATGGAATATTCTCCACTTGCCTGGATGGATGAAGCTGCAACAACATTCAAGAAACTTCACATTATCCAGGACAAAGCAGCCCCCTCGATTTGTCACCAGATTCACAAATATCCATCCCCTCCACCTTTTGATGGTCAGTAGAAGAAGCATGCTACTTATAAGATGCACTGCAGAAATTCACCAAAGATCCTTACAGTACCTTCCAAATCCACAACCACTGCAACTGGAAGGGCAAGGTCAGCAAATACATGGGAAGTTCTCCTCCAAATCATGAACCATCCTGACGTGGAAATTCATCATTTTTCCTTACTGTCACTGGGTCAATATCTTGGAATTCCCTCCCTAATGGCATTGTGGATTGACCTACAGAACCTGGACTACAGCAGTTCAAGAAGGCAGCTCGCAAACACCTTCTCAAGGGCAACAGGAGAAGGGCAATAAATATTGGCCGATTGACACCACCATCCCGTGAATGAATTAAAAAACACCAATGTTCAGCATACCATTTGGAAGATGTTGCATCAGTCATAACACTAGCACTTGAAATTGTTCAAAGAACAATGGCAAACATCTTAGAAGGGCTTAGCTGCCACAGAAAAGATATTCTCCTTCATGATTCAACAATGTCTGAACATAATGTGAGACTCGTGGCAAATACTGAAAACTTAGCAAGAAGGAAGACTTAACCTGAATGAAAAATTTGAGTTCTTATAGCCACTTTTACAATCCTGGGGCATATAGTCAATAAACCTGCATCAGGGTTGAAGCACAGAAGTGTAAAGCCATCAATGATGTCTCAGCACCCCATAATGTCACAGAACTTTAGAGATTCATGGAAATCATGAACCAAGTTGGGACATTTATAACGCATCAGTGGAGGTCAACAAATCACGAATAATATTGCTTTGATAGAATTTAGATTTTGACAGTATTGGATGATTTGATATCCTTTGAGTGAATGAGGGCAATTTTTAACTGATCAGACATACCGGCTCAATATAGCCCTGAATTACCAACAATTATACCAGCAGATTGTTTCAAATCCAGACAATGCTGCCTATTGTCCCATTGATGAACAATGTGCACTGTTGTTTCAAATCCAGAAATATGGAAGATATGGACAGGTCAAGTCCAGATCTTTGACTGAAATGGAGCAAAGATATTTAGTGATTGAGAAGGAAGCAACGTGGGCTTGCAAAAATATTTTAGATGATGTTTTAAGATTGAAGGTTATCATGGAAAAGAGCAAACCATTGTTACATTACTAAATGTCAAGGAACTGAAAAATGCTTTTGAGACTGCAAGGACTTTGATTGAGACTAATGAAGTATGCTGCTGCAATTGGCATATGTTTAAGAGATTTATTAAACAATTGTGGATATAGTGCCACATTTCTTTACAACAACCAGTACAAGAGGACATACATATGCAGAAACATAGAAAATAGATACAAAAGTAGGCCCTTCAAGCCTGCATCATCACTCAAAAAAATTATGGCTAATCATGCAATCTCCATATCCCATTCTCAGTATTCTGTGCCTGCCCTCTCCCCATACCCTTGAACTCTTGAGCCACAAGGGCCGTGTCCAGCTTCCTCTTGAACATATCTGATAAACTGGGCCCAACAACTTGCTGTGGGAGAAAATTCCACAGGTTCACAACTCAATGAGTGAAGAAATTCTTCCTCATCTCAGTGCTGAATGGTTTACCCCTTATTTTTAGACTGCGAACGCTTGTTCTGGACTTCCCTAACAGTGGGAACATTCTTCCCACATTTAGCCTGTCCAGTCCCATCAGGATTTTTTGTTTCTGTGAGATTCTCATTCTTCTGAATTTCAGTGAATACAGCCCAGTTGATTCAATTTTTCCTCCATATGTCAGTCCTGCCATCCTGTGAATCAGTCCAGTGAACTCTTACTGGACTCCCTCAATAGCAAGGAAAGGAGTATAAGTGAGTGCATGGAATTTTAGACTTCTTTCACTTCAAGATACTTACATGCAACAACAAAAAGATGAACCAAGAGATAGAACTGTAACGGTCATGATTTACTAGGGTTTCAGACAGGGGTATTGAGGTCTCATCCAGCATCAGAATTGGGAAAGTAAATCCTGGGAAAACTTAGCATTTGCATCTTGTGGAGTCATTAAAATGGTTCCAGAAGAGGAAATAGGGAAGACATGACAAAGTCTCTCAGTGGAATGACGCAACTATCTGAAATCCCAGAAGGGTGATCCGAACAAAAAGCTAGCATTTTTAGATCAAACAACCTGTGCTTCACTGAGTGTGAATCAAAACTTGGAGAACAGAGGTACTCAACTTCCTTCAAGAACTGGGAACATGATCAGAGAAACTGGTGAATCTACTGTGGCGTTTGTTTTTCTGAGCCAGACATGAGAACAAAGACTTTGGGGGTAGATGTAGGATTATGTAAATAATGCAGAAATTTGGGAGATGTAGAGTAAAGGGCAATTGAATATGTAAGTAATCAGATAACCTCAGCAATAATGTCAGGAATCACATGGCATTAGATTCTGGAAAGAGACAGGCTCGTGTTAGGTTTAGGAGGGGAAATATATAGAACATTACAACACAGTACAGGCCCTTCAGCCCTCGATGTTGTGCCGACCTGTCATACCGATCTCAAGCCCATCTAACCTACACTATTCCATGTATGTCCATATGCTTATCCAATGACTACTTAAATGTACCTAAAGTTGGTGTATCTACTACCGAAGAAACATAGAAAATAGATGAAAGAGTAGGCCCTTCAAGCCTGCATCATCATTCAAGAAACAGGTAGCAGAATGTTGAATAAAAAGGGCTACTTTACCAACAATATGGGTTCAGCAGTCTCTCTAGTTTCCAAGTCAAGGCAACTTTTAGTTCCACCAGCACAAGGACAGATCGGCTCACTTTGAGAGGCTTTTATGAAAGGAGTTTTATTCCAGGTTTTTTGATTTCTCATACAGCCATGGTGGGATTTGAATTAAGATCACTGGATTATTTTTATGGCCTTGAATTGCTATACTTATCTGAAACTCTCAAAAAATCATTCTCCACTAAACCCGGCAGATCAGACACAAACAATATCAACCAGTTATTTCAAAAAAAAGTGTGGAGCTGGATGAACACAGCAGGCCAAACAGCATCTCAGGAGCATAAAAGCTGACTTTTCGGGCCTAGACCCTCCATCAGAGAGGGGGATGGGGAGAGGGTTCTGGAATAAATAGGGAGGGGGGGGAGGCAGACCGAAGATGGAGAGACAGTGGGAGAGAGATTCCCTGAGGTTGGTCCGGAGGGAGGAGGGTAACTTCTTCAGGTTAGGCATCCCTGGAAGAGGCTTCGCAGTGAGGTTAAAATTGTATCAGAGATAATGGGAACTGCAGATGCTGGAGAATCCAAGATAACAAAGTGTGGAGCCGGGTGAACACAGCAGGCCAAGCAGTAATTCAGGAGCACAAAAGCCTGAAGAAGTTACCCTCCTTCCCCCCCCCCGGACCAACCTCACGGAATCTCTACCCCACTGTCTCTCCATCTTCGGTCCGCCTCCCCCTCTCTCTCCCTATTTATTCCAGCTCCCTCTCCCCATCCCCCTCTCTGATGAAGGGTCTAGGCCCGAAACGTCAGCTTTTGTGCTCCTGAGATGCTGCTTGGCCTGCTGTGTTCATCCAGCCCCACACTTTGTTATCGTGGATTCTCCAGCATCTGCAGTTCCCATTATCTCTGATACAATTTAAAGAAAAGAATTGAGTCTGACAAAATAAAAACAATGTGAATATTCAGAGATTCACTCATTTGTTTTTGAAGTTGAAGCTTGTGTTGATTTCAGATCATTGCACTATTTCCTCTTACGCATAACAACTCCAAAGATAATTTTATGAAGCTTGTGATTGAGCATCTTGATGTCTGTCTTTTATTAATTCTCCCCAATATGTAATGGGCTTTCTTGATGAAAATAGGATTTGACAACAATTTAAAAAAAAAATTAGACAACATTGGAAACTTGTGATGAACAATATGACGTAGTTCCCAATGATAACGAAGTGTGGAGCTGGATGAACACAGCAGGCCAAGCAGCATCTCAGGAGCACAAAAGCTGATGTTTCGGGCCTAGACACTTCATCAGAGAGGAGGATGAGGTGAGGGTTCTGGAATAAATAGGGAAAGAGGGGGAGGCGGACCGAAGATGGAGAGACAGTGGGAGAGAGATTCCCTGAGGTTGGTCCGGAGGGAGGAAGGTAACTTCTTCAGGTTAGGCATCCCTGGAAGAGGCTTCGCAGTGAGGTTAAAATTGTGATCAGAGATAATGGGAACTGCAGATGCTGGAGAATCCAAGATGACAAAGTGTGGAGCTGGATGAACACAGCAGGCCAAGCAGCATCTCAGGAGCACAAAAGCTGATGTTTCAGGCCTAGACACTTCATCAGAGAGGGGGATGGGGTGAAGGGTCTAGGCCTGAATCGTCAGCTTTTGTGCTCCTGAGATGCTGCTTGGCCTGCTGTGTTCATCCAGCTCCACACTTTGTTATCTTGGATACTCCAGCATCTGCAGTTCCCATTATCACTAGTTCCCAGTGAGTTGGCTACTAGGATAACAATGATTTTAGTTGAATTATGAAAGGTCTGGGTTTTAAACAGTCTCCTCAGGGCATGGGTTGCTGCCATAGTCCCATTGATCATTGGATTTAATACTGACTACACTGTCTTCAACAAATATGACACATCACCCACCTCAGGGTGAATGCAACATTTGCAATATTCCTTACCTCTAGTGTGTGACACAATGGCTCAGTACTTAGCACTGCTCACAGTACAAGGGACTTGGGTCCAATTCCACCCTTGGACAAACGTCTGTGTGGAGTTTGCACACTGTCCCTCCTTTGGTATGGGTTTCCTCCAGTTTCTCCCAAAGATCTGCAGGTTAGGTGGATTGGCCATGCTAAGTTGCCAGAGCATTTAGGGATGCATGGGGATTGGGTCGGGGAGTGGTTCTGGGTGGGATGCTCTTCTAAGGGTTAGTATGGGCAGATTGGCCCACTTCTGCACTATAGGAATTCTATTGGGTTCATCTTTAATAGGACCAAATATTAATAATATCTCCAAATTACAGAACACGTGACATTAAGTTATAAATTAAAAAAACATACATTGCTAAAAAATCTCAGCAGGTCTGCCTGCATCTGTGGAGAAAAATCAGAGTTAACATTTCAGGTCCAATGATCCTTTTCCAGAACCGAATTCAGCAGTTTCTAATTTTGTTTTAGGTTTCCAGCATCTTCAGTTCTTTTGGTTTTTGCCTACATTAAATCATAATTCTGTGTCATCTATATTGCTTTATAAACAAAAATTATTTGCTGAAAATTAAGGAATGGCAATGCCTTTGTTCATCACTATAAAACATAAAGGGCTGAGCTCTCTTGCGTAGAAAACAAGTATCATGAAAGATGGACAGTTGCACTCATAATCTGACTTCCTTAAACATGCTAGAAGCAATATTTATTCATAATCTGACCCCTGCCCTCTGCAGGAAAAATAGCTTTGGTACTTTCGTTTGAATTAGAAAAAAACATAGAGCAACAATGGTTCATTGATGCATTTTTCCTTTCTATACCTCAACCAGAGTCGACTTGCTAACCTAACACCATTTCCCCAAGCAGTACAAACTTGCTCGCTTTGAAATGTGGCATTCTTGTACCTGATCCTGATGTGTGCACCACTAAAAATGTTGACAGCATGTCTCTTTGTTTTGAGCAGTATTCAAGTTCTGCATTACCTTGTGACTAAATGCACACTGAATCTTGACATGGGTACAGAAAGCAGGGAGCTAAAGAAAAGTAGCATTTCAGCGAATGTCAGCACTAAACTCTAGCAGTAATAGACTAATGGCCTTGCATTTTGTTCATCCCTCCTTGTTCCTACGTTTTCAATGATGTCATCCTTTGTGAACATGCTTTTAATAATCAGACATTGGGACACAGACTGAATCCGTGAAACAAATCTACAGGGAGTAACGTCACATTTTCTTTATTACTTTGACTTAAAATTGCACAAGGCAATGGAATATGGGCTGCTCACTGAAATAAGCGAGAGTGTTTGAAAGCTGAAAGGTCTCTTACGCGCTAGAGCTGTAATGTCCAATTGAGCACAGTTGCTAATGTCAGAAATTACAGGTTATTCAACTGGGTTTCTGAAAGCCCAGTAGGACTGAGACTGCCCAAAGCCTCAGAAGGTGTTATTAATCTGTCCTACTTAGAGGTAATGATTCTCTTAAAAGCAGGGTCTCACCATCCGTAGTCCTCTTCAAACTAATATTGTTAATCAGCACTGCTCAGTTCTTTCTTTTCCATTTACTATCACCCAGCCAATCTTGATAACTCTTCCCCAGTAAATGGCTTACCAGCACTCTGTATGAATATAATTACCTCTTACAACAAATGAGCAAGATGGACAGGTTAAGAAAATAACTTATGGTGATTAAATACAGATTTCTGAAGTAACATACAAATAGGGAAAATTACTCAAATATACAGAATACAGAGGTAATTCAGCTCAATTGGGGTTTGCCAACATTTTTGTTCCAAATGAGTCTTCATGGAATCCTTACAGAGCAGAAGAAGCCATTCAGCCCATCAAATCTGTACGGATCCTCCAAACAGCCTCCCACCCAGGCCATGCCCTCCCATCCTGTTAACTCACCTACGATAGGATTAGTGTTAGGACTGTGGGAAGAAACTGGAGCACCCATCTGAAATCCATACGTACACTGCTTGAACATGCAAACTCCACACAGACAGTCACCCAAGGCTGGAATTGAACCCAGGTTCCTGGTGCTGTGAGGCAGCAGTGCTAACCAGTGTGTCACCATGCTATCTTCTCACAGCCCTCTTTGTCTACCAGTATAGCCTGCTATTTGGAATGCAGGAACCGGAGTAGGTCAGTCAGCATGTCAAGCCTGCCTCATCATTCAATATGATGGCTGATCAAACATTTCAATGTCTTTTATGAACCCCACCTGGATAACCCTGTACCCCACTGGTAATTGGAAATCTATCAACCTCTGCCTTAACATTCTAGAACTGTGAATTCCAGAGGTTCACAACCCTTGGAGTGAAAGAAAAAGACCTGCTCCTTATCTCATAATAAAATGTGAGGCTGGATGAACACAGCAGACCAGAAACGTCAGCTTTTGTGCTCCTGAGATGCTGCTTGGCCTGCTGTGTTCATCCAGCCTCACATTTTAATATCTTGGATTCTCCAGCATCTGCAGTTCCCATTATCACTGCTCCTTATCTCAGATGTAATGGCATCCTCTTTATTTTTAAAGTGTGTGCCTTTGCTTTAGACTCCCCAAACAGAGGATATATCTTCTTTGCATCTATCCTGCCTATCCCTTTAAATATTTTGTAAATTTCTAGAGATTACCTTGAATTTTACAAATCTCTAGAGAATCCATTCCTACTTTGCCCAATTTCTCTTCATAGTGGGACAGCCCTATCTTAGAAACAAGTTTGGTGAACTTTTGCTGCACTCCCTCTATGACTATAATATATTTTCTTGTACAGGGATAAGCTTGCAGGGAAGATGCAAGACACTTCAATTGTTACATGAAGAGAAAAAGACTAGTGACATCAAACATATGTCACTTACTGTTAGAAGTAGGGGAAGTTGGGCAGCTAATTGGAAGGCCAATTAAATAATACTTTGATTCTGCCTTCACAAAGGAGAACATAAAAAAAGTCTCATAAATGTTGTGGAACAAAGGGTCTAGTGAGAGATAAAAACTTAAGGTAATCTGTATTAGGAGGGAAATGATTCTGAGGAAATTGATGGAATCACAGAATAATTAATCCCCAAAATTTGATAAACTACATCCCAGAATACCTAAGGAACTGCTCCTAGAAAAGTGGATGCATTTTTGGTCATCTTTCAAGATTCTATGGACTCTGCTCCAATCCACAGGAGCTGTTTCATAGCTGATGCAAACCCACTATTTAACAAAGGAGGTAGAAAGAAAACAAAGGATTTTAGATCAGTTTGCCTGACATCTGTGGTTGGAAAATGTTGAAATCCATTGCAAAAAAATTAATAGTAAAGCACTTGAGAAATAGTAACAGGATTGGCTGGAGTCAGCACGTATTTACAAACGAGAAATCATGTTTAGGGCATCTACTGGAATTTTGTGAGGAAGTAACTGATCGTTAACTAGGTGGAACAAGTTATGGTTACCTTGGGCTTTCAGAAGGCTTTTGACTTCAGTGTCCCTTTATACCAGTTGCTGAAAGTAAACATACAGGTGGAGTAGGTAGTGAAGAAGGCAAAAGGTATATTGGCATTCATAGTAAGAGGATTTGAATATGGGAGCAGTGAAGTCTTGCAACTATCATAAAGCACCTTTGGTGAATCAACATCTGAAGCATTGTGCAATTTTAGTCCCTTATCCAAGGAAGGGAACTCTGATTATGGAGGGACTGCAATGAAGTTTTATCAGATTGATACCTTGGATGGTAGAATTGATACATGAAGAGAGATTGGTTTGGTTAGAACTATATTCACTGGCACTTAGAAGAATGAGGGGGTATTTCATAGAAACCTAGAAAATATAAACAAGACTAGACAAGATAAGCACAGGAAGAGCGTTGCTGATAAATGGGAGGCCAAGACCAGAGGCCACAGATTATGTATATTAGGTAGGTCATTTAAATCTAAGATAAAGAGACATTGTTTCATTCAGGACTGACCCTGTGGAATTCTCTGCCACAGGAAGTAGTTGAGGCCAAAGCATTGAAGGTTTCCAAGAAGGAGTTAGATATATTTCTTTAGGTCTAATGATATTAAACATTATGGAGTGAAAGCAGGAACAGGTATTGAGTTAAATGATCAGACATGCTCATATTAAACGGAGGAGGAGACATGCAGGGCTGAATGGCCTACTCTTGTTCCAATTTTCTATCTTTCTATGTCTTGGGGATTTATCAAAATTCAGCCATGTTAATTTTGCTCATACAATCCTGTCATTAATGCTAACTTCCCTCAACTTCTCCTTCTCCTCAGGCTCTTGGGTCTCTACTTCCAAGAAATTTCTTAGAGTCATAGAGATATACAACATGGAAACATATCCTTTGGTCCAACTCATCCATGCTGACTAGATATCCTAATTAATCTAGTCCCATTTGCAAGCATTTGGCCCATATCCCTCTAAGCCCTTCCTGTTCATGTACCCATCCAGATGCATTTTAAATGTTGTAATTTACCGGCCTCCACCATTTCATCTGGTAGCTCCTTCCACGCACGCACCATCCTCTGCCTGAAAAAATTGCCCCTTAGGTCTTCTAAATCTTTCCCCTCTCACCTTCAACTTATGCCCTCTAGTTTTGGACTCTCCTTCCCTGGAGAAAAGGCCTTGGCTAATCACGCTATCCATGCCCCTCATGATTTTATAAACCTCTATAAGGTCACCCCTCAGCCTCCGCACCCCAAGGAAAATAGCTCCAGACTATTCAGCCTCTCCTTACAAGCTCAAACCTACAATTCTGGCACCTTCCTTGTAAGACTTTTCTGAACTTTTTCAAGTTTAACAACATCCTTTCTATAGCGGGGCGGCTGGAATTGATCACGGTATTCCAAAAATGATCCTACTAATGTCCTGTACAACTGCAATATGACCTCTCA
This sequence comes from Stegostoma tigrinum, assembly GCF_030684315.1. NCBI lineage: Eukaryota > Metazoa > Chordata > Chondrichthyes > Orectolobiformes > Stegostomatidae > Stegostoma > Stegostoma tigrinum. Next base: position 30,486,550 of record NC_081357.1, read on the forward strand.
ACTCCTACACTTAATACACTGACCAATAAAGGCAAGACCAAATAAATACCAAATGCCTTCTTCACCACCCTGTCTACCTGCAACTCCACTTTCAAGGAAATATGCACCTGCGCACCTAAGTCTCTTTGATCGGCAACATTCCCCAGGACCTTTATCATTAAGTGTATAAATCCTGCCCTGATTTGCCCTACCAGAATGCAGCACCTCACATTTATCTAAATTAAACTCTGTCTGCCACTCGTCAGTCCATTTGCCCATCCGATCAAGGTCCCATTGCACTCTGAGGTAACTTGCTTCACTGTCCACTACAACCCCAATTTTGGTATCATTTGCAAAATTACTAATTGTACCTCTTATATTCATATTCAGATCATTTCTGTAACTGACTAAAAACAATGGACTCAGCACCAATCCTTGCTGTGCAATGCTGGTCACAGGCCTCTAGTCCAAAAAGCAGCCCTCTACCATCACCATCTCTCTTCTACCTTTGAGCCAATTTTGTATCCAAATGGCTAGTTCTCTCTGCATTACATGTGAACTAATCACACTAACCATCTACCATGTGGAACCTTGTTGAAAGCCTTACTGCCGTCCGTACAGACAACGTCCACCAATCTGCCCTCATCAATCTTTTTCGTCACTTCCTCAAAAAACTCAATCAAGTTAGTAAGACGCGATTTTCCATGCACAAAGCCATGTTGCCTATCACTAATCACTCCCTGCCTTTCTAAATGCATGTAAATCCTGTCCCTCAGAATTTCTAGTAACTTTTTCAGTGAGAACAAATACAAAGCAACCATTTAACTTCTCTACCATTTTTTATTCTGCATTATGAATTACAATTTTTTTTTCTTCTTGGTCTTAGCTAACTTCCTTTAAATATGCTAATAAATGATCTTGGAATTGTAAAATTGAGCAATTTTATTCTTAAAACATTGAGCATTTAAGAATTGTAATCAGAGATAATGGGAACTGCAGATGCTGGAGAATCCAAGATAACAAAGTGTGAAACTGGATGAACACAGCAGGCCAAGCAGCATCTTAGGAGCACAAAAGCTGACGTTTCGGGCCTAAACCCGATGAAGGGTCTAGGCCCGAAACGTCAGCTTTTGTGCACCTGAGATGCTGCTTGGCCTGCTGTGTTCATCCAGCTTTGCATTTTGTTACCGAGCATTTAAGAATTTCTTGTTTCTGGGCAGTAGGTTACAGTTTAAGACAATAAGTATAATTTTGACTACTAAAGGCACATGGTTTGTGGACTTTGTAGTTTGATACAGATTTCAAATACCTCTGGGGCACTGATATCTGATATTTGTGTTTAAACTTTGGGATGGGAATGACAGGAGGTTTGCAGGGTTAGGAATGCTAGAAGAATGGGAATTAGAGGTTAAGACAACTAACTGCTCAAAAGGGATAGGTCTGGCCAGATGCATTTCACATCGAATGCTAAAATCAAAAGCCAGAGATAACACAGAACATAGAACATTACAGCACAGTACAGGCCCTTCAGCCCTCGATGTTGTGCCGACCTGTCATACCAATCTCAAGCCCATCTAACCTACTCTATTCCATGTGCGTCCATATGATGGTCCAATGATGACTTAAATGTACCTAAAGTTGGCGAATCTACTACCGTTGCAGGCAAAGTGTTCCATTCCCTTACTACCCACCGAGTAAAGAAACCACCTCTGACATCTGTCCTATATCTTTCACCCCTCAATTTAAAGCTATGCCCCCTCGTGCTCGCCGTCACCATCCTAGGAAAAAGGCTCTCCCTATCCACCCTATCTAACCCTCTGATTATTTTATATGTTTCAATTAAGTCACCTCTCAACCTTCTTCTCTCTAATGAAAACAGCCTCAAGTCCCTCAGCCTTTCCTCGTAAGACCTTCCCCCCCCCCCATACCAGGCAACATCCTAGTAAATCTCCTCTGCACCCTTTCCAAAGCTTCCACATCCTTCTTATAATGCAGTGACCAGAACTGTACACAATACTCCAAGTGCGGCCGCACCAGAGTTTTGGACAGCTGCAGCATAACCTTTTGGCTCCGGAACTCGATCCCTCTATTAATAAAAGCTAAAACACTGTATGCCTTCTTAACAACACCCCTGTCAACCTGGGTGGCAACTTTCAAAACCGTGCTGACTATCCCTAATCAATTTATTCTTTTCTAGATGATTATAAATCCTATCCCATATAAACTTCTCCAACACTTTACCAACAACTGAGGTAAGGCTCACTGGTCTATATTTACCAGGGTTGTCTCTACTCCCCTTCTTAAACAGGGGAAGCACATTTGCTATCTTCCAGTCGTCTGGCACTATTCCTGTAGACAATGATGAGTTAAAGATCAATGCCAAAGGCTCAGCAATCTCCTCCCTGGCTTCCCAGAGGATCCTAGGATAAATCCCATTTGGCCCATCTTCACCCTCTGAAGGATTTCTAATACCTCTTCCTTGTGAACCTCAATCCCACCTAGTCTAGTAGCCTGTATCTCAGTATTCTCCTCGACAACATTATCATTTTCTAGAGTGAATACTGTTGAAAAATATTCATTTAGTGCTTCCCCTATCTCATCTGACTCCACACACAACTTACCACTACTATCCTTGATTGGGCCTAATCTTACTTTTGTCGGTATTTAAGGAGTAAAAGAATAAGAGAAAGGATCAGGGTAAACCCTAAGGCTATCTGCCAACAACTTCTCATGCCTCCTCCTGGCTCTTGAGCTCTCTCTTTAGGTCTTTCCTGGCTACCTCCGTAGCCCTCAAGTGCCCTAACTGAGCTTTCACATCTCATCCTAACATAAGCCGCCTTCTTCCTCTTGACCAGAGATTCCACCTCCTTCATAAACCACGGCTCCTGCGCTCTACAGCTTCCTCCCTGCCTGACAGGTACATACTTATCTAGGACACACAGGAGCTTTTCCTTGAATAAGCTCCACATTTCTAATGTGCCCATCCCCTGCAGTTTCCTTCCCCATCCTATGCTCCCTAAATCTTGCCTAATCTCATCATAATTGCCTTCCCCCAGCTATAACTCTTGCCCAGTGGTATACACCTATCCCTTTCCATCACTAAACATAACAGAATTGTGATCGCTATCACCAAAGTGCTCACCTACTTCCAAATCTAACACCTGGCTGGGCTCATTACCCAGTATCAAATCTAATGTGGCTTTGCCCCTTGTTGGCCTATCTACATACTGTGTCAGCAAGCCCGCCTGTACACACTGGACAAAAACTGACTCATCTATAGTACTCGAACTATAGTGTTCCCAGTCAATATTTGGAAAGTTGAAGTCCCCCATGACAACTACCCTGTCTCTCTCACTCCTATCGAGAATCATCTTTGCTATCCTTTCCTCTACATCTCTGGAACTATTCGGAGGCCTATAGAAAATTCCCAACAGGGTGACCTCTCCTTTCCTGTTTCTAACCTCAGCCCATACTACGTCAGTTGACGAGTCCCCAAACATCCTTTCTGCAACTGTAATACTGTCCTTGACCAACAATGCCACACCTCCCCCTCTTTTACCATTTTCTCTGTTCTTACTGAAACATCTAAATCCCGGAACCTGCAACAACCATTCCTGTCCCTGCTCTAGCCATGTCTCCGAAATGGCCACAACATCGAAGTCCCAGGTACTAACCCATGCTGCAAGTTCACCCACCTTATTCCGGACGCTCCTGGCATTGAAGTAGACACACTTCAAACCAACTTCTTGCTTGCCGGTGCCATCTTGCGTCCCTAAAACTTTATTTCGGACCACCCTACTCTCAACCTTTTCTATACTCGAACTACAATTTTGGTTCCCATCCCCCTATTTAAATTCAGTTAAGACAAATACTCATCTCCAGCTATTGACTATAGAATTCTATGTGAAATGCATCTGGCCAGAATTATCCATATTGAGCAGTTAATTTTAACTCCCACCTTATCCTCTAATTCCCTATCTTAGCCACCATTTCTAACTCTGTAAACCTCCTGTCATTCCCACATCAAAGTTTTTCATCTATAGATTCCAATATATTGTGCATCTGATCCTTTGAATTTTGGTTGCAGCTACCCTGATTCCACTTTGTATATGTCTCCAAACATTTCCATCTCTCTCTCAATCTCTGCTTTGTGAAACCATACGCTTTGTGAACTTCTCTTAATTGATCTTCCTGTTGCATATTTCAAAACAAGATGTGCTAGGGTGTTAAATATGCTTAATGTGCACTTTGTGATCCTTTTTAAAATACCAATTAGTTTTTTGTATTTAAAAAAAGAAGCTATGCTGACTTCCAGCAAGCAAGTGTTCTAATATATAAAATAGGTTTTCTAGTTAATTAATGATTTTTCAGTGACAGAAGGCATTTTCTCCCCACAATGTCTGACTAAAGCTTTTTTATGACCTTATGTCTCTCAAGTCATTAATGGCTTTGATACTTCTTACGCTGCATAAAACAGACTACATCACATTCTGAAAAGCAATTTTCCTGTACATACAGCATCTAATTTAATGGAATCCGTGATGGGCAATACTTATAGTGCTGAGGCATAAAGTAGCCTGATCAGCCTAACTGCTGTCGAATTGTTTGCTAAAAAAGCTATTCAGGTTGATGACTTGTCTATATGCCAATGCAGTATTCTTTATTTATATTTTTAATTGCTGAGAGAAATGCTCTAGTGTTTTCCCTTTTATCAGATGTTTCTAAATGCTTTTAACTGGCTTTATGTTCAAATCCTGTTAATATTATCTTGCCCCAATATTGGTGAATTTCCTGAGACTTATCAAAGGAGAGGGCAGAGTTAGAATGAGAGGGATGATTTCTGATGTTTGATCAGGATCCCTTTGGTTTCCTTGCCTTTTTATTTCTTTTGATATTGATTTATAGTGGATAGCATAACCAACTCGGTGACACTTTTAGACCAGGTGTCATTCCTCATGTGTGTCTCAAGCAATGAAAGCAATGAAGCTTATTCAGGTTTGGAGCTAAAGCAAATTCTATCCTTTAATGATGTCTGCAAATGTTCAACTTTCAAGTTGAGATCACTGGATATTGAATGTTTCTTTCATTCATTTATGGGATGTGAGCATTGCTAGCTGGGCCAACATTCGTTCCTCATCTCGAATTGCCCTTGAGAAGGTAATGAAGACCTTCCTTCTTAGATTGCTGCAATTCACAAGGTTTAGGTGGACCCGCAACACTGTTAGGCAGGGAATTCCAGGATTTTGCCCCAATGAAGGAGAGAAATGTTAAGAAGATTTAAGACAGGATGGTGAATGACTTGGCAGCAACCTGCAATGGTGATGCTTCTTCTAGGATCTGGAGGGTATGGATTTAGAAGGCACTGTTTAACGAACCTTCATGAATTGTTGCTATTAATTTTATAGATAGGAGTCAATGTTATCATTGTGCAATGTTGAAGGTGTTAGATAGGATTCCAATCAAGTTCCCTAAGAATACTGCATATTAAAATAAAGTTGTCTCTCATTCTTCAAAACTCCATTCAATATAAGTATAATTTGTTCAGTACTCTGCTCATAAGATAGTTCCTCCATACCTGGGCTCAGCCTGATGAACTATATTTGTACTGTCTCCAGTATCAATAAATCTTACCTTACATTACAAGCCCAAAACTGTTTTATGGTATTTCAGCCGTGGTCTGACTAGTGCCTCACATACCGTTAGCAAGAATTTTCTATTTTCAAACTCCATTCTCTTTGAAATAAATGCTAATATTTTATCTGTTTTTCTCTACCTGCTGATTTTGAATGCAAGTTTTTTTGGGGTTCATGCACAAGTACTCCCAAATCCTTAAGGCCATAAAATTTAGAAGTGGAATTATGCCATTTTGCCCATGATGGCTGATACCTTTCTCAACCTCATTCCCCTGCCTTCTACTGCTTGATCCCCTTACCAATCAAGCACCTATCTATCTGTCTTAAATACACTCAATGACTTGGCTTCCACAGCCCTCTGTGGCAATGAGTTCTACAGATTGATAACCCTCTGGCTGAAGAAATTCCTCCTTATCTCAGTTTCACCATCTCTGGTATATAATTAAAATTAATGAAGTGTTTTAATGTTCTCTTAACACAGATCGAATTTCACTACATGGTAGCAAGCAATGACCTGACACACAGAACTGGAACGAACCGACGAGGGAGCACCTGAAGAGGGGGCCAGTGGCAGCGTGGCATGCAGGTCAAGGATTTTACAACCAAACCTGACCACAGCCAGCATATTCACTGCTAAGCAGCAGAGTTTGCCTATTTCTCAAATTCCATGACCACTTATGCAAAAGTTACAAGCTGAGATTAACACCATACTCTAAAATGGATTGGGAGTCAGTCCATATGGCCTGGGGAAAGCAAGAGAGGCTGCCAGTTCTTGCCTTGCTCGAAGTTTAATGATAGCCATTAGAACATAAAACATCATTCCTGCTCTCACCTTCTTCCCTCACGCACTCACCATGCATCATCCATGTTAACTAATGCCACATATACCCTTCTACCTTCACCACCCACCAGGCCCCTCATTACCCCTGTGCCAAATTATACCTCTGTACCCATCCATCATGGCTCCTCATGCTCTCCATGTCAACACATGACTATTGACCAATCCCCCATGTTCCTTGGGATCCTCATGCCAATCTACACACCGTCCCTGTGACACTTTATAGCTCCGAAGGCAACTCAGTGCTAACTCATATTCTCTATCTAAAACCCTTTCTCCTATTCGCTCTGTGCTAACTCCCCAGTTATGCAGCTTGGGCATAACTTAGAAGCCATCCTGACAAAAAGTAAAGTTTTTCAGTCTATAGATGAATTCATTATTAAAAACAAAACACATTGTCAGTGGTATGAAGTAAATTTAAATATTTTCAACCATCTCCTTATGAAAGCAGATATTCCACTAAGGTGCTTGTCTCCGAAGTACTTAACCACTGTGTTAACTAACAGTGTAATTGAACTATCAGATGGAGATGTCCATCATAAATATGATATTATGAAAATAACAGTTTGAGAAATTAGTCATGTCACACAAATCCTGTAACGTCCTTAGATGAACAGGCTTTCGGAAATACCTTGCACTTTTTAAAAACAAAAACTCCATACATTATTTCTTGAACACTCTCTTGACAAGTTCACCAGCCCTAATGAGTTTCTGAACTTTTGACACATAAGCAGAGACTGGCAGCTAGAGGGTACCATGATTGCAAGGTTGCAACAATCAAGATCATACCTTACCTGAACACCAAGTGGCATTCAAAACAAAGGGGCAGCCTTGATATCAGTGAAAAAAGTCAGCAGCGTTGTGGGTTGCCGACTCCTATCCTCAGGAGAAAACTGGCAACGCAACCACTCATGCCTGAAACAAGACAAGATTCTCAGAAAAGGTATTTGTACTGAACAGGCCCATCATGTCCTGGAAAGGAACTTCACCTGCATTCGGGAGATTGCAGAGAACACATTGCAGTCTTTCCCTGTAAAGCCCGGAGACGTGGCATGGAAGTAGGAAGGTGTGCAAATGGTGTAAGTGGGAGATGGGGATAAAATCTTGGAGGGAGAAGTGGAGTAAAGCTTTAAGTATACTTTATTTTTGTAATAGCCATGTAGGATGTGTGTGAGGGACTATGTGGTAAAGACCTCAGATCACATGGACCTGGGACACAAATCTGTAGGGTTCCAAAGATGCTCTGTCCTACCTTCTCTTATCTGTAGTTATATTTAATAAAGCCTTACAAATATTCACTCACCTGAGTACAGATTTGATCTTACTGCAATGTTGAAGTCCCTAATCCTTGGTGCTTGTTTCCTGTTACTCTGTTTTTCAGGTTGGTTTAAGTAAAATGTGCACATATTTTTATCAGTGATTTTGTAGGAGAGAGCAAAGTCTACCAGTGATTTTCTACACGAGCCTACATGTTATGCATACATAACAGACTAAAGGAAGGAAAATATTTCAAGCGTTTGACAAACTCAGAATGGAGAACTGTGACCAGTGGTGTTCCACAGGGATCCGTGTTGGGATCACTGTTGTTTGTGATATACATAAATGATCTGGAGGAAGGTATAGATGGTCTGATTAGCAAGTTTGCAGGTGACACTAAGATTGGTGGAGTAGCAGATAGTGAAGGGAACTGTAGGAGAATGCAGCAGAATAGAGATAAATTGGAGAGTTGGGCTGAAAAATGGAGTTCAATCCAGGCAAATGAGAGGCGATGCATTTTGGAAAATCCAATTCAAGAGTGAACTATGTTGTAAATGAAACAACCATGGGGACAATTGACGCACAGAGATCTGAGTATTCAGTTCCATTGTTCCCTGAAGGTGGCAAAGCAGGTTGCTAGAGTGGTCAAGATTCTATAGGTATTTAAGGAATAAAAGAATGACGAAAGTAAGATTAGGCCCAGTCAAGGATAGTAGTGGTAAGTTGTGTGTGGAGTCAGATGAGATGGGGAAGTGCTAAATGAATATTCTTCAACAGTATTCACTCTAGAAAACGACAATGTTGTCGAGGAGAATACTGAGATACAGGCTACTAGACTAGATGGGATTGAGGTTCACAAGGAAGAGGTATTAGAAATCCTTCAGAAGGTGAAGATAGATAAGTCCCCTGGGCTGGATGGGATTTATCCTCGGATCCTCTGGGAAGCCAGGGAGGAGATTGCCTAGCCTTTGGCATTGATCTCCAACTCGTCATTGTCTACAGGAATAGTGCCAGATGACTGGAAGATAGCAAATGTGGTTCCCCTGTTCAAGAAGGGGAGTAGAGACAACCCTGGTAATTATAGACCAGTGAGCGTTACCTCAGTTGTTGGTAAAGTGTTGGAAAAGGTTATAAGGGATAGGATTTATAATCATCTAGAAAAGAATAACTTGATTAGGGATAGTCAGCACGGTTTTGTGAAGGGAAGGTCATGCCTGACAAACCTTATTAAGTTCTTTGAGAAGGTGACCAAACAGGTAGATGAGAGTAAACCGGTTGATGTGGTGTATAAGGATTTCAGCAAGACATTTGATAAGGTTCCCCACAATAGGCTATTGTACAAAATGCGGAGGAATGGAATTGTGGGAGATATAGCAGTTTGGATTGGAAATTGTCTTCTTTTAGAAAGCCAGAGGGTGGTAGTTGATGGGAAATGTTCATCCTGGAGACCAGTTACTAGTGGTGTACCGCAAGGGTCGGTGTTGGGTCCACTGCTGTTTGTCATTATTATAACCTGGATGAGGGTGTAGAAGGATCGGTTAGTAAATTTGCAGACAACACTAAGGTCGGTGTAGTTGTGGATAGTGACGAAGGATGCTGTAGGTTGCAGAGAGACATAGATAAGCTGCAGAGCTGGGCTGAGAGGTGGCAAATGGAGTTTAATGCGGACAAGTGTGAGGTGATGCACTTTGGTAGCAGTAACCGGAAGGCAAAGAACTGGGCTAATTTTAAGATTCTTAGTAGTGTAGATGAGCAGAGAGATCTCGGTGTCCATGTACACAGATCCTTGAAAGTTGCCACCCAGGTTGACAGGGCTGTTAAGAAGGCATACAGTGTTTTAGCTTTTATTAATCGAGGGATCGAGTTCCAGATCCAAGAGGTTATGGTGAAGCTGTCCAAAACTCTGGTGCGGCCGCACTTGGAGTATTGTGTACAGTTCTAGTCACTGCTTTAAAAGAAGGATGTGGAAGCTTTGGAAAGGGTGCAGAGGAGATTTACTAGGATGTTGCCTGGTATGGGGGGGAAGGTCTTACGAGGAAAGGCTGAGGGACTTGAAGCTGTTTTCGTTACAGAGAAGAAGGTTGAGAGGTGACTTAATTGAAACATATAAAATAATGAGGGTTAGATAGGGTGGATAGGGAGACCCTTTTTCCTAGGATGGTGACGGCGAGCACAAGGGGGCATAGCTTTAAATTGAGGGGTGAAAGATATAGGACAGATGTCAGAGGTAGTTTGTTTACTCGGAGAGTAGTAAGGGAATGGAACGCTTTGCCTGCAACGGTAGTAGATTTGCCCACTTTAGGTACATTTAAGTCGTCATTGGACAAGCATATGGACGTACATGGAATAGTGTAGGTTAGATGGGCTTGAGATCAGTATGACAGGTCGGCACAACATCGCGGGCCAAAGGGCCTGTACTGTGCTGTAATGTTCTATGTTCTATGGCATCCGGCATGCTTTCAAAATAAAAACCAAAAGAGCTGAGGTTGCTGTAAATCAGGAACAAAAACAAAATTGCTGGAAAAGTTCAGCAGGTCTGGCAGCATATGTGGAGGAGAAAACAGAGTTAACATTTCATGTCCAGTGACCCTTCCTCAGAACATGCTTTCATTCATCGGATGGGCTACTGAGTACAAGAGTTGGCAGGTCATGTTACAGTTGTATAGGACTTTGGTTCGACCACATCTGGAATACTGCGTACAGTTCTGGTCACCACATTACCAAAAGGATGTGGATGCTTTGGAGATGGTGTAGAGGAGGTTCGCCAGGATGTTGCTTGATATGGAGGGTGCTAGCTATGAAGAGAGGTTGAGTAAATTAGGATTATGTACATTAGAAAGATGGAGGTTGAGGGGGGGACCTGATTGAGATCTACAAAATTATGAGAGGTATAGACAGGGTGGATAGCCAGAAGCTTTTTTCCACTTAGGTGGACTCAATTACTAGGGGTCACGATTTTAAGATGAGCGGGGAAAGTTTAAGGAGAGATATGCACAGAAAGTTCTTTACGCAAATGGTGGTGGGTGCCCAGAACACGTTACCAATGGAGCTGTTAGAGGCGGGCACGATAGCATCATTTAAGATGCATCTAGACAGATACATGAATGGATAGGGACCAGAGGGATACAGATCCTTGGAAAATAGGCGACAGGCTTAGATAGAGGATCTAGATCAGCGCAGGCTTGGAGGGCCGAAGGGCCTGTTCCTGTGCTGTAATTTTCTTTGTTCTTTGCTTATTTGTGAGAGCCACTGCTTGCTTCATCATAATTGTGATTCTCCTGGTAACAGTTTCACCATATGCTTGAAGGCACAGTGCCTTAGGAATTGAATACGGATTTATAATACTAATACATTCCTGTTAATAAAACATTTTGACTTCTACTGAGATAGTACAGTTCCATGAGGTCTGATATCATGTATTGCGTTTGATTTGCTCTCTATTAATGAACTCATAAAAACAGTCTCTGTAATACACCCAATAGAATCATCTATCTGTATCTTTCTCAACGACAATAGAGGAGAATGTATGTTCTATTGATTCGATTTTGAGAAGTACTGTGCAAGACCCAGAGGCTTATCAAGCAGATGCATTTACTGTGTATTGATCAGTACAGACTATAGATTCCTTCTGGCTATTTCGTTCATTTGGTGGGAATATCCACTTTGGAACAAGATCTGTTAGTCATTCACCAAATTCAGCTTTCTGTAATAAGGAAAAAGAGAATTTTTGTTGTTATTAATATTTAACAGGTAAAGGACCATCTTTTTACCCTTTGTCCACATCATATGTCAAAGGATTATCAAAATAAAAGGGGAAATAGAACAGGCTTTACTAAATAAGCTGATGTTGCATTTCATGGTGCTTTTGGCAATTAGTTAACTTCCTATCAGTTCATTGCATTTACTGTGAAATGGTTTGGTATCCCCAATTCAACAAAGCACAACTATAAAAGTAAACGAGCGATATTTCCAATGTGTTAAGGCATCAATTTGAACTTGTGTAAGATCCTTGCAACTGATTATTGACATTTTTGGTATTAAAAATATACTGCGGGTACTGGGAAATCTGAAAACAAACACAGGAAAAAAAACCTGGAGAGTCTCTGCAGGTCAGGGACCACGTGATGGATAGAGAAAGAGATTTAACGTTTGAGTCTGGTATGTTCTGAAGAAGAGTCATATTGGAGAATTCTATTAGGGAGGTAGTGCATGTGTTACTGATGCAAAGTTTGGTTTCTAGTTTTTGTGAAAGCGTCAAATTAATTTTGATTTGGAGTAATAATTTTTGGAGGTGGTCAGGTCACATTCTGATTCTGTTAGATTTGGGGGATAAGCAGGTTTGGAGGATAAGCAGGTTTGAATTCTTGGCTTTACACAATCACTGTTTCTTGAGATGATTTTAACAGATTACTGGAAGGAGAAGACATGGTATGCAGTGACTGGAAACTGTGCTCTTTATTACCCTACATTTCATGAATATTGACAATGCAGGATATGGAATGGTGGATTGAAAAATAGGGGGAGCTAGAAAGGAAAATAGTGTGGGATAGCTGTTGCATTAAAAACGCTTCAGTTTTTTTCTAGTTGGGGCTAAATGGATGAGTGTTAACAAAAGTTTATTAACTTAAAAGTCAATGCACACAAATCTCATCAGCTGAGTACAGATGTTCTTAGCACAGTGCTTAATGCTATATAATCCTAATATAATGGTGTAGTTTGCAGTGGGTCCTTTGAAAGGTATAGCATTTCAATCCAAATGTAAAAAGTAATGATATTTTAAAACAGTGTTAATTGTGACAAATTGTGAATTTTGCAGTTGACATTATTGAGGGAAGGATTTTAATGCTGGCATTTATGAACTTAAACACAGAAACATAGGAACAGGAATGGGCCATTTAGCCCCTCAATCCTTTCCACTATTCATTGAGATCAGTGTCATAACTCCAGATACCTGCCTTTTAACCTATGTCTCTTAGTATCTTTGCTTAATAAAACATGAAATTTCGGGAGACGCTGAGCAAGTCTGGCAGCATCTGTGGAGAGAAATCAGAGTTAACGTGAACGACCCTTCCTCAGAACTGATGGTAGCCAGGAAAATGTTGGTTTATATGCAGAAATAAGGTTGGGGGAAGGGGGTAAGGAATAAATGATAGATGGGGATAGAGCTTCACCACTTACCCTTGATTCCTCTCCCTCACTCCGAGTTCTCCATCCTGGCCACATGATGACCTGGCCTGATGGCTACTCCTCTAGACTCAACCCGACCTAACAGTCCTTGACCTAACTAGCCATTTCATGACCTCCAACGTGCCTCAATAATACAGATGGCAGTCATTCTTATGATTCCTACAGTGCAGAAAGAGGCCATCTGGCTGACTGAGTCTGCACCAATTTTGTGAAAAGCATCCCACCCAGACCCAGTTCCCCACTCTATCCCTGCAACCCCACATTTTCCATGGCTAATCCACCTAACGTGCGCATCCTTGGACTGTTGGAAGAAACTGGAGGACCCAGCTGAAACCCTCACAGACCCACGTGGGGAGAATGAGTAAGCTCCATGCCCGAGGCTGGGATTGAACCCAGATCCATTCTGCTGTGAGGCATCAGTGCTAACCACTGAACCACTGTGCTACCCCTTTCTTTTGGGGCATTGTGTTTATAAACATTGTAGGTCAATCTACAGCAGGTGGACTATTGCTCTTCAACAAAGTAGTTCACCCCCATCTTCTCAAGGGTAGCTAGGGATGACAATAACGCAGACCAGTCATCAACACCCATGTCCCTGAGTGAATTATAAAAACTACTCTAGTATAGATTGCCCAAAGCCAAACCATGTGCATGGGCCTGAGTTTTGTAGAGATGGGGACATGGGGTAAGAAATAAGGGTGTGTCCATAAAATGAAAAGAAACAATAGACTTACTAATCTTTCGTTAAACAAATCTGGCTGTGTTTCCAGTGTTGATACTGTAAAAGCTGTAGCAGCATTTTGACATAATTTAGAAAATACAGCATTGAACATTTTTATTATCTCCAGTGAGAACTTCAAATAGGGATATGCTTCAATCTTTATGCGCTCGATGCTTTGTGGTGTTCAACAATATTCAACAGAATATCATTAAAAAATACATAAAGGAAAACAAGAAAAGAAATCTCCTTTGGAACTAAAGAAGTATTGTTGACTATGTATATGTGAGGATTGAGTTGATTCTATTTTTATTAACTTGTTTCTCTTTCTTTTGTACTTCTTAGAAGGTAAATGCCACCCACATACAGAAAAGTCAAGTCTACTAATTTCACTGTTTAATATTCATTAGCTAAGTCCCAGTGTTTATTCTTTCTATTAAGCTGGACATGGAGTGGGTGAAAAAGTTTTTAAGATGAATTTTTAAATTTCTGGCAGGAGGTTTATCCATTATCATTAATTCTACAGTATCTTACTTTTCGTTGTTTTGTAATGTTTGCTAAATCCCAGGGAGTAGAAGAGGCTGATGGATCATTTGGCCATTTTGGGAATTTCACGTTCTCAAAATTGGAGGTGGAGCAGTCGGCTAAGCTACACTGTTGATTAAATAAAAAGTTACACACCTTTCAGCACTGTGGTCTATTTGAGGACTGGGTATTTGACTGGACTGAGTTAAGCCAAATGCAACATGGTGAAGCACCCTTACTCAAGCATATTGGCCTTTCTGTTTAAAACAGATAGCTCTTGTGGCCATTGACAAACATGTAACAGCGAAGCTGCAGGAGGAGGAACTGATTTGCAGCACTTGTGAGGAAAAAACAGATTTAATGTTTCCTAGCCTACTACCCCACACACCACACAGCCAGCCATTACACACCACCTGCTGTTAGTCACTAACAGTCCCCATTAACAACTATTCACCCTCCCAGCCTGATCGTTAGCAACTCCTTTGTCTGTCCAACCGTCTCTCTCTCTCACTCTCTCTCTCTCTCTCTCTCTCTGGTCTCTATCCTATCGTTTACTCTCTTCCCCACCAACCTCCCCATTTTTCTGCATATAAACTGATGTTTTCCCAGCCACCATCAGCTCTAAGGAAGGGTCACCAGACCCAAAACATTAACTCTGATCTTTTCTTTAAAGATCCTGCCCGACTTGCTGAGTTTTTCCAGCAATTCCTGCTATGTTCCTGATTCACAGCATCTGCAATTCATTCAGTTTTTATTTAGGATTTAACTTACTGCCACATTTCCTCTAGACATGCCCACCTTGGAGTAGTTCTGCTCCTCTCTGATGAAGGGTCCAGGCCCAAAACATCAGCTTTTGTGCTCCTGAGATGCTGCTGGGCCTGCTGTGTTCATCCAGCTTCACACTTTATTATGTTGGATTCTCCAGCATCTGCAGTTCCCATTATCACTGCTCCTCTCTCTGATGGGATTTCCATTCCAATCTGTCTTAATGCCCTGCCGACTTTAATTTCACTGTCACTCCTGGTGTTTGAAAAGGCATTTGCTAAAACTTGTCTCCGCAGCCATATCACATTCCTCAGTGACTGCCTTTGGCTCAGACTCATCCCATGTGGGTTCCAACTGAAGTTTCATCCCTCATGTTTTGAATCATACAACAGAGGAAAGAACAGGCCGTTCGGCCCACGATGTTGTGCCGTGGAATAATCCTAATTCAAACATAAAATAACCTAACCTACACTCCCCTCAATTCACTGCTGTCCATGTGCATGTCCAGCAGTCGCTTAAATGCCATTAATGACTCTGCTTCCACGACTACTACTGGCAAAGTATTCCATGCGCTCACAACTCTCTGGGTGAAGAACCTCCCTCTGACGTCTCCTCTATACCTTCCTCCTAACACCTTAAAACTATGACCCCTTGTGGCAGTCAATCCTGCCCTGGGGAAAAGTCTCTGACTATCGACTCTATCCATGCTTCTCATTACCTTCTACACCTCGAACAGGTCACCCCTCTTCCTCCTTCTCTCCAGAGAGAAAAGTCCGAGCTCAGTCAACCTCTCCTTGTAAGACAAGCCCTCCAGTCCAGGCAGCATCCTGGTAAACCTCCTTTGCACCCTCTCCAAAGCCTCCACATCTTTCCTATAATACGGCAACCAGAACTGGACACAATATTCCAAGTGTGGTCTCACCAGTGTTTTGTAGAGCTGCAGCATAACCTCACAGCTCTTAAACTCGATCCCCCTGTTAATGAAAGCCAAAACACCATATGCTTTCTTAACAACCTTATCCACCTGGGTGGCAACTTTGAGGGAGCTGTGCACTTGAACACCAAGATCCCGCTGTTCCTCTACACTGCTGAGAATCCTGCCTTTAATCCTATATTCAGCATTTAAGTTCGACCTTCCAAAATGCATCACTTCGCATTTATCCAGGTTGAACTCCATCTGCCATTTCTCAGCCCAGCTCTGCATTCTGTCAATGTCTCGCTGAAGCCTGCAATAGCCCTCGATACTATCAACGGCACCTCCAACCTTTGTATCATCAGCAAACATACTAACCCAACCCTCAACCTCCTCATCCAAGTCATTTATAGAAACTACAAAGAGCAGAGGCCCAAGAACAGAGCCCTGCGGGACACCACTCAGCACTGACCTCCAGGCAGAATACTTACCTTCTACAACCACTCTCTGCCTCCTGTCAGCCAACCAATTCTGAATCCAGACAGCCAAATCATCCTGTATCCCATACCTCCTGACTTTATGAATGAGCCTGCTGTGGGGAACCTGATCAAATGCCTTGCTGAAGCCCATGTACACCACATGCACTGCTCGACCCTCGTCAACCTGTCTCGTGACTTTCTCAAAGAACTCAATAAGAGTAAGACTGGCTGGTCTGTAATTTCCAGGGATTTCCCTATTCCCTTCCAGGATCACAGATATCTCCGTGATGTTCAATGTTCCATGGACAGCTGCTCTTGCCACATCCTGAGATCCACACTCAGTGCCATGCAGCATCACATATGCAGTCTCAACCTTTCTCTCCAACAGCATCGTAACACACTGGCTCAGGGCTGCACCACTCCGCAGTTCCACTTCATCATCCGGCTCATTCGTCATGCTAACAAGAAACTTTTTCTTTTCCTTTCGGGCATCAAGGACCACAAGATGCACCAACTCAAAAATACCTATGGCCCTCTGGAATCTTCCTCTCTTTCCCCTTCCATCTGACTCCATCCCCCTTCCCAATCCCACCTCCTGTCAGGTATTCACCATCCCTCCTAATCTCCTGCTCTCCGATGCTGCACATTCTGTACTCAGCAAAGGTCTCAGCCTTATTCCTCTGTGTTCCCACCTTCACAAATTTCAGGTATGAGATGCCTTAGAATTAGAGGGGATAAATTTAAAATGGAAATGAGCAGACATTTCTTTAGCCAGAGAGTGGAATTCATTGCCACAGAGCACAGTGGAGGCCGGGACATTGAATGCCTTCAAGGCAGAGATTGATAAATTCTTGATCTCATAAGGAATCAAGGGCTACTGGGAGAGTGCAGGGGAGTGGAGTTGAAATGCCCATCAGCCATGATTAAATGGCGGAGTGGACTTGATGGGCCGAATGGCCTTACTTCCACTCCTATGTCTTATGGTTTTATGAAACTCTTCTTCTGCCATCTTTGCCTCCATGCCCATTGCTTTGGACAAGAGTCCTCTCCCACAGACCCCTTCACCCAGTTCCAACACGCTCCCTCCACCTAGACACCACACTCTGGCCTTTTAACTGCACTTGATCTGTTCATTGAGAACTGTCCACGTGACATCAGTTGCTTCAATTTCTCTGCCCCCTCACCAAATCCAACCTATCTTCCTCTGAACTGACTGCACTCTGTGCACTCCGATCTAATCCTAACTTTGTTATTAAGACTGCTGATAAAGGTGGTGCCATTGTAGTCTGACGTACTGACCTCTATATTGCAGAGGCTGAGCGTCAGCTTTCAGATACCTCCTCCTACTTTTGCCTGAACCATGAACCGATCATGATGCATCAGACCATTGTATCTACTACAGTAACTGATATCATTTTGTCTGGTGGTTTCCCCCTCACTGCTTCCAAACTGATTGTCCCCCAGCTCCAGGCAGCTCACTTCTACCTCCTTCCAAAAATCCACAAGCAGGACTGTCTGAATAGACCCATTGTTTCAGCCTGCTCCTGCCCGGACAGAACTCTGTATTCTCTCCCCCCGGTCCAATCCCTGCCCATGTACATCCATGATTCCTCTGATGCCTTACGCCCTTTTCAAAACTTCCAGTTTGCTGGTTCCAGCTGTCTCCTTTTTACCATGGACATGCATTCCCTTTATACATCCATTCCCCACCAGGAGGATCTGAGGGCTCTCCTCTTCTTCCTGGAGCAAAGACCTGAACCATCGCCGCCCTCCACCACTTGGCAGAGCTTGTCCTCCCAATCAACAACTACTCTTTCAACTCGTCTCATTTTCGTCAGGTAGGAGGGGTGGCCTTGCGTACCCGCATGGGCCCTAGCTATGCCTTCTTGTGGGGTATGTGGAAAATTCCTTGTTCCAGTCCTACTCTGGCCCCCACCCACAACTCATTCTTCGATATATTGATGATATGGGTGTTATTTCCCTCTATCTTCTAGGACTGGAAAATTTCATTGATTTCGCCTCAAATTTCCACCTTGCCCTCACTTTCACCTGGTCTATCTCTGACTCTTCCCTTCCTTTCCTCAACCTCACTGTTTCTATTTTGGGGGATAGACTAGCCACTAATATCCACTATAAACCTACTGACTCCCACAGCTACTTGGACTATACATCTTCACACCCACTTCCTGTAAGGGTTCCATCCCATTCTTTCAGTTCATCTGTCGCTGTTGTATATGTTCATATGATTCTCTGGAATGGCAGGGGAGTCTCCAAAATGTCCACCTTCTTCCTCAATTGAGGATTCTACAGCACTGTTGTTGACAGGGCCCTCAACTGGGTCCGACCAATCTCCTGCACTTCCGCCCTCACCCCTTCACCTCCCTCCCGCAACAGAGATAGTGTTCCGCTTATCTTCACCTACCATCCCACCTGCATCCACAGCCAGAAGATCATCAGAGTCCTCCAAAGAGATGCCACCACCGGACACACATTCCCCTCCCCTCCGTTGTCCGCCTTCTATAGGGACCGTTCCTTCCGGGACACCCTGGTCCACATTTCCTTCACTCCCTACGGCACCTTACCCTGTAACCAGCGAAGATGCAACACCTGCCCATTTAACTCCTCCCTCCTTAGTATCCAAAGACTCAAACATACCTTCCATGTGACGCAACACTTCACCTGGACTTCCTAGAATTTAATCTACTGCATTCGCTGCACACAATGTGGTCTCTTCTACATTGGGGAAACAAAGTGTAGACTGGGTGACCGCTTCACAGATCATCTAAGTTCTACTTGCAAAAAAATACCTGGGCTACCTTTTGCCTGCCACTTCAACTCACCACTCTGATCTCTGGCCAATATCTCTGCCACTGGCTTGCTGCAGCATTCCAGTGAAGCTCAGTACAAGCTGGAAGAACAACACTTCATTTTCCTCTTGGGGACCCTGCAGCCTTCTGGTCTCAATGCTGAATTCAATAATTTTAGGGCCTAAACTCTCCCATGTCATAGCCCCCCTAACCCACACACCAGGCCTTGTTATCACATAGCCTGCCAGTGCGTACCCCCTCTTGTAGTCACTAACAGTCCCCATTAACAACTATTCACCCTCCCAGCCAAATTGTCATCAATTCCTTTATCTGTCCAGCTGCTCTTCTCTCTGTTTAGGCTCTATCCTATCGCTTACTCCCCATTTCACCCCCTCCCTATTTTCTGCATATAAACTGATGTTTTCCCAGCTACCATCAGTTCTGAGGAAGCGTCACTGGGCCCAAAATGTTAACTCTGATTCTTTTCTTCACAAATGCTGCCAGATCTGCTGAGCTTTTCCAGCAACTTCTGTTTTTGCTCCTGTGTTTAACATTTCTGCACTGTGACCCTTCATCAGAACTTGAAAAACATAATGTATTAATAATAGTAGGTGTCAAGGGGGAGATTGGGGACCGGGATACGGGGAAATGGTGGTGGATCAAGATGAACAAATGGAATGGTTTGAGATAGGGTGGAGAACCAAAGAGATTAAGTGATCATTACTTTCATGTGCAAAAGCCAAATGGAGTGCTCACAGAGCAAGGGACGCAACAAAAGTTGTGTCTCGATTTGTTTCTTTGTTTTTTAATGCTAACTCTGTAGCCTAAAGCCAGAACTTCCATCTTCCAAGATAACAAAGTGTGGAGCTGGATGAACACAGCAGGCCAAGCAGCATCTCAGGAGCACAAAAGCTGACGTTTCGGGCCTAGACCCTTCATCAGAGAGGGGGATGGGGTGAGGGTTCTGGAATAAATAGGGAGAGAGGGGGAGGCGGACCGAAGATGGAGAGAAAAGAAGATAGGTGGAGAGAGTATAGGTGGGGAGGTAGGGAGGGGATAGGTCAGTCCAGGGAAGACAGACAGGTCAAGGAGGTGGGATGAGGTTAGTAGGTAGGAGATGGAGGTGCGGCTTGGGGTGGGAGGAAGGGATGGGTGAGAGGAAGAACAGGTTAGGGAGGCAGAGACAGGTTGGACTGGTTTTGGGATGCAGTGGGTGGAGGGGAAGAGCTGGGCTGGTTGTGTGGTGCAGTGGGGGGAGGGGACGAACTGGGCTGGTTTTGGGATGTGGTGGGGGAAGGGGAGATTTTGAAACTGGTGAAGTCCATATTGATACCATTGGGCTGCAGGGTTCCCAGGCGGAATATGAGTTGCTGTTCCTGCGACCTTCGGGTGGCATCATTGTAGCACTGCAGGAGGCCCATGATGGACATGTCATCTAAAGAATGGGAGGGGGAGTTGAAATGGTTTGCGACTGGGAGGTGCAGTTGCTTATTGCGAACTGAGCGGAGGTGTTCTGCAAAGCGGTCTACAAGCCTCCGCTTGGTTTCCCCAATGTAGAGGAAGCCACACCGGGTACAGTGGATGCAGTATACCACATTGGCAGATGTGCAGGTGAACCTCTGCTTAATGTGGAATGTCATCTTGGGGCCTGGGATAGGGGTGAGGGAGGAGGTGTGGGGGCAAGTGTAGCATTTCCTGCGGTTGCAGGGGAAGGTGCCGGGTGTAGTGGGGTTGGAGGGCAGTGTGGAGCGAACAAGGGAGTCACAGAGAGAGTGGTCTCTCCGGAAAACAGACAGGGGTGGGGATGGAAAAATGTCTTGGGTGGTGAGGTCGGATTGTAGATGGCGGAAGTGTCGAAGGATGATGCGTTGTATCCAGAGTTTGGTGGGGTGGTGTGTGAGAACGAGGGGGATCCTCTTTGGGCGGTTGTGGCGGGGGCGGGGTGTGAGGGATGTGTTGTGGGAAATGCAGGGAGACGCGCTCAAGGGCATTCTCGAGCACTGTGGGGGGAAAGTTGCGGTCCTCGAAGAACTTTGACATCTGGGATGTGCAGGAGTGGAATGCCTCATCGTGGGAGCAGATGTGGTGGAGGTGGAGGAATTGGGAATAGGGGATGGAATTTTTGCAGGAGGGTGGGTGGGAGGAGGTGTATCCTAGGTAGCTGTGGGAGTCGGTGGGCTTGAAATGGACATCAGTTACAAGCTGGTTGCCTGAGATGGAGACTGAGAGTTCCAGGAAGGTGAGGGATGTGCTGGAGATGGCCCAGGTGAACTGAAGGTTGGGGTGGAAGGTGTTGGTGAAGTGGATGAACTGTTCGAGCTCCTCTGGGTAGCAAGAGGCGGCGCCAATACAGTCATCAACGTAACAGAGGAAGAGGTGGGGTTTGGGGCCTGTGTAGGTGCGGAAGATGGACTGTTCCACGTAACCTCCAAAGAGGCAGGCATAGCTGGGCCCATGTGGGTGCCATGGCCACCCCCTTTGTCTGTAGGAAGTGGGAGGAATCGAAAGAGAAGAATGGCATCAATGTGGACTTCACCAGCTTCAAAATCTCCCCTTCCCCCACCGCATCCCAAAACCAGCCCAGTTCGTCCCCTCCCCCCACTGCACCACACAACCAGCCCAGCTCTTTCCCTCCACCCACTGCATCCCAAAACCAGACCAACCTGTCTCTGCCTCCCTAACCTGTTCTTCCTCTCACCCATCCCTTCCTCCCACCGCAAGCCGCACCTCCATCTCCTACCTACTAACCTCATCCCACCTCCTTGACCTGTCCGTCTTCCCTGGACTGACCTATCCCCTCCCTACCTCCCCACCCATACTCTCCTCTCCACCTATCTTCTTTTCTCTCCATCTTTCGTCCGCCCCCCCCCCTCCCTATTTATTCCAGAACCCTCACCCCATCCCCCTCTCTGATGAAGGGTCTAGGCCAGAAACGTCAGCTTTTGTGCTCCTGAGATGCTGCTGGGCCTGCTGTGTTCATCCAGCCTCACATTTTATTCACTTACATGTCAGTTTGCTTCAGTCCAAATGGATATAAGGTAAATCTGAGAAATGACATTATCTCATTTGTACCCAATGAGCTTGTTTTTTCATTCAGTTTATGAAACAAAGTTTAGTGGTCAAGAATGTTATTTATTGCAATGAATTTTTTGCAAGTTTCTGACTTTGGAAAAAAAAGATCAAAGAGCTGCAATGTTTTGGCTTACTTTCTGCATCATACAAGCCTGTCAAAACACAAAAAGACATTTTGTCGAGTCATCTTGTACACAGCCTTTCATGTATTCCTTTTATATATTCTAAACAATGTATAGAAAGCCAAAATCTCACTTTTCAAAAGATAATGAGAGGGACATCTTTTTACTCTTCCTCAGTTACAAGCTGTTAACAGCAACATCTGGAACTGTGAATGCGCAGTCTATGAACACGCAGTGATAGTGTTAGAAGCAAAACAATAGCAGATGACCACAATATACGTCCAGCTCTCTTTTGAAACCTCCTATGGAATCTGCCTCTACTGTTCTGAGACAGCACATTCCAAATCCTAACAATTCTCTGAAAAAAGAAGTTTCTCTTCAACTCACACCCATCTCAGTTGCTAACGATCTTGAAATTGTGACCTCTGGTTACTGACATACTAACTTGTGAAAACAGGATATCCTTCATTACCCTGTCAAAAATTGATCATAATTTTGATCATTCAACAAGTTCACCTTTTAATATTCTTTGCACCAACTAAAATAAGTCCTATTTCTGTAATCTTTCATTGTTTCTAAAATCCCACATTCCTGGCATTATTCCAGGAAATGTCCTAGCATTCTCTCCAGGGCTTTAACACCCTTCCTTAAATAAGAGAGCCAGACTGAGCACAATACTCCGACTGTGGTCCGACCAACAATTTGTAGAGCTGCAGCGTCTCTTCCTTGCTTTTATACTCAATTCCTCAATACTCAATATAAACAACTACTTGATCTTGCCTGGCCACCTTCAGAGAGTTATTATGCATGGCTCTTCTGCTCCTGTACTCCCGTCAAAGTTATACCATTGACCCCATTTACAAAAGCATGTTAGAAGCTCAAACCACTATTAAAGATCTGAAAACTTAACTACAAACTTTCATCCCCCTATCAGAAAGCTGACTTTTGCCCTCTTTTCTAGTTAAATTCCACTTGCTTCCAACTCATATGCTTCCCAAGCATGAGATTCTGCCCATTGACTCTATTCCTTTCCCAACAGATACTGCCAAATCTTCTGAGAATGTCTCTTTTTAACTACCAGAAAGCTGCTTTTTGATCAGGATGCTCAATTAAGTGCCAATATACACAGATATGAACACAGGTAGAAATGAGAAACAGCCATTGTGATTTATGAAAAAAAGAAACAGTGATTTCAGCCTGAAGAACCTTGGGATAAAGCACAAATATTACTGTGCAGTATCAGATCAGAACATTAATGAATATAAAAGAGTGTAGTCTTTGGCGTTGTATGCTAAAAAGAGAGCAGAAGGACAGCAACGTTCACAAATAAAAATAACACGAATCTATCATGCATCCTTCATAGCTTGATCAGAGTAAGGGTACATTCATGAAGGAATTGGCGCACATAGGTTTTAATGGTAAGGGTGATATTTCAGTGTTGGAAAGGTGCCTTGTTTAATTTTTCCATGGAACTGCTAAGCTGTGCAAAGTGATCACAGAACAAAAATTGAAGTCTGTGGAAGTGAGGGGAGTAGAAAACTAGACCTTTGGCCAGGTTGGAAGATAGAAGAGATAATGGGAACTGCAGATGCTGGAGAATCCAAGATAACAAAATGTGGGGCTGGATGAACACAGCAGGCCAAGCAGCATCTCAGGAGCACAAAAGCTGACGTTTCGGGCCTAGACCCTTCATCAGAGAGGAGGATGAGGTGAGGGTTCTAGAATAAATAGGGGGGGGGGGGCGGACCAAAGATGGAGAGAAAAGAAGATAGGTGGAGAGGAGAGTATAGTTGGGGAGGTAGGGAGGGGATAGGTCATTCCAGGGAAGACGGACAGGTCTAGGAGGTGGGATGAGGTTAGTAGGTAGGAGATGGAGGTGCGGCTTGCGGTGGGAGGAAGGGATGGGTGAGAGGAAGAACAGGTTAGGGAGGCAGAGACAGGCTGAGCTGGTTTTGGGATGCAGTGGGTGGAGGGGATGAGCTGGGCTGGTTGTGTGGTGCAGTGGGGGGAGGGGACGAACTGGGCTGGTTTTGGGATGCCGTGGGGGAAGGGAAGATTTTGAAACTGGTGAAGTCCACATTGATGCCATTGGCTGCAGGGTTCCCAAGCGGAATATGAGTTGCTGTTCCTGCAACCTTCGGGTGACATCATTGTGGCACTGCAGGAGGCCCATGATGGACATGTCATCTAAAGAATGGGAGGGGGAGTTGAAATGGTTTGCGACTGGGAGATGCAGTTGCTTATTGCGAACCAAGCGGATGCGTTCTGCAAAGCGGTCCCCAAGCCTCCGCTTGGTTTCCCCAATGTAGTGGAAGCCACACTGGGTACAATGGATGCAGTATACCACATTGGCAGATGTGCAGGTGAACCTCTGCTTAATGTGGAAAGTCATCTTGGGGCCTGGGATAGGGGTGAGGGAGGAGGTGTGGGGGCAAGTGTAGCATTTCCTGTGGTTGCAGGGGAAGGTGCCGGGTGTAGTGGGGTTGGAGGGCAGTGTGGAGCGAACGAGGGAGTCACAGAGAGAGAGTGGTCTCTCCGGAAAGCAGACAAGGGTGGGGATGGAAAAATGCCTTGGGTGGTGGTGTCGGATTGTAGATGGCGGAAGTGTCGGAGGATGATGCGTTGTATCCGGAGGTTGGTGGGGTGGTGTGTGAGAACGAGAGGGATCCTCTTTGGGCAGTTGTGGCGGGGGCGGGGTGTGAGGGATGTGTTGTGGGAAATGCGGGCGACGCAGTCAAGGGCATTCTCGAGCACTGTGGGGGGAAAGTTGCGGTCCTTGAAGAACTTTGACATCTGGGATGTGCAGGAGTGGAATGCCTCATCGTG
This sequence comes from Stegostoma tigrinum, assembly GCF_030684315.1. NCBI lineage: Eukaryota > Metazoa > Chordata > Chondrichthyes > Orectolobiformes > Stegostomatidae > Stegostoma > Stegostoma tigrinum. Next base: position 30,511,671 of record NC_081357.1, read on the forward strand.
GGAGCAGATGTGGTGGAGGTGGAGGAATTGGGAATAGGGGATGGAATTTTTGCAGGAGGGTGGGTGGGAGGAGGTGTATCCTAGGTAGCTGTGGGAGTCGGTGGGCTTGAAATGGACATCAGTTACAAGCTGGTTGCCTGAGATGGAGACTGAGAGTTCCAGGAAGGTGAGGGATGTGCTGGAGATGGCCCAGGTGAACTGAAGGTTGGGGTGGAAGGTGTTGGTGAAGTGGATGAACTGTTCGAGCTCCTCTGGGGAGCAAGAGGCGGCGCCGATACAGTCATCAACGTAACAGAGGAAGAGGTGGGGTTTGGGGCCTGTGTAGGTGCGGAAGAGGGATTGTTCCACGTAACCTACAACAAGACAGGCATAGCTGGGGCCCATGCGGGTGCCCATGGCCACCCCCTTTGTCTGTAGGAAGTGGGAGGAATCGAAAGAGAAGAATGGCATCAATGTGGACATCACCAGCTTCAAAATCTCCCCTCCCCCCACCGCATCCCAAAACCAGCCCAGCTCTTCACCTCCACCCACTGCATCCCAAAACCTGTCCAACCTGTCTCTGCCTCCCTAACCGGTTCTTCCTCTCACGCATCCCTTCCTCCCACCCCAAGCCGCACCTCCATCTCCTACCTACTAACGTCATCCCACCTCCTTGACTTGTCCGTCTTCCCTGGACTGACCTATCTCCTCCCTGCCTCCCCACCTATACTCTCCTCTCCACCTATCTTCTTTTCTCTCCATCTTCGATCTGCCTCCCCCTCTCTCCCTATTTATTCCAGAACCCTCTCCCCATCCCCCTCTCCCCATCCCCCTCTCTGATGAAGGGTCTAGGCCCGAAACGTCAGCTTTTGTGCTCCTGAGATGCTGCTGGGCCTGCTGTGTTCATCCAGCCTCACATTTTATTATCTTGGATTCTCCAGCATCTGCAGTTCCCATTATCACTGCCATGTAAGTGACCAGCTCCTAAAGAATCCATGCTGAAGCAGCACTGACTCCACTCAATCTGATGATATCATGTAGTTTTTGGATGGAAACTGGTGACTTTTGCAGAAGGTTCTGATGGAGACAGATGTGACAAACCTTTCTCCTCACTGTTATAACTATGATAACTCAATAATATTCGTTGTACCTATTGCTGTCATACAATAAAATGTACCCTGTTGTCTTGTCTGCTTAGCTCAGTTGGTTAGGTTTGTGATGCAGAATAATGCCAATAGTGTTGGTTCAATTCCTGCACTGGCTGAGGTCACCGTGAGGGACTCTCTTTCTCAAACTCTCCCCTCATCTGAGGCATGGTCTCCCTCAGGTTAAACCACCACCAGACCCCCTCTCTAATTAGAGAGCAGCCCTATGCATCCTTGCTGGACTTTGCATGTAATTTACTGAATTAAGAAATGCAGATGATTTACTGGTGGTGGTTAATAGATGGGGAAAAAATACCACTGTTGATGGAAAAAATAATGTTTATTTGTTCATAAGAGCACTTCTGGATACAAGGAAAGTATAAACTGCATCTTGTTATGTAAAGAAAAGTTCCTCTTCTTGTTCAGACCCCCTAGAGCTCTATCCTCTACCACTGATAACTTGACAGCCTTTAGAGTCACAATAGAAAGGAGAATTGGTGACAGCATACTGCCCCAAGCACTAGCTACCTATGGTTTGTATGCAGAACCAAACGTTGTACAAGCACGTGTAAATTTTGTGCTGACAGCTTATGATTGTGTGTCGCTGTTAATTGTTAAACCAACCTAGGTCAGTCTCCTTTAAAGACTAAGATCAGTTGAGAAGAGGAGTAAAGAGTCCACTCTTTTCCCATTCACTGTTTGGCTACAGCAGGTTTCTTCTTAAAAGGATACACCAGCTATGCTGTGAGTGCTTATCTATCTGTATGCTATGAATTTAAAATACAAAACAGTGAGGTTTTCCTGAGCCTTTTATCTAATGAGGCTCCCATTGCAAAGTGCTTGGGAACATATTACCAGGGAGGTCAATACTAAGCTATGAAAACATTGTTGGTTCTACAAAAATATTCAACAGTCTCACATGCGTGATAAAGATCAGTGAATGCACCTTTAAATACCCTGCATTATTGTGCTCACACTGCTCAATGCAACTCATGCCCATGGCTCTCCCTCTCTATTAACCAAAACATACCTACATTCAGAAGCTTCATTCCACCCTCACACACCTACCAAAACTGTCAACCTCACATCTACAATTTGCAGATTCCACATAACTGTTCAGCGATGAAGACACATTGTCTAAATATATTACAGATGCTCACCTATGCTTCCCTCTCTCTTGCAGGTCACAGATGCTCATAGCAGGAGCTAGCAGCCGAGAATGATGGGGAGTAGGTATGCTTTCATTTTTTGAGGCTTTTAGAGGAAGTGCAGTGGCAAACTATTGCCTGGCAATGACTGAAGCCATTGTAACCACATCACCAAGAGCACTTTGAATGATAGTATGTTTCTGTTTCTTTCTCCTCCTCAAATCCCACTTCATTGTCATCCTACTATCTGGAAACCAAATTGCAGTTGGTGTCACTATTCACCTCTTGCTTTCTCCTCAAACCCCCTTCTCTTATCTGAACACCCCCATTCTGAAATTCAATTAACTGAGAACCACCACATGTTCTGGACAGTTTTGCATTGGCAGTAGCCATGTTTTCTTTGTGAAGTTGCTAACCCTGGACATGGCAGCTTCTGATGGATTGGCAGCTCTTGGCAGATGGGACTTCCTTGGCAGAAGTGTTCATTATGATTGTAATGAAGTCAGGCAGGTGGGTCTCCTAAAATATCATTTCCCTGATTGGGGCTGTTAATCTTACCCAATCAGGGAGTCCTGGCTGACAGATCTAAACAGGAATGTCAGAGATTCTTCTCACTCTGACAGCTGGCTCTGAGGGAGCTGGATCAGTGTCAAGGACTCTCCAAGTGTAAATAAAGGGTGACTTGGTGATAGGATACCAACCTCTGCTTTTGTTTCAGTGGTGATGAGAGAAAAGCATGCTTCTGAAGAAATTTGCTTGCAACCATCATCTTTGTGTTGTTGTAAGCATTTCTGGCATCAAGCTGTTTTTTTTAGAAGCTTATCTTGTTTGATCCTATCGTTGAAGACTGGGCCCAGTATGTGGAAAGAATGTGTTATTTTTTCAGTGTACATAACACTGGGGCAGATTAAAAGTAACGCGTAATTCTCCTGACAGCTTGTGGACACCCAGCTGTTTTGGTTATGAGCAGCCTAACTTTCCCTGAAGTACCAGATACTAAAACCTTTCAAGAGTTGGCATATTTAGTAAAGGAATATTATGACTCCAAGCCTCCTCTAAATCTGAGATTCTGCTGGTTTTACGCAACAAATCAATAACTAGGGGAATCCATGTGGAGATTTTTGACGAGATTAAGGTGACTGGCAGAAGCATGTGAGTTTGGTTTAAGCCCTAATAACTAGCTGAGGGACTGTCTGGTACGTAGGATTAATCCTGTAACCATGAAAAAGTGCCTACCAGCTGAAGCCCAACTGGACATCAAACAGGCGCTGCAACTGGCTTTATCATTGGGAATTGCGGAAAGTAGAGCATATGAGTTGCAGGGTATTCCAATGAAAGTGGACAACCTCGCCAGTCTGCCTGAGCTTGGGGAATACCACTTGAATGAAGACAATTACATATTCTCACTCAGGATAAATCCTGAGTAAGTCACCCCCCAACAAAACCCCAAAACAAAGCCAAGCCTTGGGCAATTGGTTAAAATTTTTTCAGTACCCTGGCCAGCAAGCCATTGTAATTGCTGCTGGTGTGCAGACCTGAGATAGCAGAATAGTCCTGCTAGACCTAAATAGACAATGCATACGCTGGTATTCATGGAAGTTCATAGGCTGGAAAGTCCACCTACATCCGGTTGAGAACAGTTAAATTGGGGTCATATCTGGAACATTGGAAGATGGTTTCAGTTGTTAGAGTTCAGTCATCTCAGCTCTGGGACAGCTCTGCAGGAGTTCCTCAGAATAGTGTCCGAGGTCCGACAATCTGCAGCTACTCCATCAATAACCTTTACTCCATTATGAAGCCAGCAGTGAGTATGTTCACTGATGATCACACAATAATCAGAACCATTCACAACTCCTCAGATACTGAAGCAATCCATGTTCAAATGCAACAAGGGCCTGGACAATATCTCAGATTTAGTTGAAAAATGGCAAGGAATATCGACACTTATACAAATACCAAGCAATGACCAATTCCATTAAGAGACAATCTAACCAACACCTCTCGAGATTCACTGGTGTTACCATCACTGTGGCTTGCTCTAACATTTTGCCCCAATTATCAACACCCTAGCAGGTATCATTTATCAGAAAATCAACTGCACTTGCTGTATAAACACAATGGCTACAAGAGCACAGAAACACTGTGGCGAGTAACTCACCTCCTGAATCCCCAAAGCCTGACCACCATCTACAAGGCACAAGTCAGGAATGTGGTAGATTGTTCCCCATTTGCCTGGATGACTGTAGTCCCAACAACACTCAAGAAGCTTCACACCATCCGGGACAAAGCAGCCAACTAAATTGATACCACATTCACAAACATCCATGAACATCTAGTCGATCCACCACTGTCACTCATTTGCAGTAGTGTGTACTCTCTATATGATGCACTTTAGAAATTCACCAAAGATCCTTAGGACACTTTCTGAACCCACAACAACTTCCATCTAGAAGGAAAAGGGCAGCACATACATGGGAACATGCATGCAAGTTCCCCTCCTATCTGGTCATCAACCTGATTCAGAAACCCATAATTATTCCTTCACTGTCACTGGGTCAAATTTCATCCTTAAGGAATTTGTGGGTATACCTACACCACACAGAATGCAGTGGGTCAAGAAAGCTGCTTCACTACCACCTTCTCAAGGGTAACGAGGGACAAGCAACAAATGCTGGCCAGCTAGTAATGTCCTATGAAAGAACAAAAAAGATTTCTTTAGTCAACAAAGAGGAATGATCCATTTTCAAGTAAACCTTACTCAAACAACAATTCAAAAATTATTGACAAAAATTGCTTTGATGCGTCGTGAATTTCTGGTGAATTTCTGCAGTGCATCTTGTAGATAGTACACACGGCTGCTGCTGAGCATTGGTGGTGGAGGGAGTGGATACTTGTGGATGTAGTGCCAATCAACCTGTTTTGTCCTGGATGGTGTCAAGCTTCTTGAGTGTTGTTGGGGCTGCACTCATCCAGGCAAGTGGGAAGTATTCCATCACACTCCTGACTTGTGCCTTGTAGATGGCGCCCAGGCTTGAGGAGTCAGGAGGTGAGTTACTCGCCGTGGTACTCCCAGCTTCTGGCCTGCTCTTGTAGCCATTGTGTTTATATGGTGATTCCAGTTGAGTTTCTGGTCAATGGTAACCCCTACAATGTTGATAGTGGGGGATTCACTGACGGTAACACCATTGAATGTCAAGGGATAGTGGTTAGATAGTCTCTTATTGGCCTGGCATTTGTGAAGTGCAAATGTCACTTGTCACTTGCCAGCCCAAGCTTGAATATTGTCTCGATATTGTTCCATGTGAACATGGACTCCTTCAGTATCTTCTATGCTCATATTTCATTTTATGGGTCAGTGTCAACTTGTGAAATGCCTTGGAATATTTTACTGTGTTTTATTAAGATGCAAGCTGTTCCCTTCCTCTTCCATTCCTCTCAGATCTCAGGTCTTTTGTTTCTGGAACCCATTTCGCATGCAACTCCTGAAATTGGACCGAGACAGATCTGTCCCATTTTGAAGGAAAAATGAATCATTTAAATTATTTATCTGAAGGTGAATATATGATTTCTAATTTGACTCTGATTTCATCCACATACGCAGATTCAACAGAACTGCTTAAACTAGCACTCAGCTATCAACAGGGTATGCACTGAAGCATTGGTAGCCGTATAATTTAAACATTCTCTGTAAGAATTATCAAGGACTCACAGCACACAAGAGTGCACTGCTAACAAATATTTTAATTTACTGCTTTCATTTGAGGGAAGGATAATATGGTTGTAAACACAGTCATTGCAAACAATTGATTTTAGAATGGCAACAGTACAATGTTAGTTGGATTCAATTTATTATTACTTAACCAAATTATAGCAGTAAAGCTTGACTGGGTACAATCTAACACATCATTGTATCACGGCTTTACTTCATTTGATTTAAATGGTAACAGGGGCTCGGTGGTCCTTTAACACCATCTGCCAAAGGACCAAAAGATAAACTAAATTTAAAAAAATGAATGTTGCTGCAAGGTTCCATATTACAATTTAGGCTCTTCCTGCTAAGACCTCTTTCTTGAGTGATCTATTTCAAATAGTTTAATCTCCAGTTTAAGAAAACTGTCTACTTAAGTACCCTTTCAATCAATGTTTGCTCCAGAAGGCCTGCATTGCCAATCAATCCAATTTTTAATTAGTAAAGCAATGCATTAGGTAAACTGACTAATCAATACATTTTTTCAAAACTTGAATTTCAGTTGAAACTTACATAAGCCAACTGTGAATTATTGATAGTTTATTTAACAGTACTCTACATGGTTAGGAGTTTTCCCTCCCCTGTCGAGGGTTAATGCATCCATTTCACACATATATTTGAAACTTCAATGCACTCCTTCCGTGGACAGTCCTTGATTTCTGCCCAGAGCTTGGTGTCCTGGCTTTGGTGCCCGTCCAAAGTCAGCTTCAAGAGACCTAACCATGTTATGGGCAGTAAAGAGAACACTTCTGTCTCTGGAGATGTAATACAATTCACCAAACTGTTGCACAAGTTGCATAAATGATTAAAGTGAGGAGCTAGTAGATAGGATGCTTTATATCTCACCATGTCTCAACAGGAGACTCACTGGTGTGTGGGCCATGTTTTAAACACAGGTGGAAGATTCTGCAAGGGGCTGCTCCCCAAGCTGGAGGCACCTTCTCTAATGTCTTTGATGCTGATAAGCCTACAGAGGAGCCTGTTAGAAGCCAGGTGTGGAAGAGAGCCAGTCTCTGATTGGAAAAACATTGAGCTGTGTGAACATTCCTACCTTAATTTGGCCTGCAGAGGGAAGGGAAGATTGGTGAGTCTGCCATCCTCTGGGATGACGAGAAGGGCCATGAGGCCTGCTGGGTGAATGAGGGGATGGGTCTGGGATTTAGTGACTGAGTTTTGTGACAATGTCTGGTGCTGTGAGTTGACTAGCAGGTCGGAGGTAAGACAAGATTGACTCCTTCCTAGGCAGGAGCTTACCTCCTAAAGAGCTGCAGGCAAAATTTTAGAGCAAGCCACAGGAATGCTTGTAAGGGAAGAGAGATTGGGATGTGAGGAGGTACTGGAAGGGAGTGAGGTGGTACATTTAGTAAAAGAGTGAGGGGAAACTAAAGTGAAGAAGTGTGGGGCAGATATAGTCCTGGCGTGAAGGATAGGGAGCCACATAATGAAGGAATGAGAGAAAGTGGAAGACAGACAAGAGGGAGTAAGCATTTGGGTGCTAGTGAGAGAGTGTGGGTGAGATAGGGAGAGAGATTTACACAATGGGTCAAAGAGAATCTGTGTGTTGAGGGAGGGGGTGATTTGGGGTGTGAGACTGTGTTTAGTTCAGGAAGGGGGAAATGTGAGAGTGGAGGGCAGAGAAGAGTGGGAGTGTGTGTGTGTGTGTGTGTGTGTGTGTGTGTGTGTGTGTGTGTGTGTGTGTGTGTGTGTGTGTGTGTGTGTATGTGTGCGTATTTGTGGAAGGGAGGGAAAGAAAGTAGGTGTATATATGGTGGGAGTGAGACACTGTGAGAGTGTGGGTACAAACTGAATGGGTCAGGCACACATCCAGCTCTTACTTTTCCTCCTGGTATCGCTCAAAATGACTCAGAGTACAGACATGGAGGGAGGAAAGAACAGCTGAAAAGCAACCTTCTTCCAGCTTCCACTTCTGAACAAATTCCACTTAGAGTGTTCACCACCAGAGGCAAAGGCATGGTCAGTGTTAGTTAAACCTTAATGCCTCAATTCGCCCTTAGTCTACTCAGTTTCCCTGACCTTGGGACGTAGTCTTTTTGTCCCTAGACCTGCTTCTTAACTGAAAAGCCAAAAAAAAAGTTTTATTAGTTGGCTGTACTGCTTGTCATATTTTGTCACTTTATTAATTAGTATTTTGTTTAAATTATGAATGTATTGTTTTAGATATTTTTTTAAAAGCAGGTCATATTTACTGTTGTGGAAAACCTTATTTGCATATTTTTTTAATCCCTTCTCCTGCCAAAGTAAGGGAAAAAAATTGAAATGTGGTTCCAGATGTGAAAAGGATGGGTTATTGTAAATTATTGTTAAAATTATAAAAAATCATTCCAATTTTCTCTCTTCTATGAATGGCTGTAAACATAGAGTTCATCAGTTGACATTAGGGTGTAAAAATTGTAACAATCCCATGGCCATAAGCAATGAATAATCTCTGTTCTAAACATTTATGATTTGTCACGTAATAGTCAAACCTGCATTAGGTTTTATGTAGAGTGCAACACATCTCATCAAAATGGTCGTTTCTCCAGAGGACAAGTGATATTCCTTTAATAATAATTATTTGATCTTGTTATTTCTTAGTTTTTGTTTATGTGGGATGTGTTTTCTTTCATGGCAAAGCTGCCTTCTTCCAGTTTATGTTTGCAATCTTTTTTTTTTAATCCCCCTTTGGTCCTTCTATTTTTCCCTCACAGGCTGCTGCTTGCCTTCAAGTTAAAGCAGGATTGTCTGAGCTGCACATGTTTCCATCAGAAAGAAAAATCTTGCAATTATATAGCACATTTCATCACTTCAGGATGTTCCAAAACACTTCACTGCCTGTCGAACCCTTCTGTACGTCCTGCAGATGTTGCTTTAATGCAGGAAACACACCAGCAAATTTGTAGACAGGAAAGTCACACAAACAGTAATGTGATAGTAATCAAATAACCTGGTTTTGTAATATTTCTTAAGATATAGAAATTCACGAGGAGATTAAGGTTAACTCACCTGCCAATGACAAATAAACTAAGTGGTGGTTTCAAAATTAATCTCAGTGCAGAGAAGTACAACACCAGTCACTTTGAAGTTACAACTCAAAATTCCTATCCTTTCATTTCGTTCCATATCCATCTAAGGCCTCTCTATGTTTCTAATCTCTTTTTTGCACTATAATCTCTGAGCATCAGTAATCTTGATCTCTTTCATATCCCTGACTCTCTTCACTCAACCACTAGCAGTCATGCCTTCAGCTACTGGGGCCTTAAACACTGCAATTCCCTCTCTGTCTCTCTAAATTTCACTGTTCATCTTTAAAATGCACCTCAAATTCTCCATTTTTAACTAAGCTTTGGCCAGCTAGCCTCATATCCCCTTGCACATTGTATCCTGTCACTGTTACCAAAATAACATTTCAGATCTATGAAAGACAGCTGTACAATGAAACTGGTTGATGCAGGCATTGGCATTTTAATTGCAAGCTTTGTTTCAAAACTCTCAAGAAGTCTTGTCATTCAAATGTCTAATCATTTTGGAAGGAAAATGATATTGAATTTTACATCAGCAGAATAAGCTGGAATACTGAAACTTGTTTCTGCCTGATTTTATGCTCTGCATGATCTTCTTTCTATTCGACAGCATCAAATTCTATTTGTGTCTTTTCATTTGTTATATGTAGACATGTCTTAATTATGTCTATATGTAAATAGAAGACCTATTTCGTAAGTTCTGTAAAACCAAAGCTCTGCTATTAAATTTTGAATGCTCTAGAACTACAATCATGCAATCTTCTCAAGGTCAGGCCTTACTGAGCGGCAATATTATGTATATTATTGCTAACCGTGCAAGTTGGTCATCCAAATCAGGGCAATGCACTTGCAGATTGAAAATAAACATCTGCAAATAACATATTTAAACGTTATTCCCCTAGGTGGCAGTGTAACACTGTCTTTTCTGCATTGAATGCTGTGGCAGAATATAAATAGAATGCCATTAAGATGCATCATATGTCAAACTGCATCATGATTCTTGATGTTGTCTTCTAACTAATCCACGAACCTTTTTTTAACAGCAAAGTCAGACGAGCATTTAAAGAATATTGGCAATTTCCCGGAATCCTAACAACATTGCCATTGTAAAATATCATATCGGATACCCGAGAGGACAGGGTGTGAAATGCAAATGATGTCCAGGATGCGAGGCTGGCATTGGCGAGGAAAACAAATACTTAATACCAATGAAGTGCGTGTGACCTGCCATTTGAATGTGAAAGCCTTTATAGACAAATACTTATGGTCCTGACTGAATGAAGTCTCCTGACTGCTGCAATGCAAACAATGCATTAAACCATTGTTAGTCTCACTTAATACAGAATGAAGAGGCTGATACCTGACATTCTTGTTGATGTAGTTTTTTATTTGCCTTGTTTTAACTGACTACAAATTCCAAATCAATGTCAAATTCAAATGCTTTCAGTATTACTGACCTCTTGGCAATTACTCTCTTTCAGGCAATTATTTGCATTACGAAGTTCCAGAGCAATTTTTAAAATTCTTTTTGTACCTTGGAGGTAATGATGATATTGTTTAATCTCAAATAGGCTAAACTCAAGGACTAAGATTTTAAGACAACAAAGTGTGGAGCTGGATGAACACAGCAGGCCAAGCAGCATCTCAGGAGCACAAAAGCTGATGTTTTGGGCCTAGACCCTTCATCAGAAAAGGGGGATGGGGAGAGGGTTCTGAAATAAATAGGGAGAGAGGGGGAGGCGGACCAAAGATGGATAGTGGAGAAGATCGATGGAGAGGAGAGTATAGGTGGGGAGCTAGGGAGGGGATAATTCAGCCCGGGGAGGGCGGACAGGTCAAGGGAGCGGGATGAAGTTAGTAGGTAGGAAATGGAGGTGCGGCTTGAAGTGGGAGTAGGAGATAGGTGAGAGGACGAACAGGTTAGGGAGGCGGGGACAAGCTAGGCTGGTTTTGTGATGCAGTGGGGGAAGGGGAGACTTTGAAGCTGGTGAAATCCACATCAATACCATTGGGCGGCAGGGTTCCCAAGCGGAATATGAGTTGCTATTCCTGCAACCTTTGGGTGGCATCATTATGGCACTGCAGGAGGCCTAGGATGGGCATGTCATCTAAGGAAATGGAGGGGGAGGTGAAATGGTTTGCGACTGGGAGGTGCAGTTGTTTTATTGCGAACTGAGCGCAGGTGTTCTGCAAAGCAGTCCCCAAGCCTCTGCTTGGTTTCCTCAATGTAGAGAAAGCCACAACGGGTACAGCAGATGCAGTACACCACATTGGCGGATGTGCAGGTGAACATCTGCTGATGTGGAAAGTCATCTTGGGGCCTGGGATGGGAGTGAGGGAGGAGGTGTGGGGGCAAGTGTAGAACTTCCTGCATTGCAGGGGAAAGTGCCGGGTGTGGTGGGGTTGGAGGGGAGTGTGGAGCGGACAAGGGAGTCGCGGAGAGAGCGGTCTCTCCGGAAGGCAGACAAGGGTGGGGATGTAAAAGTGGCTTTAGTGGTGGGGTCAGATTGTAGATGGCGGAAGTTTTTACTCTTTAATCTCAAATCTTTAATCTCTGGATTAATAAATATATATTTTAAAAAGAATTGTTCGCAACTTTTAATTCCCTTCATTGTTTTGTTTTTCAATTTTAAATGATTTGAAGAAAAATCTAGGTGGTGATTTTTAATTTTGAATTATAAGGTAAATGAAACCATGTGATCAGCTGTCCATTATACATCTTTTCAAGACTTCCATTCCATGGTGCAGTAACAATTAGAGAACTCTAAGACCATAACACATAGAAGCAGAATTAGGCCATTCAGCCCCACCATTCAATTAAGGCTTATATGTTTCTCAACCTTAATATCCTGCCTTCTCCCTGTAACCTTTCTTGAGATCTGCTACCAGCCTGATTCTCCCAGTCCACCTGCATATTGAAGTCCCCCACGATTATTGTAATAGTGCCTTTGTTAACAGTGCCTTTTCTATTTCCTGATTTATTTTACGCTCGATGTCCTGACTATGACTAGATAAACTGTACATTTTTTCCTTTGTGTTCCTCAACTCTACCCACACATATTCTTCACCTTCTGAATCTATATCGCTTCTTGCTATCAAATTCACTTTAATTCTTACCAGCAAGGCAACACTGGCCCTTTACTTATCTATCTTTCGCTTAGTTGGACTCATATCCTTGGATATTAGTTCCTAACTCTGAACCTCTTGCAGCCACATCTTTGTGATGCCCATAACATTGTATGGGCCATTTTCAATTTGTACTACAACTTAATTGATCTTGTTTCATTTACTGCCCACATTTAAGTGCAACACCCTTAGTCCTATGTTGACTGCCCCACTTTTAATATTTGTTCCCTTATCTGCTGCACCTGAAGCTACATTCCCTGAAGCTACATTCCCAAACTTTTTCATACTCTCTATCCTGTTACTTATTCTGGAAACTTTAACCTCTGCAGAGCCTTCCTCCCTCTTACCCTTTTCCATAATATTGATTGATCTGATGTAGTACTTTTTATGCTATCATCTGAAGTTAAAATTAGTTCCATCTTGTTTAGAGATTACAAGGCTCCATTTTCCACCTCTGATCTGGAAATGTGAAAAAGAATATGCACATTTCTCATTCCTACTCCTTCATTGTTGCTGGGAACTGCATTGTGATCTTCTCATCCTTGTTTTAAACCCATCAGTCACCTCATCTTTTCCAATCTCTGGAATCTTCTCCAACCCTACAACCCGCTGAAGCAGCTACTTCATTTCTGGCATTTTGAACATTATCTGATTTTCATTTCTTCAACATTTGCAGACACGTTTTCAACTGTCTTTCACGTTTTATGTTTCTCCCCCTTTTCCTGTCAAGCTGCATCCGACTTATACATTGGAACTCCATGGAACTGGAACCGGATCAAGGATAGCATCTCATTAGCCTTCTTGATTAAGTGCTGTATTACCATATTAACTCTTTTGACTCACGCACCAGAACACCCACATGCCTCTGTACCACAGAACTCTGTAGATATTCTCAATTAATGTAAAACTCTGCTTTTTCATTGTTCTTGCCAAGTATACAGAGTCACATTTCTCCACATTCTACTCCAGCTGGCAGACTTTTACTCATTTACTTGAACTATCTACAATCAGTCTGCAACTTTGTTATGTCTTCTTCATGACATAACCTTCCTAGGTATTTTGGTGTCATCCGCAAATTTCGCTATCATGCCTTCTTTTCACTTATTGAAGTCAGCAATATAAATTGTAACACGTTGAGGCTCCAGTAGATCCCTACAGGATGGGAGCAGCGCAGTGGCTCAGTGGTTAGTACTGCTGTTTCACAGCACCAGGGACCTGTGTTCAGTTCTAGCCTTGGGTGATTGCCTGTATGGAGTCTGCATGGGTTTCCTTTGGATGCTCTGACTTTCTCCCACAGTCGGAAGATGTATAGGTTATGTGGATTGGTCATGCTAATTTGCCCACCCTGTCTAGGATGGTGGAGGTTAGATGGATTTGCCATGGGAAAAGTTGTAAGGAAAGTTTAGAGGGTTGAGTCTGTGTGGGAAGCTCTTCAGAGAGTTGGTGTGGGCTTGTTGGGCCAAATGGCCTGTTTTCACACTGTAGGAATTCTATATATAAACTCCATTCATCGCATCATGTTAATGAGATAAGGATTTGTGCACACTTTCTGTTTTTTTTGTTAGCCAGTCAATTATTTATCTTTTTCAGTATGTTATCCATCCATCACACTGTGTGCTTTTATTTTCTACAATAATCTTTGGCACTTTATCAATGTTTGTTGGAGATTAACACATCAGGTAAAAGAGAATTAAGTTGGGCATTGAGTGGGGTGGGGGATGGGGGGGTGGGTAATGAGAGTGAAAGTTAATGTTCATGGTTAAAAGTGATACTATAAAAGTCTTGGTGGAGATGTAGATTGAAAGATTAAGTACACCCTTACTCTCAGAACTTAAGTGTGTGCAAAAGGAGCTGTGTCATACTGATATTATACATACTATCCACATAACCTATTATGTCCAAAACTATAAGTTTCAGAAGATGCCCTCCCTTACCACATCTCATATATAGTTACATCCAAGTACAATACTCCCCTCTTGCCAGGATAGGTTCAGTTCCAAAAACATTCAAGAAGCTTGACACTATTCAGAACAAAGCAGCCCAATTGATTGGCACAAACATCTACACCCTCCACCACTGATGGTCAGTAGTTACAGTGTGCACCATCTAGAAACTACACTGCTGAAATTCATCAAAAATTCTGAGACAGCACATTCCAAGTCCACAACCACTTCAATCTAGAAGGATATGGGCAGCAGATGACATGGGAAAGCTACCTCTTGCAAGTGCCCCTCCAAGCCACTTACCATTCTGACTTGGAAATACATCACATTCCTTCAGTGTGACAAGGTCAAAATCCTGGAATTCCCTCCCGAATGGTATTGTGGGTCAACTAACAGCCGGTGGACTTTAGCAATTCTCAAGGGTTGCTGGGGAGGGGCATAACTCTGGCCAGCTAGTAACACTCACATCCAGCCTGATCTGGGTGTTCAGTTCCATTATACCCTGAAGGTGGCAACACAGGTGGATAGAGTGGTCAAGAAGGCATACACTATGCTTTCCTTCATCAGACGGGGTATTGAGTACAAGAGATGGCAGGTCATGTTACATTCATTAAGTACATTGGTTCGCCCACATTTTGAACACTGTGTACAGTTCTGGTCACCATATTACCAAAAGGATGTGGATGCTTTGGAGAAGGTGCAGAGGAGGTTCACCAGGATGTTACCTGGTATGGTGGGCACTAGCTATGAAGAGAGGTTGAGTAGATTAGGATTATTTGCATTAGAAAGACAGAGATTGAGGGGGGGGACCTGACTGAGGTCTACAAAATCATGAGAGGTATAGACAAGGTGGATAGCAAGAAGCTTTTTCCCAGAGTTGGGGACTCAATTATGAGGGGTCACGATTTAAAGGTGAGAAGGGAAAAGTTATTTACACAGAGGGTGGTAGGTGCCTGGAACATGTTGCCAGCAGAGGTGGTAGAGGCAGGCATCATAGTGTCATTTAAGATGCATCTAGACCGATACATGAATGGGCAGGGAGCAGAGGGATACAGATCCTTGGAAAATAGGCGACAGGCTTAGATAGAAGATCTGGCTCACAGCAGGCTTGGAGGGCCGAAGGGCCTGTTCCTGTGCTTCAATATCCTTTGTTCTTTGTTCTAAATAAGTTAACAAAAGAAGCCTGTTAATACTAATTTGCAAGAGTGTTGACCTCATCTTCCTAACACAACAAACTGTAGAATGGACAGTAGACATTTCTACTTTTAAGGGAACTTCATCATTATTGCTGTTTGAAGCAAGGTCACCTTATTCATAGTGTGGGTGAAATGATGGCTATGCTGTAGTACAAATTCAACAAAGACGTCCATTTTTTAAAAACAAGAGAGAAAAGAAAATATTATAAGTGTGTGGAAATGCATAGCAGATGTATTATGTTCTGGAGAAAGAAAAGATTAGTTAAGCTGCCAAAGTTAAGGAACTGGGGGAAGGGGTTTGCTGATTTTAACTCAACCCAATGATATCAGATCAGGCAGTTGTTTTACATCACTGCCTACATTATTTTCCACTGAAGGAAATGAAATACAAAATTGGCTGGAATGAAAAATCCGACAATGTATAAAATTAAGCAGTGTGCAAAACTGTTCAATGTGCAAAACTGGTCAGTACGCAAAATCATGCAATGTGCCCAGCCTTGATCACCGTTGAGAACCTGGTGGTGAGCTGCCTTCATGAATCACTGCAGTCATGTGTTCCACGTACACTTGTCATACTTTTCGTGAAATCTGACTTCCAAGTGAAAGAACAGTCATAAACATCAGAACCCTGTGGGACTTGGAGGGGAATCTGCAGTTCCCAAAAGTCTGTGCCCTTGCTTTAATTGATAGATAAAAATATGAAGTTGTCATAGTCCAAGCATATTATAGGGCTATTCTTGCATTAGAAAGATGACTGGTGGTCATTTTAATCTGAGGGTCAACATGTCTCAGGCGAGGGTTAAGGTTGAGGACCTTTGTGGTGGATATTAAGCATTTGGAAGTCGCCATCTGATAAATCTTGATGAGTAGCTGCAGTGCACCACATAGCTGGTAAACATTGCTGCCGTTGTGTGCTAGTAGAAGAGGGATGGATTATTTAAGGTGGTAATTTATCAACAGGTTGCATTGTCTTTCATGGTGTTGAACTTCTTGAGTGTTGTTGGATTGCTCTCATCCAGGCAAGTTGGCAATATTTCATCACATTCTGATATTGGGCTTATAGATGGTGGAGAGGCTGCGTCGAGTTAGGAGTTGAGTCATTTAGTGCGAAACTTCTAATCTATTATTTTAAACACAGCAGCATGTGGCTGATCCAGTTAAGTTGCCATTCAATGGTGTCCCTCATTTGACAGGCTATTCAACAGGCTATATTGTTGGAAGTGGAAAGGGTTAGACATGCTCCTGTTCTAGGTAGTCATTCCTTGACACTTGTGTGGTTTCAATGTTGTAGCCCAAGCTGGGATGTTATCTTCCTCCTACTGCAAATGGTTTCATTATCTGAGGAATTAGGAATGAAACTCAACACCGTGCAGTCATCAGTGAAATCTCCTACCTTATGCTAAAGGGAAGGCCATTGATGAAACAGCTGAAGATATTTGGACCAAGGGAAAAGTAGAACTCCAAAAATGATATACAGTTGCTGAGATGATTGGCCTTCAACTACCAAAATCATCTTTGTTTGAGTTTGGGGTGACTCAAACCTGTGCAGAGTTTTCAACTGATTCAAGGAACTTTAATTACACTGGGGTTACTTGTTTTCACAAGTGATCCATCACCCAATACCTCTATTGTAATCAGTTTTCCCAGTCGTTTCTTTGAGCACTGGATACAACGTAACACTTATCCAAGTGTAGTTTCCTTTGCATTTCTAAGCGTGGAGTGAGTTAACATTTATTAATGACACACTACCAATAGAGAATGCAATCATGAGTTCTAAACAAGGACGTTGTAACCCTTAGTGCTTCAGGCCAGGAATATCGAAGCTTGTCACCAAACTGTAACAGCAATACAAACTCTGAAGGGAAATCTTATTGTTCCCTGTAGGAAGGCTAAAAAACACAAAGATATCAAGGTGTAGAGCTGATGAACACAGCATGCCAAACACCATCAGAGCAGCAGGAAAGCTGACATTTCAGGTCTTGACTCTTCTTCAGAAAAAGGGTCTGAGGAAGGATCCAGACCCAAAACATCAGCCTTCGTGCTCCTCTGATGCTGCTTGGCCTGCTGTGTTCATCCAGCTCTACTCCTTGTTATCTCAGATTCTCCAGCATCGGCAGTTCCTACTGTCTCTAAAAAAAATACCTTTCTTTGCTGGATTGCCTCATGTGGCTTTTCTTAACTATGTTTGGATGAATCTTCATGGAATTATGTCTTGTGTTGTGTTCAAACACATTTCACTTCCATCGGTTTTTAAGCTTAACCTTCATGTTTCTTCTTTTACATGAATATAAATGATGATTGATACAAGGACAACACATTGGAATGTCTTTCATTGATACTGTTAGTGTTTCAGGTGGCTGACAATATTTGGTTATTCATGTGCAAGCAACATCCTTGTTTAGAACTCATGATTGCATTCTCTACTGGTAGAGTGTCATTATTAAATGTTAACTCACTCCACGCTTAGAAATGGAAAGGAGACTACACTTGGATTTGTTGAATGTCATGTTTATTTGATTCGTGCAGGCGGCAGATCTGCAAGTGAATAAGTACAACGTTTGGCAGCTTCATTTGCAGCACTTTTTACAACGTGCAACATAAGGAAAGCATGTTGCGGCAAGAGTTGGGGCTGTCTTTGATTCTTTTTTGTACATTGTAAGGTCACCTCAAAGTAGGCGGGGTTTAATATAACTGAAAATATGAGCTGGCTGTTCCCAGAGGGAAGGACACTGCATGTGGTGTTGATTTTATTTTATTTAGGTCCTGTTTTACCTAAGGTTCTTTGCGTGCTTGTTTTGATTGCTTTGCGCATCATTTTTGAAGAACTGGCAAGGAACGTTTAGTATTACTGAGCTCCAGAACACTAAAGGGTTGTCATGGTGAAGGGGTTGCCAAGGTTACCACTGTGTATTTATGGTGAGATCAAGCACAAGGCTATTTGATTTGTTTTTAAGTCCTCAGCCCTTTGTATACATGATTAAAAGCGTGTATGTCAACTGTTCTTGGCCATGCTTTGTAAATAGCTTATGCTCATCTGCCCTCCTTGATTTTATTCTGTCCATACATCTGGTTAATATATGCAGGACTTATAAATATCTAACACCTGGGAAAGTGGCACTCATAGTAGTACGAAGAATACAACCTGTCATATTAGTGCCAGTTAAAAGAATAATTTGACTAGTGACAGTCTTTCTTTTCAAGTGTTAATGCGTCAGACGATGCCTTCTTTATGTGTTCACAATGCGCTCATGTATAAGTAACAGCTTGGTCTAGTGGGAGCGTGCATACCTCTGTGTCTGATAAGGCCAGCGCTCAATGTGTTACTCAGGGAATGCAGCGTTGTTGGATGAGTGACCTTGTGAATGAGAAGTGAATCCAAGGGTCTTTGTTCAGTTGGATGTAAAAGATCCTTTTGCACATATTGAAGACATGAAGGGGAACTGCAATGGCCAACATGCAGCTTGGTGACAACTTTTACATTTAAGCAATAGCAAATTGGCCACCTGCTTTACACTTTATTCATGGACGTCAATGAATAAAACCACCCAGTGAGGTGTGAAATAGGCTGCACAATCCCATTTACCATTCTTCATCCCACAGCAAAAGTAAAATAAACTTCATGAATTAGACATCAATATGGGTATAAGGCCATAGCCGATTGCATTTTTACCTCTACTCAATGTGCTCATGGCTGCCGTGAGGCAAATTCCAATTTTTTTAATACCATTGAATAACAAAAATCTATCTCAGGTTTAGAACTCATAATTGAAACAGCACCACTAGTTGTTTTTAGGGAGCGGTTCCAAATTTCTACCATCCTTTACGGATAGCAGATTTCACTCATTTCACTCCTGAAAAACCTTGTCCTAATTTTTAGGCATTTTCCCCCTTATCTTCGCTTCCCAACCAGCAAAAATACTTTTTTTTCTATCAATCCTACTTCATTCCCTTAATATCTTGAAAGTTTCAGTTAAACTACCCCTAGACCATTTAAATCCCCAGGAGTAAAACCCCAATATTTGTGATTATTCCTTGTATTTTAATTATTGCTTTCCACATGTCATCCTAATAAAAGCATGTTGCATTCCTTGCATGGTGAGTATCTCCCTTCTAAGATGTTGTGTCCAGAACAGGACAACTTTTATCTAATTGGTGCTGTCAAAACCTTGCTGTGTGTGACACAATTGCCATGTTTGTCAATGTAATGGCAGTGAATCACTAGTTCCTTGGCTGTGAATTAGTCTGAAACATCCTGAAGAAAATGTTCAATGTGTTATATGAATGCCAGTTTTTTTCTCCCTATGGTTGTACAGCTCAGCTAAAGTAGAGCCTACGCTGAAAAACATTAACACATTTTACGCACTGGAGCAGTGAATCGTTCCAGTACCACAGAGAAAGAATGTATTTTTGAAATGTGAATACTGCCTTTGATTTCTCAAAAGACATGCTTAATAAATACGATGTCCTACCTTGTCAGATAGATGTATCACCCCATCAGTTATTCTAATTTCCTCTTTAAATCTTGATTATTTTTGAGTTATGATATTCATTTTATCGTGGAATAACGACCTTGTTGTCAACAGTAAAAAATGTTTCTCCTTTTGACATGACATAAAGGGAAATTTACCTCATGAAGTACAATCCTGAATGAAGCCAGAACACAGATTATTTAGCACCCGCATATTTTTGTTGCCTTTTCCTTCTGCCCAAAATTAATTATTCCAGTTGTTCACTTTGCCATTATGGGTCTGACACATATTAGCAGACTCCACATGCATCAGTGAGCCAAACTGTTACTGTAGTAACAATACTATTACAACCAATAATGAAGAGTGTAAATGCAATAGTTCAGGAGTACATTTCGTTGCTGTGAAGCTTAAGGATAGGATATCTAATCAAACAGCTTGAATTTAGGCTCTTGGCACTTGAAATTCACATTTGCAGCAAAAGAAGTATTTTTGTTTTAAACCTGTCTTCACCTGTACTTCTTAAAGTTTAACACCCAGTCTGATGGTGGGATATGTTTGGTCATAGCTAAAACGAGAAACTACATGGATGAATGAGGTCATTCCATGATTATGTTGAAAGGCAGGAAGGGAACTCTGTGTTTTCCACTGGAGAGAAGAACTGTTTACAGCTTTCAGACCTTCGGTGTATTTGATACAGCCATTTCCATGTATATCACCTGTTCATGTAACTTGATCATTCTAGACAACGTCTGATGACCGAAGACACACCACTGCAACAACCATGCTGTGGATTTACATATTGGCTTTAAGGCATGGTAGCTCAGTGGTTAGCACTGCTGCCTCATAGCGTCAGGGACCCGGATTTGATTCCAGCCTCGGGCGACTGTCCGTGTGGAGTTTGCACATTCACCCCGTGTTTACGTGGGTTTCCTCCGGGTGAGCCAATTTTCTCCCATCGTCCAGGTTAGGTGGATTGGCTGTGCTAAATTATCCAGAGCATCCAGGGGTGTGTAGGTTGGGTGGATTAGCCTTGGGAAATGCAGAGTAGGTGAGAGGGTCTAGGTGGGATGCTCTTCAGAGGGGCAGTTTGGACGATGGGCTGAATAGCCTGCTTCAACACTATTGGATTAAATGATTCTAAAATGCCGAGCTATTTCATAATTGTCAGCTGTGGCTCAGTGGGAGGCACTTGCGCCTCTAGATTTTAGCGCACTCCAGGGATTAAAAAAAATATAGGCTGATGCTGGAATGCAGCACTGGAGCTGGAGTTGGAAGAGCTTTTATTTTGCATGAGATATTAACTTGGGGTCCCTTTTGTCTTGTCAGCAAAAACTCCCATGGCATGTTCATGTTGATGGTTTGGGGAGATTTGCTTGGCATCCTGACTCAGAGTGTACCAGTCACCGAAGGTAAACATGCTGGTATAGCAGGCAGGAAAGAAGGCGAATGGTATGTTGCTTTTGTTGCGAGAAGCTTCCAGTACAGGAGCAGGGATGTGTTGTTACAGTTATACGGGGCCTTGGTGAGAATATTGTGTGCAGTTTTGGCTTCCTTTTCTGAGGAAGGATGCTTTTGCTCTTGAGGGAGTACAGTGACAGTTTGCCAGGCTGATTCCAGGTGGGACTGACGTATGTGAAGCAATGGACTAGGTTAGGATTGTTTTTGCTGGAATTCAGATGAATGAGGGGGGTTCTCATAGAGATTTGTAAAATTCTAGCAGGACTAGACAGGGTAGATGCAGGGAGGACTTTCCCGATGGTGGGTGTGCCCAAAACCAGGTGTCACGGTCTGAAGATTTGGGGCAGACCATTTAGGACGGAGATGAGGAGACATTTCTTCACCCACACTGCAGTGAGCTTGTGGAATTCATCACCACAGGTGGTAGTTGATGCCAAAACATTGAATGCATTCAAGAGGTAGCTAGATGTAGCACTTGGGATTAATGGGATCAAAGGTTATGGGAACAAAGCAGGATTAGGCTACTGAGTTGCAAGAACAGACATGATCATGACGAATGGTGGAGCAGGGTTGAAGAGCTGAATGGCCTCCCCCTGGTCCTGTCTTCTATGTTTCTATGTAATTATCCATCATACAACCGCTGGAAATGGATAACCCAGCTATTCTCATTATTATTGTTGTTTGAGGAATTTTGAAGTGTTCAATTTGGATGTCACATTGCTACTTTATGCTGTAGTGACTACACTTGGCTATGAAGCAGTTTGGATCAACCTGCAGTTGTGAAAGATCCTGTATAAATGTAAGTGTTTTTTTATCTTTAAAAGAAAAGGATAGGTGACCAAAGCTTTGCCAAAGAAAAACTGTAAAGAAGGAGAATGACACAGAGATTAAGGAGAACATTTCAGAATTTAGGAGCAGAAGGTACATTGACCAAGTGTAACACAAGGAAAACTGGGGATGTGGAGTTTGTAGGTAGCAGATACTGATCTCTTTACCTTTCTCCTGACCTTTGCAGCTGGAGAAATGAATACTTTCCTGATGATGGAGGGAGTGGGCTTCCTGTGACAAATCTGGTGAGTTTTGCCTGTAATACACCAGGGCTATAGTGGGAATTTCAACCATTTGTCTCAATAATCAGCTTATATCACTCCACAGTGAATGAAGAGACAGACTATACAGTGTTCACAGTTTGGCCACAGAGTGTCCTCTCACATTTCTGATATGCTAGGTGGGAAGAGCAGAACTATTATCAGCGAGATTGGCATATCAGAAAAAAAGTATATTGGATACATGTAATCTGCAAAATGTTCTTTGCACTTCCAAGTAAGTGGCCTTACATTTCATTGAGACATCCCTCTGAGCTGGCTTTATTCAGGAAAACCAGTTTGTGATAAGTAGACTTAACTCATCTATAGACTAAACAAGAGTGTGAATGAATTGTGCAGGCTATAGTAGGCAAGAAAACCTTTCTACAAGGACCTGTCATTAGTCAACATGAACATCTGAGATAAACCAAAGGACCGTGGATGGACATAGATGCAGAAATGAGAAATATTAAACTTGAAATTTTAGTTCCGTTCCTTTTTTCACAAATGCTGCTAGACCTTCAAAGGTCACAGAATCCCTACAGTGTGGAAGTAGGCCGTTTGGCCCATCAAGTCTGCACAAACCCTCCAAAGGGCATTCTATCTAGACCCATTCCTCCCACCCTATCCCCATAGCCCCTTACATCCTTGGACACTACAGACAATTTGCTATGGCCAATCCAGCTAACCAGCACATCTTTGGACTTTAGGAGGAAACTCATGCAGATGCAGTGAGAACATGCAAATTCCACGCAGACAGTCACCCAAGGCTGGAATCAAATCTAGGTCTCATTCACTTTACAGTCCGAGGAATGTGATGGAATACTCCCATGTGCCCAGATGAGTTCTATTAAAACAACACTCAAGGAGCTTGATACCACGCAAGACAAAGCAGTCTGCTTGGTTTGCACCACAACCACAAATATTCACTCTCTCCACCACTGACACTCAGTAGCAGCAGTGTGTACTATCTATAGGATTCAGTGCAAAAATTCACTGACACTCCTTAGACATCACTTCCAAATTCTTGGCCACTGCCAATTAGAAGAACAAGGGCAACAAATACACGGGAACAACTGTAAGTTTCCCTCCAAGCCACTCACCGTCTGACTACATCAACACTATGGAAAATGCTAGAAGCTGTACTAAAAGATGGTCTGAGTAGACACTTGGTTGATAATAATCTAATCAGGCATGGTCAACATGGATTTGTGATTCGGGGCTCATGTCTGACAAATGTATTGGAGTTTTTGAAGATGTTAGATTAGATTCCCTACAGTGTGGAAACAGGCCCTTCGGCCCAACAAGTCCACACCGCCCCTTGCAACATCCCACCCAGAGCCATTCCCCTATAACCCACACACCCCTGAACACTACGGGCAATTTAGCATGGCTGATCCACCTAACCTGCACATCTTTGGACTGTGGGAGGAAACCGGAGAACCTGGAGGAAACCCACACAGACACAGGGAGAATGTGCAAACTCCACACAGATAGTTACCTGAGGCTGGAATTGAACCTGGGTCCCTGGTGCTGTGAGGCTGCAGTGCCAACCACTGAGCCACCGTGCTTCGCCATACTATGAACAAAAAATAAAGGAGAGCTGATGAACCTAGATTTTCAGACAGCTCTTGATGAAATTCCCCATAGGTGGGAGGTTAGAAAAATTAAAGCACATGGCATAGGAGATATGTATTGATATGGATTAATGATTGTCTAATAGGCAGAAAATAGATGGTAGGAATAAATGGGTCATTCTCACATTGGCAGGCTGTGATTAATGGGGTGCGACAAGGATCAGTATTTGGACTCCAGCTGTTTACAATATATATCAGTGATAAGGAGCTGGGGATCAAAGTGATATTTCCAATTTATAAATGGTGAGGTGAAAGTTTGCCAGGCTTGTTTCTGGGTTGTCAAGACTACCATCTGAGGAGAGTTTAGGCAACCCTGTATTCCTTAGAATCAAAAAGAATGAGAGATTACTTCATTGAACCTTACAAAAACTTTAAAAGGGATAGAAAGGTCTGATGAAGGCAAGATGTTTTTCCTGGTTGTGGGCCCAGAATCAAGAGGAACAATGTAAAAATAAGAAAGATTCCATTTAGGTCTGAGTTGAAGATTTTTTTTTATCTTAAGGGGTCCTGAACCTTTAGAATTCTCTTCTAGAGAGCTGGAATCTCAGCCTTTGAGAATATTTAAGATAGAGATGGATAGGTTTATGATTACCTGTGGCATGCTGGTTAATGAAGGTAGAGTGCATGAAAGGGATTGATTTGCCATTATGTCACTGTTCCTTCTGTGTCCTTGCATATAAATACTGGAACTCCCTCCCTGATAACATTCCAGGTCTACTTGCATCACATAGGCTACGGTGGTTCTAAAAGACTGCTAACCACCACCTTCTCACGGGCATCTAGGGATGGGCAAGAAATGCTGGTTCAACAAGTGACAACCGCATTAACTGAATAAATAAAAACAAATGTAAAAGGCCTTGAGGAACAATAACAGAATCTGAATACTATTGTGGGAGATCAGTAAAGTTATCCCAAGTATTGTACATAATGCCTTCATAACATGCATGATCAATTAGATGTAATTATTCAGTTTTATTTTCAGCTCAGCTGGCAGAAATCCAAAATGGCAGAAAGGGCAAAGCAAATTCGGAAAGGTAGCTGAAGAACAACTTCATGAGGCAATTTCTGACTTCTTTGCAGTAGAGTTTTTAAAGAGCAAAGCTAAAGCTATAATGCCCTATAAGCTGTCAACAAAATTATTTCCTTTCCAGTAAGATGTGTTGTGATGTTGCACTAGCTGTGAGGTAAGTTGTTGAATATAAATTCCATCACACATCCTTAGAAGAGTCAAAGCTGCAATGCCAACCAGGTCATTAATATAATGTTACACACTGTCAAACTATATGCAGAATGTAATAAGCAGTGTCTGAATAAATGAACCACAATAGTTTTAACGTTAAGGAAAATGCCTAAATGATACTTCTGATCAAGTATTGTGACAGATTGTATCAGAGATAATGGGAACTGCAGATGCTGGAGAATTCCAAGATAATAAAATGTGAGGCTGGATGAACACAGCAGGCCAAGCAGCATCTAAGGAGCACAAAAGCTGACGTTTCGGGCCGAGACCCTTCATCAGAGAGGGGGATGGGGAGAGGGAACTGGAATAAATAGGGAGAGAGGGGGAGGCGGACCGAAGATGGAGAGAAAAGAAGATAGGTGGAGAGAGTATAGGTGGGGAGGTAGGGAGGGGATAGGTCAGTCCAGGGAAGACGGACAGGTCAAGGAGGTGGGATGAGGTTAGTAGGTAGATGGGGGTGCGGCTTGGGGTGGGAGGAAGGGATGGGTGAGAGGAAGAACCGGTTAGGGAGGCAGAGACAGGTTGGACTGGTTTTGGGATGCAGTGGGTGGAGGGGAAGAGCTGGGCTGGTTGTGTGGTGCAGTGGGGAGAGGGGACGAACTGGGCTGGTTTAGGGATGCAGTAGGGGAAGGGGAGATTTTGAAACTGGTGAAGTCCACATTGATACCATTAGGCTGCAGGGTTCCCAGGCGGAATATGAGTTGCTGTTCCTGCAACCTTCGGGTGGCATCATTGTGGCACTGCAGGAGGCCCATGACGGACATGTCATCTAGAGAATGGGAGGGGGAGTGGAAATGGTTTGCGACTGGGAGGTACAGTTGTTTGTTGTGAACTGAGCGGAGGTGTTCTGCAAAGCGGTCTCCAAGCCTCTGCTTGGTTTCCCCAATGTAGAGGAAGCCACACCGGGTAAAGTGGATGCAGTATACCACATTGGCAGATATGCAGGTGAACCTCTGCTTAATGTGGAATGTCATCTTGGGGCCTGGGATAGGGGTGAGGGAGGAGGTGTGGGGGCAAGTGTAGCATTTCCTGCGGTTGCAGGGGAAGGTGCCGGGTGTGGTGGGGTTGGAGGCAGCGTGAAGCGAACAAGGGATTCATGGAGAGAGTGGTCTCTCCGGAAAGCAGACAGGGGTGGGGATGGAAAAATGTCTTGGGTGGTGGGGTCGGATTGTAAATGGCGGAAGTGTCGGAGGATGATGCGTTGTATCCGGAGGCTGGTAGGGTGGTGTGTGAGAACGAGGGGGATCCTCTTTGGGCGGTTGTGGGGGGGAGGGGCGGGGTGTGAGGGATGTGTTGCGGGAAATACGGGAGACGCGGTCAAGGGCGTTCTCGATCACTGTGGGGGGAAAGTTGCGGTCCTTGAAGAACTTGGACATCTGGGATGTGCGGGAGTGGAATGTCTTATCGTGGGAGCAGATGCGGCGGAGGCGGAAGAATTGGGAATAGGGGATGGAATTTTTGCAGGAGGGTGGGTGGGAGGAGGTGTATTCTAGGTAGCTGTGGGAGTCGGTGGGCTTGAAATGGACATCAGTTACAAGCTGGTTGCCTGAGATGGAGACTGAGAGGTCCAGGAAGGTGAGGGATGTGCTGGAGATGGCCCAGGTGAACTGAAGGTTGGGGTGGAAGGTGTTGGTGAAGTGGATGAACTGTTCGAGCTCCTTTGGGGAGCAAGAGGCGGTCATCAATGTACCGGAGGAAGAGGTGGGGTTTGGGGCCTGTGTAGGTGCGGAAGAGGGACTGTTCCACGTAACCTACAAAGAGGCAGGCACGGCTGGGGCCCATGCGGGTGCCCATGGCCACCCCCTTAGTCTGTAGGAAGTGGGAGGAGTCAAAAGAGAAGTTGTTGAGGGTGAGGACGTGTTCAGCTAGGCGGATGAGGGTGTCGGTGGAGGGGGACTGGTCGGGCCTGCGGGACAGGAAGAAGCGGAGGACCTTGAGGCCATCTGCATGCGGAATGCAGGTGTATATTGACTGGACATCCATGGTGAAGATGAGGTGTTGGGGGCCAGGGAATTGGAAGTCCTGGAGGAGGTGGAGGGCATGGGTGGTGTCACGGACGTAGGTGGGGAGTTTCTGGACCAAAGGGGAGAAAATGGAGTCCAGATAGGTGGAGATGAGTTCGGTGGGGCAGGAGCAGGCTGAGACGATGGGTCGACCAGGGCAGGCAGGTTTGTGGATTTTGGGAAGGAGATAGAAACGGGCCGAGCGGGGTTGGGGAACAATGAGGTTGGAGGCCCCCCCCACAACCGCCCAAAGAGGATCTCCCTCGTTCTCACACACCATGCTACCAACCTCCGGATACAACGCATCATCCTCCGACACTTCCGCCATTTACAATCCGACCCCACCACCCAAGACATTTTTCCATCCCCACCCCTGTCTGCTTTCCGGAGAGACCACTCTCTCCATGACTCCCTTGTTCACTCCACACTGCCCTCCAACCCCACCACACCTGGCACCTTCCCCTGCAACCGCAGGAAATGCTACACTTGCCCCCACACCTCCTCCCTCACCCCTATCCCAGGCCCCAAGATGACATTCCACATTAAGCAGAGGTTCACCTGCACATCTGCCAATGTGGTATACTGCATCCACTGTACCCGGTGTGGCTTCCTCTACATTGGGGAAACCAAGCGGAGGCTTGGAGACCACTTTGCAGAACACCTCCGCTCAGTTCGCAACAAACAACTGCACCTCCCAGTCGCAAACCATTTCCACTCCAACCTCCCATTCTCTGGATGACATGTCCGTCATGGGCCTCCTGCACTGCCACAATGATGCCACCCGAAGGTTGCAGGAACAGCAACTCATATTCCGCCTGGGAACCCTGCAGCCTAATGGTATCAATGTGGACTTCACCAGTTTCAAAATCTCCCCTTCCCCTACTGCATCCCTAAATCAGCCCAGTTCCTCCCCTCCCCCCACTGCACCACACAACCAGCCCAGCTCTTCCCCCCGACCCACTGCATCCCAAAACCAGTCCAACCTGTCTCTGCCTCCCTAACCTGTTCTTCCTCTCACCCATCCCTTCCTCCCACCCCAAGCCACACCCCCATCTCCTACCCACTAACCTCATCCCACCTCCTTGACCTGTCCGTCTTCCCTGGACTGACCTATCCCCTCCCTACCTCCCCACCTAGACTCTCTCCACCGATCTTCTTTTCTCTCCATCTTCGGTCCGCCTCCCCCTCTCTCCCTATTTATTCCAGTTCCCTCTCCCCATCCCCCTCTCTGATGAAGGGTCTAGGCCCGAAACGTCAGCTTTTGTGCTCCTTAGATGCTGCTTGGCCTGCTGTGTTCATCCAGCCTCACATTTTATTATCTTGTGACAGATTGTACATCTTTTTAAATACACAGCTTAGCTATTCCCTTCGTAATGTTATAAATTTCTATGAGGTCTTCCCTCAATCTTCTGAATTCTAATGAGTATAATCACAGTCTACTCAGTCTTTTCTCATAATCCAACCCTCTTAACTCCAGAATCAATTGAGTTAATCTCTGTTGTACCCCCTCCAGTGCTAGTATATCTCTTCTCATGTAAGGAGATCAAAACTGCACACAGTACTCCAGGTGTGGCCTCACCAGGACCCTATACAGCAGCAGCATTGCCTCCCTGTTTTTAAACTCTAATCGTCGAGCAATGGCAGACAGAATTCCATTTGCCTTTTTAATCACCTGCAATCCTACTTTTTGCAATTAATGCACAAGAACACGCAAGTTCCTCCTCACAGCAGCGTGCTGCAATTTTTTACCATTTAAAACATAGTCCTTTTTGCTGTTATTCCTACCTAAGTGGGTGACCTCGCACTTTATCATTTTCCTCTGCAAACTTTCAGAGTCTTCTTCACACTTTGCTCTACCACTCACCTTAGTGTCATCTGCAAATTTTGACACACCACACTTAGTCCCCAACTCCAAATCATGTATGTAAATTGTGAACAATTGCGGTCCCGACACTGATCCCTGAGGCATACCACTAGCCACTGACTGCCAACCAAAAAAGCGCCCATTTACGTCTACTTTTTGCTTTCTACTGTCCAAGCAATCCTCTATCCATACCAATACATTACCTGTAATACCATGCAACTTTATCTTATGTAGCAGCCTTTGGTGTGGCGCCTTGTCAAATGCCTTCTGCAAATCCAGAAACACCACATCCACAGGTTTCCCATTGTCCACCATGCAAGTAATGTCCTCAAAGAATTCCACCAAATTAGTTAAACATGACCTACCCTTCATGAACCCATGCTGGGTGTTCCCAGTGGGACAATTTATATCCAGATATCTTGCTATTTTTTCCTGAATGATAGATTCAAGCATTTTCCCCACTACTGAAGTTAAGCCAGCTGGCCTAAAGTTACCTGCTTTTTGTCTACTTCCTTTTTCAAACAGTGGCGTCACATTGGCCGTTTTCCAATCTGTGGGAACCACACCAGAGTCCAGTGAAATTTTGGTAAATAATTACTAGTGCATTTGCTATTTCCCCCATCACCTCTTTTAGTACCCTAGGATGTATTTTATCAGGGCCAGAAGACTTGTCTACCTTTAGCCCCATTAGCTTGCCCAGCACTGCCTCCTTAGTGATAATGATAGTTTCTAGGTCCTCACCTGCTATAACTTTCCTGCCATCAGTTTTCCTCAAAGGGGAAGAGGCTGTTTGGCTCCATTTGTCTATCCCAGTGTTTATATTCTGCATGTAACTTCTTTGGCCTCTATTTCAAAACTTTGAGAATGATACAAGACTTGAGCTGCGAAGAGAATACTGATCACATTAAAGAGAACTGGATATAAACATGCTGGTGGACAAGTGATGGAAGAAGTTTAATGTAGAAAAGCATGAAGTGATTCATTTTGTAGAAAGAATGAGGAGAGGAAATTTAAGCAAGAGGGTATGATTTGAAACTGATTACTAGAGAAGACAGAACAAGCAATATATGTACATAAATGATTAGGTGGCATGGCAGGTTCAAAAAGTGATTAGTAAAAATATAGGATCCTTGATTTTATCAATAGGTGCATAGGCTATAAGACAATTACATAGGATCAAAAGAGCATGAGTTGGCCATTCATTTCATTGAGCCTGCTCCACAGTTCAGTCAGATCATAGCTCTTCATTTCCCTCGATGCTACTTTCCTGTGCCGTTGCCATATGTGTTGATGGCATTAGACTCTAGAAATCTATCAATTTCTGTCATGAACACACTCAATGACTGAGGTTCTATAGCCCCCTGGAATAGAGAATTGCCAGTCTCCTCAATCTTTTCTCATTAGAAAAAGTCCACCATCCCAGTAATTAATCTGCATGCAATACTTAAAGTGAGGTCTCACCAAGGCACTAGACAACTGCAGTAAGACCTCTTTACTCCTGGCCTTGAATCTTTTTGCATCGAATGCTAACATAATTGCCTTCCTAATTGTTTGCTGTACTTGCACACAGCTATTAATGATGTAAGAACAAAGATACCTAAGTCTCTTTGGATACACGATCACCACAACATATCACCTTTTAAGAAAAATTCTACCTGTTTGTGTTGTTTTTTTATTTAAGTGATTGAAATTTTTCACTTTATACTCTATCAATTTGTAACCCATTCACTTAGTCCTCTTGAAACAGCCTGATAACTTACATTCCCACAATTTGGTGTTATTGGGAAATTTGGAAAAACACAATTTCTCTTCACGTCATTTATGTATGTTATGAATAGCTGTGGACCGAGCACAGACCCTGCCAGTGCCCTACTAGCAACAGTTTGCCATTCTAAAAATTATCAGTTTTTTCTTACTTTCTATTTTCTATTTGTTAACCAATTCTTAACCCATAGTAGTATAGTTTCCCCAAATCCATGTGCTTGCATTGTATTTACTGGGCTTTTCCGTGAGTAATATATTCAAAAACACCAAAAACAATTGTTTAAAAATGGTATAACAAGGTGTAGAGCTGGATGAACACAGCAGGCCAAGCAGCATCAGAGGAGCAGGAAAGCTGACGGTTGGGCCTAGACCCAAAACATCAGCTTTCTTGCTCCGCTGATGCTGCTCGGCCTGCTGTGTTCATCCAGCTCTACACCTTGTTATCTGAGATTCTCCCGCATCTGCAGTTCCTGCTATCGCTATTAAATATGGTTTCTGTTTCAAAATTCACAATCTGTCCAATTTTATGATTCTTCTCTAAATGATTAGCTATCACATTCTTTAAAATAGATTGTAACATTTTTCATGTTACTAATGTCAAGCTAACAAGTCTGTAGTTTTCCATTCTTCATTTACTCCCATCTCAAATATTGCAGTTACACTCACTACTTTCCAGTCAGCAGAAACCTTTCCACAATGTAATGGAATGTTGAAAGATAATGAACATTTTATCCACTTTCTCTCTAGGTAACTCGTTGAACATTCTGGGATGAATCGTTTGTAGTTCGGGAGATTTATTGGCCTTCAATCTAATTAGTTTTTCAACTACTACCTCTTTACTAATACTAATTTTATTTTAGTGCCTAAGCTTCACAAGTCCTTTGGACATTTAATTTATTTGAGGGGATTTTAGTATCGTCTTCTGTAAAGTAATATAGCTGTTTGGCTTCCCTGAAATGTATCTGTTCTCTACTGTAAGTACACTTGCCCCTACAAGCCATGAACAAATATTTGTCCAAGTTCATCTTTTCCTTTTCACATACCTAAAGAGGATTTAACATTCCACCTTTACATTCCTTGATCGTTTGCTTTGATAGTCTTGTTTCACTTTCTTAATCAGTTTATTAGTCTTCCCTTGCTGCATTGTAAATTGCTCCAATCCCCAGACTTACCGGTCTTTTTGGGCTTCCTTATTAGCCATTTCCCTTGATCTAATGTAATATTTACTTCTTTTTAAATATGAAGTTGAGTTACCTTTCTCTTTCAGTGTTTGAACTCTGGAGGAATGTATATTTGAAGAACATTTGGTATTACTTTAAATAATAATCCTTGCCTGTCAATCATTAATTCTTTTAGTGTAGTTTTCTCGACTGTCAGAGCTAACTTAACTTTAATGCTGTCATAATTTATTTTATTCTTATTAAAGATCCTACTTTTGTAAGAGACAATATCACATTCAAACCCAAGGCAATATTCTATCATATTCCTGTTATGATTTCCCTGATGGTCTTTGACCAAGGTTCTTAATTAGCCCTTTCTCATTGCATAACACTAAATCCAAAACAGCCTGATCCCTGGCTAGCTCCTCAAAATATTGCTTCAGCAAAGTACTTTTATACACTTCAGAAATTTATCCTCAATAACATTTGTGCTGAAGTGGTTAACCCAGGTTTTGTATAACTTGAAGTTACCCATGGTCATGGTACTAACCATGTTACATGCATCTCTAATTTCCTGATATACACCATGCTCAACATTACCACAATAGTGGGTTGGCCTGAAAAAAAACAAGCACCCAACAATGTTTGCTGCCCATTGCTGTTTCCAAGCTTTACACAACCTGATTCTATAACTTGATCCTTTGATCCAAGATCCTCGCCTACTAAAACACTGATCTTGTCCTTTATTAACGGTGCTACCCCACCTACCCTTTTTCTTGCCTACTCCTTCTACTTAGTAACTCTAAGTAAACCTAATAACTCTTAAACCTAATAATCCTTCTGAGGAAGGGTCACTGGGACCTGAAACATTAGCTCTGGTTTCTCTCCACAGATGCTGCCAGATCTGCTGAGCTTCTCCAGCAATTTTTGTTTTTGCTGTTGTTAATAATGCTTAGATATCAGTTCATAATCTTGTCACCCTGGATCCACATCTATGTAACAGCAGTTAAAGCATGTCTATTTACCTCAATTTGTGTACTCATATTGTTGATTTTTTTGGCGAATGCTATGGTTTAAACTTAACTTTCTTCACATTACTCCTAAATCTGGCCACATTTAATGCTTGTCTGTAATTCCTTCTGCTTTCTACTTTTTGCATCCCACTGTTGTGCTACCTTTACCAATTCTGTTTCAATTGAACCTGAGCCCCCATTATGGTTCCTATCTTCCTGCCAGCCTAGTTTAAATCCTGTGCATGCGCTTGTGAATGTCTCTTTCATTTCTAGCTCTGCTATAAGTTGCAACCCACTCATCTTATACCAGTCACAACTTCCTCAGACCTGTACCAATGCCTCAGAAATCTGATGGCTTCCCTACTATACCAATTCTCCAGCTAGACATTCAATAGCTCAAATCTTCCACTTCTATCTCCAATAGCATATGGAACTGTTAGTGACACTGAGATTACTGTTTTTGGGTCCTGCTTTTTAAGATCCTTCGAGCTAGCTGAAATTTGCTTTCAGCACCCCATTCTCTTCCTACTTAAGTCATTGGTACCAACATGAACAACCTGTGATTCTTTACCCATCCTCAGAAGATTGTCTTATAATTGTTCATTGGCACCAGGGGCCACTGTTTCTTTTAAACTGCGGCTCCAGGGTTCTACTCACACCGATTAGCATGCAAACAGCATTCACCTCTGACTTCAGAGGTCGAAGCCATGCACAGAGCTCCTCAAACTGACAAAAAGATAGAAGGAGCATTGCCAGGGAGACAACATACCATCCTAGAAAAACATCTATGGTCACTGAAAGGCCTGTTTCTTCCTTTAACAAATGCATTTCCCCATTTCTACGACTCTCCTCCTCTTCATCCCCCTCTCCTGTTGAGCCAAACCATCTGTGGTGCAATAAATCTGGCTCTAACTACACTGCTCCGAGGAACTAATGTCCTCACCAGCATTAAAATGGAAAACTGATCAGAGAACAAGAGACTCCTGCATTACTTGCCTGTTTCTCTTGCACTTCTGAGAGTCACCTATTCCCCATTTATGCCAAAGTGCCTAGCTTGCAATGTGACCACCTCTGTGAACATGTTGATCTCAGACTTATTCAAGCCCCACAGTGACTCGGGCCACCGCTTAAGCTCCAAGACCCAAAACCAGTTTCTGTACTTTGTGACAGATCTTGCAGTACTTCCTACATGCTAAAGGATGTACATTCCATGCCACCAAGTTATTCTATTATGTGTTCAATTTACTTCACTTTTATTAATGTTGTTTTACTTTATTTTACTGATAGTAACTTTGTTTCATTTGACATTGCATAATAAAATATGATACTACTTAACTTACTTTATTAGTTGCTATGAACATTAAAGAATTTCTTTCCACTATGCACTGTAGCTCCATCTGAATCTAATTGCCTACTTTGCCTGTTTACGTCTCACTCTGGCATAGTCTTGAAACTATGTGCCCCTTAACGACCATGCTATATGAGAAACTTGTCTCCTACAGAAAGCTGTTGATGAGTCACTAGCTAGTTTATCCTCTTCCTACTGAAATTAACAGCAACTGAGCTGGTTGGCAGGTAAATACAAATTGTAAGACGTTCACAACTTTAACAATGTAATCTAACTTCTTGATAATAAAATGTGAGGCTGGAAGAACACAGCAGGCCCAGCAGCATCTCAGGAGCTCCTGAGATGCTGCTGGGCCTGCTGTGTTCATCCAGCTTCACATTTTATTATCTTGGATTCTCCAGCATCTGCAGTTCCCATTATCACTAACCTAACTTCTTGAATTGTTATTTCTATGTCAGAGCCCAATCTTAACTTTTATGTTAATTTGAGAAAGACTTACCAGAAATGTAACAGTATAAAACACAGGTTTAAACTCAACTAGAGTATTGCATCCACTTATGAGGATCACGCAAAAGTGAAGACAATAGACAGAGTTCAGCAAAGATTCATGGGAATCGTTCTAGGGATGGAGAAATTTGGTAATGAAGATTGGAAAAGTTGCAACAATTCTTTCTGGAGAAGGCATGATTACGAGAAGATTTGATAGGTATTTCAAATAATTAGTGGTCTGGACAGAATAGACAGCATCAGGACATATGTGATGTGAAAGTTTTGTAGTTGGCTGAAGGATTGTGAGCCAGAGTGCTCAGATTTAAGGTGATTGGCCAAAAAAGCAGAGGACAACTTATTTTTGTGCAGTGAGGTGTTGGGGTCTGAAATGCACTGCCTGAAAATGTTATATTATGAAAGATTGTACAGAAACATGATGGGTGGAATGTTGAAATGACTCTTTAAATACTGTTAATATCACCTTTGTCTTTTCTTTCTCTCCAGCTATGTGATCTGAATCCCGCATAATTACATCCACACTATTCACCTCACTACTTCCATGTGACAGGCAGTATCAAAATCTAAGGATTCTCTGTTTAAGACTACCCCCAGGGCTATGAGGAACCAATGATAATTACTTAAAGTTTCGGCAAAGATCTCTAGATCGGGTTGTGGGTGAGGTTATTGACTTGCTCGTCGAGCTGGCTTGTTTTTGTTCAGATGCTTCATCACCATGTTAGGTGACATCATTAATGGAGCCTCCGATGAAATAATGTTATCCTACTCTGCTTGGAATTTATACTGTGAGGTCCGTTATGGTGAGTACTGTCATTTCCGCTTCTGATTTTTCTGGGTTTATATATGGGGTCCAATTCTATATGTTTTTTTGACTGATGTATAGGTGGAGAATCATGCCTTTAGGAATTCCCATGTGTGTCTATGTTTGGTTTGGGCTACAATGGTTACTTTGTCCCAGCTTAACTGATGGCCTTCATTGTCTGAATGTTTTGATATCATGGCGAGTTCATCGTGCTGTTTTGCTGCTAGCTGATTTGCATATATTCTGATGGCTAGTTTCCTTCCTGTCTGTCCGATGTAATGTTTGTGGTAGTCGTTGCATGGTATTTTGTAAATATTTTCACTGAAGTGACTAATGAATACAGGGCAGATGACCAAGGCAGACATCAGGAAAATGAAAACAGAAGGCAAAAACACCCTCCACTTCTATGGGCTGCTTAAAGTACATAAGCCGGACATCACTCTACCAAATGTTTCCCTACCAGGCACACCGTCACACAAATTGGCCAAGGACCTGCAAGTGAGATTGAAATACCTGGTCGACAGATCACCCCAGTCCATCCACTTAGCTCCAAGATTTCCATGATTCCCTCATGAACATAAAAGTCAGCGACAACCAGATTATGATATCCTTTGACAACAAAGCTTTATTCACTTCAATTGACATCCCACTTGTCAAAGAAACAGTGGCCACATTACTAGGGGAAGCAGAAAGGCAGATAAGCAACTCCATCAGCAAGGACAACATACTTAAATTACTAGACCTCTGCCTCACCACACACTTGGTATTTAATGGCCAAATATACAAACAGATCAATGGTACACCAATGGGGTCACCCATCTCAGGGCTCATTGCAGAAGCAGTCATGCAAAGACTGGAACACACCACCCTCCCCCACATTCAACCTAAACTGTGGATCCAGTATAAAGACAACACATTTGTCATTATTAAACGCAACAAATTAGAAGGCCCCCACCATCTCATCAACAGTGTATTCAGAGGGATTAAATTCACAAGGGAAGAAGAAAGCAACAATCAACTTCTGTTTCTGGTTGTTAAAGTTGAGTGTATGACCAAAGGGGGTTCCAAACCTCAGTATACAGAAAGCCCATATG
Organism: Stegostoma tigrinum; assembly: GCF_030684315.1. Taxonomy (NCBI): domain Eukaryota; kingdom Metazoa; phylum Chordata; class Chondrichthyes; order Orectolobiformes; family Stegostomatidae; genus Stegostoma; species Stegostoma tigrinum. Next base: position 30,548,420 of record NC_081357.1, read on the forward strand.
GATCAAATCCTCAACTTCCACAGCAACTACCCCAAAGCCCACAAACAAAGCTGCATTAGGACTCTGTTTAAACAGTCAAGGGCACATTACAACACTCCAGAAGTACGCAGGAACAAGGAAGAACACTAATAGCGATCCTCGCTTTAAATGGATATCCCCTCAACTTCATCCACAGATGCCTACTAAACAGATAACAACATGAGGACACAGTATACCCTAACACTCTGGCCACATACCCTACATCAAGAACATATCAGAACTGATAACAAGGCTCCTAAGATCACTAGGAATCATGGTGACTCAAAGGCCATAGCCACTCTGTGACAATAACTGACAAGGATTATAGACCTCATTCCCACAACATGCTAAATGAACATGGTTTACAAAATACTAAGCAACAGTTGCCACAAACAGTGTATCGGAGAGACAGGAAGGAAAATATCCTTCAGAATACACGAACATCAACTAGCAGCAAACGGCATGACAAGCTCTCCTTGATGTCGATACGTTCAGACAATGAAGGCCATCAATTTAACTGGGACAAAGTAACCATAGTAGCTCAAGCCAAACATAGACACGTACAGAATTCCTAGAGGCATGGTTCTCCATCCATACTTCAATCAACAAACATATAGAATTGGACCCCATATATAAACACCGACAGATCAGAAGCGGAAATGACAGTACTCACCATAACGGACCAGACAGCATAAATTCCAAGGGGAGTAGAATAACATTGCTTCGTTGGAGGCTCCACTGATGATGTCACGTAACATGGTGATGAAGCATCTAAACAAAAAGGAGCCAGCTTGGTGAACAAGTCATCAATCTCATGATAATTACTGCCTTGCCATTGTCTTGCACATACAAAAATCAAATCAGTTTTGGAAGAAAGATCCTGTCGATGAAGAAGTAGCTGGTCACAGTACAAAGTAGCCCTAGGACCCCTGTTCACATGAATATGCATTAAAAGGTAGCTCAGCTATTATGCCTCATTACTATCAGAATATTCTACCGCCAAATAAGTGTCAGAAATTACTAAGTTAAGGGTTGGGATACACGTACAACTTCTTTATAAGTTACATGTAGACATAAAGCAAGGTATGAGTTTCTATCACACCTTTCGCAACTTCACACAGTATTTAATGGCCAATTAAGTATTTTTAAAGGGCTGTTGTGATTTAAGAAACACAGCAATCAATTTGTATAGAACAAGCTTGCCCAAACAATGATGTCATAATAACCGATTACAGTGATGCTGTTTAAGGCATAGTTGTTAACAAAACCGCTTGTTCGGGGCAGCTGCAGTATTTGAAAATAGTGCCTTGGGATCCTTTAAATCCATCAAAGTTGATAATTTTACATCTCATCTGATCAACAATATTTCCAATAATGCAACACACCTTCAGTATTGCATTGGCGTGTCAGGCTAGATTTTCACACTTAAAACACAAACTTAACAAAGGTCGAGAGTGTTCAAAAAGAATTCAAGTATTCACAATGTTTATTGTTTAAAATGGGAATAATAGTTTGCAACAGATTTTTTAGGAGTGTTTTAAGTGATTTTTTTTATTAAAGGATAGACACAAACAAGGTTTATATTAAGTTTAAATCAAAAGAAAGAATAACTGTTTATTTACCCATCACCTGAAATGTAAATACAACAAACAAATACACGATAAATTCAAGAGATGGTGCTTCACTTTGATTATTAAAGTACTAAACTCAACAAACCATGCATTCTTAATGAATCTTAATTAATTAGCTTTTAACATGAGCAGTTTAATACCTTTGAGACAGTCTTAACTTAAAGCCCCCTTTAATAAATATTGTTCTCGCTAAACCTTTAGCGATTAGGTGAAATTGTATGCAATGGATCGTTTTGCCAATGAAAATATGAAACAAAAAGAAATTATTCTCAAGCTGCCCTGAAATCTTGAAAAATTTCAAGTTCTGATGAAATGTTTTTGGCCTGAAACATTAATTCTGACATATTGCTTTCCAGCTTTTTCTGTTTTGTTTTACCCTGAAATTAATCTTTGTTGCAAAGGTATTTTCAAATGTAGAGTAAAAGACAGGGAAAAGGTAAAGCTGCTTTGGTTGAAACTCATATAAACTGGAAAAATCATGACAACTAGATTTAATTTGCAAAGATGTCAGAGTAGAAATGAGTGACAGATGATTGACTGACGATTCGGTGAAGCGGGGAGACATGGCTATACATTCATGGCAAATGAAGACAATATGTCAGGCTGGGTTTGACAGGAGAAAGGAAAACTCTGAAATTTGCAGCAAACTGCAATTTTGCTGTGTTGGATTTAAAACTTACTTAAGGGATTCAGAACGGCTGGAGGCATGAGATTTATTTTCCAGGTTTAGCCAGAAAATGCTGATCTGCTGAGACATTGGCCCAGATCTTCCGAAAGCAAGTTAGTTGCCACTGGAGAGAGGAGTGGAATTGTGCATCAGGAACATGTGGTTGTCTCAATGTGGCTGACTACATGAGGAGGTTCCCAGGAAATTAGAACTTGAATGGGCAAGAGTCTAGTGTCTAGAATCCAGTTTTCAACTTGGTGTAAGAGTTGGAGACTTCAGAGCGTTCTAACTCACTTATCCAAATTGTTAATGTGGAAAGATTTTAGAGGAACTAAGCCCTGCTCTAACTCCTGGCTAACTATTATGTTACCAGAAACTAACCCCTCTTGACCATCATGCCCACGACAGGGACCTGACTCCATCCTCAAGCATCGACTCTGAAGCATATAAATTGGTCAAAAAAGACAACAGTCTTGAGGATTAGGAACAGTATAGATTCTAGCAAATATCTTTCCTTAAATCGGGTGACAAAAACTGCTCACAGTTCTCCAGATGCAGGAAGGATGTTCTTAGTGATCGGAGGGTCCGGAGGCAGGGGTCACAGTGTAAGGATAACGAGTAGACCATTCAGGAATTTCTTCACCCAGAGATTAGTGAGCCTCTGGAATTCTCTGCCACAGGAAACAGTTGAGGTCAAAACATTTAAAACTTCCAAGAAAGGAAGTTTAGTTCTTCGGACTAAAGGGATTAAAGAATTTGGGGAGCTAGCAGGAATAGAGTGCCAGTTTAGATGATCAGTCATGACCACATTGAATGGCAAAGCAGGTTTAAAGGCCTGAATGGCCTCCCCTTGCTCCTATTTTCTATGCCTCTATGTCTGTGAAAACTGGTCAGCATATGGATGCATTGTTTCAGGTTCCAGAAGTCATTACAACACACTTACCTTAGAGGCCCCCTCTCCAGGAGGAAAATTTAGGGGGAATGTAATCACCCTCATCCCGACATGATGTCCAAATCCTCACAGAGTCTCTAGTCTTGACAAATTTCGACACTGACACCACTGGCCCCAAAATCATCTGACCTGACTTGAACTCCCCAAAACCCCTGGACCTGACGCAGGCCCCAACTCCTCCACCTCCCATCTTGCCCAAATCCCATAACCTCTCTATCTCTGACGGCCCCCTTCAACTACTGACCTCAGATTCCTACAACTCTGATCTCCAGCCTGCCCTACCCTCAATGGGCCTACCATTGTACCTTCTGCTGAACAAAGACTCCCACTTAGACCTCGCTAGGGACCTGATCCACCTCCTGACTCCCACACTCCTAACTACACGGTTCCCCAGGACTGCATCCCGATCAGATACTCCGTGATTCCTTCACCCACCTTCCAAAGAACCAAACTAACCAGTCCTGACGCTGTCTCTCCTGATCCCCACAACTTCCTCATCCCCAGCACCCTGTACCTGAACCAATAACCACTTCTCCTGACATTTCCAAAATCTTCACCTAAATACTTACTGTCGTATCCTGCAACCTAACTGCCCACCTGGGCACCTGTATTTCTCATCTAATTGGCATTCTAGTTTCCAAAAACCACTTGGCAACCTAACACTAATGGTCACCCTGCCTCCTCACTTGCCTTACATTCTATCAAACTGGCAGGAGCACCGTGATGCATCAGAATACAGTCCCTAATGCTGCAAAAGGGGATTGTGATTTCAGTTCCAATCCAGTCTGCTGCCTGTGTGGAGTTCTGGCCTGGACTGCACTTCCCCTGGACCAGATATTTAGCCAAGTGGGCAAACTTTAGCCAGGGGGCCCTGATAGGAAAAAGAGCTGCCAAGCCAGGTCAGGGCAGTCAGACTGTTATTTGATGCTTTGTTGGTTAAAAATAAGCAAGAAGTTTCAGGTATCGAAAATGTAAAAATAAAAGGCATCACTGTAATCTGCGACAACTTTGAAGGGTCGAATCAGTCCAATTCCAGATACACAGCTGTGAGCAGGAAGATTTTGCAATACATCTCAACTATAGTGTCAAACAGCAGAGCATTCTACATACTGAAAAGAAACCCCAAACTCGAGGGCTATGCAGGACTACATGTATTGGGGTTATTTTAAATACTCTAAATTAACTCTGTTAAATCAGTTGGACAAGAACAGAGCTCAGAGCAAATGGCCCTGAATCTGCAGACCTTCTCAACTCAAAGTCCTGTTCTGCAGCAGCGTGGCTGAGACTGCTTTACCAGACTGGGGCAGCTGAGCAACTTTAGGAGATTCTTAACAGAGGGTCAACAACCTCAGTGTAAACTATCATCTCACAAGATGGAAAGCCACCATCTTATTCATATAGTAGCTTCCATGGGGATAAGGTGAGTCAAACTCATTATTCAAACAATACATCTGCAGCAAGCCTCAAAAGAGGTAAATCTTCACAACAGATAAATCATTTGCAAGATCCGGAAAGCTGCTTTGAAGAAAATCTGAAGGTTGCTTTGTCTTTCAGCACAAAAGCTGCACTTTAGAAAATTTCTGTTGTATATTAAACATAACATTAAAGTAATCAGGAAGGCAACTGCATTTCTAATGAAACCAGCAGCTCACTTGAAAACACTTTTACCTCAAGTTCCTGCACAGCTAATGATATGAGAAAGTAACAGCTAATTGATTGCTTTAGCAGCCTTCAATGTCACCAGCACATAAATCTCCTCAGATTGTAACACTCTCCAATTCTAAGTAGACTTCACCTCACCCTATTTCACCTCCAGTCTCCTGACAGCGATTTTGTCCATCATTATATGGTTTATAACATTTTTAGTATTTCATGAAGCTTGATCTTATAGACCTCCGATGTTCCAACCTTCCCACAACGCTTATAGGCCTCTGGAAAGTTACACACTGCATTTATTCAGTGCATTCTGATTTCCTTTAGATTCTGTCACTCAACTGGCATTTTTTTGCTTGCTATTATCCCCGCACTTTAGGCCAGTTCACATGCAGTTCATGTCAGTTGACTTGTACAATGGTTGCTTACAGCTCTTTATTCCAAAATTATATAGTTGATCTTCAATTTCCCAACTGTTGCAGTGGAATCTCAACCCAGATCTCTGAACTGCTAACAGAGACTTCTGAATTACTTGAAACAATTACATCACCTGTAACCCATCTATTATTGTCTAATAGTCTGGTACACCATTGGTATTTGAGCTGCCACATGTAGCCAGTACATTGCTACTAGCACCAATTTTAATCCATTGACAGAATGCCCAGTGAAATTGCCTGACAAGCCACACATTTCAGTGCAATTAGGAACAGACAACACATGCTGCCTTTTCCAGAAATGCTCACATCCCATGAAAAAGGAAAAAAAAATCATCTTCCTGAGAACGGATTCGTGGCAGCTTATCTTTGGCAAGCTTGCTTGTATGTCCTTTAAGGAAAAAAAACACACAGATAAAAGAAAGAACAAACATGTGTCCGTATAATATCTTTCATAGTCTCAACATGTTTCCAAAGCCATTTTAAAGCTGATGAAATATTTTTGAAATATAGTTACTGAAATCGTATGAAAATATAGCAGCTGATTAGCGCACAACAAGTTTCCACAAACACAATCAGAGAAATGGCCAGATGATTTTTATTTTAGTTGTTGGTTGAGGGATAAATACTGTGGCTTTTGCTATTACAGACTCTGATAAAGTGGGGGAAATTCCCCACTTTTCAAAAATGATGCATGGTGATCTGTTGTGTCAATGGGCTTTGCTACTTCCATGGATTTAAACTTGCATCATTATCCCCCTCCCCCAGGAACTCTCACTACAAGTGTTGAGTGTCTGTTCTGCATTCTTGAGTCTGTTTTACTTGACTAGATTGTTCCTCTATGAGTGTTCTGCATCTCTGTCTTTACCTTAGCTATATGCAAAATTCCCTTGCTCCCAGTAAGTTGCATAAATTATTTTAATTTGCATTCAAATGTACAAAATATGAATGACACCTCTCTAGTACATGATCCTCCTCTTCCAGTCAAACTAGCAAGTGGCTGTTAATTTCAGAGCTGCAACATCTTCATTAACATATTGACTCCCATTTTACGACCTTTCCCCTCCAGGTTCGTCTCCATTTCTTTGCTTACATAATTTCAAAATTTCTTTTAACTATTTATGATGAGCAATTTACTCCCTGCCATCTCCATCACTATAACATCAGTTCATCATGTTTCCACATTTGCATGTGTGTGCAAGGTGTTGTGGAACTTTTGCTGCCCGCCTGATTTGGTTCACTGGTTTGCTGAGCAATGGTGTGGCCTTCCTTCCATGACTCCTTCCATTGGTGGGTGCCTATTATTTTATTATTTAATGAGATAGACCTGTGACCTATTAACGCTAATGCCAAATGTATGCTTTTTGCTGTTCAGACTCTGTAGTTATGATTGTTCCCTCTGCTTCTCCAATTGCTGATGAATGGACGAGGGAATTTGTAATCTGATGATACCTGCCTCTACATGAATTTCTTGTCCTTTACCCGAAACTACTTCATCTGGGAAACTGTAAATGAGAACTTATTGTTTGGATGGCTTTGCACTTTTGTATGTAACCCAGATGTTGTTCAGTGTTTCTGGAACTGTTGCATACATAATTCTGATTGCTGATCTCTTTGGGCTTTCACCATTCTCAAAACTGAAATGGCAGTGTTTTAGGTCATGCTGGTAACCTTTCAGTTTTCTGTGTCTCACTGGCCTGGGTAAATATTGTAGGTTTGTTTTTCCCTTTTTATCTTTTGACAAGTCCAAACTTTGTTTTCTTCTGGTATGTTGACGGCTTCCCTTTTTTTGATTGTCTCCCTTGTGAACCTTAATCTGTGGCTTCAATTCATATTGAAGCATCCCTTTCAGCCACTTTTTCTTGGCACTGCTGTATCTTTAGACTATGCTATTTGCCTGGACTTAAACCTGCATCACTATCTTCTCATGAATATTGCCAGTCATGGATTCCCTGGGTGTTGGATGTCTATACTGCACTCTCCAAATTGCTGCATCTGCCTAACCTGTTGTTTTCCTGCATCTCTATTTTATCTTGATCTAAAGGTATTTTTCTTTCACTCTTGGTAAGCTCCTGTAAATGCTTCTACGCAGAATATTGATTACAGCTTCTTACTATAGTGTTTCCATTTTTCTTCTCTTTGAGTCTCGATAATAGCATGCTGAAAATAGCCAAAGGCAAAATGTTTTTGGGAACTATGACCTAGTTCCTATTTAGCATCACATTAGCATTGAAGTTCATACACAACATTGCTCTTCTACTAGGCAGAACATCTTTTTGGTTGACAGCAGCATTCTCTTAGTGACTCAAATACCTCGGGTGCAGCTTCAGAGGGAAGGGATGACCATTCAAAACTGAGATGAGGAAGAATTTCTTCAGAGGGCAGTGAATCTGCAGAACTCATTGCTGCAGAAGGCTGTGGAGGCCAAGTCACTGAGTATTTTTAAGACAGAGATACACAGGTTCTTGATTAGTAAGGAGATCAAGGGTTATGGGAGAAGGCAGGAGAATGGGGTTGAGGAGTGTATCAGCTGTATGATATGGTGCAGATGGATCAAATGGCCTAATTCTGCTTCAATATTTTGTGGTGTTACAGATAAACAACTCATCTGTGCTTGCAAATCTGAAAACACAGTGCCCAACATATCACCGCCAAACTCTGAGATCTAGGTCTCTGCTCCCCCCTCGATCCTTGACTCCTTTACCCTCTGACTGCAAGCAGTAAGGATAAACTACAACACCTCCTCCATGATAATCCGTAACACCAGTGCCCCACGAGGCTGTGTAGCCAGTCCCTTACTGCACCTCTTGTACACTCATGACTGTGTGGCCAAATTCAGCTCTAATGCGAATTACAAATTTGCAGATAACACCACCGTAGTGGGTCAGACCTCAAACAACAGTGAAATACAGTACAGGAAAGAAAGAGAGAGCTTAGTGGCATGGTGTAAAGCCAACCATCTCTCCTTCAATATCAGCAAAATGAAGGAGCTAGTCATTGACTTTTGGAAGCAGAGTGAAGTCATACCAATCTCAGTATTGATGGTGCTGAGGTGGAGATGGTTGAGAACTTCAAGTTCCCAGGAGCAAACATCACCAACAATCTGTCCTGCCCCATCCACATTGACACTATGGTCAAGAAAGCACACCAATGCTTCTACTTTCTCAGGAGGCTAAGAAAATTTGACATGCCCACAACTACTCTTCTTCATAGAAAGTAACCTATCAGAATGCATCACAGCTTGGTATGGCAACTGCACTGCCCAAAACTGCAAGAAATTACAGAGAGTTGTCCAGTCCATCACAAAAACTAGCCTTCCTTCCCCTGCCTCCATCTATATTTCCCGCTGCCTCGGGAGTTAATTGTCAGACTTCATCTAACCAGTGAATTTCCCACGACTGTGCCTCTATCAATCAGAATCAACTTATCACCCAATCAGCAATCTCCTCTCATACAGCGTAAATGTTGTTTTCTCTTTACATTGGTACTCTTATGAATTGTCCTGAGTGCACAATGAGAATCTTTAATATAATGTTTCTTTTCACCGGCAGTACGTAACTATCTAATGAATTACATTACATTACTCTTTTTGCCCTTAGCCTATTAATTTTTTGCATTTCCATGTGCAATATATGCATAAGATAGAGTATCTCTTTATGACTGTCATCATGGATTGTGTTTAAGAAATTAATACTGCTAAGATTAAGCAGAGTTTGGAGGTATTCTTTTCACCATATTTATGAGGTTAATTGGAAAATTCATTTCATATATAATCTTTGATAAATCTGTACCACAATAAACATTAGATTAGTACAGAAAATGATCATTTAGTTTAGCCTTGTATTTGTTGATAATCCAATTTTTATTTATCATAAGCTAATGTATTTTTTTGCCATGAAAAGCAGCTTTGATTAATATTGCTATTCTGATGCAGGAGAATCAGATTATTATTCATTGCAAGTTAGTATGATCCTGAGATTAGACAGGGTTATGTTTCATATCTTGTGATATGATAGTGAATGTGCAGGGCAATAGAACAGAACAGCATTTACATTTAATCAGCTATTTTTAGTCTTTTTGTTCAGTCAATTTCTAAAGAATTAGAGAGCATAGTAACATTATAATGAAGGCTACATTTAAGAAGTGATAAGCAAAATGCAATATTTTGTCTCATTTGGTTAATACCAATAAGATGCAACGTAAGTCTGTTCAATGCTACTCAAATACAAGTCAACCTTCTCCATAGTGTACTGTCTTTAATTGTCCAGGTATGTACTCTTTAGTGTGAAAATGCACTGTAGCCACAATGCTGGCAAACATGACCATTTTATTATGGGGACATGTAGGTATGAAATTTCACAGCTTCTGTATTTATTTTAGCCACTGCTTGGAAAGTCCATACTGATGACTGACTGCACTAAATAAATCATGATCACAGGGTCCTAAAGAGATATTTAATATTAATGCTGTTTCATTTCAACATATGAGGCCTAATGGCTAGTCACTTAATATGATGTATGGCCTCTAAATCACTTTCAATGATTTGGTGTTACTTTGATTGAAGGTGTAGACCTTATCCGGCTTCAAACAAAATCACTTCCTGGCACGACATCAGGTGTTGCTGTGAGTACTCTTAATAATGTACAACCACCCATCATTTATGGTCATTGCTTCTGTTGTTGCCTACTCCATCCTTGGAATATTACTTTACGTGTAGTACCCCGTCAATCACTCTGTTTCTGTTTTTATTTAGCTGTTTTTCTGTTTAACTTTTGAAAAGTAAAATAATATCGCAAGGTTTAGGAACTGAGGGATGGTGAGTGGAATGGCAATAGCCTTTTCCAGCTCTGTACTTCTCTTGTCTTTCAGTGGGAATTATGTTGGAACTGTTGAAGATGGAAGTGGTGATTCAGATGAATTACTTTGGATAAGTGCTGTGTGAACTTTGGCAGCAGGGCCACTGAGGATCAATGCCACTCCTGTCCATTGTCTTCTTTCTCCTCCTCTTATTGCTGTCTAGGTGGCAGCAAATGTGGCTCCTCATGATGTTAAAGTAATGGAGGGCACAGCAGATCATCACTGATCTAGGAATCCAGTCAGCACTAGGCAGTAAATTGCCATCCAAACAGTCCTGGAAGTGTAATTACTGATTGTGGATGCCCAATATTAATCCACGTGGTCATCCCACAACAGTTCAGCAGCTACATCAAGACACTGAAAGGAATACTGAGACATGTCTGAAGAGGAAACCCCATTTTGCCCATTTCCTGTCCATAATGTACCAACTTGCCAAAGGCAAGAGTCGGTCAGAGGATGAATGACTGATGGCCACTGTCTGATAAAAAGACATAATCCTTTACATAGTTCCAAAGAAGGCTAATAATAGGCTATTAAATTAAAACAGAGAAGCTTGTTTTCAGTAGTGTGTCATGCTTCAAGAGATTCCTGCGTTACATGGAATATGAGACCTTCATAGCCTCAGGTCACATGCTATGCTACAGTAGTGATATCATGGATATGTCTCTTAAAGAGACACTTACATACAGACTGTCAGACATAGCACAATACCCAGTTTCCATATTGTTACCATCACCAATTGCCCCAAAATCAGTTTTATTGACCTTATTCAAGATAATTAAAATGTTTAGAAGGCAAGTCAAAAACAGTGAAAACCCAGAAAAAAAATTGAGATCCCTTTTAAAAAGGAATTCTTTTTCTTTTCCAATATTAGTATTTCAGGTATAGCATGGGGCCTAATTTAACAGTGTTACAGTGCTAATGTCCCTACTACAACAATAAAACAAATCAAGCATATGAAAACAAAAGAAAGCTCACAAGAACCAGCTCCCTTGAAATGATGCCCAAGATTTATTGAGCACATATTCCCTTATTATCAGTGCAATGATTGAGAGAAGAGGATGTTTTGGCCTCAGAAGAAATGTCAACTGGCCTCATATGGAGGAGGCGACAGTCATCCTGACATCATGAACAACTGCTTGTGGTCACTGGCCAACGGGTTCAGGGTGGTGATTGGCATAGCATAGATGGTCAGTCCCCAAAATAAGGTATTGTCACAGGAGTAGGTGGGAGGCGAATAGGAGAGCGATGATCCAAGGGAATGAGACATTACCCCTTGTTGGTAATTTGAATGAAGATTAGGAATTTGAGGGAAGAACAAAAACTGTTACCACCAAAGACTGTTAAACATCAGGAGTGAAAACCCCAGGACTACAAATCGTAGGGGTCCACTATCTCCTCATGTTCATCTCCTTGAGTGGCTTCAGGATTGGTAAAGCATCTGTCTCAAGTTGTATATTTCCACTCCTTGTCTAATTAACTAATATGGTATCCAAACTGCTGTTTCTTAACCAACTCAATAAACTATGTGAAAATTACATACAAATGGTTGACTGTCTATAAGATCATGAACCCCCAAAATCTAACAGTCAGCAGCCCAAACTAGGTTTTCTGGCTCAGGGAATGGACCAAAGTATTTGTTACAGAATTGAAAGATAATAAATAAAAGTTCGGCATAGGAATAATAAGTTTTTAAAAGTACTTGAATTACTGGAAAAGTCCAGCATAAGAATAAACAGTTTTTTTAAAAACAAAACTCAAATTACAGTCCTGGTTACTATGTCTGTGCGAGTGCCTAGCCTCCACACTGCACTGGGCCAAGTGTCTCGACTGCACAGGGTTTCAAACCTTGAGGCCTAGCTTCCATCCATAAGAACCTTGATTCCCCGGCGATGGCCTGTAGTCTGGGACTCACCTCCCTGAGGCAGGCATTAGTCCGAGATTCGCCTCCCCGGTGGCAGCAAGCAGTCTGGGGCTCACTTCCCTACAACGGCCTCTATTGGCCTTACAATGACTCAAACCCCAGGGCCCGTCTGCGACGCTGGCCTGGTCTGGGACTAGTCTCGCGTGCTGGTCTGGTCTGGGACTCACGTCCCGCGCTGTTCTGGTCTGGGACTCACCTCCCGCGCTGGTCTGGTCTGGGACTCACCTCCCGTGCCGGTCTGGTCTACGACCCAACTCCCATGCGGCCTCGTCCAGGAGTCACATCCTGCGCCAGCCTGGTCTAGGAGTCACATCCTATGCCAGCCTGGTCTAGGAATCACCTCCTGCATCGGCCTGGTCTGGGACCCAGCTCCCACATGGACCTGGTCTAGGAGACACGTCTTGCACCGGCCTGGTCTAGGACTTACCTCCGGTGGCGGCCTGGTCTGGGACTCACCTCCTGCATCGACTGTTTCAGACTCACCTCTGGGACTTGCCAGCAATGACCACTGATCCTGACGTCACCGTCTACATTCCTTGAGGGTAAGTTTAAGAAGTTAAAAGTTTAGGAGAAAAGAAACTGCAGAAAAGAGAAGAAAACAAAGAAAGAAAATGAACATGTGGAGCAGAAGAGCTCTGGCTGGAGCAACATATTCTGTCACCACCATAGGACTGCTGAAAGAGAAATGATAGCAGCCCAAATTGCTGGTTGAGTTTAACATGCTGCAAAACAGGCGCACATATGGGAGACATCCGAAACCAGCTATTAAAATTGTGATCCCTATATTTTAGTCAGTGGTTTAAACTTCATTACACACACCATAGGTACCCTGAAGCAATGTGATGTAGGAAGTGGCACAGTTTTAATGAGTAATGAGCCTATTGGATGATTAGGCCCTTATTTTATGTCTGAGAGATGGGTGCAATCTCATCAAAGTCTAAGGCAGTGAATTTTATTCAAAAGTGATCTGGCTTTCGCCTTTAACCTGTAGCTTTGAAGACAATTGAAACACAACATTGCAACCTTTATATTGTAGTAAAATGGTTCATAATTTGGAATGAAGCTAATGTGTAAACTATTTCAGCACAGAAAAGGAAGAGATAGTCCAAGCTAAAATGAGAAAATTTAAAAAAAAAATTGTATCTGCCTCCTGTGGTCTGGACCATGTTGCACATGGCTTTCTGCTGTTCATGATGCTACTCCTCATCTTTTAATCTATCTGAAATTGACAAATTTATGGCATCACTATGCTGCAGAAATCATCAAAAGAATCCTCATCTCATCAATACTTGCTGGTTATCACTGCTAGCTTGTTCTGAAGCTTTGATGTTGGCCTAACATGAAAGAAATCACAGCGTGAAAGATTAGTAAATTATGAGTATGCACAAATATGAAATTAACTGCTGGTTAGCACATAATTAACTGGTGACTTAAGCAGATCATTGGATCGTAATTTAACAATCAAATATTTGTACCATTCGGTTAAGTGGGAAACTAAAATTTTTATTTTTGAGAGGAGTGGCTGTCCAGTTATGAGAAGCATTTAATCCAATCCAGAGTCCGTCCCCCTTCCTCTGACTTGGGAGGTGGATTATTTGGCTATCTGAGTCTGGATTGATGCCTGAGTTTTGCATTGACTAAAGGTAAGGACAGGTTGGGTCTGCCGTGTGCAGAATCGGAGAGATTGCCTTTCTAATTTGGTGCAGTGTAGGTGAGGATATAGCAAGTCATCCACAAACTGAAGATCATGAATGTCAATGGGGTCAGTTTTGTCTTGGTAAGAAGATAACTGAGGTGAGGGATTCTGTTCTGAAGAACGATCACTGACCCAAAACGTGAACTTTGCTTTATCTCCTCAGATGCTGCCAGACCTGCTGAGTTTTCCCAGCAAATTCTGTTCTTGTTTCTGATTTTCAACTTCTGTGGTTCTTTGTTATATCTTTGGAGAAAGAAGAGTTATCTATTAAAATGTTATTAAATACTGACATAAGAGGACAGTTGATCTTCAATGGAGTGAATATCCACAGTCAGATATAATGTAAACAGTACAGAGTAATCACATAGCCTACTTGATGATGGCCTAAATTTTAAAGATGCCATTTTAAAATCACCCACCCAAAACAGTTGTCATCAAAGAATTGTGAAGCTATTGCAGTTATATCAGATAAATCACACTGTACAAACTGTTGGGGAATTTCCTTTTGTCCTTAGCAAGGAAAATCCTGGCAGGAATTAGCTTGATTTGTCTTCTTTTTGTGGCTGAGGAAATTCTCCCAGAGATACCACTTTAGACCTTCAAGAGGAACCTTTGGCAGGGCCTGAAATGTCCAAATAATGTACTGAGAATGACACAAGGAATTCATCATTGCATTAATCAGCCTGGCCAAAATATTCAGCCGGTGCATAATGAGGTTCTGTGACTACTACTGCCAAGATTTGAATGTGCAAGATTTTTCATCACAAAATCCAACTTATTGGATAGAATTTTGAAATGGGCCATGTGATCAGGACTTAGTTTTCAAATACTCAGGTTCCAGAGATTATCTTAGTATCGCAAAGCTTTGTGGACAGTTTTCAATTCTCAAAAGTCCAGTTGGGGGTGGATGAATTTGTTGTTGGACAGAATGGGGCATATATTTGCCACAAATCAACCGTCCTTAAGAATTTTAATAAATGGGTTCCTTGTTCCAAATTCAATGTTCAAACGTTTCCTTGTGAGCTGGAACAATTGTATGCAATTCAATGCATAGATGTGCACACAGATTCACTGTGAGGACTTAATTAATTCTGATGAAGAAGATTTTTCAGGCCAAGCAGTGCCAATACAAATACTGGATTTTAGCATGTCATGCAAGGTTACTGTCTGTGTTAATTTACCCACCACCATGGCCTTCCTAAGAGCTACTTGCTCTAATCCACTAGACAATGGTAGCCTCTAACATGGTTGCCATCCGCCTTTGCCACTGATATCAGGCAGGCAGCTCCTACCTCTTGGAAATGCTTACACTTATAAATGGGCTTGCTTGTGGCCCAAGTCAGCCATTTCATTTAGAAATCACTTTGCAAGGATAGGGCCAGGATATGTCCAGGAATCATATTCCCAAACACGTACTGAAAACCTGGCCCATGGAGTAACACAGAACACATATGATTATCTCATAGCCCAACTTAAAATTTGTTTGCACTTTGCAAACCATTTTTTAATCATTCAGCATCAATTGTTTATGTAATGCCAGTCAATGTAATAGATAAATGAACAGCACCTTGAAGGCTTTGAATTTTAATCAACTAAATGAATTAACAATGATTCTTAATGAAAAGCCCACTGCTTTAATTGAGATGATACAGCAGTAATTATTTTTGCAATCAGTTATGCAACTGATTTTAATGAAAGTGATTGATTGAGCATGTAGTCAACAAAATGATAAATAATTTAGGTTTGCATTTTTATGAAGAGGCAGAAGACATAATGAATTGGAGCTGGCTTGATCTTTAGACAAAATTCCAGACGTTGGGCCAAAGTTGAAACAAAGAATGCAAGTTCATCTACACCATTAAAGGAAGGACATTGGAGTTAATGGTAAAAAACAAATTATAGAATAAATTTGGCCAAGAGGATATATTTATCTAAGATATTTAAAGCATATGGCATGGAATGAACCAGTATTCTTTTCTCAGAACATTCAACAATTTGATAACTGGCGAGAAAGCGAGAGAAAGCACAAAAGAACAGTTAGCTCAGAAGCTTCAAAAGTCACTCTGCTCCTGCCAAAGAAAGCGGTCAGAACTGGCTCGCTTCTTTTATTAAAATCAACTTTCCCTGTGGTTGACTGGTTAGTACTGATCCTACCTTGATTGTCCAATTCAACCCTAACTCTAAGCCTATTACAGCATAGCAATCCACTCAGTGCTAATTTGTCTACAGTGTTCTTAGTTCAGTAATTAAGCTGTTTTACTTTCTAAGCAAGTTCACAACAAATAATATCAGCTTTTTTTCTCTTTGCCTTTAAAAACTGCTGTTCAAAGTTCAACTCTTAACTTCAACTCACAACAGCCATCCAAAAAAGAGAGAAAAATGAAATAGAAGTAGTGAAGGTCTCAGTAATATCATAAGATGTGCAGTTTTAAAGAGGTGCAGGAGCAGAAAGAGTTGGATTTATATATACACAGATTATTGAAAGTGACAGAATAGGTGGAATTAAGAAAACATACAATGCTCTCAGATTTATACATTAGGGCACAGAGTACAAAAGCAAGGAGATGATTTTGAACTTGTACAAGACACTTGTTAGACATCAACTAGAGTATTACTTAGAATTCTAGTTACGATAGCTTCTAGTTGCCATGGGAAAATGTGAGCGGATTGGAGATAGTGCAGAAGAGATTTACAAAAACGATTCAGGGGATGAAAAAAATTCAATCAGGTGATTGAATAGAAAGATTGAGAGCGATCTCCTTGGAGAGAAGAAGATAAAAGGAGATCTGATAGAGGTTTTCAAAACCATGAGGGGCCAAGACAAAGGAGTTAGAGAGTAACTGTTCCTGCTCAAAGTAAGATTAAATATCTGTGATGAAAGTGCAGAACAGATGCTCATTTTCCTTCTCCAATACACACCAGTTAACTTGTTAATCAAAGTATTCCAGCAGATTTTTAAAAAAACTGTTACTAATGCATCAAATCTGTTTTTTTCAGGTTTAAAGAACAACAAATTAAAAGAAATCCCTCAGATTATAGTACGTATAGAAACCTCAGCTACCTTTCAAAAATGTTTACATTGACTCCATCAACGTGTGACTCAAACACTGCAGGTTAATGTCGTTGTGACAGACAAAATGGGATTCACAAAAAACTCAACAATAATTTCAAATTGTCCTCTGAGCTCGTTTTTCCCATCTGTGTGCTAAAGTCCCATCCTCTGACTGCTGCCTGCACTATGGGAAATAGGTGAGAGACATTCACATCCAGATTCCACTCACCATATCCAAAGATCTATATGGCTGGACCACTCTGTGAAACACAGGTACCAAGATATTGCTAATTATATTATCATAATTATTTCTAGGGAATTATGTAAAACTTCATAGCCTGGCTTCTTCTTGTACAATTTTGACAAGGAAAGGTATCTCATGTGTTGAATATCACACCTTTAGGATAACAGGGAACTGAATATGTAAATCTTAATATATTTTGGACTTATTTAAATAAGACAAGTCAAGAAAACCCAATTCAGTCACCTAGCACTTTCATAACTGTGAAAAGTTAATACCTAATAGTGATCTGTTTGACGAAGAATTAAGATGAAATTGTGAAAAATTAGTTTGGTGCCCTTTGATTAATAATGCCTACAAAGTTTACTGATTTACCAATCTGTTTGCTACATCGGAAAATTCCTAAATCTGTTCTTAATAGTGCCAAAGTGTTTATAAAATCCAGGCAATCAAAGACATTTCTCACGCTTTATTCAAAAGAGAACATAATTGACAATGAAGCAATTTCTCAGGACTATAATGAGGTGTCAGCCTGCATTATTCTCAAGTTGTATTGTGCAGCTAGAAATCACCCATAACTTGGTAAATCTAGACTTCAGTTCTACACAACACAATATATTATTCATGCGCAAAGTGATTCCAAAGCCTCTTAAGTGATGAGTCACATAATCTATATTAAAAAAAAGTTCAGAAATCCTTCTGTAAAAAGTAGAATATTTTGGTTCAGTTTAAAGTTGCAATTGGAAAGTTAAGTGTGATGTCCAATTTAAAATTATGCCCATGCCATCACATGCTCCCTCACATTGCCCTGGTCTTTTATGCCCCCACGTATTTCCCACAGTCAATCATCCAGCATGCACTATGTACATTTTTCAGGAACAATGCAGTAACAGTAGGAATCATCTTAAAAACATTGGAAGAAAAATAAACATTGAACAGTCTAAGAAAATCCCGAATTCAGACTTATTATCATGGGTATTGGAGTTAAGAAAAATGGAAGATTGTAATCCCTTATCCCTTAAATGCTTTGGAAGTTTGTGAAAATGAAGGAACCACATCAAAGATGTAATCTGTAATGATAGGCTTGTAAAAATTTTGTAACTCTTGCATCAATAATACAGCTGCTGAGTTTAAACCTTTGAAGCCCAGCCAAGCTTTCATCATAGGCCAGTTGACATTCCAAATGTTTCCAGATTTATGGGCTGAAGAGCTATCCATTTTCATTTCAAAGCAGGGTTCTGTCAACCAATGGAGTGGGGAGCAGTTGCCGACCATTTTATTTACTTTCAGAAGAAAGGCTTTGTTTCAAATAATGTAATTAAATTAGTACACAACAATTTGACAATAGAAGATGACATTTTATATTTTAAAACACATTATGGTACTTTCTCCACATAAAGTATACTTGAATGGACATCAACTTTTTTTATACAATGGTCAACTTATGATTGTAATACTGAATCTCAGCATTCTAAACACTTTACAAACAATACCTAATATTGATATTTGAAGATGTCAAAAATGTATGACTTAACTTTCAGTATTTTCTACACCTCAGTTGGCTTTCCAAATTCTTCATTTCCTGTCAAACCTGGCAGCCTGTACACAAAGTATTCAGTTAGTTTGCAGTAATGTCTGCTTCATTACTTGAAATGTGTTTTTCTGTTTCAAGTCAACTACCCCACAGGATTAATTCTTGATGACCCAATTCATTTCAGACTGCTATCATGAACATGACAGTCACTGCCTCCCACCCCTGCACCCTCTCTACAGTGTCAGGAGACCTGGAAATAAAACCGAAGTAGCTTCACATTGAAAAGTTGGAACTCTAAACCATGCAAAATCTTTGATTTACTTCCCAACATGAAGCCATAGTGCTCAGCTCTCCCACTATAAAGAATGTGATTACAACATCTTTATGGAGACTGATGTTTCTTCTAATGTAACTGGCTGCAGCAGCAGCTGCTGTCATCCTCCTGTATGCGTCTTCACGGCATTACTGCTGCCACCAAGACACTTATACACTGCGATGGTAGCTGGTGGTCCCATTCACAAGCTTCACTAAATGATGCTTTGGAACCTGGTTATGTTTGAATGATAGAACTCTTGTTTCTGGAAAGATCCTATCTGATGCCTTATTAAAGCTGCTTCTACCCTCCTGAATGGGAATGACATCAAAGTTATTATTGTGACCAACACAAGCAAATCCAGTCCACTCTGAAAAGTGACGATAGTACAGATGCTGAGCACAAAGTAATTTATGAAATACAATTCATATGGAAATTGATCTCATGTCTTAACTGATATAGTAGTAAGGGAATGGAACGCTTTGCCTGCAACAGTAGTAGATTCACCAACTTTAAGTACATTTAAGTCATCATTGGACAAGCATATGGACGTACATGGAATAGTGTAGGTTAGATGGGCTTCAGATGGGTATGACAGGTTGGCACAACATCGAGGGCCGAAGGGCCTGTACTGTGCTGACATGTTCTATGTTCTGTGAAATATGTATTGATTGAATTTAAGTCCTCAGAAACACTGTCTACTTGACCAACCTACAACAATTGCACAAATCTTAAAATTGTACAGAATGGCTGCACTGCTGTAATACTATCCCATCCTTCATTCATCATTTGTCTAATTTGTCAGTGAAACTGTTCCTTGTGCCACATTGAAATCTGACTATTTACAATTTACCTAGGAAACTATGACAGCTGAAGTGAACTGAAAAATTAGATTAAGCGATAAGTCAATAGAAATGCAGTCATCAAATTTAAAGGGGTATTTCAGAATATGTTTCAATGGGGGAGGAGGGACAAGATTTCAAGTTTCTTTTGCATCTGCTGCAACAATTGAGTATTCACAAAGCTAACAAGTGGTTTTATTCTGATATTCCTCACGTCAGGACTTTGGACCTGGCATCAAAGACTAACCACTGGAGGTGTTATCATTGCTGCAAGTACTGTTCATTGAAGGTGCAGGGAAGTTGAGGAGGTACAAAGGTGACAACAAGATGGCCCAGGACCAGGAGCAACCTCCAGGGACTGATGAACACCTCCCCACATGAGGAAATGACTGCAGTAGACCCCCTCATGACTCAAGGAAGTTCTGATGGGCACGAATGTACTGACATTGCGGTTATTTCTTTCAGATAAGCAAAACATAGTGGTGTTCCTAAATGAGGTTATCCCAGAATACTATGGCAGAAATAAACTGCGTCATCTGCTGGAGCAAGACTTTCAACCCAAAGTGTTGGGCGGCCATTCTACCCTATAACATTGGTCATCAAGGACAAAAGATCTTTCAATGCTGATTGCTTCTAGGGATTCATTGGAGACCTGTGTGAGATTTCTCAATAATCACATATCAAGGCTGATTACAATACAATTTGTGTAAGATCAAGCTGCTCTATCTTGTTTCCCTTTGAGTTCAGTGTTACAGCTTAGAAGCTCACCATCACCATCTCAAGGGCAACTCAGGACAAGCAATAAATTTTGGCCTGGCCAGCGATGCCCATGCCATTCGAGTGCATTAAAAGAAAAGTCTGTGCCAGGTACCCTAGAAACTGCCATGATTCCTATTTTCTCTCAGGCTCCTATTTCGTTTCAAGGGCTGGATGCCTTAAGGGATGGTTCCTGAGAGAAAAAGATTACCCTCTGCAGCCATATGATGACTCTGTTAGGCAGCCCAGACTGAGGCTAAGTGTAGACACAATCTTTCCACCAGGTCCATCATAGACAAGACAATAAGCCTCCTCAAGATGGTGTTTCAATTCTTGGTTTGATCTGGGGAAGGCTTGTAGTAATGGGAGCAGTCAAAGAGGGAATACGATGGAAACCAAAGAGCTGGGAGAGTGACATGAGTATTCTGAGGAGGAAGACTGGAACACTGAGTGGGAGGCCCATTACCTTTACCATGAAAGAGTGCTGCAGAATTGGGTATAACAAGCCAGGTATGATGGAGTTGGTGCTTGCTTCCATATAGATCTAAATTGGGGAGGGTGTCTTTCATTGATTGTGCAATGGATATATGTGTGGAAAGTTCTTTATGCAGACGGTAGTGAGCGCCTGGAAAGCGTTGCCAGCGGAGGTAGTAGAGGTGGGCATGATAACATCACTTAATATGTATCTAGACAGATACATGAATGGGCAGGGACCAGAGGGATACAGATCCTTGGAAAATAGGCGACAGGCTTAGATAGAGGATCTGGATCAGCGCAGGCTTGGAGGGCCGAAGGGCCTGTTCCTGCGCTGTGATTTTCTTTGTTCTTTGTTCTTGATTGTAAATTTATTGTTGCTTCAATGGTAAACAGTCCCGATTAAGTTCCAGAAGCAAGCACAGCTTTTTCTTTTGTTCTTTCTTCATTTTTCCTGTTGTTGATTAAAAGTTAACATTACCAGCTGTGTGAAGTATTCACAATGCATGATGCTCCCACACACTCAACAATGGCAACGTATTATGTCAAAATGGATAGTGGAGAAAGGAGATTTCCAACATCATATGACACTAAAGAAGGGTAGCTTCTGTGGCCCTGTTCTTATAGCTGCAGGTGAAATGACAGTCAGTTAGACAGATGATAATTTAAAGTGCAAATGAATTTACAAACATGATCTATTTATATTGAAGTCTGACTTATGCCACATATTTTCCCTCAGAAGGTGTTATTTTTTTCTTGGCTCTTCGTCAATGTCTAGTGAAGTCCGAGGATCTGCTCTGCAATGGAGACTGTTGGTATTGAAGGTTTGGGCAGATGATCCTGGGGAGAATTTGGCTACAGACACCAGGCATGCTGGGAGCATTCTGCACAGATGCAGTTTGACCTTCCTCACCTGCAACTTCCACAAGGTTAGGACATCAATGACATCATGGAGTTGGAGACAGTGGGCACGTCCTGCGAGGAGAGACCTGGGAGTCCTATGTGTAGCTCCTCCTCTGTCTGGGTGCCCACAGACATCATCCTATCTCCTTGAGAGAAAGGAGTAAGGTCAAAGTC
Source organism: Stegostoma tigrinum (assembly GCF_030684315.1). Taxonomy (NCBI): domain Eukaryota; kingdom Metazoa; phylum Chordata; class Chondrichthyes; order Orectolobiformes; family Stegostomatidae; genus Stegostoma; species Stegostoma tigrinum. Next base: position 30,570,541 of record NC_081357.1, read on the forward strand.
CCTCACCCTCCTGCTGTCACTTTGCTGTTGACCGCCGATGGCTAAAAGAATGGAAGGAACCTCCATGTGCATCTCCAGCAGTCACTGAGCATTCTGCTGGACTTATCTTTCCATGGCAGTCACCATACTCCCCATGGACACAGCAGATGCAGGCAATGGCAGAGCCAACATAGGACTTATTATGTTGATGGTGGACCTCTAAACCTCAATCCAGGTTCCTGTCTCTGAGAAATCTGCTTGCTCTATCTGTGTTTGTGTATTTTTACAAAGTTATTTTTATTCTTTCACAGGATGTTAGCTAAGCCAGTATTTATTGCTTCTTCCTACCTGCCCAGAGGGAAATTAAGAATCAACAACATTGCTGCGAATCTGGAATCATGTGCCAATCAGATCAAATTAAGTTGGCAGATTTTCTTCCCTAAAGGACATGAATAAATTGGATGGGTTTTTAAATAGTAATAATAACATGGTTAGAAAAACAAAATACTGCAGATGCTGGCAATCTGAAACAAGCACAAAGAATACTGGAGAAACTCAGCAGGAATAATTACACAATGATTAGGCTTTTAAAGTTCCAAATTTTAATGGAGTTTATATTTCACCATTTGCCCCAGTTATTTGAACCAATGTTCTTAGTACACTAAATAAAAACTGAAAGAACTGCAAATGCTGTAAATCAGGAACAAAAACAAAGTTGCTGGAAATGCCCAGCAGGCCTGGCAACATCTGTGAAGGGAAAAACAGTTATTGTTTCATAGAACATAGAACATGACAGCACAGTACAGGACCTTCGGCCCTCAATGTTGTGCCGACCTGTCATACCGATCTCAAGCCCATCTAACCTACACTATTCCATGTACGTCCATATGCTTATCCAATGATGACTTAAATGTACCTAAAGTTGGTGAATCTACTACCCTTGCAGGCAAAGCGTTCCATTCCCTTACTACTCACCGAGTAAAGAAACTACCTCTGACATCTGTCCTATATCTTTCACCCCTCAATTTAAAGCTATGCCCCCCTCGTGCTCGCCGTCACCATCTTAGGAAAAAGGCTCTCCCTATCCACCCTATCTAACCCTCTGATTATTTTATATGTTTCAATTAAGTCACCTCTCAACCTTCTTCTCTCTAATGAAAACAGTCTCAAGTCCCTCAGCCGTTCCTCGAAAGACCTTCCCTCCATACCAGGCAACATCCTAGTATATCTCCTCTGCACCCTTTCCAAAGCTTCCATATCCTTCTTATAAAGCGGTGACTAGAACTGTACACAATACTCCAAGTGTGGCCGCACCAGAGTTTTGGACAACTGCAGCATAACCTCTTGGTTCCGGAACTCGATCCCTCTATTAATAAAAGCTAAAACACTGTATGCCTTCTTAACAGCCCTGTCAACCTTGGTGGCAACTTTCAAGGATCTGTGTACATGGACACCGAGATCTCTCTGCTCATCTACACTACTAAGAATCTTGCCATTAGCCCAGTACTTTGCCTTCCGGTTCCTGCTACCAAAGTCCATCACCTCACACTTGTCCGCATTAAACTCTATTTGCCACCTCTCAGCCCAGCTCTGCAGCTTACCTATGTCTCTCTGCAACCTACAGTATCCTTTGTCACTATCCACAACTCCACCGACCTTAGTGTTGTCCGCAAATTTACTAACCGACCCTTCTACGCCCTCATCCAGGTCATTTATAAAAATGACAAACAGCAGTGGACCCAACACCAACCCTTGCGGTACACCAATAGTAACTGGTCTCCAGGATGAACATTTCCCATCAACTACCACCCTCTGTCTTCTTTCAGCAAGCCAATTTCTGATCCAAACTGCTATATTTCCCACAATTCCATTCCTCCGCATTTTTTACAATAGCCTATTGTGGGGAACCGTATCGAACGCCTTGCTGAAATCCACATACACCACATCACCCGGTTTACTCTCATCTACCTGTTTGGCCACCTTCTCAAAGAACTCAATAAGGTTTGTGAGGCACGACCTTCCCTTCACAAAACCGTGCTGACTATCCCTAATCAAGTTATTCTTTTCTAGATGATTTTAAATCCTATCCCTTATAACCTTTTCCAACACTTTACCAATGACGGAGGTAAGGCTCACTGATCTATAATTACCAGGGTTGTCTCTACTCCACTTCTTGAACAGGGGAGCCACATTTGCTATCTTCCAGTTGTCTGGCACTATTCCTGTAGACAATGATGAGTTAAAGATCATGCCAAAGGCTCGGCAATCTCCTCCCTGGCTTCCCAGAGGATCCTAGGATAAATCCCATCTGGCCCAGGGGACTTGTGTATCTTCACCCTCTGTAGGATTTCTAATACCTCTTCCTTGTGCACCTCAATCCCACCTAGTCTAGTAGCCGGTATCTAAGTATTCTCCTCGACAACATTGTCGTTTTCTAGAGTGAATACTGTTGAAAAATATTCATTGAGCGCTTCCCCTATCTCATCTGACTTCACACACAACTTACCACTACTATCCTTGATTGGGCCTAATCTTACTTTCGTCATTCTTGTATTCCTTAAATACCTATAGAAAGCCTTAGGGTTTACCCTGATCCTATCCGCCAACAACTTCTCATGTCTCCTCCTGGCTCTTCTGAGCTCTCTCTTTAGGTCTTTCCTAGCTACCTCGTAGCCCTCAAGTGCCCTAACTGAGCCTTCACATCTCATCCTAACATAAGCCTTCTTCTTCCTCTTGAACAGAGATTCCACCTCCTTCGTAAACCACGGCTCCTGCGCTCTACAGCTTCCTCCCTGCCTGACAGGTACATACGTATTTAGGACACACAGGAGCTTTTCCTTGAATAAGCTCCACATTTGTAATGTCCCATCCCCTGCAGTTTCCTTCCCCATCCTATGCTTCCTAAATCTTGCCTAATCTCATCGTAATTGCCTTTCCCCCAGCTATAACTCTTGCCCAGTGGTATACACCTATCCCTTTCCATCACTAAAGTAAACATAACAGAATTGTGATCGCTATCACCAAAGTGCTCACCGTCTTCCAAATTTAACAACTGGCCAGGCTCATTACCCAGTACCAAATCTAATGTAGCTTCGCCCCTTGTTGGCCTATCTACATACTATGTCAGGAAACTCTCCTGCACACAGTGGACAAAAACTGACCCATCTATAGTACTCGAACTATAATGTTCCCAGTCAATATTTGGAAAGTTGAAGTCCCCCATGACAACTACCCTCTCTCTCTCACTTCTATCGAGAATCATCTTTACTATCCTTTCCTCTACATATCTGGAACTATTTGGAGGCCTATAGAAAATTCCAAACAGGATGACCTCTCCTTTCCTGTTTCTAACCTCAGCCCATTCTACGTCAGTTGACGAGTCCCCAAACATCCTTTCTGCTTCTGTAATACTGTCCTTGACCAACAATGCCACACCTCCCCCTCTTTTACCATCTTCTCTGTTCTTACTGAAACATCTAAATCCCGGAACTGCAACAACCATTCCTGTCCCTGCTCTATCCATGTCTCCGAAATGGCCACAACATCGAAGTCCCAGGTACTAACCCATGCTGCAAGATCACCCACGTTATTCCGGAAGCTCCTGGCATTGAAGTGGATGGTTTCAGGTCTGGTGAAGCTGTTTCGGTACTGAGGAAGGGTCACCGGACCCGAAACATTAACTCTGTTTTTTCCTTCGCAGGTGCTGCCAGACCTGCTAGGCTTTGCCAGCAACTTTGTTTTTGTTCCTAGTACACTAGTCTTGGATTTTAGATTAGCGATCTAATGACACTACAATGACACCATCATTTCCCCCAATTATTAATAGGCTACATCATTCCTTGAGCTGAGAAAGTGACCGGTCTCCAGTAGGGCTCTGTGTACCAGTGTCCTGGGATGTGTCTTTCCTGATCAGCTGGCAGTGATATACTCACAAGAATATGCTTCCCAGTCTACCTTAGTGCTGCGATGACTGCATCTACTTTGTTAGAGAGCACAGGGTGCTGCCTTGAAAGTGCATCCTCTAAAGGATTTGTAAGTTTCTTCTCAGAGGTTGTTCAGAGGTGATGGTCTCTGGCAGGAGGAAAGCATTTCGCTGATGCTGGTACCTGCAGGAGGCAAGAGGGAGAGCATAATAGAGGTGAAAGCTTAAACTTCCTAAGAATATATTCTCAGTGGTAATATTAGGCAGAGCAGCACAACGCAATTAATCGTGTTGAAAGTCTTGGGCATCCAATTCAAGCGGCCATAGTCTTTTCCTGTGAGATCATAGACTTCCTTCCAGCACTAAATTAGCATAAGAATGTCAGCCACTCCACCAACTGGCTTCTCTGTTTCACCCTGCTGTGGGCTATTTTCTCCAGAATTTAGCAAAGGGAGGGATTGAGTGAGATGAAAGTGACTGGAACAATTGTTACTGAGAGTGGGTGAACAACGGTGAGATTTGATTTGTTTGGATTGGATTTAATTTATTGTCAAGTGCACTCAAGTACAATAAAAAGCTTTGTTTGTGAGCACTACAGGCAGATCATAGTAAGTAAGGACATACAGATCATAGGGTGAAAAAAACATGCACAGTGTGAAGCATAAGGGCTATGCTGCACAGGATGTGCGTGAGGCAAGATCAGCATTTATAGGAGTGAGTGATCAGGAAGCACAGACAGCCGGATGGGGTCCAGGAGGAATGGGGTGGATGAGAGTGAGTGAGGGAAGGTGCTGAAGTTAGCAGTGAGAGAAGTGGACCATGCGCTGTATTGGGAGATGGATGCGGCAACAGAGTTAGACTGTTTGTGAGGCAGCAGGGAAAAGATGGTGGCACTTAACCTTGTGGAACGCAAAAGGTCATTAACTCTCCTGCAATGTTTTTGCATGTCCTCTCTATCTTAGACACTTTGCTGACAGTCGAGGCTACTTTGGAACAGGTTGGCAGCATCTGGCACTGTGGTCTTCCCTGGCCATCCTGTGGAACAAGAATAACTCTCCTCTCCACCACCCTCCACCAACCCATCCACCACAACCTTCAGGTCCATGTCGGTGAAGCAGGGTGCAAACCTGTCACTCTCAGCCATATGTTTTGGAATTGCACAAAGAACAGCGCCTGGCACTGGTGCCCCCATTATGCATGCTACACTGAGCACTTCCACCTAATCTGACTGCAAGAATGCATCATGGAGTTTAGCTAAATAATTAAGAAGGAGACTAGCTAAGAATTGCACGAGACAAGTCACCAGGGCCCATAAACGGAAACCTTTCATGAAGCTCCCCAAAATTGATGGCCTGACATTTCCAATACGGTTTCGATTTTGGTCTCCTCAGTAAAGGAAAGATGTAAATGTGTTGTTTGTAGTTCAGAAGAGGTTTACAAGATTAACAGCTGAACAATGAATGGCTCAACTTTTGAGGAAAGGTTAGACAGAGCCGGGTTATCTTCACTGGAGTTTATAAGTACAAAGGGTGATTTGATCGAATTGTATAATATCCTAATGATGCTGACAAAATGGACGTGGAAAGGACCCTTCTTTGAAATTCTGAGCGAGGGTGAAGCAAACATAGCTAATAAGGGAAGTCAGGAACAGCATAAATGCAACTGAAAAGGCCTGTAATGCAGTGAGGATTAATGGGAAACCAGAGTATTGGGAAGTCTTTAGAAACCAGCATAAGATAATTAAAAAAACAATAAGAAGGGAGAAACTCAAAAAGGAGTGCAATGTCAAAAGAAGTTTGCAGGAGTTATTTTCTAGATATACAAAGAGGAAAGAGACAGGCAAAATGGCTGGAAAGTGAGGCTGGAGAAGCAGAATTGAGGAACTAAGAAGCACCAGAGGGAACTGAATAGGTACGTTGCATCTGTCCACACATTGGAAGACATCAGTAGCATACCAGAACTTCAAGAGAGTCAGGAGCAAAGGTGAATGTAATGGCCATCACTAAGGAATAGGTGCTGGAGAAGTTGAAAGGCCTGATAGGGGATAAATCACTCGTAATGGATAGACCTCAGAGTTCTGAAGGAGATAGCTGAGGATATTGCAAAAGCATTGATGGCAATCTTTCAGGAGTCACCAGAGTCAGGGAGAGTCAGAGAGGCTGGTTAACCTGACTTCTGTCGCTAGTAGATTTTAAAGTCTATTATTAAGGATGAGATTGTGGAGGATTTGGATGTGCATGGTAAAATGGGGTTAAATCAGCATGGCTTCACCAAGGGGAGGTCATGCCTGAAAAATCTGTTAGAATTCTTTGAGGATGGAGTAAGAAAGTTAGACATTGAAGAGCCAGTGGGTGTGATCTATTTGGATTTCCAGAAGGCTTTGGCAAGTTGCCACACAGAAGGCTGATAAATAAGTTAAAAGTCCCATCGTGTTAGGGGAAGGGTATGGCATGGATGAGGATTGGTTGACTGGTAGTAGCCAGAGAATAGGGATAAAGAGATCTTTTTCAGGAAGGCAGCCAGTTACGAGTGGAGTTCCACAGGGGTCAGTGTTGGGGCCACAACCATTCACATGAAACGTGAACAATCTGAGCAAAGGGCAGATGACACAAAGATAGATGAAGGGACAGGTAGTGTTGAGGAAGTGGGGAGCTCCAGAAAGGCTTAGCTAGGCTAGGAGAACGGGCAAAGAAGTGGCAGATTATTACAATATGGGAAAGTGTGGGATTATACACTTTGAAGGAAGAATAGAGGTGTATACTATTTTCTAAATGGAGAAAGGCTTCAGACCCTGAAACAAAGAAACAAGAAACAAAGAAACAAAGAAACAAAGAAACCTACAGCACAGAAACAGGCACTTCGGCCCGCTAAGCCGGCGCTGATCAAGCTCCTCTGTCTAACCTGTCATCTATTTTCTAACGGTCTGTGTCCATTTGCTCCCTGCCCATCCATGTACCTGTCCAAATATATCTTAAAAGACACTAATGTGTCTGCGTCTACCACCTCCGCTGGCAAAGCGTTCCAGGCGCCCACTACCCTCTGTGTAAAGAACTTTCCACGCATATCTCCCTTAAACTTTCCTCCTCTGACTTTGAACTCATGACCCCTAGTAATTGAGTCCCCCACTCTGGGAAAAAGCTTCTTGCCATCCATCCTGTCTATACCCCTCCTGATTTTATAGACCTCAATCAGGTCCCCCCTCAATCTCCGTCTTTCTAATGAAAATAATCCTAGCCTATTCAACCTGTCTTCATAGCTAGCACCCTCCATACCAGGCAACATCCTGGTGAACCTCCTCTGCACCGTCTCCAAAGCATCCACATCCTTTTGGTAATGTGGCAACCAGAACTGTACACAGTACTCCAAATGTGGCCGAACCAAAGTCCTATACAACTGCAACATGACCTGCCAACTCTTGTACTCAATACCCCGTCCAATGAAGGAAAGCATGCCATATGCCTTCTTGACCACCCTATTGACCTGCGTTGTCACCTTCAGGGAACAATGGACCTGAACACCCAGATCTCTCTGTTCATCAATTTTCCCTAGGACTTTTCCATTTACTGTATAGTTCGCCCTTGAATTTGATCTTCCAAAATGCATCACGTCGTATTTGCCCGGATTGAACTCCATCTGCCATTTATCTGCCCAACTCTCCAGTCTATCTATATTCTGTTGTAATTTCTGACAGTCCCCTTCACTATCAGCTACTCCACCAATCTTAGTGTCATCAGCAAACTTGCTGATCAGACCACCTACACCTTCCTCCAGATCATTTACATATATCATAAACAACAGTGGTCCCAGCACAGATCCCTGTGGAACACCACTGGTTCCAATTTGAGAAACTCCCTTCTACTACTACCCTCTCTCTCCTGTTGCCCAGCCAGTTTTTTTATCCATCTAGCTAGCACACCCTGGACCCCATGTGACTTCACTTTCTCCACAGCCTGCCATGGGGAACCTTATCAAATGCCTTACTGAAGTCCATGTATATGACATCTACAGCCTTTCCGTCATCAATCAACTTTGTCACGTCCTCAAAGAATTCTATTAAGTTGGTAAGACATGACTTTCCCTGTACAAAACCATGTTGCCTATCACTGATAAGCCCATTTTCTTCCAAATGGGAATAGATCCTATCCCTCAGTATCTTCTCCAGTAGCTTCCCTACTACTGACGTCAGGCTCACCGGTCGATAATTACCTGGATTATCCGTGCTGCCCTTTTTAAACAAGGGGACAACATTAGCAAGTCTCCAGTCCTCTGGGACCTCACCCGTGTCTAAGGACACTGCAAAGATATCTGTTAGGGCCCCGGCTATTTCTTCTCTCGCTTCCCTCAGCAACCTGGGAGAGATCCCATCCGGACCTGGGGACTTGTCCACCTTAACATCTTTTAGGATACCTAACACTTCCTCCTTCCTTATGTCAACTTGATCTAGACTAAGCAAACATCTATCCCTAACCTCAACATCCGTCATGTCCCTCTCCTTGGTGAATACCGATGCAAAGTACTCGTTAAGAATGTCACCCATTTTCTCTGACTCAGCGCATAACTTTCCTTCTTTGTCCTTAAGTGGGCCAATCCTTTCTCGAGTTACCCTCTTGCTCTTTATATATGAATAAAAGGCTTTGGGATTTTCCTTAACCATGTTTGCCAGCAATATCTCATGTCCTCTCTTAGCCCTCTTAATCCCTTTTTTCAGATTCGCTCTACATTCCCGATATTTTTGAAAAGCTTCGTCTGTCTTCATTCGCCTAGACCTCATGTATGCTTCCTTTTTTCTCTTGGCTAGTCTCACAATTTCACCTGTCATCCATGGCTCCCTAATCTTGCCTTTTCTATTCCTCATTTTCACAGGAACATGTCTCTCCTGCACGCTAATCAACCTCTCTTTAAAAGCCTCCCACATATCAAATGTGGATTTACCTTCAAACAGTTTCTCCCAATCTACATTCCTCAGATCCTGCTGAATCTTGGTATAGTCGGCCTTCCCCCAGTTTAGTACTCTTCCTTTAGGACCACTTCTATCCTTGTCCATGAGTATTGTAAAACTTACGGAATTGCAGTCACTATTTCCAAAGTAGGAATACTGTAATATCAACCAGCTGGCCGGGTCCATTCCCCAGCACCAGGTCCAGTATGGCCCTTTCCCGAGTTGGGCTACATACATACTGCTCTAGAAAACCCTCCTGGACACACCTTACAAATTCTGCTCTGTCTTGACCCCTAACATTGAGTGAATCCCAGTCAATGTTGGGAAAATTAAAACTTCCCATCATCACCACCCTGTTTCTCCTACACCTTTCCATTATCTGTTTACATATTTGTACCACTATCTCTCGCTCGCTGTTGGGAGGCCTGTAGTACAGACCCAACATTGTTACTGCACCCTTCCTATTTCTGAGTTCTACCCATATTGCCTCACCGCTTGAGTCCTCCATGGGGCCCTCCTTCAGTGCGGCTGTGAAATTGTCTTTGACCATTACTGCAACTCCTCCACCCCTTTTACCTCCCTCTCTATCCCGCCTGAAGCATCGATATCCTGGGACAACTAGTTGCCAGTCATGCCCTTCCCTCAACCAAGTCTCAGTAATAGCATAACATCATACCTCCAGGTACCGATCCAACGCCTAAGCTCATCTGCCTTGTCTACTACATTTCTCGCATTAAAACAAATGCACCTCAGACCACCTGTCCCTTTGTGTTCATCATCTGCTCCCCAACTACTATTCCCTTTAGTCACACTGACTCCATTATTTAGTTCCCTACAGGGTCTCGTTTCTACCTCTTTTCTGTCCAATATTTGGTTCCCATCCCCCTGCCACATTAGTTTAAACCCTCCCCCACAGCAATAGCAAAAGCACCCCCAAGGACATTGGTTCCAGTCTGGTTCAGGTGTAGACCGTCCAATTTGTAACAGTCCCACCTTCCCCAGAACCGGTTCCAATGTCCCAAAAATCTGAACCCCTCCCTCCTACACTGTCTCTCAAGCCACGCATTCGTCCTAGTTATTCTTTCATTTCTGCACTGACTAGCACGTGGCACTGGTAGCAATCCTGAGATTACTACCTTTGAGGTCCTACTTTTTAACTTGGCTCCTAACTCCCTAAGTTCTGCTTGTAGGACCTCATCCCATTTTCTGCCTATATCATTGGTGCCTATATGCACCACGACAAACTGGCTGTTCGCCATCCCCTTTCAGAATGTTCTGCAGCCGATCAGAGACATCCCTGACCCTTGCACCTGGGAGGCAACATACCATTTGGGAGTCCCGTTTTCGACTGCAAAACTGCCTATCTACTCCCCTTACAATTGAATCCCCAATGACTATCGCCCTTCCACTCTTTTTCTCATAAAGATACATAAACATGAAGATATTTAGGAGTCCTAGTTCATGATTCTCTTAAGGTTAGCATGCAGATTCAGTTGGCAGTTAGGAAGGCAAATGCAATGTTGGTATTCATTTCAAGAAGGAGACAACACAAACATGGGGATGTATACTGAGGCTGTATACGGCTCTTGTCAGGCTGCATTTGGACTATTGCTAGCACTTTTGGGCCCTGTATCTAGAAAGGATGTGTTAGCTTGGAGGGGGTCCAGGTGTAGTTTTACAGGCATGAAGCCAGGGATGAAGGGCTTGTCACATAAGAAGGGTTTAGTAATCTGGATCTATATGTGATAGAGTTTACTAGGGTGGGGGAATATCATTGAGACATACAAAATACAGAGAGGCCTGGATATAGTGGAGGTGGAGAAGATGTTTCCATTAGTGGGAGACAATAGGATCCATGGGCACAACCTCAGAGTGAAGGGAAGACTGTTTAGAATTGTGATGAAGAATGGTTAATCTGTGGAATTTGTGGTTGTGGAGGGCTGTGGAGAACAAGTCATTGAGTGTATTTAGACAGGTAAGTTCTTGATGAATAAAGGTAATAAGGGTAGCAGGAAGAATGCAGGAGAACGGGCTTAAGAAAGAGATGATCGAATGGTGAGGCAGATGCAATGGACAGAATTGACTGATTCTGTTCCTCAATCTATGGTCTTATGTCAAGAAGTACTTGTTCAGCAATAACCTGCTCACTATGTTCAGTTTGAATTCCTCGAGGGCTATTCAACTCCTAACTTCTTACAACCATGGTCAAAACACAGACAAAAGAACTAAACTCTAGAGGTGAGGTGAGAGTGGCTACATCAAACCGCTGTAGTAAGACTGGAAACAATAGGAATCAGTGTGAAAAATGATAGACATAACACAGTGTGAAGCTGGATGAACACAGCAGGCCAAGCAGCATCAGAGGTTCAGGAAAGTTTGATGTTTCTGGTCGAGGCCCTTCTTCATTTTTTCTTTCCTGCTCCTCTGATGCGGCTTGGCCTGCTGTGTTCATTCGGCTTCACACCGTTGTATCTCAGATTCTCCAGCGTCGGCAATTTCTACTATCTCTGTAACAGTGGGAAAAATGTCTGTTGATTGGGATCAGACCTGACACACAGGAAGATGGTCGTGGTTGTTGCAGGTCAGTAATCTCAGCTCCAGGACATCTCTGCAGGACTTCCTCAAGGTAATGTCCTAGACTTAACCATCTTCTGCTGCTTGATCAATGACCTTCCCGCCATCATGAGATCAGAAGTGGAGATGTTAGCTTGTGTTTGTACCATGTTCAGCATCTTTGGTGACAGCAACTAGAATAATCCATGTTTCTATACCATAAGGCCTGAACAAAATCCAGGCTTGGGTTAATTATTGGCAAGTAACATTTACACCACACATGTACCTGGCAGTAATCATCTCAAACAAATGAGAATCTAACCATCACCCCTTGACATTCAATGGTATTACCATCATCAAAACATCTATTATAAACTATGGAGGGGCTACCATTGAACAGAAATTTAACTGGGCTAGCTATATGAATACTGTGGCTGCAAGAGCAGGTCAGAGTCTGGGAGTATTGCAGTTAGTAAATCATCTCATGACTCTCTAAACCTGTCTACCATTCACAAAGCACAAACCAGGAATGTGCTGGAATACACTTCGATGGCCTGGATAGATGGAGCTCCATCACCGCTTAAGCAACTCAACATGAACCAGGACAAAGCAGCCAATTTAACTGGTATACTATCCGTAACTTCAACATTTACTCCCTTCATAACTGGTGGATATATGCAGCAGTGTGAACCATTTGTGAATTGCACTGCAGTCACTCACCAAGGCTCCTTGGAAAGCACCTTACAAACCCACAACCTCTTCCATAACAAGGACAAGCTCAACAAATATAAGGGAACACCACTGGCAAGTTCGCCTCAAAGCCATGCACTGTTGTGGCTTGGAACTGTGCCTCCTTCCTGAACTGTCGCTATATCAAGATCCTGAGACTCCAGCTTAAACAGCACTGTAGATAAACCTATAAGCCATGAACTTGAGTGGTTTAAGAAGGTAGCTTCTTACCACGTCCTCAAGGGCAGTTAGGAATGGGCATTAAATGCTATTTTATCCAATGAGACCCACATCCCTTGAATGAATGAAAAGAAGGACAACATATTGGTATGGATCGAAAACTAGCTAACAGGAAATAGAGGGTAGGAATAAATGGGTCATTATCTGGTTTGCAACATGTAACCAGTAATGTGCCACAGGGGTCAGTGCTGGGATCTTAACATATTGTAAAGCATTTAAATGGGTTTCATAAAAGGAAGATCAGTGCAGTTGCTAAATTTGCTGCTGAATCAAAGATAGGTAGGAAATTAAGTAGTGAAGAGAACATAAGGAGCCGACAAAGGGATATGCATTGATTAACAGGAGTCAACAAACGGATATAAGTGGTGTGGGCAAAAGGAGTATATTGTGGGTAAATGTGAAGTTGTTCATTTTGGCAGAAGAATAAAAAAAAACATATTGTCCAAATGGTGAGAGGTTGCAGAGTTTTGAAATGCAGAAGGATCTGGGTGTCCTCATGTATGCATTACAAAAGAGTACTATGCAGGTACAGCATGTAATTAGAAAAGCTAAAAGAATATCATTATCTTACGACAAGGGGAAATTAAGGCAAATGTAGAGAGTTTATGCTGGAGTTATAGTGGTGGGTCCACATCTTTGGTATTATGCACTGTCTTGGTCTCCTTAATATTGGAAAGATGTAAATGCATTGGAAGCAGTTCAGAAGATGTTTTTGAGCCTAATAGCTGAAATGGCCATTTATTATCCATCTCTGGCATATCTACTGCAATCATTTTGACTCCACACTCATTGATTTTCTTGAAGAATTTAAATAAATTAGTGAAATACATACTGATGTTTACAATTCTTTGCGTACTGTATGTGATCAGCTCATAACTTTCTAAGCATGATGCTTTGTTATGTTTGCTATATGGTTCCCTACAACAAAGGTGATATTAAATGCAGTATCATTACATGACCTAGTGGAACTGGTCCAGGTGTTCCACTCCTGATCTTGCTTATAACTGTGTTGGGACATTCGAGATTCTGATGGCACCGATGATTCTAAATACTGATTCTCAGAAAATGAAATCCATGTTATTTGATGCCTCGTTATTTGTTGAGATGGCTGAAACATGAGTAACATAAGCATTATCAATGAGTTTGACCTGGCAGATTTTGACTGAAGCAAGGGTTGAACAGTATTAGGCATCTATTTACATAAACTTGAAAATAAATCAAAGTCTTTAGAGAATCGGGAACGAACAGCTTTCAACCCTATTTCTCTTCCATCCTCCTGCCTACCACCGAGACTCAAGTCAACCAGAAAACAAAAGTGACTTTTTATTCTGACATCAAACTGAATCCCTTCCCTTTGTTGCTTTGATTCTAGGCACAGAAACAGTCATTTGTTGACTGACTGAGAGACTTCGGAAAATGAATGCATATTTGTTACTTTGATTCTAGTCACATGTAAGCGTCACCTTGTTTATCAATGGAGTAATTTCACAACATGAATTCATACATCTGGGTTAATCTATTTAAAAATTAGCAGCGATTGTTTATTTTTATAAAGACAACGTCCAATGACCTTCAGTGCAAATAGATCTGGGCACGAGTCTGAAATTGTCCAATTCCACTCAATTTTAATGCTGACGTGCGATTTTACTTAGGTTTTTAAGCCTTTTGTTCACAGATTGTGATTTCAACCTCAACTAATGAGCTCTAAGAGGGTAAAATTTTAGATATTATATTAACACATGTTGACGCACATCATAATTCATTTGTTTGAAACACACTGAAGTCACTGCTTGTAACAAGGGGCCTCAATTCAAAATTGATTTTCTGCCATTGCATTGGTCAGGCTGCAGAGCTGCAAAGAAAATTTGCTTTCCATGATTGCAATTTTATGTCTGTCACCTGTTTGTTGCCCATCAATAATAGACAACCCTCAAAAACCCATAGTTTTAAACTTGTAGAAAATGTAGCAATTAAAAATGAGAGGGGTGGTGATAAAAAATAATCAGCTGTGTGGCAGTTGGAAGGGTGAATGTCGTTGGAGGTTAAATTTAATTTCCTTGAGTTTGTAAATTTCAATCTTACTTCAGTAAGTAAAATTAGATGGACTGAGTAATGGGTCAATCTGCTGCTAACCATTTTCAGCAAAAACTGGAAGAGAATTTGACGTTTTTTTGCTTTCTTTATTCTTTTAACTCTAAATTGTTTATGATATAGACAGGCATACTAATGGCATAGGTCACATCTGGAACACTGAAGCTTTTCATCTTGATCTTGAGCTACGTTGTGTCATTTTAATGATTTAATTCCGGTCTACTAAAAATAATAAAATATACAAACCCATTAAACCTACCTATGTCAATAGTTTATTTCAGTTCGAAGTGGTATCTACTAACTCAAATGATCTTGTTGCGACCCATTTACTCGGTGTCATTGTGAATCACTATTTTTCAACACTTCACATGAAGTGCGGAATATAAAACTATTTAGCTAAGTGTAAGAAAGCTTGAAAATCAATACGTTAATAGAAGGCTGGCAAATGTACGCAATATTGAATTGTCAAGTGCGCATCATGGTATTCCAAAAATATAATTTGATATCATAGATACCATTTTAGAGAAAACTTTAAAGCCACTGTAAAGAAGGATAACACACTGCATTGTTCACATTAAGCAAAGTAGACATGAAAAATGAGGTGATACAATAAATAAAATTTTGTTATTTCTATCAAGACTTTTGTCTTCAGAGTTAAATTGATCAAGTAAAAACATGTTTATTGTGTTCTGGCACACTTTAAAGCTAAAATGCTTTGAATAAAATATACCTGTTGCTGAACTGCAAAGCTAATTAATGATTTAAACATGAAGCTGTCAAAAAGTAGGGAAATACCAAACTTTTACATTGTACAGTCCACCAAAATGTTTTAAAGATAATAATATTTGTGTTCTGACAGGGTCAAAACTATTGCAGTAAAATTAGCAATCACTCCTCGCGTTCACCTCCCTACCCTTTCCCCACAATCTTTAATTGCTCTACTAATCATAAATCTATCTATCTCTGTGTTAAATATGCACAAAGCTCCACAGCTCTCTGTTGGAAGGAGTTTCAAATAATAACAATCCTCTGAGAGAATAAATTCCTTCTCATCTCAGTCTTAAATTGGAGCCCCTTATTTCAAAGGATTGTGCCCTTTGGTCCTCGGCTCACCCATGAGGGGAAACATCCTCTCAGCATTTACTCTGTCAAGCTCCTTAAGAATCCTGCATGTTTTGTTGAGGTCACCTCTCATTCTTTTAAATTACAACGAGGAGGGTCCCATCCTACTTAGTCTTTGTTCAGAAGACAATCCTTCTGTACCAGGGATCACCCTAATGAAAATTCTTTGAACTGCCTCCAAATAAATAATGTATTTTCTTAAATAAAGGGATCAAAACTGCTTACAGAACTCCAGAGTTGCTCTCACCAGCACCTTGTACAGTTTTAGTGAGAATTCCTTACTCTTATATTCCAACACCTTTGATATAAGGACCAAAATTCCAGTAGCCTTCCTAATTACCTGCTGCACTTGTTTTGCTGCCTTTCAGTGTTTTGTCCACAAGCACGCCCCAAGCCCCTTTGTGTTGTTTCTCCTTTTAATTAAAATTCTATTCTTCCCATCAAACTTCCAAAAATCAACAACTTCACATTTTCCCAAGTTGGACTTCATCTTGCCACTTATTTAACCTGTTAATATTTTCCTGTAAAATGTGTTCCTCTCACAACTTGACTTTCCATGTATTTCGTGACATCTGCAGAATTGACTACAGTCCATTCACTTCCTTCCTCGAAGTCATTAATGTGGTCCCAGCACTGTTCCTTCTGGAACCCCAATGGTTACAAATCATTAACCTGAAAAAGAACCACTTAACCTCAATAAATAAAACCGGAAAAGACTGCCGATACTGTAAATCAGGAACAAAAGTTGGAAGTTGCTGAAAAAGCTCAGCAGGTCTGGCAGCATCTGTGAAGAAGAAATCAGAGTTAACATTTCTTCCGAAGAAGGGTCGTTGGACCCGAAACGTTAACTTTGTTTTTTTCTTCACAGATGCTGCCAGTCATGCTCCAAATGTTTATGTTCTCGTATAATAACACACAGCCTGACTGGCTGAATTGATGCCCAACAACCACCTGTGGGTGATAATTATCCATTGAATAAATTGACATGTCACTAGAAAAGGTCAAGTGTTCAAATGTAAGGCATGCTCTGCACCAATTCTATTTGGAGGGCCCAATAACAAGTTCCATGTAAATTTTGTTTTAGCTTTCTTTTGTTCAAACTGTGTTTGCAGAAGAATTGTGCTGAGTATCTCTTGGTTCCTGACAGTTGACATTTACAGTCAAGGAGAACAGAGCTATCAGCTATGGGGTCTATGGTTGCAGTCATTCTCTGTCTACAATACGACCAGGCCAAATTCAGCAGAGGGGGCAGGAAAGGAGTGACCCGCATAAGACTCAATACATAAATGCCTTTCTTTTAATTTTAACTAGTCCAGAAACAATGCCTAGGGCAATGCAAATTTAATGAGGTTTTGGGTCGATGAATTGTGGCACATGACCTAACATGGCATCTCACATCAGGGTAAAGATAGCTCTCTCAGGAGCTGTGAAGGAAGGTCGCCATCTTCAGGAAGGATCAGAAGACACTGTCAACGTATCTCAATATGTCATATATTACGGATGTACACTAGACTGAGGAAGTTCATAACCATCACATTCAGGAGGAACAACCATTAAACATTAGTCGGTTTCCAGGTCCTTGAGGCCAGACTTGGCACTGACCTTCCAGTCTACATGCTCCCACCCCCTATGATGAATATATTTCTTTGATGAACTCCTGCCTAACAACCCCAACCTGAACCCCTCCCACCGCCATTAAGGCAATATGATCTCTTTCCGTTTATCTACTTCCATCACTACTGCCTCAAGAGAAACATTGAATAATCAGTGAATCCTCTCCCTGATCAGGTACTCTGGTTTATTTTACTTTGAATATTACTGTTCCAATTGTTTTTGAAGTTGAGTGTTTCAATGAAGCTCCTCATGAAAGAGACAGGCTGTTATTAAGAGTTGACAGTTAACAAGAAAAAAGGTAACTTGGCATTAAGGCTCTTGCTTTTATACGCTGCATTTTTCAGGCTGCTAGGCAGTGTAGAATTAAAGGATTAGGGTTAGGGATAATACATTAGCTTGAATAGAGGATTGGCTAACTGACAGAAAGCAGGGCATTGACATAAATGGATTTTTTTTTGGTTGGCAAACTGTAATGAGTGGCACTCCACAGGCTTCTGTTCTGGGCTTCAAATATTTATAATCTATATTAATGGCTTGAGTCCAGGGATGGAAGGTACTATCGCCAAATTTGCAGCTGACATTAAAATAGGTGGGAATGTAAGTTGCAATGAAGAAATAGATATGTACAAGTGAGATGAACAGGCTAACATTTCACTGATGGAATTGACATGTAAGGTTATCAATTTTGTCCAGATGAATAGAAAGGCAACTTATTATCCAAATGGAGAAGAGCTTCAGAGTGTTTCAGTGCGGAGAGATACAGACGTCCTCATGCATAATTTGCAGAATGCTAGTCTGCAGGTACAGCAGACAATATGGAAGGTAGATGTAATTTCAACATTTATTGCTAAAAGAATGAAATATACAAGTAGAGAAGTGTTGTTACAATTGTACCATCTAATTCTTTTTAAAAGTTGGGATCGTATTAGCTTCAAATGGCCACTCTTGGCTCAGCGGTAGGATCAAGACTCTGTGTTAAAATTTGTTGACTTAACTCCTATTCTACGAGTTACACAGGCTAACAATCTGAACATAGAATTGTGTGGTTCTTTGAAATTATGTCCAGAGTCAGTTGTTCGGTCAAGAGCAATGTTACTATTCAAGATTAAAACAGATAAGTACACGAACATATATGATTAGAACTATTTATATGAGTGGTTGAACGGAATGGTCAATTTCTGTTTTCTGACTTCTATGTATCTCCATGTCTGGAGAGTACGTGATCAATGAAAACAAACAACATTTACTTATTATTCTTTCATTGAGTCTAAGCTTTGATATTACTGTTTATTCAATCTGTGCCTCAGGCCACAGCCAATGTTGACATTCTAGACTTCATAGTTTGATAAAATTTTCCTTCCAATTTAATTGTTTTTTTCAGTTTTAAACATCAATAATTTGTTTCTTTAATATCTGTGCTGAGGTGCTGCTAAATAAAGCACCATCTTAAAAGAATTTAGTGGCCATTTTCTTTTTCTGTGTTGTCTAAGTGGGAGCAAAGGCCATTTTCGTTTGTTAACACCAAACCAGTCACAAAAATCACAGGAATGGATGACGTTGTGAGGTCAGATTTTGTATGGTGCACTTTTGTTCACACAAATGAAATGCATTATCTACAAAGTAACTTGTTTTTATTGGTTCACAACAGATAATGTCACTAAAGCTGACAAGGCCAACATTTATTATCCACCTCTGATTACTCTTGAGAAAACAGTTGTGAGCTGTCTTCTTAAACTAAACTTAAAACTTGTCTGCACTGTGACCTGGACACTCAATCACCCACCAAACAACTTCATCCACTTTTGCAATTACTCACTCACCCACTATTTATCACCCAATTGCCCAATGACAATCTCACACCTATTCATGCTTGCTGAACTTACCCTGGTGTGCCTACACTGCCCATTTCTGCTTTACCTAGAATAGTAAATACCAGCTAAATATAAGCATTATTGTCAGGTTAGAGAAAATTTTGCAGGCAGTGGCAATGTGCCTAGTATTCCAAGGCTGGAAGAGCTAGGCCACAGTTCATTGAAGCATGTGTAGCTGGCAGCAAATGGGCTAGACTTCATATTATTTTGCTGTAGGCCTACAACTAATTTCTATCTGATCTCCTCCTCCAGGTTGGTGTCCAAGAAGATTCAAAGAACAATATGAGATTCATAGAACAGTACCAAGGCCAGGAAATTAGTCAGAGCCAGGTTCCATCAAATCAATCATGAGCACAGATTCCATAATAGCAGAACATTCAGCTTCAAATTGCTTTACTCAATCACCTGATGAAGGTCATATCCTGCATTTTCAACAAATGCAATGTTTGAGCAATATATTGAAATAAGTTTTGTGAATTCCTCCACAAAATGAAGCAGGGCATGGAACCGAACACAGGCTGTTGGTGTTACCTTACACAGCAAATTGGTTCTCCAGCAAATTGAGCTGTGCTGAGGCTGGTCACGCAATACTCCCCTCTTCTACACTATATCACTTGCATGGGTAACAGCTGTCAATAGAAAACTCAGGGGCACAATTTAGATTGGACTAAACCCATACATAGCTTCAGTGGAGGCGGACAGCATTGTGTCTTTTCTGCACCTGACCAGCGATATCCCTCAAAAGAATAAACCTCCTTTGTTGGGATTTTATTTTTACAGAGCAGTGCTAAACCTAATATCTATCTCTAAAGATTTTGATATTTTTCAATTCATAGAGAGGTGCACACAAGCATGCACACAGTCCTATATGCACCTATTAACACATATTCCCCTCTTTTTTGACAATTATTCAATATGAATATGCACTGACTTCATCCAATGTAACATTGGATTTCAATGCAATGTCCAATTAATGCAGAGCATGCTGACTAGGTGTCCTTTGATGCCATACACGCAACACTTAAATTGTGGAATTCTACAGTGTTCTGGGTGATGTTTAGTACTGTGGACCAGAGCAGGAGACTCCTAATCCCCTCTGTACAGCTTTCTTGAATCTGTTAAATCGCTTTGTCCATTAGGTGGATTGAAGGTGCATTGGCCATTTTCCTGAAAGGACACTATAGATCTTTGCACTGAATAGTGTGTGGATATTATGAGCACTTAACATGTGCATATCTGCCATTTCCTCAACTTTGTTCCAGATATTGGATTGGATTGCTTCTGGTGCTCTGTTTGGTACTCCCATCAACATTTGTTTCTCACCATGGTGAAAGAGACATACTGCAATCATTGTCCAGGTGCTATCCTGTGCATCAATCACTAGTTTTTAGACTTTCACAGGGCTGACTAAGTTATAACTAAATTAATTTAGCAGCTCCTCACACTCAACACCCCATCTACTCTAAACAGCGACTTCTTTCACTAATCAGTGAATGCCATTGTTAGTGACTGGAGATTCAAGTCCCAGCCTTGTCATCTGTCTTGCACTCATTTTATCTTGTCTCTTTTCAACCTGATTTTTTACATGTTCACTGTGTCTCAAGTCGCTGCTGATAATGATAGCCATACCCATTTTTGGCTCTTTGTTCTGAGCTGCCCACAACCCGGGCTTCTTAGCTGGTGTGCGTCCTCTAGATCCCCTTCCATCAAAGTCAATCATTATAGCCACAAGACATCACTGCAGGAATTTCTCAGGGTGATGTCATAGGCTGTACCACCTTCAGCTGCTTATATATGTGCACAAACATTGTTATGTAAAAGGGTAAGTACAATTATGTTGGAACAAAGTTCAAGTGAAGCATTGGATTTCTCCACATTTTAAATTAGTACCCTAGATTCATAGAGTCATGGAGATATACAGCATGGAAACAGGCTCTTTGGTCCAACTTCTCCGCGCCGTCCGGATATCCAAAATAAATCTAGTCCCATTCATTAGCATTTGGCCCATATCCCTGCAAACCCTTCCTATTCATATAGCCATCCAGACGCCTTTTAAATTTTGTCATTGTACCAGCATCCACCACTTCTTCTGGCAGTTCATTTCAGACATGTACCACCCGCTGTGTGAAAAAGTTGTTCCATAAGTCCCTTTTATATCTTTCTCCTCTCCCCTTAAACCTATGCCTTCTGGTTTGGAACTCCTCCATACCGGGAAAAGACCTAGTCGATTTACCCTATGTATGCCCCTCATGATCTTATAAACATCTACAAGCACTTTACCATTTTCTAAAAACTCCCATTTAAATAACTTTTCATATTCTTTTCAATTCCTACATGACCCTCTAAGTTTGGCTTGATTGCAACTTCATACATGAGCTGAAGTTTTCATCCTTTTCACCTTTGTCTGTTTTTAGATGACAATGGCTACTAAAGCCAATTTAGTGTGCTGCTGCCCTGAGAAACAATTCCAACTTTTAAAGTCTACATCCATAAAGCTGCCTTACTGCACGAAGTTTGGGAACTCTGGACATGATCAAGGTTTAGGTGCACAAAGCCCCAAGTTCACTATTCCAAACCCAACCTCTGGGTAATGCCATCATTACATAATTTGTAGTAGTGTTTTCCGCTATAAGGTCCTGTGTGGAGTCCGCTGGAGAATCCTTCCACTAGCCTTAAACAGGAGCAAGACCGCCGAAACTGTTCCCTCATAAAATCCAAACTGAGACAGAGCCCCATCCACATTCCAAGCTGTGAACAATTAAGTTAGAATTTTCTCTGCTTAAAATGCAGCCCCCACAGACCCTTATTTTCTATTAGTTCTCATAATCGAGTGAGATATGTTCTACACCAAAGCAAAGCTTTTCTCAGCGGCCACCCAGATGGCATTGCATGGAACTGCTGAACCTATGACAATACCAGGCTGGTAATATGATAGAGCCATTTAAAATTACACCAGCAAGATTTTGCTTTCTCTCACAGCATAAATATTCTAAATGTGCTTATATCAAATGCATTTATATTATTCTTCTGCATTTGATTTCTTTGAGTTCCATGAATGTTTAAAATGGTGCTGAAATTAATAAAGACAGATACTTCAATTATAATTATAGAAATTGCTATTATTTTTAAAGATGTCTGTACACAATGCAAAATTAGTATTCAAAAGCACTCCAAGAGATTCTAACTAGCAACATGGAAAATAAGAGCAGATGTGACGTATTCAGCCTTTCAAACCTGCTCCACAATTCAACATGAACATGGTTGAATCATCAATTTCTACAACACCATTTCCTAAATAATGCTAAAACCCTTTAGTTCTTACCTTTCACTAGAGGCTGTGATAGCCAACATTTTTAGGACATTATCTGTGACAAAAATTAAGTATATTTTTAGTTATTATGCCATCCTTTTGCATCACTATTATAATGGCCCCGTTTATGGCTGTAGGGAACAACATTTTTACTCTACTAATCCCTTCCTATTCACATACATGTTATGGGCCAGACCAAATCCCCTCAAAATGTGTCTTATTTAAAGACAAATGGAAGGCACTGCATTCCAGATGTGATTAAAATGGTCACCCTACACAGTTTTATGCAAAACTTACTTTATTCTTACATCATAGTTAAAATACAAACAACAAAAAAAGGCAGGACTTTAACTCCACCAAAATACTTAAAACAAAATTATTTAATTGCTACTCATCAACTCTCCCAATATAGCAGCATCTCACACACTTGGCAAAGGCAAATCCAGCAAGAGTGCTATTCTTACATGCTATCTTTTCACTCAAGTCCAGCAGAATAAAATACTGAAAGAAACAAGCCTGGAAGCACAAGCTAACAAAGTGTGAAGCTGGATGAACACAGCAGGCCAAGCAGCATCTCAAGAGCACAAAAGCTGATGTTTCGGGCCTAGGCCCTTCCTCCCTCTCTGATGAAGAGTCAAGGCCCGAAACATCAGCTTTTGTGCTCCTGAAATGCTGCTGGGCCTGCTGTGTTCATCCAGCTCCACACTTTGTTATCTTGGATTCTCCAGCATCTGCAGTTCCCATTACCACTGGAAGCACAAGCTTTTTGCTGCAGCAAGTATAGAAAGTTTAAGTTGTCAGCTTCAACTCCAAAACCCCCAACATCTTTGACTTATAGCAAAACTAATGTCCTGGGTCTGTATCAGACTGAATGCTTCTTTTGTCTAATATTTTTAAAAAAATCAAAGCTATTTACTTTGCTTTCCATGGAGCAAACACCAAATTGAGAACACCCCTCTTCTAGAGAAACAGGACAGAACAAATCCCTCCTAAATACATATATCATCACATACCTATGAATGCTTTTGCAATCAGTTTGCACATTCTTGGCAAGTTTAAGCTCATACTTTATGTTCCCGCTTTTAAGCAAAGCCTCTATCCTCCTTTGATTCAATCTAAATTGCTCCCAATCCTCAGGTCTGCTGTTCTTTTTGGACAATATTTATATCCTTCGTTGGATCGAATACATGCCCTTGTATGCCATTTTTGGGATGCCTTTCCTATTTATTTTTTCTGTTAGACAGGAATGAGAAATTATTGCAGATCCTACAGTGCTATTTAAATGTTAATCATTGCCCATCAACAGCCATCCCTTTCAGTAACATTCCCTAATTTTATCATAGCCAGCTTGAGCCCAATTTCATTATAGTTTCTTTTATTTAGATTCAGGATCCTGGTCTCTAAATCAAATACATCTTAATGCATAATTCTATCCTATTATGGTCACTCGTTCTCAAGGGGACTCACACAGCAAGATTTCCAATTATCTTTTCTCATTATATAATTAACTAATCAATTATTTAATTATTCAGCTCAGTGTCAGAGCATTGGATAATGAAGTAAAGCTAGTCCTGTGGAAATGTTTGCTGGGCTGATACGCTTCTTTTTCAGTTTCAGGAATAACCAGACACCAGTGAAAGGCTGTTACACTGAGAGTTAAATTAATCTTGAACGGCAGCTCAAAAGGGGGTGATAGCGAATTACTGACCGGCTTTACATCCGGCCCGGATTTCCTTACAGTAGTAATGGGCTGCCGATTCTTTATTGCCTATTCTGGTCTGTTTTTGAAGAAGAATTCCATCCCCTGCGTGTTTTAAACCTGTTTCCCTAGTGCTTTATTTAGTTAGAAAATTTCACTTAATAGCATTTGCAATGAGGCTGCACACAATTTCTTGCACTGTTCTACAATCTTTGTTAGAATAACATGTGCTTCCATTAAAAATACCATTAATCTTTGCAACAATTCTAATCAATACTTTTCATTAGAGAAGAATTATTGCACAAGCTATTTTATGAAATGATCCTATTTGAGGCTCATGCAAACCTTCACATGCTATTTCTTTTTATGTAATCAAAATTCAGTCCATTACAGAACTAATATAACAACCCTATTTTTAGCTGGAAAATCAAACTAATGCTTTTTCTCAGGAGAAACCTTGGTGGTCATTTGTTTTGTGGCCTAGTTGGTGTTTTCTGCAATACTATGTACTACAAGTGGAATTTCAGCATTTTCAGTACATTAATCTAAGCATTTTTTAAATTGAGCATGTTTAAGGAATTTGATACGATTTTAAAATATAGGTAATCTAGATTTTCCTAAAATAATAATTTTTAGCAGACTATGTTGATCAACCATGACTTTCTTATGGAATATGTCATTCAGGCTTTGCATATGTTGTGTCATAATAGATTGAAAAATACAAAGCTACCATATCCTATTCAATCATTTCAATCAGGCTATGTCCGACATGAAAAACAGGATAAAGATAATATCTTCCATTCAAAGTAATATCAGTTATGATTTGAAAAAGGAACAAGAGAAGGCTACTCAGCCCTTCGGCCTGCTGTGACAGTCAATAAGATCATGACTGATTTTAACCTCAACTCTACATTCTTACGTATCCCCGATAATCTTCCATCCCTGTGGTAATCAATAATCTAATTATCTCCAGCTTGAGACTGTTTAAAGATTCTGCATTCACCAATTTTGGCGGAAGGGAATATTCCAAAGATTTACAATTTACTGGGTGGAATAATGTTTTCTCATCTGTGTTTTAAATGAATGGCCCCTAATTTTTCTACAGTGATCCCTAGTTCTAGATTCTCCCTGAAGAGAAAACATTCTATCAACTTCAGAGATAATGGGAACTGCAGATGCTGGAGAATCCATGATAACAAAGTGTGGAGCTGGATGAACACAACAGGCCAAGCAGCATCTTAGAAGCAGAAAAGCTGACATTTCGGACGTAGCCCCTTCATTAGAGAGGGGGATGGGGACAGGGTTCTGAAATAAATAGGGAGAGAGGGGCAGGCAATCGAAGATGGATAGAGGATTAGATTAGATTAGGTTCCCTACGGTGTGGAAACAGGCCCTTCAGCCCAACAAGTCCACACCGTCCCTTGGAGCATTCCACCCACACCCAACCCCCATAACCCACACACCCCGAACACTACAGGCAATTTAGCATGGCCGATCCACCTAGCCTGCACATCTTTTGACTGTGGGAGGAAACCAACGCAGACACGGGGAGAATGTGCAAACTCCACACAGACAGTCGCCCGGGGCTGGAATCGAACCCGGGTCCTTGGCACTGTGAGGCTGTAGTGCTAACCACTGAGCCACCGTGCCGTCTCCTAAGAGAAGGATAAGATCTTCTCCCTAGGAGAAGATAGGTGGAGAGGAGAGTGTGGGTGGGGAGGTAGGGAGGGGGTAAGTCAGTCTAGGGAGGACGGACAGGTCAAGGAGGCGGAATCCCCCTAGTCCTCACATACCACCCCACCAACCTCCGGATACAATGCATCATCCTCCGACACTTTTGCCATCTACAATCTGACCCCACCACCCAAGACATTTTTCCATCCCCACCCTTGTCTACATACCAGAGAGACCACTCTCTCCGTGACTCCCTTGTCCACTCCACACTCCCCTCCAACCCCACCACACCCGGCACCTTCCCCTGCAACCGCAGGAAATGCTACACTTGCCCCCACACCTCCTCCCTCACCCCTATCCCAGGCCCAAAGATGACTTTCCATATTAAGCAGATGTTCACTTGCACATCTGCCAATGTGGTATACTGCATCCACTGTACCCAGTGTGGCTTCATCTACATTGGGGAAACCAAGCGGAGGCTTGGGGACCGCTTTGCAGAGCACCTCTGCTCGGTTCGCAATAAACAACTGCACCTCCCAGTCGTGAACAATTTTAACTCCCCCTCCCATTCCTTGGATGACATGTCCATCCTGGGCCTCCTGCAGTGCCACAACGATGCCACCTGAAGGTTGCAGGAACAGCAACTCATATTCTGCTTGGGAACGCTGCAGCCCGATGGTATCAATGTGGACTTCACCAGTTTCAAAACCTTCCCTTCCCCCACTGCATCCCAAAACCAGCCCAGCTCGTCCCCTCCCCCCACTGCATCACAAAACCGGCCTTGCCCGTCCCTCCCTCCCTAACCTGTTTCTCCTCTCACCCATCCCCTCCTCCCACCTCAAGCAGCACCTCCATTTCCCACCTACTAACCTCACCCCACCTCCTTGACCTGTCCATCCTCCCGGACTGACCTATCCACTGCCTACCTCCTCACCTATACTCTCCTCTCCACCTATCTTCTCCTCGATCCATCTTCGGCCCGCCTTCCCCTCTCTCCCTATTTATTTCAGAACCTTCTCCCCATCCCCCTCTCTGATGAAGGGCCTTGGCCCGAAACATCAGCTTTTGTGCTCCTAAGATGCTGCTTGGCCTGCTGTGTTCGTCCAGCTTCACACTTTGTTATTCTATCAACATCAACCGGTCAAGGCCCCTTAGGATCTTGACTTTCACTTGAGTCATCATCTTTTGGTCGGGAATTGGATATGTAATTGAAGTGGAAAAGATTTACAGTGATATGGAGAGAAGTTAAAAGATTGACACCAATTAGATTGCGCAAAGGGGCCAGAAACCATGAACCAATTGGCTTCTTTCCATGCTATATCATTTTAGAATTCTATGGTGTTAAAATTGTATAATGAAAAAAGTTATATTTCATATCTGTTGTCAAACTTTCGTCAATTTACAACACTTTTTATAAAAGAAAGAACAGCCAGTCTTATTGCTGAGCAGTGGAAATGTTTTAAATCTTAGTAGTATAGAAATAAAAGTTCCTCAATTGCTACTGTCAAATCCTGCCTCAGCAACTTCCTCCTTGCTCCACTCTACTGCAGTATTTATGTACAATGGTTTAGAAAGGTTCGCTAAACAGAATGTCTCAGCTCAGAATTTCCGAAGCATCTGTTTGGCTGTCTGGTGCATACACCAACGGTATGGAGAAGAACCATTTGTGTTATTATGGTCCGGTGAGTTCTCAGTTCAGCATAAATTGAATATGAATTGTGATCACCATAAATTACACATCAAACAATGATTACAACAAAGGTGGATCTCATGGGTTTAGTAGGTACTCCAGTTAGCAAGTTTAGCCAATAAGTCCTTCAAATTTAATTTTTACATTGTCTTAGCTCATTCAGGGGATGTGGGCTTTGTGAGCATGAGCAGTATTTGTTGCCTGACCCTCGTTACCATTGTGAAGGTAATTGTAAGCTGTCTATCTGAACTGCTGCAGTCTATTTGATATGGTTACATCCACTATGCTGTTGGGGAAGGAATTCTAGAATGTAGATTTAATGATACTGAAGGAATGAATGACAATATATTTCCAATGCAGAATGGTGAGTGACTTGAAAGGGAACCTACAGCTGATGGTATTCCCATGTATCTGCTATCCTTGTGCTCTAAATGATAGTGATGGTGGGTTTGAGAAGTGCTGTCTAGGGAGCTTTGATTTTTTTTTCAGCGTAAATTATGGATGGCGCACATTGATGACACAGTGCATTGACAGAGAAGTGAGTGAATGTGAACACTTTCCCTGTGGTAGATGTTGAGCTAAGTGGCCTATAGTTTTCCTGTTTCTGTCTTCCTTATTTTTTGAACAAAGGAACTTGTTATCTTTCACTCCAATGGGTCTGTACTGAATCAAAGGAGTTTTGTAAAATTAAAACTAATGTATCAATTATCTCATCAGTCACTTCTTTTAAGACCCTCAGATGAAATCTATCTGGATCCAGGCACTTGTCAGTCACAGTTTCATTAATTTATTCAATACCACTTCTATGGTGGTTGTAAATTTCCTGTGTTCCTCCGTCCCTTCCATTTCCTTACTGCTGCTTTTGGGACATTACTTGTTCCCTGTACAGTGAAGACTGATGCAAAATACCAGACCCATTCATTTGTAATTTCCTTATTTTTCGTTATTAATTCTCCAGTCTCACTTTTTTAGGACCAGTGCTCCTCTATTCAGTTCTTTCTTCTTTAAATATTTATATTTAAATATGTACCATCTGATTTTATATTTCTGGCCAGTTTTCTCTCAATTTCTTTCTGCTTTTTCAAATTTTTGGTTATTCTTTGCTATTCTTCATATTTTGTCCAATCTTCTGATTATGCTGCCTGGCTTTGCACAATGATGAGTTTTATCCCCTGGAATTATTCTTATCTGTTGGAATGTATCTGGACTGTTTATTCTGAAGCATCCACTTAAATGTCTGCCCTACATCTCTTTTAAGCTGTTCTTCATCAAGCACTTTAGTCAGTCCTGGTCTCATGGCCTTATTTAAATTTATAAAATAGTCATAAGTTCTCTCCTCTGTCCCCCAAACTGAATGTAAAATTGAATCATTTTATGGTCACTGCTATCTTGGGGGCGTGTGGGGTGTGGGGTTGCTACAATATGAGATGGTTAGTTCATCCTGTCTCATTGTACAATAGCAAGTCTAGGATAGTCTGCCCTCTGGTTGACTTGAGAACATACTGTTCGAAGAGACTGTCCTGAAAGCATTTGACGAACTCATAATCTAAACTACCTTCTGATGTTTCCGGTTGGTATGTATATTAAAATCTCCCAAGTTTATCAGCTTGTCTTTTGAATGACCTCTCAATATTTCTTCCTTTTTACCCCACCTTACAGTATGGTTACTGTGACTGGTATGCCACTCCCATGACTGACTTGTGGTTTACATCATTTGACGTTTCAACTCAAATTGTTTCAGGAAATCAATATTTGGAGTTTAAGTCATCTCTCTCCATTGTTCCAACTATCAATAACCAACCAAGTCACCCAACCGAAAGTCTGCACATGTTGGAGATTTGAACCGCACAAGAACAGAAATTTCTGGGAAACTCTGTTCTTAAGAAAGGTCACTGGGCTTGAAACGTTAGGTCCGTGTTTCTCTCCAGGTGCTGCCAGACCTGCTGATATTTCTACAGTATTTTAATGTGCTTTTTAAAAGCCATACCACTAATCTTTTACTAATTTCCTGTGACTCCTAACTGTCCTGTTCACTTCATGACTTATGTCATTCTGCAGCCATATCTCTTTAATGGCTAGCCGATTGTAACAACAATCACATACACTATAAAAACAGGTACTGGCCATCACGCACAAGTTTATCAACTTTTCCACCAGATAAAAATGGGCAATTATTTCACACACATCCCAATGAAACACCTTGAAGATGCTGGATAGCTTTCATCTAAAAACCCTACCTTAGTGGCCTAGGCACAACAACAATTCAAAAAATAGAAACAAAAGTGAAAAGGTTTTTAAGACTGATTTTTGAGGGCTCCATCTAGATCCATAGATTGCCTATGGTAGCTGCTGACCTAATTTACTTTATTCTTGGATTCAGCATCACCAACTAGCATACCTTCCCAAACTCTGTCTAATGGCAGCTCCTCTGATTTCTACCTCCAGGTTGAAGCTGGGCCCTATTGTACGTGATGGGATTTTAATCTGTGTCACTCAGGATAGTAGTAGAGGTGGGGACAGTATAAATGAGGCAGTGAGGTGGTCAGTAATGAGGCTGAGGTTTATGGCAGGGTAGTGGCAGATTCAGCAATTGTCAGAAACTTTCAAAGTGATGCTTGTATAATTGCATGGATTAATTAGCATCTTTACATTAATTGAACAATTTCAGTTCTTGACTTTCATACTTAAGTTGTTCTTATTGATGAAGAAGTTTACCTGTAATAGCAGACTTAACATAAAAATTCTGTTCACATATTAAATACTAATCATGGCTTTGAGTGAGATTTGCTGATGGAGGTAGCAAGGTTGCATAGTGCTGCCTTACAGCGCCAGGTTCCCTGGTTTGATTCTAGCCTTGTGAGACTGACTGTGGAGTTTGCATGTTCTACCCGTGTCTGCATGGGTTTCCATTGGGTGCTCTGGCTTCTCCCCACAGTTCAGAGATGTGCAGGCTCGGTTCATTAGTTATGGTAAAATGCAGGTTTATGGGAATAGGGTGGGTGCTTGGGTCTGGGTCTGGGTCACATGCTCTTCGGATGGTTGTGCAGACACAGTGGGCCCAATGGCCTCTTTCCACACTGTTGGAATTCCATGATTCTATTCTGTTCTTATAAATGACTCAGATTGTACTTCACACATACGTTGTTACTGAGTAGACAACAAAAGCACACATTGGCTAAGTCTGTAACATATGTGTTGAAGTGCTCTACATCTTCAGCTCTCTTACCTTTCTAGATTTTTTTTATTAATAACCTCTCCCATTATCTGAGATTAATATGATGATTCTAATTTTAAATGCATTCACTAGGTGGAAAAGAAGCAGTGGTAATTTGAAAATGGCATTAAGTCTCTTATTACCTTATTTATGTTGCTGCTGCCCCTGCTGCTATTCTCAGTAAAATCCAGGGATGGGTGGCTACCACTGCTGCTTTGTCACTTTCCATATGCAGATCAAAATTAACTGATCTGTAAAGGACTCAACTTCAACTTCAAGGTAGAAATCAGAAGATCTGA
This sequence comes from Stegostoma tigrinum, assembly GCF_030684315.1. Lineage (NCBI taxonomy): Eukaryota > Metazoa > Chordata > Chondrichthyes > Orectolobiformes > Stegostomatidae > Stegostoma > Stegostoma tigrinum. The sequence continues at coordinate 30,601,487 of NC_081357.1, forward strand.
CTAATAATATGAGTTTGAGTGAGGGAGGGGTTGTTGGTGCTGGAGGAAGGGGTAAATTAAACTGGAAGTGACAGGCCACAGCTGCCAAAGAGTTTTTGTGAATATAGGTGGAGCACACCAAAATAAAAATGGAAACATTTCTGCTTTGCTTACCGTTTATGGCAGGAAGAGTGGTTCCAGTACTCTCACAAATGAGAAAACATTTCTTCTATCTTGTGGATGTATACTTTGTCATTTCTGTTGGCTTCACTTGATCTGCCATCATAATTTCTGTAGAATATTAATGGAAACTCCAGAGGAACAGGACAAAATAGCTACCTGGTTTGTGTTTTTCACTGATATTTATACTGAAGGACATTGAACAGCACGGGAACAGTTGATTGAATCAAATGATCTGTACCAGTATTTATGCTTGACATAAGCCTTTTTCCACCCCTTCCCATCCAAGCCCATTAGTATAACCTTCCATTCTATTCCTCTCTTGTTTGTGTTTATCTAGCTTCTTCTCAACTGCAGCTTTGGGACTGAGCTTCACATGCTAACCACTCTCTAGTTGAAGAGGCTTACTCTCAATTTCCTATTGGATTTATTAGTGACTATGTTATATTTATGACCCCTAGTCTGGGTTTTCTCCAGATAGAGAAAACTGCAATACTTCAATGCTGCCAAACACTTTCATAAAGTTAGAGAGATCTACAGATCAGTCCTCAGCCTTCCATTTGCTAGAAAATGGAACCCCAGTCAGCTCAATTCTTTCTAATTGTTTTTATACCTCAGTCCTAAAACCTGGCAGCAATGTTGGATGGATCTCCAAGGAAATTATTGGATAGTCCATAAAAAGATCATTGACAATCTTCACCATTGAAGCAACAGCAAGGAAAATCACAACTGGGTCATTGAGAATCAGGCCAAAAGTCTATTGCTATTATCAGAGGCATTTTTCAATTTGCTAGACAATGGCAGAGGGACTATTGCATATGGAGATGGGCATAGGCTATCCCATTGCTATGTTGAATTGCTTTGCATACATTTCATTTTCAAAAAAAAGGTTCAATGCCCATCTACTTTTACCCTGCGGTTCCTTAATCTTGCCCACAATATTTTTCAACAGCATCTGTTCAGAATTCAGTTTTAAAAGTTTGAAATAAGAGTTTATGGACTGCAAGTGACCTGATACAGTGGAGATATTATGTCATCTTGGAATTTTATCTGACTGAACCAGGCTGACATTACATTGATATCTTTCCAAGCTTCTCATATCATATTAGGATGTTATCTAAGTGTATATTGGATGACCTAACACATCTAATCGTGCAACTTTCTGCATTATGACAGTGCAGCAGCAGATAATCTGACAAATCCTATGCCTATCAGTTTCTCGTAATGGAAAGAAATACGAAAAAGAGAGAAGAAAAGCCATACCTGTAGAAATGTGTTCAAAATCACCTAAGCTAAAGAGGGATGCAAGAGGAGGTAAGTATTCCATTTTATTCATGTTGCAGAGAGTACCTGTATTTTTGTAAATATTCCATTTACACTGAATTTCTTAAAGTGAGCCAGAAAAAATTGGTAGGTGGCAAGTGAATGCTCTTCTACCCTCAGTTTCTCTTCAGCCATCATTAGAAAGGCTTTATGGTGTTAGAAAACTGATTTGTACCAGATATAGGTAAGATTATCTGGGCTGTGCTAGCATTTCATGGAAATTGTAGTACATTGCACTGAGAGAAGGTTCATCATGTGGATTTACTGTGAGCAGCAGTTATTGAGTTACTTCCATTTACAGCTCCCTAACAGACACAGAGAGGGCAGCAGAATAATATATGACACTCTCTTCTAAGAGTAAAAAAAAGTAAACATTAAAGTGTTAATGTAATCTTCATTAAAATACAAATATGGCTGATATTACTAGACTAACTCATATGTTTAAAAATATTGTAATATGAGCAGCTATTTAACAAAAAAAGATCTGACAAAAATAATGTAAAGATATACATTTTTCCTTCCTTTCTATATAGTTTGAATTAAGCTATTTGGATTCTTTATTGGTCTGTCTGGGTATATTCTTATATTTCCATTTGCTTGTCTTTGCCTTCCTAACATCCCTGACAATATCAATCGTGAAATTTGATTACCAATCGACTTCTTATTGAATCAAAGAAGAGTCAAACTGGATTTGAAGCTTTAACTCTGCTTTTCTTTCCACAGATGCTGCCAGACCTGCTGAGTTGCTCCAGCACTTGCTGTTTTCATTTTAGATTTCTAGCATCTGTGGTATTTTGCTTTTAATTTCCCACTTAGTGTAACTACAATCTAAACAAAATGATCTTTCTCTTGTGTTTCAAGAAGTGAACATATGCATATTCCCATGGTTTCCTGTGTTTGTCTATGAAATAAAAGGAAACCTGACTAGATCTTTTCACATTTTGAGGTACACCACAATTTTTCACCAGCTCTTCGATATTTACATTGTAGTAATGGAAGGGAGAGGAATATTTCATGATTGACTTATTTTGTTATATTCACTCAATTAAAGCATATTCGTTGATAAATCTAATATTACTTCTTTCAACTAAAGTGCAGTCAATGCAGATCCTGATACTGTAAAATCATATGAATCTGCAGAGTCTCACTCGACCAAGCAATAAACCATGGAATCGTGAACAGAGTGAAGATGATAACAACATTTTAGAGTTAAAGCTCTAAAGATGAAAGTCCCTGTTTAACTTATATGTCCAGACTTCCAAAGTTAAATAAGACAGAGATAGCATGCTCTTGGCTTGTTAGCCTGTATTAAGAAATCATAACCAGAGCTATGTCTTTGTGTAGGTGTGTTAGAAGTATATCAATTGTCTAAATGTAATTGAGTTGACATTGTAATAACATGTTTATGTTTGTTATTATGTATTTCTTTAGACTTCAACATACCCTGTCTAACAATTTGAAGAGATCATTACATTTTCTGTTTTATACAAAGGGTAAATTGAAGGCCAACTCAGTTCCTGACCCCATTATAACCTTGACATGAATATGGACAAGAGAGCTGAATTCGGAGGTGAGGTGAGAATTTGATACCATCCCGAACAAAGCAGCTAGCTTAATTTGCACAAAATCCATAAACATTGTCATGTAACCACTGATGCTTATGAGCAGCAGTGTGTACTATCTACAAGATGCTCAGCAGAAATCCACCAGTGTTTCTCAGACAAAACCTTCCAAATTCACTACCATTCCCATCGAGAGGAACAAGGGCAGCAGATACATGAGATCAGCACCACCTGTAAGACCTCTCTAAACCATTCACTCCTGACTTGGAAATATGTTGTGTTCCTTCAGTGTCCCCCTCTAACAGCACTGTGGGTCGACATGCACTGAATGGATTGTAGTGGTACATTGAGCCAGCTCACCATCATCTTCTCAGGGGTAACTAGGGATGGGAAATAACTGAGGGCTCAGCCCAGCTATGCCCATAACCCATGAGTGAATATGAAAATAAACACAAAGAACAATTAAAGATAACAAAGTGTGGAGCTGGATGAACACAGCAGGCCAAGCAGCATCTCAGGAGCACAAAAGCTGACATTTTGGGGCCTAGGCCCATGCTCTTTGATGAAGGGTCTAGGCCCAAAACGTCAGCTTTTGTGCTCCTGAGATGCTGCTTGGCCTGCTGTGTTCATCCAGCTCCACACTTTGTTACCTTGGATTCTCCAGCATCTGCAGTTCCCACTATCTCTGATACAAAGAACAATTATTTGTTGGGATCATAATGGGTCAAAGCAGCAACACCAGTCAGTACTTTCTTCACTTCTTCAAATGTTTTCTGGCAATCCCCAGACTACTTGAAACCTATTCTACCATTAAGCAATGGATACAATAGAACAAATGTATTAGTGAGCTCAGGGTTGAGCGAAAGGGAATGTACAATTATTCCCACAAATATCACTGTCAAAATATGCTCCTCCTCCCAAAATATTGGGGGAATACTCAAGACTGTTACACTTGGTGCCATGAAGTGACAATGGCCAAAAAGCAAAGGTACCTTGAACTTTGACTTTTTCATTCATTAGATGTGACCATTGCTGTCTAGGCCAGCATTTATTGCCCATCACTAGTTGCTTGAACAATGCTGAAGAGTCAACCACATTGCTGCGTGCCTGAATCTCACGTAGACCAGTTTGGTCTGTGCATGTTGTTCTTCACAGTACATAGGAGAGGTACATAAGAGTAGTATTCGTATTTATTGCTATCCGCATGGTCTGTGCGTCTATTTACCCATAGATAATGCAATGAGGTGTAGTTGTAAACTTTATTTGCTATTATGCTATGTGACCAGTGGTTGTACTTATGATAAAAAAAACAAAAGAACTGTGGATGCTGTAAATCAGGGACAAAAACAAAGTTGTTGAAAAAGCTTAGCAGCATCTGTGAAGGAAATAACAGAATTAACAGTTCTGCAGAAGTGTCTCTGGACCCAAAATGTTAACTCTATTTTTTCCTTCGCAGATACTGTCAGACCTGCTGAGCTTTTCCAGCAACTTTATTTTTGTTGTACTGATGATCTTGGCTGAGGCTTGATTTGCCAATCAGTGAACCTCCACTGCTGCTTAACACACTTGCCTTAGTCCATACTGAAAATACATCGCTGTTTGAGCTTCACATCACGTGCTCACTATGAATCAAAGTGAGCAGGTAGCTAATGAAGTAGAATTACAGAATTTACAGGTAGCTAATAAAATAGAGTAATAGAATGTACAGCCTTTAGACAGGTTGCTCTGCACAACTAACCTAATACCTATCTTCGGTGCAAGTTAATTAAACATATCTCAAGAATATTCACAAGGCTTTTTTTACAGGCAAGTGCCATTTTGAAGGAAACAATCTTTAGTTCATATTTTCCTTCCTTTCTATTGCTTTAGTATGCGTAAAAAAGAAATTTGATTGCAGAATCTGAGCTCTGCAGTCCTGTCACATCTAACCGTGAATGATGGCAGACAATTAAATGTCTTAGTGAAGGAGGAGGCTCCATTAATATTCTCATCCTTAATGATGGGGGAGCCCAGGACATCAGTGCAAAAAATAAGTTTGAAACATTCGCAAACATCAGCAGTCAGAAGTGCTGACTAGATGATCCATCACGGCCTCCTCCAGTGGTCCCCAGAATCTCAGATGCCAGTCTTCAACTAATTCGTTCACTCAATGTGAAAGGCACAGGATCCTGGAAAGACTATGGGCCCTGACAACACTCCAGCAGAAATACTGAAGACTTGTTGTCCAGAATGTACTGGTCTCTTAGCAAAGCTGTTCCAGCACATGTACAACACAGTTTTCTAGCTGACAGTGTGGAATATTGCCCATGTATGCCCTGTTCACAAAAAGCCAATTACGGCCTATTACCCTTCCTGCAATCATCAGTAATCTGATATCATTACAGAAAATATAAGAGAAACTCAGCAGGTCTGGCTGCATCTTTGGAGATAGAGATAAGGAAGAAGCTGAACTTCTTGAATGTTGCCAGAGTTGGAGGCTTTGAGCTATACGGAGAGGCTGAATAGGCTGGGGCTCTATTCCCTGGAGGGTTGGAGTCTGAGGGGTGATTATAGAGGTTTATAAAATCATGAAGGACGTAGATAGGTTAAATACCCAAGGCGTTTTTCCCAAAGTGGGGAATATAAACTAAAGGGCATAAGTTTAAGGTGAGAGGGGAAGGATTTAAAAAGGGCCTGAGGTGTAATTTTTTCACGCAGAGGGTGGTGCGTATATGGAAGGAGTTGCCAGAAGAAGTGCTGAGGGCTGGTACAATTAGAATATTTAAAAGGCATCTAGATGGGTGCAAGAATAAAAACGGTTTAGAGGGATGTAGGCCAAATGCTGGCAAACGGGACTGGGTCAGATTGGGATGTTCGGTTGACATGGATGAGTTGGGCTGAAGGTTGTCTTTCTGTGCTATATGACTCTATAACTTGAAGTGAAATTCTCTGCTACAGAAAGTAGTTATGGCCAAAATATTGAATGTTTTTAGGAAGGAGATAGATATAGTTGTTGGGACTAAAGGAATTAAAGGGTATGGGCAAAAGTAGGAACAGGGTACTAAGTTGATTGATCAGCCATGATCATATTGAATGACAGAACAGACTTGAAAGGCCAAATGGCCTACTCCTGTTCGTATTTTTTTATGTTTCTATGGCCACATTACGTATAGGTGATTAGCCAGAAAAAGGCAAAGCAATTGGAGAAAGAAAGCGCTGGAAACTTGTCAGACAATGATTCTTATAACAAAAACAGAAGTTGCTGCAAAAACCTTAGCAGGTCTGGTAGCATTTGTGAAGACAAATCCGAGTTAACATTTTGGTTCTGGTGACCCTTCTTCAGATTTGATGGTAGTTAGGAAAAAGTCAGTTTATATGCAGAAGATAAGGTGGGCATGAGGGGATAAGGAGTAAATGATAGTTGGTGACAGAGTTCAAAGAGAGAGAAGGCGGCTGGACAGACAATGGAGTGGATAATGATCAGGCTGGAACGTGAATAGTTGTTAATGGGGACTGTTAGTAACTAACAACAGGGGGTGTGTCACGACAGGCTATGTGATAACAAGGCCTGGTATGTGGGTTGGGGTCTGGGACATGGGAGAGTTTAGGCCCAAAAAATTATTGAACTCAATATTGAGTCTGGAGGGCTGCAGGGATCCCAAGCGGAAAATGAAGTGTTGTTCCTCTAGCTTGCGTTGGGCTTTGTTGGAAAATTGCAGCAAGCCAGAGACAGAGATATTGGCCAGGGAGCAAGGTGGTGCATTGAAGTGGCAGGCAACAGGTAGCTCAGGGTCTTTTTTGCGAGCAGAACGTAGATGTTCTGTGAGGTGGTCACCAAGTTTATGCTTTATTTCCCCAATGTAGAGACCACATTGTGAACAGCGAATGCAGTAGACTAGATTGTAGGATGTGCAGATGAAGTGCTCCTTCACCTAGAAAGTATGTTTGGGCCCTTGGACACCAAGGAGGGTGGAGGTAAATGGGCAGGAGTTACGCCTTTGATAACAAAGTGTGGAGCTGGATGAACACAGCAGGCCAAGCAGCATCTCAGGAGCACAAAAGCTGACATTTCGGGCCTAGACCCTTCATCAGAGAGGTCACACCTTTGGTAGTTGCTGGGGAAAATATCATGGATCTGTGTGGTGTGGTTCAAAGTAAAGGAAGAGTGGGCTAGTGGAACACGGTGGGGATGTGAATATGTGTTTGGTGGTGGCATCTCCATGGTGGTGATGACATAGCGACTGATGATCTTCTGGATGTGGATGCTGGTGGGATGGTAGGCAAGGACAAGGGGAATCCTATTGCCATTGCAGGAGGGAAGTGAAGGGTTGAGAGTGGAAGTATGGGTGATGGGCCAGACCAGTTTGAGGATCCTGTCAACAACGGTGCTAGGGTGTTGTTGGTTGAGGTAGAAGGTGGACATTTTGGAGGATCCCTTGTTGAATTAAGCTTCATCGGAACAAATGTAACAGAGACAGAGGAACTGGCATAATGGAATGGAATCTTTGTAGGAAACAGGGTGTGAGGATGTGCATTCCACATTGCTGTGAGAGTCATTGGGTATAATGGATATAAATGGCCAATCTCTCCCCAGAAATGGAAACAGCTATCAAAACAGGGAAGGGAAGAGCCAGAGCTAGATGAGATGAAAGTGAGGGGGGCGTGGAAATTGGAAGCCAAATCGATGAACTTTTGAATTTCCAGATAAGAGAGGGAAGCAGCACAAATGATATCACCAATATATCGGAGAATGAGCTATAGGTGGGGTGCTGAAGAGGACTGGAGAAAGGAATGTTCTATGTACCTCATGAACAAACAGGCTTAACTAGAGCCCATATGGATACCTACGGCACTCCACTGACCTGACGAAAATGAGAGATGTTAAAAGAGAAGTTGTTCAAGGAGAGGATGAGCTCAGGCAAGCAGAAGATGGTGATGACGGTTGGGGATAGTTCAGTCCTTTGCTTCCAGAAGAAGTGAAGAGCTCTGGGCCCATCCTGGTCGGGGGATAGATGGGTTAAAGGATTGCACGCCCATGGTAAAGAGGAGGTGGCAGGAGCCTGCAAACTGGACATTCTGAAACTGGCATACAGTGTCAGAGGAATCATTGACGTACATGAATAGGAACTGGACTGGGAAGAAAAGATCAAATCAATGTAGGAAGAGATCAGTTCTATGGGGCAGGAATAGGCTGAAACAATGGGTCTGCTTGGGCAGCCCTGTTTGTGAAATTTCTGAAGGAGGTAGAAGTGAACTGTGCAGGTCTGGTGGTCTATCAGCTTAGAAGCAGTTGGTGGTGGAGGGGGTGGGGTGCCGTTGAGATCATCACTTGAAATGAGGTTCATGACCATAGTTAATACAATGGCCTCTTGCCATGGTGAGGCGATAGTCCAGGGGAAGCATGCAAACAAACACAAATAAAACCAGTCAGACTCCACGTTAATATATAGCCTCATTCTAAACAAGGCCTTACACCTAAAACGCATGGTCTGACCTGAGATGTCACCATTGATATACCAATAAACCCTTTAGTTGTCTGGGACAGTGACTTGGAAGAAGTTCTGGGACTTGCATGTCAATCCTGTCTAACTGATTACAGATTTAACAGCCTTCTTAGGTTTGCTCTATGCATTCACATCAGTTCTATGGCCGTTTGATCTTTTGCCTATAAGATCTGTATCTGATGCCATGCTCCTCACTGACACCTGAAGAATGAATGAGACTCTGAAAGCTTGTGTCTTCAAATAAACTTGTTGGGCTATAACCTGGTGTCATGCGATTTTTGACTGGGGGAGATAGGAATAGGTATCTGAGATCCGGTGCTTAGCCTCTGCACCATAGCCGCCAGTACGCCAGACTACAATTGTGCCACCCTTTTCGGTAGGCTTAATAACAAAGTCAGGATTGGATCTAATTACATGGAGTGCTGGTCCATTTGGAGGGAGATAGGTTGGATTGGTTGAGGGACGCAGAGAAACTGAGGTGTCCAAAGTCATGTCGACAGTTCTCAATGAACAGATTGAGTGCAGGTAAATGGCCAGAGGGTGGGGACAGGTGGAGGGAGAGCATTGGAACTGGGTAAAGGGGCCCGTGGAGTGATCTTCGCAGATCATCTATGTTCTGCTTGCAAAAAAGACCCTGAACTTCCAGTGCCTGCCACTTTAACTCACCACCCTGTAGCCTGGCCAACGTCTCTGTCTCAGGCTTGCTGCAATGTTCCAGTGAAGCTCGGTGCAAGCTGGAAGAACAACACTTCATTTTTCACTTGGGGACCCTGCAGCCTTCCAGGCTCAATATTGAGTTCAATAATTTTAGGGCCTGAGCTCTCTTCTATCCGAGCCCCTGACCTCACACACCAGGGCTTGTTATCACATAGTCTGCCATTACACACTACCTATTGCTAGTCACGAACAGTCTCCATCAACAGCTATTCACCCTCCCAGCCAAATCGTTATCCATGCCTTTGTCCATCCTAATGTTTTTCTCTCTCTTTGGGCTCTATTTCCACCTATCATTTATTCTGTATCCCCTGCCCTCACCCTATCTTCTGCATATAAACTGATATTTTCCTAGCTACCATTAGTTCTGAGGAAGGCTCACCAGGCTTGAAATGTTAACTCTGCTTTGCCTTCACAGATGCTGCCAGATCTGCTGAGCTTTTCCAGCAAATTCTCTTATTGTTTCTGATTTACAGCATCAGCAGCTCTTTTGGTTTTTAGTGATTCTGACAAGTTCTTCACACCATACATTTGATTGGTATTTTCAGGTCGAAAAGTGACAATAAGTTTGTAAATGGTTAGAAAGATGACTGTAGAAGGATAACATCAAGTACATGTGAAGTACAAGAGAGGCGCCATTGCTTCAAGCAATACCATGAGCTTCGCAGACCTGTGTGAAGTGGTTCAAGGTGGTGACCTGAACATGAAACCCTCAAAAGTAACGCTTTGGCTACATGATGGAATGACACTCATCTGTCGAGGGCAAATGATGTTGATGTCCATACAATAGAAAGAACAAAGATCTGCAGCTCGCAGAAAAGATGCAAAGCAAGGTCTAATTCTCTCATATGAAGCAAGTCCAAAGCTTGGATATCTAAATGCATGTGCCAGAAGCGATTCATAGCTTTTTGCAGGCAATTAACTCATTGACTTTTCAACAAAGTCTAGAAAATGTTCTTACTAATCTTGGATAAATATCATCTTAATGTGAATTGAAATGTAAGACAGACTTGGCATCTGCTGAGGGTAAAGTCAAATCTAAAACAAAAACAATGTAGAGGAGCTGGAAAAGAAAGAACTAATAAATAAAAAGTGACAATGCCCACAGAATGGATTAGCAGCGTAGTAGCAGGGAAAAAACCTGGAAAACTGGCAGTATGTGTAGATCCAAAGGATGTTAATAAAGCTTCAAAGATATGTACTAGCAATCTCAATAGGCTGTGAATTTGTGTTCAAATCCCACCATGGCAGATGGTGAAATATGAATTCAATTAAAAAAGACTGAACTAAAAAGCTTGCCTAATGATGGCAATCAGGCATTGACAAAACACTGGCAATTGTCATAAAAACCCATTTGATTCATTAATGCCCCTTTGGGAAAGAAATCTGCTCTGCAATTCCAGTTGATATGTGGCAATAGTATGATGGACTCCATAAATTGGGAGGGGGAGAGGATTGGGGTGGGGGGAGGTGTGTGGAATGCGGCGAGGAGCAAAAAATAGAAATCCAGCCAATGACACATAAATCCCACGAATTAATTGAAAAAAGTCTCATGCCAACCATTGAAGAAATCTTGCCAAGGCAGAATTTGTTACTATTCTAGATGTGAAGGATGCTTTCTGACAAATGAAGCTGATGATGGCAACAGTTAACAAAACTCTGCAGCAAGCCTGCGACAGAGATGTTGGCCACTAAAATCCACCATTGGAAGGTATAAGTGGTTGTGCACGCTGTATGGTATATCCACTGCTCCAGGAGAGTATCAATAAGTGTGATTCATGTACCCATTCAGATGTATGTTAAATGTTGTAATTGTACCAGCCTCCAACACTTCCTCTGGCAGCTCATTCTATACATGTACCACGCTCTGAAAGAAAATCTTATCCCTCAGGTCCTTTTTAAAGCTTTCCCCTCCCACCTTAAAGTGAAAGATCCAACAATTTATTGGATTTTTGAATTACTTTGCCTAATTTATCATGGAAGTGTGAACTTCTACGTAAGCTCACTCCTAAAGATATGCGGTGATATTGGGGTACAGAAGTCAACTTCACTGGAATCAAAAGTCCGAAGGGTGGTGAAGGCAAAGTGAAATGGTGGAAAACTAAATTTCATGTTTATGTCTGCCAGAGTTGAGCACAGGAGGGGCAGTCAAAATATAAACAGTCAATGTAAACATCCAAGCTTGTGGATGAGGAAGGGCTGTTGATGTGGTGTACATGGACTTCAGTAAAACCTTTGATAAAGTTCCACATAGTAGGCTATTGGAGAAAATACAGAGGCAGGGGATTGAGGGAGATTCAGCAGTTTGGATTAGAAACTGGTTTTCTGTAAGAAGGCAACGAGTGGTGGTTGATGGAAAATATTCAGTCTGGAGTCCAGTTACTAGTGGTGTGCCTCAAGGGTCTGTTTTGGGACCACTGCTGTTTTTCATTTTTATAAATGACTTGGATGCAGGCATTGGTGGATGGGTTAGTAAGTTTGCACATGAACTAAAGTCGGTGGAGCGGTGGACAGTGTGGAAGAATGTTGCAGGTTGCAGGGAGACTTGGATAAACTGCAGAATTGAATTGGGCCGACAGATGGCAAATGGAGTTTAATACGGATAAATGTGAGGTGGTTCACTTTGGGAGGAATAATAGGAAGGCAGAATACCGTGTCAATGGAAAGATTCTTGGTAGTGTGGATGTGCAGAGGGATCTTGGTGTCCATGTACATGATCCCTGAAAGTTGCCACCCAGGTTGATAGTGCTGTTTAGAAGGCTTACGGTGTGTAAGGTTTTATTGGTAGAGGGATTGAGTTCCGAGGCCGTGATGTCATGCTGCAACTGTACAAAACGCTAGTGCGGTCTCATTTGGAATATTGCATGCCGTTCTAGTCACCCCATTACAGGAAGGATGTGGAAGCATTGGAAAAGGTGCAGAGGAGATTTACCAGGATGTCGCCTGGTCTGGAGCGCAGGCCCCATGAAGAAAGGCTGAGGAACTTGGGTCTGTTCTCATTGGAGAGAAGGAGGCTAAGAGGGGATTTAGTAGAGACATTCAAGATGATCAGAGGATTAGATAGGGTGGACAGTGAGAGTCTTCTTCTGAGGATGATGACTTCAGCTTGTACAAGGGGGCATAGCTACAAATTGAGGGGTGATAGATTTAAGACAGATGTCAGCGGCAGGTTCTTTACTCAGAGAGTGTTAAGGGCGTGGAACGCCCTGCCTATCAATGTAGTGAACTCAACCACATTAGGGGCATTTAAACAGTCCTTGGATAAGCATATGGGTAATGATGGGATAGTGTAGGGGGAGGGGCTTAGATTAGTTCACAGGTCGGCGTCACATCGAGGGCCAAAGGGCCTGTTCAGCGCTGTACTGTTCTATGTTCTATGTTCATTGCTCTCAACAAGGGTCAGCCCACAATGCAGAGCACTTTGTCACATGTGGTTAATGTAAGTGAACAGCTATACCATTGCAACCACAGGCTTATACATCAAAGCACATATCTTTCATTTTTATGGACCCTTCACTTACTGCTTCACTGCAGACATTTAAAGAGGAATAGACAATGGCAATATCTGCATCCAGCATAGAATAACCATTTGGGACTCTTGTGGCTATAGTAATGTCCTTACCTCCAGGACAGGAGTCTTGGATCCAAGTCCACCAGTGCTAGTACTGTGTAATAATATCTCTGAGCAGGTTTATTAGGAAAATATCCAGAATAACCATTTAAGGGTCTTGTGGCACAGTGGCAGTATCCCTACATCTGAGTCAGGAGACCTGGGTTCAAGTTGCATCTGCCCCAGCACTGTATACTAACATCTCTGCATAGGATTAATAGGGGGAAAATATAATTTAGGGGCTCTTGAGGTACTGTGGTAGTGTCTCTACATCTGTGCTAGGAGGTCCCATCTGCTCCAGAAGGGTGTAATAACATCTCCGAACAGGTTGGTTAGAAAATATCTACAGAATGACCATCAGCCTAGTGGTCCATCATTCTTCAACTGCTGAAATTGATCAGCAACAACAGTTATCACGGTAATAGGACTGAGCATGGGAATGGCACTCATTGGAGAATGAATATCGTTCTGGGAATGAGCAGATATAAAGTGAAACAGCCAACAACAACACACTTGAACCATTAGAAGACCTTCATGATCTAAAGATAATGCATTCAATGTGCACGCAGAGATTGACAAAATTGGGAGCAACTAAAATTAATATAGAGTTTTGTCATATTTTATTTTCCTATGTATACTAGTTAAATAACAAGTTATTCGGGACATGTTGGCACATGCAATTTTTTTATGTGAAGAGTAGTTGTACATTGTTTTCCCTGGTTTGCCTTGGTTATGTGATCTCTGCTGTCAACACTTTCACTTTAGAATGAATAGCCATTAAATCACGTTACATGAAACAAAAAAACCCAAAGAATCGCGGATGCTGAAAATCAGAAACAAAATTTTTTAATGTCATCCTGCGAAACCTGAGAAATTGGGCTAAATTCTTGATTTAATGTTTTAACTGCTTTGAAAGATTTTGGTGTTACGTGATTTGCAAGTTAATGGGCTTGATGTTAAAAGTAACAAGTGACTAGTGGCCCTGTATGTCTGGGTTTTCCTGAAAGGCTTAACTCTACAGTAGATGGATTTAGCTCTTATAAGAGTTCACTGCCTGAAAATGAAGCCCATTGGCAGGCTGGGATTCCAGTTAACTGGGGAGGACACTAGACCAGACTGCTGCACCAGGTAATTCGACCCCTCCACATTGGGGTTATGTGAGCAGTGTGAGTTTTCTGATTCAGAAGTGAGTCTGACTTCTGGCTTTGAGAGATGTTTGATCCCAGGATGAGATCCAATCTCAGCAGCTGAGCAATCCTGATTCAGGGGGTTGGGTTGCTGGTGATGAGATGGGGTTTTCTATATGTTAGCCCATGTGAAGAGGTGAATGAGTGAAGATGGGCAAACTAAATGAAAACTTAAAAATTAGTCTTTGCACTACAATAGGGAAAGGATCTTTATATTTGGTAAGTCTGATATAAGTGGGTAATGCCTATTTCGTAGAATCCCCACAGCATGGAAACAGGCCATTCGGCTTAACAAGTCCTTACCGCCCCTCCGAAGACCATCCCACCCAGAGCCATTCCCCTACCCTTGTATTTCCAATGTCTAACCCATCTAATCTAAACGTTCCTGGGCACTATGGGTAATTTAACACAGCCAATCTAGCGAGCCTGCACATCTTTGGACTGTGAGAGGAAACTAGGGCACCCGGAGGAAACACACACAGACACGGGGAGAATGTACAAATTCCGCAGAGACAGTTGCCCGAGGGTGGAATCGAACCCAGGTCCCTTGCACTGTGAGCCACTGTGTCGCCCATTGTGTACATAATGTTTAAAATAGCATCTAAATTGGCAGTAAACGTAACAAACATACATTTAAAAACAACATTCTGTAGCGAATAATTAAATGATTGCTTAAACTCATTAAAGATGGCGAGGCAGGTGATGTGTTAATGTTGTAGGCAATGTTCCCTCCAAACTGTGATCGAGTACTTGAGCAGCCACTCTGATGTCCTGCACGCAGCAATGGACACAGCAACTGTAACATTGATTTCAGATTTGAAGATCACTGTCGAGCCCAGATCTCAGAGGCCTCTGCAACCACAAAGAAAATTAGAGGGGATACTGGCTGCACCATATGGGAGCGTCCGGATATTATTGAGATCCAGACCCGTTACATCTGCAGTAAGTGTTGGTGGGTTCACAGAATTTTAGCTCAGTGTCTGTGAGCTGGAGGTTGAGCCAAAGAATTTTGACACATGAGGGAACGACTAAGTTACCCAGATGTTTTGTGCCAGGAGCCATTTAGTATCAGGGTCTTCCAGTTTGTTTGTTAGTCAGGGATAAGAGAATATGACTCTGAATGAAATAAAACGTGGTTCTTTCAGAGGAAAGAAGTGCAGGAGTGTCAGCCTTTGCAATCGTTGATAATAGGAACTGCCGATGCTGGAGAATCCGAGATAACAAGGTATAGAGCTGGATGAACACAGCAGGCCAAGCAGCATCATATGAGCAGGAAGGTTGACATTTCTGGCCTAGACCCTTCATTAGAAATGAATCTGATGAAGGGTCTAGGCCTGAAACGTCAGCTTTCCTGCTCATATGGTGCTGCTTAGCCTGCTGTGTTCATCCAGCTCTATACCTTGTTATCTTTGCAATCGTTGAGTAAGTTTGAGGTTCTCTCAGCCTGTTTGGATGAGGCTGAGGGGCTGCTGTGTGGATCAGCCAAACGGCCAAGGCATTATGCTATAGGAAACCATCCCAAATGGGTGGAGTAACAAGGAATGTAGTTATAGCAAAGAGTAGGGTAGACAAATGGATTAACACTATTTTCTGCAGCAAACAGCATGAGTCCAGGCGGTTGTTGCCTGTCGGGCCTTGTGCGGTTTGGAACGCATATCTGGAGAATAACTTACAGTGGAAAGGGGAGAATCCAGTATTGTGATCCAGTGGATTTTTGATAGATAGAAGTTCTGAATACAGAATATGAGGAGCTAGGTGCTAAATTGGAAAGTGAACCTCAGAGCTTGTAATCTCTGAATTATTAATTGAGCCGCTTACAATTTGATATAGAATACATACATTAGCGAGCTGAATACACGGTTCAAAGACTGGTATTGGAGAGTTATGTTTGTAGAGCGCTGGATCCAATAATGGGGTAAGTGGGGCTGGATCATTGACATGGCTAATACCTGGGATTAGGGTCCTTGCCAACTGAATAGCCAGGGAAATGGGAAGCGCTTGAACTAAATAGTGGCAGAAAGGAGCCAAATATGGAAAGATGCGATACATCAAAAAAAGTAGATAAGGTAAGGGAGGAAAATTGTAATTTGGGAATAGAGGGTCAGACAAAGCCAGAATTAGAGCATGAGGGTAAACTATCTACTTCTGTAACAGAGCATGGCAAGCTTTACCATATGCTTTTATAAAGGAAAAGAGTAAATAAAGTGAGTGCCATTGCCCTAGGAAGTGAACGTGGAGAATTAGTGCTGAATAATAAGGACATGGCAGATGAAATGAAAAAAAAAATGTTTTTGCCTGCACCATCGGTGATACAAAACAAAAGCACAAGTAAGAGAAAACATTAATGTTTCATCCAGAGACGTAGGTTTGTATTGAGGGAGGCCAATGTTCTGAGTTGTTCACTCTGACAGGAAGAATAAAAAAGACTTGAGTATTACTTAAACAGAGAACACTTGTGGAAATGCATAGTGCAGAGGGATAAAGTGTTCGAGTGCATAAGTCACAAAACATTGGAATGAAGATTATGCAGAATCATATGTAATTAAGAAGGCCAATAGGATGCTTTATTACAAGGGGAATTGAAATTAAAAGATGTTATGTGTCAGATATATAGGACGTTGGTGAGACCACATCTAAGATACTGTGTGCGGTTTTGGTCAACTTATTTAGGGAAGGAAGCAAATATTTTAAAGATAGGAGGCATTTAAGTAGGTTGAAACTGGTTTGTGAGTGATGGTTTGAGGAATGTCTGAAGAGGACAGGTTGCACAGACTGTGCTTGTTTCCACTAGTGTCTGGGAGAAAGGAGGTCGCTTGATTGAATTGGATGAGTTCTTGAATGTTTATGACAAGATTGATGTGGAGATAATTGAGTATTAGTACAGAACCTTGGCAACAATGTTGTAAATTTTGCCCTTTGATGGCAGAGTTGAGGAAAATATATTTTCCCTCAGAGAGTTGTGAGACTTTGAAAGTCTGTCTCAGAAAGTAGCGAAAGCATGGTCATAATTTTTGAGACAGAGATTTTTTTCAGACAAGGGAATTAAATGTTTATTGACAGCAGATGAGAATGTAGAATTTGAAACAAACAGATCAGCTATGATCTTATTGACTGGGGCCAGAAAACCTACTTCTACTGCTATTTTGGATGTTCACATGTAACATACCTCCAAGAGACTTGGGTTCATATTGAGAAAAATATTTGGAAGTTTATTAACAATCAACTATGTACAAAGTATGACATCTCAAACTTACTTATGGCCGGGGTGTTATGCTTATTCATGTTGCTATTACATTAGATACACAGTTAACTGATTGATTAATTGACTGATTGATTGTTGGGTAGTAAGTTGAAGACCTTTCATACTTGAGTATCACGTGATGCCATTTCAATGTCTTAGAGGTGCAGTGCTTTTATGAGATCTGTGAAATAACAGAACAGGCAGTGTTGCTGGAAGAGGACAGCCTTTATGTGTGGAGGTAAGCTTGGTGGGTGGGAGAAGGTGTTCAGGAGTGTAAAACATCCCTTCCCTTTTTTCCTCAGAAACTATGCTAAAAAGCCCTGACTTTAAACTGTTTTCACTTTCCTTTACCCGCCAGGTTTTGGCTCAGTATGGTGGTAGTCTTTGGGCCTGGCATGACCTCACCTTGACTTTCGGTCTCAAGGTGATTCCATGAAGTGTGGTCCCACCATGGCTGAGCACTTAAGAAAGTCTGTGATGTTTGAACTTTCAGTATTATTTCTTTATTTTCTACTTAAAGCTCAGAAGGTCTGTGATGTGTAATTTTAATCTTATTTTGTATGTCTTACACTGTACTATAAATACAGCAATAGTTACCTTTTCTTCTTCTTAAGATTTTGGACCTAGGTATTTGAACCTATGATAGCGCCTCATATGGCTATGTTATACACTTTTCACTGTACTCCTGTGCTTTTTTTATATGAGTACATAAGACCATAAGAAAGTGACAATAAAATCAAAATCATGTTCCTGAGGTCTGGGAAACACACCTAGTTTCTGCTAAACCTGCGCAGCATTTTAAGTCAAAGCCTATCAAAGAGGGTTCATTGGTTTGTTCCCCTATTGGTCTGTGTTTGCTCCCAGTGCCTTGGCCTAACTCTGGTAAACAAAACTGGGGGCAGGTAGACATTCAATTTCAAATTTTAACCTTTGATTTGACACCAACACTCCTGTATTTGATTCTTCAAATTTAGCAGGATGTAACAGCCAAATTTTAATGCTGCAGAATGGCATTAAATGGTTAAGGTTTGGCAATTCTATAAAATCTGGTTTGAAAGCCATCATTTTCTGTCTCCTTTCAGTTCTGTACAAGTGTCATATTGGACTCAAACCATTATCTTTGTTTCTCTCTTTCCAGAGATGCTGCCAGGCCTCCAACCATTTTGTCTTTTTGGGTGCTTGCCTGGCTTTAGAATGAACTAAATCCTATTGATTTATCTTTAGCTTCCTTTCGCTTGGAATTTGGTTGCATGATCTTTCCAGTATAACATGACACTCAGTTGAATTGTACATCACTGAATCCTAGGTGTGTTTTGAAAGTTTATAGCAGAAGAGAACTAAAAAATAAATCTCAGAGAAACTGATATATAAAGCTCAGGCCAGGCTCTCATCAAGCTTCAGAACAGATAGGATCCAGTATATTGATAGCGCCTAAAACTAATCACCCATCTCTTTAGATCTACTTTAATCCATTTTGTGGTGGATATGTTTCTATTTCTTGCAATCCACAAGTTAGTGTTATTTTTCATCCTAGACATTAGATAAATGTGAAGTTATTTACTTTGGAAGCAAAATCAAGAAAGCAGGTTACTACCTGAATGGTTGTAAATTGGGAGAGGCGAGTGTGCAGCGGGACTTGGGTGTCCTTCTGTACCAGTTGCTGAAGTTGCAGGTGCAGAGGGCAGGAAAGAAGTTAAATGGTATGTTGACCTTCATTGTGAGACGTTTAGAGTACGGGAGCAGGGATGTGTTGTTGAGGTATTCCAGGGCCTTAGTGAAACCACACCTGGAATATTGCCTGCAGTTTTGGAGTCCTTTTCTGAGGAAAGATGCTCTTGCTCTTGAGGATGTGCAGCGACGGTTTACCAGGCTGATTCCGAGGATGACAGGCATGAGGCGAGATTGAACACGTTAGGATTGTTTTCGCTGAACTTCAGATAAATGCGGGGGAATCTCATTGTGACTGATAAAATTCTAACAGGATTGGACAGGGTAGATGCAGGGAGGATGTTCCCAATGGTGGGTATGTCCAGGATGCAGATGAGGATTCGGGGTAGATGATTTAAGACAGAAATGAGGAGACATTTCTTCACCCAAAGAGTAGTGAGCCTGTGGAATTCATTAACACAGGAAGTAGTTGATGCCAAAACATTGAACATTTTCAAGAGACGACCAGATAAAACACTTAAGTGGAATGGGATCAAAGGTTATGGAGAAAAAACAGGATTGGGCTATTGAGTTGGACAATCAGCCATGATCATGAAGAATGGTGGAGCAGACTGAAAGGGCCAAATGGCCTCCTCCTGCTCCTACCTTCGATATTTCTATGTGTCTATGGAACCCTACAAAAAGCAAAATAACTCTCATTTCACTGCCCAAATTCATTAATTTTGATAGTTTCATTTTCCAACATTGCTGGTGAATTTTATGTTGGTTTAGGGATCCCATTGATATTCCAAGTTTCCTAAGTCTGAGAAGAGCATTGTAATCACATTAAAGGTTTAAAATAAAACTTGATTAGCTGATTCTATGACCAGGAAGAATTCAGAATATAGAAATAGCTACTGAGCAGACAAATAAAGGATGGTACTTTACAAGACAAGGCTTTGATCCGAACAATAACGAAAGCAGTTCAGATTAGTATGCATGATGTTGTGAGAATGGGTTATCTTATAAAACTTATAATAGATCCATGATGTAGCATCTGCACATAATACTGTTAGAATATTTGTCCAACAAAAATATTTTTAAACCAATATTTTTCAGGAATTCAATTAATCTTTGAACTTCTGGTCCATGATTGATATCTGTTGGTTCTCTCCTTAGTTTTGTTTCCTTCCAGTATTAATATTTATTTTTATTTCTTAGATTTCAATCTGAGGGTATTGTGTTCTGTCAGTATACCTTTAATGACATTGTCACAATATCATTGCATGTGACCTGAGACTATAAAGATCTCAGACTCCATCTTTTTCTGGAATTGCTTGAAGCATGACATGTTACTGGAACATGCAGCTCAGTTGTGCTCTAACGTTTACGTGTGATATTTAGCCGTAATATACATCTGTTAGATTCTTCAACACCATGATATACGTGTTCAGCTTCTTAAGTTATGGAAGATAACAAGAATTGTTGCACCAGGTAAAATACCCTGCTGGAGGCAAAATCACATCAGAGAAAGGATGCAATTCTGAAATGATCATCATCAATTTTTCCTCTTTGCACTTGTTGTTTGAGTTGTGGTGTGTTTCCAGCATTTTCTGGTTTTATTTTAGAATTGTATTACATTGAGCTTTCCACTTTACTTTCTGGTGATTAAGTAATACTCTTCTTGCCTAATGGTACAGCACATCCTTAACTCATGGACCTAAAGGGCAAGGATAGAAAAGCATGGGAACACCTTCTCTACCTGCCACCTAGGAAACAAGAGCTGCTCTGAGATAGCAAGAACTGCAGGTCATTGAGCCAGAGTCAGTACAGGATCTGGATGAACACACCAGGTCAGGCAGCATCAGAGGAGCAGGAAAGTAGACGTTTTGGATTTACACCCTTAATCGGGGCTGGGGAGGGGGAAGGGAGCTTGGAAATAAATGGAATGAGTGGAATGGGGTGCGGGAAGGCAGGTGGGATGATGATTGTTGGATGCAGGTAGGGGGTTGTGGAGATTTGTCATGGGAAGGACGTGGTGGATAGGTGAGAGGGAAGATGGGCAGGTGTTAGGTTGAGAAAGTGAGATGAGAGGGAGGGTTGGACATTCGATGATGATGGAGCGGGGAGAGTTTGAAGCTGGTGAATTTTATGTTGAGGCCATTGGGTGTAAGCTCCCAAGGCAGAATATGAGTTGCTGCTCCTCCAGTTTGCTTATGATGTCATTGGAGGAGGCCCAAGATGGACATGTCACCAAGAGAGTGGGAGGGAGAGTTTAAATGGTTGGCAACCGGAAGGTGTTGTTGATTGTAGCGAAAAAGAACACAGATGCTCTGCAAATTGGTCGCCAAGACTGCGCTTGGTCTCACCAATATAGAGGATACCACATCGGGAGCAACAGATACAGCAGATCATTTTGGAGGAATTATAGGTGAATCCATACTGGATTTGTAAAAATTGTTGTGTGCTTTGGACAGAGGTGGGAGGGGAGGTGTAGGGGCAGGTGTAGCACTTCTTGCGGTGGCAAGGAAAGGTACCAGGTGTGTTGGGATTGGTGGGAGACTGTGGAGCAGATCAGGGAGTCATGGAGTGAGCAGTCCCTATGAAAGGCAGTTGGGGGTGGAGTGAGAAATATCTCTTTTGTGGTGGGGTTGGATTGTAGGAGGCAGAAGTGGTGGAGGACAATGTGCTTGATGTAAGATGGCGGGGTGGTATGTGGACAAGGCGGATTCTGTGCTTATTTTTGTTGGGGGAATGGCTTTGAGGGCAGATGTACAGGAAATGCAAGAGATGCGGCCGAGGGCATTTTCAATCAACAGAAGTGGAAGGTTGTGGTCCTTGAAGTAGGAGGACGTCAGGGGTGCCCAGGAGAAGAATGGTCCATCTTGGGAGCAGGCATGCCTAAGGTGGAGGAATTGAGAGTAGGGGATCACATTCTTGCAGGTGGGTGGGTGAGACGAGGTGTAGTCCAGGTAGCTATGGGAGTTGGTCGGTTTGAAATAGATGTTGGTGCTGAGATGGTTACTGGAGATGGAGACGGAGAGGTTCAGGAAGGGGAGGAAGGTATTGGAGATGATCCAGGTGAATTTGAGATGGGGGTGAAAGGTGTTAGTGAAGTTGATGAAATATTCAAGCTCCTCATGGGAGCATGAGGAAGCACCGATACAGTCATCAATGTATGGGAGGATGAGGTAGGGGTGTGCCAGTGTAACAGTGGCAGAGGGACTGTTCCACGTATCATATGAAGAGGCAGGTATAGCTCGGAACCATGCGGATACCCGGGGCCACTCCCTTAGTTTGTAGAAAGTGGGAGGAGTTAAAGGAAAATTTGTTGGGGGTAAGGACAAGTTCTGTTAAGTGGATGAGGATGTCAGTGGGGGGGGGGGACTGGTTGGACCTGTGGGAGAGGAAGAAACGGAAGGCTTTTAGGCCATCCATGTGGGAGATACAGGTGTAGAGGGACTGAATGTCCATGGTGAAAATGAGGTGTTGGGGACCTCGGAATCGAAAGTCTTGGAGGAGGTGGAGGGTGAGGGTAGCATCCCTAATGTACGTGGGGAGTTTCTGGCTCGGGGGTGGGGGGACGGGAGAAAACAGTCAAGGTAAGCAGAGATACGTTCAGTGGGGTAGGAGCAGGTAGAGACAATGGGTAGGCCGCAGCCGTCAGATTTGTGGAATTTGGGAAAGAGATGGAAATGAGCAGTGTAGGGTTGGAGGAGGGTGAGGGTGGAGGATACAGGCAGGAAGTAACCTGAGTTAATGAGGGTATTGATGGTCTTGGAGATGATGGTTTGATATTCGGGATGGGGTTATAATCAAGGGGATGGTAGGAGGAGGAGTCAGAGAGTTGGTGCCTAGCCTCAGTGATGTAGAAGTCACTATGCCAGACCACCACTGTCCCCCAACCCCCCACCTTATCAGCAGGTTTGATGGTGAGGTAGGATCGGAGCAGAGGGAGCGGAGGGGTGCACATTCCGTTGAGGAAAGGTTGGAGTGAGTGAGAGTGGTGCGAGAGATTGAGGAGATCGATGGCATGATGGCAGTTGGAAATGGAGAGATTGAGGGAGGGTCGTAGGCCATGGGGTATTGTCAGGAGGATGGCATTTGTTGGAGGCAGGAGACAGGGTTGTTAGAGGGTGGACTAGACTACCAGTGAAAAAAATAAACACGGAGGCAGAGACAGCCAGATTCCATTTTGTGAAGTGCTATATAAGAAGGCAACACTGGGTGTAGCCCTGAGTGGACTGATGGTCCAGGTGATACAAACATGTTGAGTAGAAGAGAAGTGAACCAACATTGTGAAGGTATCAGCAGAGATAGCAAATCCTATACTCATCCAATTATCAGGAGTTGCTTTTGAGTGTATTGAATTAAGTATCTGAAACATCAAAAGTCTCAATTGGGTTGAAGTTAAGTGGGATGGGGAGGCCAATTCTACTGAGTAGATAATTAGCGAATGTATGTCTCAAAGTTTTCATTATCTAATGGTGAGGAAGTCACCTTACCACCAAAGGATGGAGGGCTTAATTATAAATGTTTATTTCAATGTGGGCCTTACATCAGAAGATTCTCTCATGCCACCGATTTCCTCTATCTCTCCCACCACTCTCATTCACTCCAACGTCTCCCCAATGGAATGTGCAGACCTCCGCTCTCTCTGCTCCAACCCTACCTCACCATCAAACCAGCTGATAAGGTGTGGGGTTGGGGGACAGTGGTGGTATGGTGCAGTGACTTCTACATCACTGAGGCCAGGCGCCAACTCTCTGACTCCTCCACCTACCATCCACTTGATTATAACCCCACCCCGACCATCAAACCATCATCTCCCAGACCATCAATAACCTCATTAACTCCGGTTGCCTCCTGTCTGTATCCTCAACCCTCACCCTCCTTACTCACATTGGAAAATAATGGGCTTATTTGGAACAGTCAACATGGCTTTGTGTGAGGGAGGTTTAGAGTTTTTTGAAGAAATGGCGAAGATGATTGATGAGGGCAGGGCAGTAAAGGTTGTCTACATAGGCTTTATTAAAACTTTTGACAAAGTCCATCAGAGTAGGCTGATCCATAAGGCTAAGTATATGGGATCTGCTAGGAGTTAGTAACGTGGATACAAAATTGGTTTGGCTGTAGAAGATAGATGTGTGTTAAATATTTCTGAACATAGATTCTTCAGGAAAGATAGAAAAGGAAGGAAACGAGGAAGGAGAACAGTATAGATTAAAAAGGACATTGAAGTGCTAGAAAAGGAAGATGTCTCAGCAGGTTCAAGGTTCAGAGTCAATTTTGCCAGAACAATGAAATAAAAAGAAGACAATTATGTTGCCTTGTGTGGCCCACAGATCCCCAAATAGTGCAGAGGGTGTAGAGTAACAAATCTACAGGGAAATTGCAAATAAATGCCAACCTTTTGGAGTAGTTATAATGAGTGATTTCATTTTTTTTTCAAATATAGACTGGGATACAAGTAAGGTGAGAGACAACCGCGACAAATGTTCCTAGATTGAACTCGGGAGTGTTTCCTACAGCAGATTGAGTTCAGTCCACAAGGAAGAATGTATTGTTGGGCCTGGTCCTTGGGCATGAGGTGGGCCAAGTAGCTCAAGTGTCACTAGGGTAACACTTAGGAAACAGTAACATCATATCATGAGGTCCATGATGATGGTGGAGAATGGCAAGTAACAAAACAGAGTTAGAAAAATCAATTGGTAGAAAGTTGACTTTAAAGGGGCAAGAATGGAGCTGAGCAGGATTGACTGGAATAAAAACTTGGTGAGAAAAATAGTAACCGAACATTAGGCCAGAGTAGAATGGTTCAGGCACAGTCAATGTATATTCCCTCTGAATAGATTACCAAATCCAGAGTTCCCTGGATAACTAAGGAGATAAAGATCAACATTAGAAAGAAAAAGTGTGTTTATGACAGCAGTAAGCCAGAAATATAATTGAGAATCAACAGGAATATTGTAGGTGTTGGAATGTTCCTTCTGTGTAAAATAATAATTTCATAGGGACACCGAAAGCAGCTTGGCCAACAGGATGGCATGCTGGGAAAACTGGCCAATTGAACAGCATGGTGTAGAGCTGGATGAATACAGCAGGCCAAGCAGCATCGTAGGAGCAGGAAAGCTGACGTTTTGGGATCTAGGCCTCAAACGTCAGCTTTTCTGCTCCTATGATGCTGCTTGGCCTGCTGTATTCATCCAGCTCTATACCTTGTTGTCTCGGATTCTCCAGCATCTGCAGTTCCTACTATCTCTGAAACAACTGAACAGCATGCTGGGAATTGGATCAGACCTATCAGACAGGTATGCAAAATAGGTTACCTTGATTGATTAAACTGAATATGTATTAATGAGACAGTAGAACTGAAATATTAAGTCAGGAAGCTTACAGCATTCACTTTCAAATTAAATCAAGCCAGAAAGATATGCAAGCCGTTCACCCTGACTGACTATTGAATGGGTTGTTGGTGAGACAATGCCACAAGGTTTCAGGTGGAACAATAGATGTGATCTCCAGTAGTGATAGTAAGAATTGCTGATGCTGGAGTCAGAAATAACACAGTGTGGAGCTGGAGGCACACAGCAGGTCAAGCAGCATCAGAGGAGCAGGAAAGCTGGCGTTTCGGGTTGGGACCCTTCTTTGGAAATGGGGGAATGCCCCCATTTTTGAAGAAGGTTCCCGACCCGAAACGTCAGCTTCCCTGCTCCTCTGATGCTGTCTGGCCTGCCGAGTTTCAGTAGAACTGCTTGTGCGACAGCTTGGCTCCGAGCATCGGCCACCACTAATATGGGAAATTACAATATCCAATTTGACTTTTGTCATACCCTGAGACAGAAACTCAATTTAACTTATCCTAATTACATTGTTACATCATGCTACCGCTAAGCCATTGTATGTGGAAATGGCACAGACAATTACTCAAAAGAAGCCACTTAAACCAGAGGTGTCTTGCCGTCTCTCCAGAGAACATCAATGCCCAGAAGCATCAACCTTGGAAACAGGAAGAACAGCCTCATTCCCAGACTGACCAGCTATAATCGGGCTAGTATACAGTTTTTAACATCTTACACTTCCAAAGCAGATTTTAAACCACTGTGCAGGCACAGACATTTAAAAACTGTACATTTACTTGGGATATTAGAGGGAAAGACAAGTTTTGTAAAGTTGTATGTTTATATCTATCTTGCGTTTCAACAATAATAAACCATGTCTCATTATTAACGTGAGATGAGTCCCACTGATAAAGCAAGTAGATCAGACGATGTGAGAACAAAGCTTACAATATCGAAGTTTAGAAGGGATTTGAGAAAGCAAATAAGTTAAGCAAAACAGAACTATAAGAAAAAACTAGCAGATCACATGAAGGGAAAATCTAAACGTCTTCTATTAGCATATAAATTGTAATTGAAATAAATCCACAGAGGTCGGTATCCAATGACCAAGTCCACCCTTTATTTGCATGTGGAAAGTCCTTGACACTGGTCCAGCTCCAATGGAGCCAGCTCTCGGAGTGTCAGAATTGCTGACACTCCTGTTCTTATCTGACAGCCAGGGAGAGCCAGATTAACAGCCTCAATCAGGGATCTCATATACTGTGGGCCCACCTCACTGACCTTGTTACAAACTCTACAGTGAGTGGTCAAAAGAAGAGTTGGGCTGATCCGAGAAAAGGAAACAGATTTACAAATGGAGGCAGGTGGTGATAGCTAAGGTGTTAAATTAATACTTTACAACCGATATTACAAAAGTAAAGGGTGCTGCTATGGCTCTGGTTACTGAGGTGGAAACTCTTCTATCAGAAACTTTCAAAATTAGTAAGGAAGAAGTCTTCGATACGTTGTTGGCACTTAAAATTGACAAGACACCAGATTGGAGGAGATGCAAGTATTTTGAAGGAAGTGTGAGTACGAATTTTATGGGAACTGGCCATAATCTTTCAGTTTTCCCTGGACTTGAGGGAGGTGCCAGAAGACTGGAAGATTGACAATATTGTAGCTTCGTTCAAGAAATGTTGTGAAGATAATCCCAGTTATTCCAGATGAGTCAGTTTAACTTGAGTGGTGGAGAAGCATCGTAAAGAATACAGCGTTCTCAGCGTTATGAGTAAAGGCATAAAGTTTAAGAGCAGGGAGGCAATGTTCGAACATACATAAGGCACTTGCAAGACCTCAGCTGGAGTTCTGTGTCCTGTTGGGGGTGTCACATCATAGGAAAGATGTGAATACAGTGTAGAGAATGCAGAAGTGATTTATAAGAATGGTTCCATA
This sequence comes from Stegostoma tigrinum, assembly GCF_030684315.1. NCBI lineage: Eukaryota > Metazoa > Chordata > Chondrichthyes > Orectolobiformes > Stegostomatidae > Stegostoma > Stegostoma tigrinum. The sequence continues at coordinate 30,628,689 of NC_081357.1, forward strand.
GGAAAGATGTGAATACAGTGTAGAGAATGCAGAAGTGATTTATAAGAATGGTTCCAGGAGTGTAAAGCTTCAGTTGTGAGTATAGGTTGAAGAAGCTGGGACTGTTCTGTTTGGAGAGAGGAAGATTGAGGGGAGGTTAGATCAAGGTTTTCAAAGGCATCAACAGGTTGGGTGGAGTAGAGAGGGAGAAGATGTTACTACTTGTAAAAGAAGAGAAGAGCAAGAGAGCATATATTTAAAGTGATGTGCAAACAAACCAAAGGTGATATAAGAAAAATCTTTTTCACACATTGAGTAGTTAGGGTAGGGAATACATTGCCTGCAAATTTGATAGAGACGGTTTCAAGTGAAGCTTTCAGGAGGCTATTGGATAATTATTTGGATAAAAGTGGTGTGCATGCACAGGGATATGGGCAAAAGGCAGGAGATTGTTTGTAGGGAGTGGAACAAGTGTAAGCATTATGTGCCAAATGGCCTCCTTCTGTGTTGTAACAATTCTGTGAGTCTGTGATAAATGTCTTACATGCTTTGATTAAATTTTGTTTAATAACGGGTTAATTGGTCTTTTAAAATAATTGAGAGACACTCTCATTTTAAATGTTTGCATAGTAACATTGCCAGATATAATTTTGGGCCTGCATAGAGGGAGAACATTAGTACATTTTTAAAAAAAAATCAGGTCAATATGAGTAAGAACCATGGCCGGCTCCAGTTTTAGAATCGTTTATTAAACTCATGTCCAGCCTGCTTTGGTAATTTAATTAAAATTTCAGAATTCTGATAGTGCTGGGGGTTGAAATGTTATCATTTTCTCTCCAGCAAACTTTCAGTCAATTTACCCTGTGCATTTCCATTCCAAGTGCCATTTGAGAGCAAAGTTTGTCGGCAGGTTTTGAAGGCAAATGGCAATTTTGGCATATGAACCTTTCAACAGACTTTTTTCTTCAGGAGCTTGGAGGAGGATTACGGTATCTGATGTCGCTTTGTATACCCTGTAACATGATTTCCTCTGTGGCTGAATCATTCTCCCTTGTGTGTCACCCGTACCGTGTGCAGTTTTCAACGCTCTTCAGCAATCTTGGTTTCTGTCATGCTTTGTTTGTCACGTTGCTTTTTCTGTTTATAACTCTAGCTTGTTTTCCTGATAATTCTGGTCTGCTTAATAAGAAGTCTGCTTGTCCCTTATGTACACCCAATATACTTTTGTGTATTCTATTACCTGTCCTCTACACATTGTACTGTTCATTGCAACAAAGCGGACAAAGCCTCAAACTAAAATCAATTTTACAAAACAGGGATTCATTCATTGATAGAGATTGAAGAGAAGCAACAGAAAATGCTGGAAATCTGAGCTCACATCAAAGAACATGCTACAAACACACAACAGGTTTGCCAGCAGCTGCCCTAAAAAAGAATGGTCTCCCTCGCCAAATTTCCCTGCAGAGTTTTAATGATTCTTAATTTGCTTTCAAATCCCTTCCCAATCCTTCCTCATCATATTATACCCCTTTCTGAAAGTGGAGTCAAAGGTAGACAGGGCAGTGGAGAAGGCTTTTGACACACTGCCCTTCATCAGTCAGGGCACTGAGTATAGAGGTTAAGAAGTTATGTTGTGATTGTACTGGATGTTGGTGGGGCCGCACTTGGAGTGTTCAGTTTTGGTCATCTAATTATAGGAAGGATGTTATTAAACTGGAAAGAGTGCAGAAGAAATTTACAAGGATGTTCGCAGGACTCAAGCGGCTGAGTTAAAGGGAGAGTTTGGATGAGTTAGGGCTTTTTTCTTGAGAACATAGGAGACTCACAGGGGATTTTATATAAATATATAAGATCATGAGAGGCATGGGTAGAGTGAATGCACTCAGCCTTTTTTTCACAGGGTTGAGGAATCAAGGACTAGAGGGCATCGGTTTAAGGCAAGAGAGGAAAGACTGCATGGGAACCTAAGGGGCGACTTTTTTGCGCAGAGGGTGGTACACATATGGAATGAGTTGCAGGCAAAGTGTTTGAGGTAAGTACATTAACAACATTTAAAAAGAATTTGGATGCATACATGGATAGGAAAGGTTTACAAGAATATGGGCCAGGTGGAGGGAAATTGGGTTAGCATGGATCAACATTTTGGTCAGCATAGGCCAGTTTGGGCCAAAGGGTCTGTCTCCATACTGTAGGACTCTATTAGGCAATGGCTTGCGGGTGCATCCATTGTTCCTTGTGTCAGATTTCTCCTTTCTCTTGCACCATCCGTGTCGCCACCAGTTATCATTCTTTCATAGCTCTATTATCTCCCAGATAACTTCTTTGCCATCTCTTGTACTTTTTCTAACTATCTCTTGGAAACCCTCCTGTTTGATTAGGACTTCAGATTTGAATCGTTTTTGTTGCTGTTTCCTCCTTTTTTATCTAGCACGTGGTATCCAAGAGACGATAATTTTGAATGAGGCTTCAATGAGGAAGGGCAACAGTGTCATTTGAGACCAATTGAGGTGATTACCCTTGCCATTTAGGGAATTGCCTTAGGCTTGGGTAAGGCTCTCGGGTTCTCAGTTGCAATCTGTAGTCAACGGTGGAACCAGCCAAAAATTGGCAGTATTGGCAGAAAAATTAAAATACCAAGGGAATAGCAGCTGTTTTCGATTTGATTTGATTGATTTATTCTCACATGTATCTGAGCATAGTGAAAGGTTTTGCTGATGAGAAGTATAGGCTTCAGCAGTACATAGTCAGCAATTGTTACATGTACAGATCATAGGGTGAAAAAACAAACAACTAGATAGAGGCATGCAGGTTACTTCACACAGTGTGCGCACGGGCAAGATCAACATTAGCAAGACCAACATTATTTGAAGTTAGAGAGTCCATTCATCAGTGTAATAATGACAGGGAAGAAGCTGTTCTTGAATCTGCTGCTCCTTGTGCTGTGTATTTTCTGCCCGATGGAAGTGGTTTGAGGTGAGCATTGGTGGGGTGTGATGGGTCTGACGATCTTAGCAGCCTTTCCATAACAACAGGCTGTGCAAACAGACACCATGGATAGAAGGTGGGCTCTATGATGGTCTGGGCTGTGCACACAACCTTCTGTGGCTTCTTATGGTCCTGGGCAGAGCAGTTGTCATACCAGGCCGTAACGCACCAGACAGTATGCTTGACTGTCGTATCAATGTGGAAAGTCCAGGACATGTTGTTGATTATTGTCACTCCGAGGAACTTGACACTCTCCACCCTCTCAACCTCAGCACCGTTGATATAGATAGGGGTGTGTTGTCCTCCTTTCTTTCTGAAGTCAGTGATTAGTTCTTTAGTTCTGCCGATGTTGAGAGAGAAGTTTTTCTCATTGTAGCACACGACCAAGGCCTTAATCTCCTTTCTGTTTTCTGACTCATTGTTGCTAGATATTTGTCCTACCACAGTGGTGACATCAACAAACTTGGAGGTGGTGTTCATTTGGAATTTGGCAACACAGTCATGAGTGCACAGGAAGTACATCAGGGTGGCTGAGAATGCACCTTTGGGAGTCTCCAGTGTTGAGTGCTGTTGTGGAGGAGGTGCAGTTGTCTATCCTCACTGATTGTGGTCTGTGGGTCAGGAGGCTGAGGGTCCAGTCGCACAAGGTGGAGCTGAGACATAGGTCATGGAGTTTTGAAATCAGTCCGGACAGGATAATGGTGTTGAAGGTGGAGCTGTAATCAGTGAGCAGGAGTCTGATGTAGGCGTCCTTGTTGTCCAGAGGTTCCAGAGATGAGTGCAGGGCGAGTGATATGGCATCCACTGTGGACCTGTTACATTGGTAGGCAACTTGTAGAGGATTGTGGCAAGCTGGGACGCTAGGATTGATATGGGCCATGACTAGCCTCTAGAAGAAAGTGAAGAATGCTTTGGGGAAGTGGTGTTCTGTTTCCTCCCTACATACATAATGAAGACAATGGGAAACTACTTGGGTATTCTTTTCCTTGGTCATGCTGCCCATTGAAATTGAAAGTGGAAGTCTCCAATATGCAACAGTAAAGTAAAATGCAGGTCCTGCCTTTAGGAGGATTGGATATAATGATAGGGTTAGATCTTTAACAGCAGAAGGAGGATCATGAAGGTGATCAGCACTAGCTGAGATCAGTTGGGCTGAAAGTCTGCTTTTTGCTGTATTTCTGTGTAATTCTGTGCCTCCACAAGTTTTCACAATTCTATTAAACACATTTGAGACAACTTTTCTGCATGCGAGGTATGTCACAGACATGTACACTGGGAATATCCTCAGAGTTTTCCTTGCTCCACCACGAACATTCACAGCCCTCTTCGTTGCTGTAATTTCCTTCTGAGGATGGATGCTTCATGGGATTGACTATCCCAGCTGAATAGGAGGACAGGAGTTAAAAGATAAAAGGAGATATATCATAAAGAAGTAGCTAAAGAGAGTAACATGTGAACAAACCCTTTTCAATGTTTGAGAAGGGCAAAACCTGGAGAACATGCCAGATGATTTGCAAAAGTCATTGCTATCAGACTGGTGAGTAAAGCTGCAAAATAACAAGCATAAAGGGTAGTTTGTGATCAGAGATAACGGGAACTGTGAATGCTGGAGAACCCGAGATAACAAAGTGTGGAGCTGGATGAACACAACAGGCCAAGCAGCACCTTAGGAGCACAAAAGCTTTTGTGCTGCTAAGATGCTGCTTGGCCTGCTGTGTTCATCCAGCACAAGACTTTGTTATAAGGGGTAGTTTGACTGGTTGAAACTGGTATGAAAGTGGAAGAACCAACTGAAGTTGCTAAAGATCAATGTTTTTGACAGAAATCTGCAGAGAAACCAGGGAGAAACTGAATCTACTCATTTACTTCTCATTGTTTGGACTAGCAGAGAGGCCTATGAAGTGGGAAAGGTTGATGCTTGGATTTAGAAGTAACCTGGAGGCAAGAGAAAGGCCAATGATGTAAATATTTTCAACACAGCCTGCAACCATCTATTAATTTCTCCAGATGAATGTGATGAAACACAACATCACTTAGGCTGCAATTAGCTTCACACACAGACTGAAACAGGTAAACACGTGTACTTTTGCTGGACCTGGAGTTAAGGGGTTCAGGCTAATGCTAAGGTGATGTGTGTTCAAGTTCCACACATGTAACTGATATAATTTTAATTCAATTAATAAATCTGAAAATGATAGCTAGTCTCAATAATGTTGACTGTAACTCCAGATCAACAGCGGCGTCTCTCTTAGCTGCTCTCCAAGTTGGTCCAGCAAACTAATTAAGAATGGGGAATAAATATAAAAACTAGATTACACAATGTTAAATGATATAACTGATGGAATTTGTTGTGGAAGATCTTGCAGCTATTTCTGTGTTTCTCTAGTGTGCACTTTTGGTATTAAGTGGTGCCTTCGAGGCCAACTCCTGCATGAACTCTTGATACATAGCACAAAAAATGCAATAAAACTCACTAAAACTTGGAAATGATGGTGCTATGCATTTGAGCTCCATATTCAATTGGACAAGATACGCTCAGACCAGTTCCACTCTTACCTTAATGTAGGTTTTAATAGATTCTCCAATGTGTATTCTTACTCTTTTTCTGTCATTGGCTGTTCATACAAATTGGTACATGGTCAGTAGCTGTTCTATTACTGCATAGATTTTAGTCCAGATAGGCCACATACCTTTAGGATGGCTAAATGATATCACAACATGTGACACTCTGTTATAAAGGTATTCAATTCAGTTTCAGTTATTCTCTCAGCGTATTTGGTCAGTTGTATGTACTTAATGTACAATAAAAGTCTGCAATATTATAGCAATATAGGCAGTTAATATTGTTCATGACCTTCCTGATATGTGTCTCAATTTTGACGTATATTTAATGTGCACTAACTAAAAGGCAACACTGACCATGGCAGTGATTTTTGATCCAAGAAACCACATCCTACTGTCACAAGATGGTGGCAGCACAAGGGCAGTAAAAGCAAATTCTGACAGACAGTGGCAGCTGGTTGGTGCTAAAGGCAGAAAAGCTGTGAGATGAAAGGCAAAGTCATCGAGACCCACTCTATCATTAGAGAGAGAAACAGACAGATAGGTGGTGGAGGGTCACCACATCCCAAGTGAGGAGTGAGGTCAAGAAAGTTATAGTAACCTCTGCTGGTATAGGAATTGAACTAGAGCTATTGGCATTGCTCTGCGTTGCAAACCAGCTCTGCACTCAACTGAGCTATGAAAAGGGGATAGCAGCTGGGAAGAAATCTTTTCCTGATAATCATTGATCATCACCTACCTCATTCAGAATTGAAGATATCACACAAGTCGAAAGTAACTACAAACATGACTGACGTACTACAATCCGATACTGACGTACAACATTGACAATAGAGGAGAAGCAATTGTTTTAATCAAAACACTGCTATGCTAATTTAAAAAGCAACAGTTTTAAAAGGTGCTGAAGGATAACAATAGCCTACCATATTGATTCTAGAATGAAATACAAGAAAAAAAACTGAAATAAATTTTATTGATTAAATAGGCCTTATTTGCATCTAGATGTTGGTCAATTCTACTTTCTTACTTCTTGGAGAATGTAGAAAAATGGAGGAAATGACACATGTGACATCACCACTCTCCATTTAGGCACAAACACTACTTATAGACATTTACACATGATTTTAAAGAAAGAACAATAAGAAGTAACACAAAGAGAGGGGTCAATCTTCAGAGAAAAATGAAAAGCACTAAATTACATTACAGATTCCTATACTGATATTTTTAAATGGTATAAAGAGCTCTGCAAAGATGGAAGCAAACATCTGAGCATGGATTGCCATGCCATTGATATTACATCAGAATTCCACTTATTCAAATAAACTTTACTTTCTATGTCAAGAAATAACTGATTAAGGTGTACAGGCAGTCAAACTCCTTCTTGGTTTCAGGAAACAAAGGATTAGCAAGAGTCAAACCCTTTGGTAGATTGAATGATGACCACAATAATGCTGACAAAAGTTTTCAGATTTTAGAAGATCAACTTTAAGATTAAGTCAAGTCAGGGTGCAAGTCTTGAATTATTTGATGGTAATATACTGGCAAGGATTAAGAATTGGTTAGCAGGTAGAAAACAGAGAGGAATAAATTAATCTTTTCCAGGTGGAAGGGAAGCCGAATGTTCCAGGGATCAGTTCTTGGACCTTAGCTATTCATAATATATATCAACAATTTGAAGGAGGGAATCAAATGTAACATTTCTAACATCACTGATGATGTAAAAAATAGGTGGGATAGTGAGTGGTGAGGAGGATATAAAGAGCTTCAAGGCAATTTAGATAAGCTGATTAACTGGGAAAATACTTGGCAGATGCAGTATAATGTGGAAAAGTATAAAATTGTCCATGTTGGCAGTAAAAAACGGAATGGCAGGATTTTATATAAGAATGGTATAGAAGAACCTGGGGATCCTTATATACCTGTCAATAAGAAGAAGCATGCAGGTGCTACAAACAATTATGAAGGGATGCGGTAAGTTGGCCTCAATGCAAGAGGGTTTGAATACAGGAAAGAGGTCATTTTACTGCAGCTGTATAGGGCCTTGGTAAGACCAATAGGATATTTTGTGAAGCTTTGGTCTCCTTACTAAAGAAAAGATATATTTAGATGAAGTACAGCAAAGCTTCACTTGACAGGTTCCTGGGAAAGCAAGTTTGTCCTGAGAGATTAGGTCAACTAGGCCTGTATACGCTATAGCTTTAGAATGAAAGGGAATCTCATTGAAAGTCATAACTTCTGACATGGGGGCTGGAAATATTGAAGCATGGATGAAGTTTTCCCTGGCCAGGGATCTAGAACATAGAACATGAACAAAGGACACAGAACAGTACAGCACAGCACAGACCCTTCAACCCAAGTTGCCGTCCTACTATCCTACTCTAAGATCAAACTAACCTGCATACCCTGCATTTTACTCTCAGCCACGTGCCTATCCAAGAGTTGCTTAAATATTCCCAATGTATCTGACTCTACTACCACTGCTGGTAGTGCATTCCACACACCCACCACTCTCTGTGCAAAGAACCTACCTCTGACAACTTCCCTATACCTTCCTTCAATCACCTTAAAATTAGGTCCCCTTGTGATAGTCATTTCTACTCTGGGAAAAAGTCTCTGGCTGTCCACTCTATCTATGCCTCTCATCATCTTGTACACTCCTATCAAGTCACCTCTCATCTTTCTTCATTCCAGTGAGAAAAGCCTGAGCTCCTTCAACCTTTCCTCATAAGGCCTGCCCTTCATTCCAGGGTTAGATCAAAGGGTCATCATCAGAAGATTTCAGAAGATAAACTTGGAGGTTGATAAAGAACAGAAGGCTGTGGAGGCCAAGCCACTGAATATATTTAAGAAAGAAACAGAGTTCTCAAGGCTGAAAATGTCAAGAGGTAGGGGGTAGATGGCTGGGTATGGCATTGAGGCAAGGGATCAGCCATGGTCACATTGAGTGGTGGAGCAGGCTTGATGGGCAGCTTCTATATTCTATGAGAGATAATGGGAACTGCAGATGCTGGAGAATCCAAGATAACAAAGTGTGAGGCTGGATGAACACAGCAGGCCAAGCAGCATCTTAGCACAAAAGCTGACGTTTCGGGCCTAGACCCTTCATCAGAGAGTCTGTTGTGTTCATCCAGCTTCACACTTCTATATTCTATGTTTTTTTTTAGTTTCTAAAAGCAAGAAAGACATACATTTGACACAATTGTAGCTTGCCTGCATCATGTTCCAGTGCTTGTCTCCACAATAACAATGCAGACATCAAACGATACATAATTTATTCCACCACCAAGAAAGCGTCCAGCACTTTTACCATATGCGGGCTATGTTCTCTGTCAAAGCATTGGGCTAAAATGTGCAAGGAATCCAATTGCCAGGGAAATCCTGTTTTCAACACGATGCTCACATCAGCATGTGAAGATAAGTTAACAAATGTCAAGAGCATTTCCAACGTTTCATCCATGGCACCCAAATATGTCAACATAATCGAAGGATATCTGCAATTAAGCTTGTAGACCCTAGTCAAACATGTGTTAACTGACACACTCCATGGATACTGTCAGAAAAGCTGAAGCTTTTCTCCTCTATCCAAATGATGTACCCCAAAAGGAATGGACAATGTGCACAGAATGCCAAGGTTGATACTAGTGCAATTGGAAATGATTTCTCTTTATGGATCTTTCAAGAGATGTAGTTGGGAAAGTAGCACAATGTGTTGCAATCAAGCTATGGCTTGCAATAGGTCTGACCAACACTCCCTCTAAACTGAACGCTCTGCCATTGGCATGCTGATCACAGCAATGGTTTCTGGTTCTAGAGGTCACTGCTGCATTTGGACCTCAGAGCTCAGCACAGAATAAAAATAACATTAGGGGGAACACTAGTCTGGCATTTCTTCCAATGCCATTAGCCACCTGTCACATCAATGTGGGATACAATTGGGATGGACAACTGAAACATTTTACTTTATTGATAAGGGTTTTCCTTATTGGTCTGCCAGCATGCACAGATTTACATATTAATACAGTCCATGAGCTAACAAACTCATCAATTGCAACATCAAAGATTCTAGATCATAACATCAATTCTATTGAACTCCAACAATAATTCAGGGATCCCCTCCTTCTGCATGAGATCCCAGTTGAATCGTAGTAATGATCATCACTGATATTTCCCATGTCCAGGGACAAAATAATAATTCTGCTGAATTGAATCAGCTCCCTTTAGAGTGACAAATCAAATATATGACCATTACAATAGTTGTTGACAGTCTGACAGCCATATTTAGTACGTTGAGTGTTCCTCAATAACTTTTGTCTGATAACAGTCCACACTGGTACATCCATCCAAGATATGCATGAAGTGGAATGTTCAACCTACTACCTTTTCTTCTCATTACCTTTTGTTTATACTGTACAAACCATGATACTCAAATTACAAGATGCCTTGCCAAGATTTTTGATATCACTGCTGAATTACATGCTACTTCTAAAGGTAATGGTTTAGCCTCATTAGTATTTTTGTGTTTGGGACAAATGATACAAATCCATCTGCAATGACAGACAGCAAACTATATAGCGAAGCCATGCTGCCAAGTTATGATAACCATATTGACTAGTTCTGGGCGTGTCATACATCCACCAAAGCATGATCAAAAAAGCAGAGATAATATGCACCCCATGCCTACTATCAGAAAATGGTTTCTATTCTTTAAAGGCAAAATGATTTAAAAATAGTTCCATGTCACATTGACATGTGGTATTCCTCTACAAAGATATTCACTCACCCTCAGTCACTTTGTTTGTATAATGGAGACAGAGTAATGTTTTCAGTCAGTGTTCAATCTGTTAAGTATATAATACTATGCATTAACATCAATAAGCACAGAAACAAGACTGAGAGAATGTCTGTGATATTATAGCAATGTAAGTAGCTAGTGCTGTTCATGAAGTACAAGATACTAGTCTCAAAAATGATCTTGTTGTATGTGTAACATGAGGGCAGCGCTCAAACCATTTTACACTAACAAGAGTGTTTAGGAGAAGAGACCACATCATGGTGGTTTGCGCATCAGTAGACTTGCAACAAGTTAGTTCAAAATAGTATTTCATTGTAGAGATGGCTTTTCTACCACAGCAGGAGAAAGCACTTCATAATGCATTCTTTGGGAATTTGGAAATGCTGCGATTGATTTTGGAAAGCTTAAAGGCAAAATTTGAAGGCCAAGTTACGGAGATTAATAAATTATTTAACTTTATTTGACTTTACTTATAAATTTATAAATTTATTTAACTCTAGGCTTTTCATTTTAAAAAGAAGCCTTGCATTTATAATGTGCCCTTGGTAACTGCAGCAATCCCAATATTTTTGTTGGGAGTGAAGCATTTTGGACATGTAGCTCCTGTTGCAATGTACAGATTTTCTCTAGATTGTGTGGATATGGAGATAACAAAGTGTGGAGCTGGATGAACACAGCAAGCCAAGCAGGATCTAGGCCCGGAACGTCAGCTTTTGTGCTCCTAAGATGCTGCTAGGCCTGCTGTGTTCATCCAGCTCCTGACTTTGTGATCTCGGATTCTGCAGCATCTGCAGTTCCCATTACCTTTGTGTGGATATGGAAGTGGCTGAAATGCAGATTTTCCATGTGTACAATCTAATACGGTTCAAACAATGAACAGTATGCCAGTGTATGACAGTTTTTTATCCTCACTGAGGCCGAACAAAACTCATCCACATCGAGAGAAATACCAGACTCCCATTATTAATTTCTGACTGGAAGCCTACTTTATAAAATTAAGATATGAGGCTACTTTAGTGATGCCCGTAATTAATGATTATTTTTTGCCACGTTGATGCACATATGGTTACAACCATTGACATAAGAGCAATCCAACCGATGATTCAGCCCACATGGCAATACATCTACTTCCTTGGTAGCAGTTCCATATTTTAACCATGAAGGCTTTAAGGGGTTGGCCGAATGGTTAATGAGACACTGGCGTTTCTGGTGAGAAATTTCAGTGCTAACGTCAGTCATTTCAGAATTTTATGCCAATTTATTTTAATGCTGACACGACAATTGAATTCCTGATGCTCCCTTTTGGCAGATAAAGCTTAACACCAGCAGCACAATCATCTAATCCACCTTTCTTAAAACCTTATGTCCAAAATTTCTTCTTGCCACTGAGGTGTTGCTGCCAGAGCAAAAGAAAGCATCACTCTGACTCAGGCACGATATATTCATACAGCTAGCAACACTAGTTAACACTGACAAGAACTTGTGAAAACATTTGATGTTGCATCTATTCATGGGATTGCAATGGTGCATTGAGAGGAAAGCTCATGTTCTGACAACAACAATTTTGTTTTCCTTTTGCAAATAGTTCTTCCCACATTGAAGCTAGAATTTGCATTGAGCAATAACAGCAGGAAAATGCTTAGGATTGTCATATAACAGTTTTCTGTTCACTATTTTAAAGGAAATGATAACCTACTTAAGTTAACCAGCTGAAAGCCGATTCTGCTAATTGACCCTACCTGCTATTTCAGATGGACATGTAGTATCTCACAAATATACAAAGATGAAGATTTGGGGAATTATTTCATTGCCCTGCCCATCCATACATATTATAAAAACAGTTTTATTTGATCATTCCAGAGAGCTGTTTGGGGAAGCTTGTTCATACAAACTGGCTGTTTTGTGATCTGTTGTTTGGTTTTGCTCAATTGGCTAGAAGGCTAGTTTGCAATAGAGACTAATGCTAACAGTGTGGCTTCGAATCCTGCACCAAGAGATCCTCCTTCTCAGTTCCTTGCCTGAGGCACGGTGATGTTCAGGTTAAACCGGCACCAGTTGTGCCTTTCTCTAATGACAGAGCAGCCCTGTGGCCTTTAAGATGTTGGTGGCTTTGCTCTTTCATTCAAACATCGTTTTAATCTCCAGGCCCTGTTTGACAATGGAAGTGGTCTGTATTGCTATGGTTTTATTACATGAATATATATGTAGGATTAAAATGCTTAACCTTGGACTAAAGGCAAGATAGAACCAGGGGGAGGCCGTTCAGTCCCTAAGAGAGTTACATCACTCTATCACATCTGATTTATATTTGATTTCCATCTATCCATCTTAGCTTCGTAACCCTTCATATTTTTTGCTAACAAAATAAAATCCATCTTGAAATTTTAAATTGATTCAGCCTCAGTTACTTTCTGCTGGAGAAAGAGTTCCAGATTTCCAATGCATATTATGTGATTTGCTTTCTGACATCACCTTTGAATCCCTAATTCTGATTCTGAGATTATATCTCCTTGTTCCTGTAATGGTTGGAGCCAGGAGGATTTCATTGAATATGTGGTTCTTGATTGGGATTATGAACCTGGGCGAAAGCCCTAGCTGACCAATATACACAGGAGATTTAGAATTTTCTCGGTTCAGGAGACTGGCTCTGAGCTGGCTGGCCACTGCTGGTGAACTGTGCACAAGTAAATAAAGGGTGCCTTGGTGCTGGGTCCTGGCCTCTGTGCAGTTATTTCAGTTCCAATCTCCTCTGACAAAGGAAACTATTTCTCTATGTCCACCTTGTCAATTTCTCTAATTTTATTAGGCACTTTACAAGTAGATCAAGTCTAATCTTATCAATGGAATAGCAGTTTATGTGGGGGACTCTCTGTGGTATAATGATAGTATCTCCATGCCAAGCCAGGAGACCCCAGTTCAGGTTCCACCTGCTCCAAAGGTATGTTACAATATCTGTGAGCAGGTCAACTAGAAAATATCCAGAAGTCCATATGTTCTCAACTCATCATAATATGTGCCAATGTGAGATATTAATGCAATTTCATGAACATGGTAATGAAGGTGTCCCATTCAAACATTCAAACAATTTGGATTGTGGAAGTTGACAGTAATAATCAGAACGGCAAAGTGCAATTTGATCTAAGGGTCACAAATTTACAATAAAATCACAGAAGGAGAACTGATTACTGTGTGTAAAGACATTTTAAAGAAGTTATTTTGTGTGTTGTGGGTGTCACTGGCTGGTCACCCACTCCTAGTTGCCCTTGAGAAGGTGGTGCTCAGCTTAAAAGTATTATTATTTTTAATGCACGCATTGGAAGATCACCATTTGCTGCCTATCCAAAATTCATCTTGAATTGAATAGCTGACATGGCTAGTTAAGATTTAACACCATTACGCAGATCTGGAGTCACATATTGGGCAGACAGGATAAGGATGGCAGATTATCTTCCCCAAAAGGCATTAATCAACCAGGTGATGTTTTTCAACGCTCCATGATTTGCCATCGATATTATACCAAGGACCAGCTTTCGTTTTACATCAGCAGCTCTGGGGGAGTTAGAACTGTTAACTCACAATATTCAGCAGAGTTTCCTGATTACAAGCTCAGTGACAATACCATTATATTTCCTGCATGGAACCAGGCTGACAAAGTCATCATATGTAACAAGCAAGCCCATTCTGGCCTCTCCTCTTAATTTTTTTTTCAAGCGTTTTCAGTTTTTTTTAACCTTTTTAACTTTGTTAAACTTCTCATACTCCTTCACCCAGACAGTGGTCAGTCTTTGGAATTCTTTTCTCTTGAATACTGTGAGAGCACAACCATTCAACAAGTTCCAGACAGATAATAGATAGGTCTGTGGGATGAATCACCTCAGGGGATATGGAGATACTGTGAGTAAGATACGTGGAGGTCAGTGTTTAGCCATGGTCTCATTGAATGTCAGAGCAGGGTGGCTGGGGCGCATGGCCCACTGATTTTCCTATGTTCCCAAGCTCCACTGCCTGTAAGCTAGCTCACACCAAATTCCATTTACTTTCACCCCTGTCTGATTGGAGCTGGATTATCTCATGTTCTGCAAAAGTTCAAATGTAAAAAAGTTTTAATCGTCTTCAAATCCTTTCGTAGAGTCGTACAACATGGAAACAGACCCTTCAGTCCAACCTGTCCAAGCCAACCATAACTCCAAACCAAACCTGCATATGCTTGGCCCATATCCCTGCAAGCCTTTCTTATTCATGTACTTATCCAAATATCTTTTGAATGTTGTAACTGTACCTGCACCCATGGAAGTTCATTCCTCACACGAAACACTCGGTGTAAAAAAGTTGCCCCTCGTGTCCTTTTAAAATCTTTCTCCTCTCACCTTGATTGGGCGGCACGGTGGCTCAGTGGTTAGCACTGCAACCTCACTGCGCGAGGGACCCGGGTTCGATTTCAGCCTCAGGTAACTGTCTGTGTGGAGTTTGCACATTGTCCCCGTGTCTGCGTGGGTTTCCTCCAGGTGTTCTGGTTTCCTCCCACAGTCCAAAGATGTGCAGGCTAGGTGGATCAGCTAGGGATGTGTGGGTTATAGGGGTTGGGCCTGGGTGGGATGCTTCAAAGGGCGGTGTGGACTTGTTGGGCTGAAGGCCCTGTTTCCATACTGTAAGGAATCTAATCTAAAAATATGCCTCCTAGTCTTGAAATCTCCTACCATAGGGAAAAGGTCCTTGTCATTTACCCCATTTCTGTCTCTCATGATTTTATTGATGTCAATAGGGTCATCCCTCCTCCTACTCTCCAATGAAAAAAGTCCTAGTCTTTCCAGTCTATTTTTATATCCAAAACCCTTCATTCCTAGCAACATCCTGATAAACCTTTTCTAAACCATCTCTGGTTTAACTGCATACGCTACTTCAGAAGAGACCTCACCAACTTTCTGTACAATCTTAACATGATGTCTGATCTGCTATACTCAAAGGTCTGAGCAAAGAGGGCAAGTGGGCTAAATGCCTTCTTAGCCACACTGTCTACCTCTGATGCAAATTTCAAAGAATTATGTACCTGAGCCCCTAGGTCTCTCTGTTCTACAACACCACCCAGAGCCCTACCATTAATTGTGTAAGTCCTGTCCTTGTTTGTATTACCAAAATGCAATACCTCACATTTATCTAAATTAAACTCCATCTGTCACCCCTCAACTCATTGACCCATAGGATTAAGATCTCTTCAGAATCTTAGACAACTTTCTTCACTGTCCACCATATCACCACTTTTGGTGTCATCTGCAAACTTACTAACCATGCCTCCTATATTTTCATCTAAATTATTTATATAAATGACAAATGAAAGTGGAACAATGCTGGTCACAAGTCTGCATTCCAAAAATCAACTCTTCACCACCATCCTCTGTCTCTGACCATAAAGCCAATTTTGAATCCAATGGACAAGCTAACATTGAATTCCATGTAACCTAACTTCATAGTCTACAATGCAGAACCTTATCAAAAGCTTTGCTAAAGTCCAAGTAAACAACATTTACTGCTCTGCCTCTTTTTTTTCTTTTCAGTTGCTTCATTGAAAAAAAACTCAATCAAATTTGGAGAACACAATTTTCCTCACAAAAAAACACGCCGACTATCTGTGTTCAATCTTTTTATGGCATCCCCTCCACCACCATCTCCGTACAATCTCTATGACCTCCTCCACACCCAGGAACCTCCAGATCTTTGCATTTGAATTCAGGTCTCTTGTGTATCGACAATTTCCATTGTCTTAGTCTTCAGCTGGCTAGAGCTTGAGCAGTAGAGTTCTTGCTCTAAATCTCTTTAAAACCTGCCTATTTTATCAAGCTTCTGGTATCCTCATATTTTTAAATGACTTGGTGTCTAACCTTGTTTGATAATATTCCTTTGAAGTGCCTTGCAGTGTTTCACAATGTCAAAGATTCTGTGAAAATACAAGTTGCTGTTTTTTAAACAATGAGAAAAGGAATTTCACAGAAATATGTCGACACTGTCATTACTAATGCTACACAATCTAATTTCAACGTTAAATTGAGTCAACAGTGATCTCCAATAGTAAATAATGCCCATTTGGAATGTCACAGCCCTGCCTGTCATACATAATCTGCCTTTTAGCACTTTTTGTGTTAGTTGCATAGAAAATCAGTTAGATTTCATCAATTTGACTCACAATGTATGGAATTTTGTTCAAGCTTAATGTATTCAAAATCCATCTTTAAAGCTATTCATCTAAATCATTCCATACTTAGAATTTAGTGTTTCAATAAATTATATGCATATTTTACAATTTTTTCATGTCTCTTCAGCAAATGTGAAGAAACTCCACAGTTTTATCTCTTGCAGCGATGTTCATAATGGAAAGAGCAGGCTCTGTGAATCCAACAATTTCCCCCACTCACTTTAGAATATGTTACTGGTGATAAGAATAATTTATTACATATCATACAGTCATGCATTATTGTGCTAATCCTATACTTTGCATTGTTATACTATGTTGAAGTCAGTATATAAATTGAGAATTTTAAAATAAAAACATATTGATTGATGGATGTAGAATGAGGGTATATATAAATTCAGTTGTAGGACGTGTGGGAATGAGAGGATGTACATTTTCACACAGAGGGTTGTGAGATTTTGGAAGGCATGAAAAGTGTTAGTGACTGATGGAGATACTATTGATTGAATCTTATAGGGGTCTGAGCCAATTGTATGACCTCAGAGATTTGAGATTTATGATGGAATTGGTGAAGAAGTTTGGGTGAGGCTTATCATAACATCGAAATATCTTTCTCCATCTTCTTTGTCTTTCACAAATGGCAAGATGAGGCTCTAGTTACACAGTGGTCAGTTGACAACTAAACTGGATTAATTCTTGTTAAACATCTTGTTGATGGTCCAACTCACTTCATTAATGTGCAGCTTTCCTACTTTACTAAACTCACCCAACAAGCCGGCTATTGAGAAAATTTGATGTTAAAATCAGAGAAGCTATCTGGTGAATTCTGCTCACCACTTGCTCCAAAGGGCATGCTTGTGATAAAAAAACAATGTGGGGAAGTGTAAGGTTTTGCACTTTGCTGGAAAAAAATAGAAGGATAGGCTATTTTCTAAATGGGGGAAGGCCTTCAGAAATCAGAAGCAGAAAAAGAGCCTGACCTTAGGTTTCTGTCAGGGTAAACATGCAGTTTCAGTTGGCAGTTAGGAAGGCAAATGCAATATTTCTATTTATTTCAAGAGAGCTAGAAGACAAGAGCAGAGGTTGTATAAGCTCTAGTCAGACAATATTTGGAATATTGTTCTCAGGTTTGGGCCCCGTATCTAAAGAAGGATGTGTTGGTGTTGGAGGGGTTCCAGAGGAGGTTCACAGGAATGATCCTAGGGATGAAAGGCTTGTCATATTAGGAAGCCGTTCGGGATTCTGTGTTTGTACTCAATGGAATTTAGAATGATGTGGGGGCAATCGCGTTGAAATTTACAGAACATTGAGAAGTGTGGATAGAGCACAGGTGGAGAAGATCTTTTCACTGCTGGGGGAGACTAATACCCAAGGGCACAGCTCAGAGTAAAGAGACAATGCTTTAGAACTAAAATGAGGAGGAATTTCTTCAGCCAGAGGGTGGTGAATCTGTGGAAGGCCACAGAAGATTGTGGAGGCCACTTTATTGAGTGTATTTAAGGCGGAGATCGATAGATTGTTGATTGGCAAGGCACTCAAAGGTTACGTGGAGAAAGGAGGAGAATGGGATTGAGAAATATATCAGCCTTGATTGAATGGAGGAGCTGACACAATGGGTTGAATGGCTGAATGGTTTTATGGTTGAACACTGGGCAGCAACATCTCACTGCATGCTCCATAGGCATTGACTGTGCACATCCTAAATATGGAGTGGCCTCTAACAACCCTCTCTGATGTGCTTATGAGATGCTTTTACCCTTCAATACTGCACTTCAGTCTGCATTGGAACCTATCAATGTAATGCTGCATCCTGAGCTAGATCCAACAGCAGGCATGTTTTAAATCAAGGAATGTGAAAGAAGGGAAGTCTTGTGACAAAGTTCATTGTTTGGAAGACAGACTTTGAACTATCATGGTGAGAGTGATCCTGACTAAATAGGTTAAGGACAAGCCAGGGCCATTGTGGAACAAAATGCCATGGCTGGAGCTTCATTACAAACCTCTTTTGCACTGGTAAAGGGATACAAACAATGCTGTGTAATATCAAAGTGTTTCCTCTGTACAGTTTAAGTGGCAGACTAATCACTTCAAACTCAACAAATGAAGGCACTTCATTTGGCTTGGGGAATTTGCAATTGATAAAGGGTCTGATAGATTTGTTCCTGTTATAACCACTTCGCAATCCCAAATCATGAAATTCTAAAAACAGAATAAGGAGCAATTCAATTTTTAGGAGCCTGAGATATGTGTGTATGATGAGATATGTGGGAGAATTGAATCATAGAATCCCTACAGTATGGAGACCCATGCAGACACGGGCGAATGTTCAAACAGCCAGTCACCTGAGGCTGAAATCGAACCTGGGTACCCTGAGGTAGCAGTGCTATCCCTTGAGCCAAAGTGCCACTCAATTGGGTGATATCCATCCCAACATCAGGAGAAGGTCATGCCCTTTGCTGAACAGCAAGTTGCATTCCTCACTAGCCAGTGGTGAGTTGCAAATTGAGGTGAACGATAGGTTTTGAAATGGTATAACCCACCTCATTCATTAGGAACTGCAAATGCTGGAGAATCTGAGATAACAAGGTGTAGAGCTGGATGAACACAGCAGGCCAAGCAGCATCAGAGGAGCAGGAAGGCTGATGTTTCGGGCCTAGATACTTCTTCAAAAATGGGGGAGGGGAAGGGGATTCTGAAATTAATAGGGAGAGAAGGGGAGGTGGATAGAAGATGAATAGAGGAGAAGATATGTGGAGAGGAGACAGACAGGTCAAAGAGGCGGGGTTAGAGCCAGCAAAGGTGGATGTAGGTGGGGAGTTAGGGAGGAAATAGGTCGGTCCAGGGAGGATGGGCAGGTCAAGGGGGTGGGATGTGGTTAGTAGGCAGGAGATGGGGTTGGGGCTTGAGGTGAGAGGAAGGGATACATGGGAGGAAGGATGGGTTAGGGAGGCAGGGCTGAGCTGGGCTGGTTTTAGGATGCCGTAGGGGGAGGGGAGATTTTGAAGCCTACGAAGTCCACAGTGATACCATTGGGCTGCAGGGTTCCCAAGTGGAATATGAGTTGCTGTTCCTGCAACCTTTGGGTGGCCTCGTGGAAATGCAGGAGGCGCAGGGTGGACATGTCGTCTGAGGAATGGGAGGGGGAGTTGAAATGGTTCGCGACTGGGAGGTGTAGTTGTGAACCATTTCAACTCCCCCTCCCATTCCTCAGGCGACATGTCCATCCTGTGCCTCCTCCAGTGCCACTGATGCCACCCGAAGGTTGCAGGAACTGCAACTCATATTCCTCTTGGGAATCCTGCAGCCCAAAGGTATCAATGTGGACTTCACAGGCTTCAAAATCTCCCCTCCCCCTACTGCATCCCAAAACCAGCCCAGCTCAGCTCCACCTCCCTAACCTGTCCTTTCTCCCACCTATCCCCTCCTCCCCCCTCAGGCCCACCTCGATCTCCTACCTACTAACCTCATCCTGCCCCCGTGACCTGTCCGTCCTCCCTGGACTGACCTGCCCCCTCTCTAACTCCCCACCTACATTCACCTTCACTGGCTCTAACCCCGCCACTTTGACCTGTCTGTCTCCTCTCCACCTACTTTCTCCTCTATTCATCTTCTCTCTGCCTCCCCTTCTCTCCCTATTTCATTCAGAATCCACTTCCCCTCCCCCATTTTTGAAGAAGCGTCTTGGCCTGAAACGTCAGCCTTCCTGATCTCTGATGCTGCTTGGCCTGCTGTGTTCATCCAGCTCTACACCTTGTTATCTCATTTGTATTCATCTTCATATCTCACCAAATACACCTGACAGCTAGGTATTCAGAGATCTCAACATGATTCAATCTTGGAACACGAGATTTTAGCTTGCGGTTGCCTACGAAAATCCTCCATGTCAATCAATTTCAAGCTGCATCTCAGGGCACAAATGCATGGGCACAGCACTTCTCCATGGAGTCCGTCATTTGCCACCTCCTTACAACTATCATGGCCCCTGTCCCATTCACTTACAGGATGTCTAGAAAGCAGAAACTCACATTGCAGAGTGTGCTGGCAGCTTGGGAGGAAAGGCTACAACAAGGCCACTTTGTGGGCTGAGGCAGATACCCAGATCATGGACTGGACCCAGACTGCTGCTTTATGCATACCTACAGGACATGGTGGTTCAGGACAAGCCAGGGCCAGGGTAAGGATCTCAGGGCTGCTTGCTTGCTCTTTAACACTTGCTGACACCGTGCCTACCTGCATGCTTGCAGCATTCCTGCCTTGCATTGTGTTGCCTTGCTGCACCTCTTAACATGTTAATGCTTCAGCTAGAGCCAAAGGCCGTCAATACTGTGTATTGTGCAGACAGCAAGACCTGTTGGAGTTGAGGAGGTGGGATGGGCATCTTGCTGCACGGAAAGCCGAAATGCCAATTTAACATGTGCCAACTGCCCATATGATACCTGTATTCAGTAACTTGGCCTTGTTGGAAAGTGAGTAGGGTTAGCTCTCAGTGCAGTCTCGGAGGGCCCGATGTCAGACAATGGATCCTAATTGTGTCAGTCACAAGCACAGTCCTCACACAGTCCAGGGACTTGGTCACAGCCTCTCATCAGGGGATCTGTCTGACTGGTATGTGGAGTGGTCTTCGTCCGTCCTGTAGGACCAGCACCAGCAGTCAGGGAAATTTAACACTAGCCAGGGCACTGCTAACACAAAGGGTAGGGATCTGGTCAGTACTCCCACTCATCAAAGTCGGCCAGGGGATTGGGAAGAATATTGTCTTGCGGTATATCCACTGATCGCTAATGAGAGTGCAAGGTGATCTTGTAGAGGCAGTGAAGATGGGAATCACTGCCAAAGGGGTAGGGAAGTCAAAACTTGGGGGTGGGCTGGAGGGGAAGGCAGAGGCACCTGTTGGGGTCAGAACTAGGATAGTGATGGAGAAACTCAAGCAGTTTGAGGGTCTGCAAATCAGTATTGGAGGGCACGGTTGGTAATGCGGGGGCGGGGGTCGGTGATTGTTTGCAGTGACAACTACTGAGTCCTCCACAGGTGTGTAAAAGAATAGGTTGGGATCGCTGAGGTGTGCAGTCGAGGTTCAGGAGTAAGGGAGGACAATTGGAGGCATTGTTCAATTTAGTCAATCTGCACATTTGTGGAATAGGTGGGAATGGGCTGTTCAGTTAGAGTGGGATAAAAAGGGCCATTGACGTTGTGGGTTGGGGACTTGGGTGTCGAGGAAGAGTACCTCGTGACGAAATAGGGCCTGCAAGTCCACCCTGAGCTGTGTTCCCTTCCCACACTTACCATTCACTAGATGCAAAATATAACTGGAAAGAGTTTGGGACAGTGCCCAGGATGGGCAGAATCAAAGTTGGTTTGATGGATGAAAGGGCATGATTCACGTCTGCTGGATGTTAAGGCAAACACATGAAATGTATGTTGTAAAATCCAGCTTCATTTAATTTCTTTTCACACATAAGCAAAGTATGTGGAGTGAATGTGCTTTGGGCTCAAATGTTGGTCAGAGGTGGATTGCACCATGCCATTTGATCTGGCCAAAGTGATGATGTTATCTCAGTGAGGCAGACATTAGCAGCCATAACTTAAAA
Organism: Stegostoma tigrinum; assembly: GCF_030684315.1. Lineage (NCBI taxonomy): Eukaryota > Metazoa > Chordata > Chondrichthyes > Orectolobiformes > Stegostomatidae > Stegostoma > Stegostoma tigrinum. Next base: position 30,650,779 of record NC_081357.1, read on the forward strand.
GGAAGCAAATGCTAGCCAAAAGTGACATAGGGTGCTGTGGGGTGAGGGGGATGTCATTGCAGTGAAATGGTTGAGGTGGGACTGGGATGTGAAGGATTTTGCAGCACAGCGGGCACACTCTTTGCTGAAATGTGTTCGTCGCTCAGCCAGTGTGGTGTCTTCATCAAGTTAATGTGCATACTGTGACCAATGAGCAGATGATGGGACCACTGAAGATGTGGCTCAATTGCTTGAATCAATCCAGGGGATCCGTCAAATACAGTGCAGGCAGAGAGTTTGGCATCGTCCCAGTATGCTGGCCTCTGCACAATTGGAGCAGGCAATGGGGCGCTGATGATCTGCAGCATGGAAATAGTCCTTCCTTGGGAAGGGATGAAGACATTAAGCAGGAGGAAGCTCTCCTTGTGGATGACAGAGTTCAGCTACAATGGGCCTACAAGGCAGATGGGAGCTTGTGGGTAGATATCCAGTTCCAATAGATGAAAGCTGGCTCCAGAAAACCATCACAGGCTGTCAAGGTCAAGATGCTTTGAAAACTGCAGCCAGTATTTTTTTGAGTTTCCTCTTGCTGGCTGTCAATAATAGCTCCTTTTTGGACTTGCTCAAATTCTTGGCTGTGTGTGATATTCTCCTACTGGGCAATGGTCGTCCTTGGGCATTGGGGAAAGAGTAGTGGGATTCAGAGAGAGTCTTCAGAATGGATGTATCTAAGAACAGGTAAAGTGTGTGACCTGGTGGTTAAACAGTGCCTAGGGTGAGGGTATAAAGTTGCATGCCTGAGGGAGTGTCAGCCATGTAGGCTATGTGGTGTGAGTACTGTAGCTTTGTGCCAGCTGTGCCATTACAATGCTAGTGAGGGCAATGCCAGAATGCGAACACATGTCCAAATGAACAAGATGGCATAGGCACCAGGGATGATAGATTTTTTTTAGCAGATATCAGATGAGTCGATTCAGTGTTGGCTAGAATGGGATGTGAGGAACAAAATAGAGGTGGGGAAGGTAGTTACATTTGGTGAAATACAGTGAGAAGTCTTGCTACCCATTGCAGCGAGAATCCTCGAAAAAACCTGGTGCAAAGCACCCTTAAGCCGAAACAAAACTTCAGACTAAGCCCATGGTCTTCTCTACTTGGTAAAAAAGACACTAGATGGTGGTGTTGGGCAACATTTCATGGAAACTTTCCATACAGCAAAAATAATTAAAATCTGTGAAATGGTTAAGACACAACAGTGCACTGTTACTATATCTATCTACGTTAAAAATTCCATGGCATGTTTGGAGATTCTATTTTTTCGTTTACTTCTGTGTACCTACAGTTAATATTACTTTTCAGTGCTTACCTCTGAATGCCTGGACTCATTCAGAACGGGGACACTTACTCATCTTAGTATTAATTTCCGTTCTTTGTTTGGCTTTGCTGATGACACAAAGATTGGTCAGAAAGGGAGATAATAGGAACGGCAGATGCTGGAGAATCAGAGATAGCAAGGTGTGGAGCTGGACGAACACAACAGGCTAAGCAGCATGTTAGGCGCAGGAAAGCTGACATTTTGGATGAAAGGCCTAGGCCTGAAGTGTCAGCTTTCCTGCTCCTAAGATGCTGCTTGGCCTGTTGTGTTCATTCAGCTCCACACCTTGTTATCTTGGTCAGAAAGTGACCTGTGAGAAAGATGTAAGGAGCAAACAAAGGGATATAGATAGCTTAAGTAAGCGGGTAAAGGTCTTGCAAATGGAGAACAATGTGGGGAAATGTTCACTTGTCTATTTTGGCAGAAAGAATAAAAGGGAAGCATGTGGTTCATGCAGTGAGAGGTTGCAGAGCTCTGAGATAAGAAGAGATCTTGGTGTTTTAGTGTATGAATCACAGAAAGTTCATATATGAGTACAGCAAGTAATCAGGAAAATTACTAGAATGTTACATTTTATCATTAGGGAATTTAATGCAAGAGTAGGCAGGTTAGCATTTCAGTTATATTGGATATTGGTGTGGCCACATCTGAAAAAACTGTGTACAGTACTGGTTACCATGCTTAGGAGGGATGTTAATCTATTGGAAGCAATTCAGACAAGGTTTAATAGACTAATACCTGAAATGTGCAGACTGCCTTATGAGAAAAGACTCAGGATGCTTAGCTTGTATCCTTTAGAGTTTAGAAGAGTCAGATGTTGATTGAAATAGATAAGAGCCTGAGGTGACTTTACCAGGTGGATGTTGAAAGGATCCTTTCTGTTGTGATCGAATCTAGAACTCAGGGTCATTGCTGAAAAATAAGGTCATGTGTTTGAGACAGAGGTGAGGAAATTTTCTTTCTCTCAAAAGGCTGAGAGCTTTTAGAAATCCCTTCCTCAAAAGACAGTGGATGCAGAATCTTTAAATAAGTTTAAGGCAGAGGTAGATAGATTCTTGATTATCAAAAAAAAGATTATAAGGGATATGCTGGAATGCTCTTACAAGATATGCAAGAGTAAAGTCAGATCAGCTATCATCTTACTGAATGGCAGGGTAGGCTTGAGGAGCTAAATGACTTATTCTTGTTCCTTGATCTCATACTCATCTTTTTATTACTGTGAACTAAATTATTTTAGTTTTTTTAGTTTTCTTAATTTTATATTGTGGCTGCATGTACTAAAATTAACAGAGTGCAATTCCATTATCTTTGATTTGTCTGTGAGGTAATCGTTTCACTGTTCATCCACCTTACAGCTTGTTAACGGCAAACTGGCTGAGGAAAAGAAATTCAGTCACAACAGTAAATATGTTGGACACTATTGCAGATGTCTTACACAAATTCATGCCATGTGTATTGCTTCTGATTAGTGATAGTAGTTTGTGCAACGATTTATCATTAGTTTCAGTTTGGTGTTTGCAACTAACTAAAATGAGCACAAAATAAAACAAAGAACTGTGGATGCTGAAGGGCTGAAACAAAAATAGAAATTGCTGGAGAATCTCATCAATTCTGGCAGCATCTGTGGAGAGAATGCAGAGTTAATGCTTCAGTCCTGTTCCGAAGAAGGGTCACCAGTCTTGGAACATTAACTCTTGTTGGAGATGGTCTTCTCCTGTCATTTGTATGTGTGAATTTTTTTTTCCATAGATTCTGCCAGACCTGCTCAGTTTCTCTGGCAATTTCTGTTTTTATCTGAGCATAAAATATCCACTCCCTTTGTGTATTTAAGAACAGTTGGGACATTGGACAAGGGACGCTCAGTGCAAAATTCACATGTTCTAGCATCCACAGTATTTTGCTTCTTTAAACATGGAAGAGAAACTTGCCCTGCATTGATGCATAATGTAGAAGCATTTTCTCAAACAAGAAGCAGGTTTGAATGTTCTTTATTCAAAATCGCCTGAGTTAGAACCAAAGGAAGTACTGGTCAAGAAAAATAATTGCCCGACCGATGTTGGGTGGTTTTTTGAGTTTGGAAATTGGATGCATTTGACAATAAATACAAACTCATTTTACGAAAAATAATATGCACAGGACTGGTAAAGCATTGAACTTTCAATTATGCACCTTAGTAAATATTATGATTGGCCTTTGGGAAGGAATGACCCCTGAAAGATAGGGCAGTAATCAAACAATTTACCTGAAAATCAGTCTTTTGAAGACTCAGAAATTGCTTTTAAATTGTTCTTTTGGAGCTAATAAAGCATAATCCAGATAATTAAGGACTCACAATTGAACAAGATGCTTGAATCAATTCCTTCAAATTAGAATTTTATGAAACCTCTACAAGGAAGAAAAGCACCAAAGTGATTTCAATTCTTTGCCTGATGAATGCTGAATGCTTTGTTCCGATATTGTACCATATGGGCAATGTTATAACATAAACAGCATGATAGGTTATGAAAGGCAAATTGTCTTAAAAATATAAAGTAAATCTGTACACAGAACAAGGTTATTCTCAGATTTATTCACCCTTTATAACAAGTTACCAGTCTATCCTGTAGAACTTAGATTTGCAGGTTTCCATCTTCTTTGGGATTTAGAAAGCCACTGTTAGAAGTTTTCCAGGAGCAAATGTTTCAACTGCGTTTTTGTCATTTAACACTGGTTCAGAGGCTTACATTCCCAATGGCTGGTTAAGGAAGTTTGGGGATTATTATTTTGGTCAAAGGTGAAAGCAGATATCAAACTGGTCCTTCACCAATAAGACATGCCTGTCTAAAGGTGAGGACAAAGCAGGCAATCTTGTATTTAGTTGATGATTACGATTATTTAAACTTGCACAGAACCAGGCACCAGCGGATTTAGTGCTCACATGATAATTTAACACAATTCTGGTGAAGCGGTACATGGGTGCTTATCATGCTCTAGTTGGCAGGTACAGAATAGCAAGGTTCAGCTTGGCTCAGGGTCTGAGAGATTGGGTTTGCAAACAAAGTCATGGGCATCTGGATGAGGAGGTCCAGAGGGAGGGATATCCTATTTCTAAAGATGAAATGAGTCCATTTCACCCTTGTCATCCCCATGCTCCATGATCCTGCATCATTTTATTTCCTGCTCCCATTTTCCTGCTGGACAAGAGGAATCTTGAGTTAGACGTTGCTAATTAAGCTCTTCCCTTCTCCCCATGATTACGATAAGGTGTTCAAAAGAATAGCAAGCACCACACCTTTTTAGATGAAGATATTTTATTCGTTCATTGGGATGTGGGCTGAGCCAGCTTTTATTGCCGATCCCTCATTGACCATGAAAAGGTACTAGTGAGCTGCCTTCATCAACTGCCACAGTCCATTTGATGTTGGTTCACATAAAAGGCCATTCAGGAGAGTGCCATGAAAATAACCCAATGACAACTGAAGGAATGATGATGCATTTCCAAATCAAGATGGTGAGTGGTTTGGAAGGGAACTTGCAGGTGTTGACATTTCCATGTATCTGCTACCCTTTTTGTCTAGATGGTAGTGGTCATTGGTTTGGAAGGTGCAGTCTAAAGGGTATTAGTGAATTTTTGCCATGAATCTTGTAGCTGGTACACATTGCTGTAAATGGTTACCAGTGTTAAAGGAAGTGAGTGTTTGTGAAAGTGATGCCAATCAAGTGAGCAGCTTTGTTCTTGATGGTGTCAAACCACTTGAGTGTTATTGGAATTTCAGTCTTCCAGGAAAATGGGGAGTATTCAGTCACATTTCTAACTTGTAGCTCAAAGATGGTGAACAGGTTTTTGGGAGTCAGGAAGTAAATTACTCACTGTAAAATTCCAAGCCTCTGACCTGCTTTTGTAGCCACAGTGTTTAAATGTTTGGTCCATTCAGTTTCTGGTCAATGGTAACCCCAAGGATGCTGATAGAGGGTGATGGTAATGTTGAGACGAGATGGTTAGATTGCCTCTGGTTGGAGTCGGTCTTTGCCTATCATTTGTACGGTGTGAATGTGAATTGACACTTGTCAGCTCAAGTTTGAACACTGTCCACATCTTGCTGCATTTGGACAAAGATTGCTTCAGTATCTGAGGAGTCATGAACGGTGCTGAACATTGTGCAATCACCAGCAAACATTCCCCCTTCTGACCTTACAATGGAGCGAAGATCAGAGATGAAGCAGCTGAAGATGATTGAGCCTAGGGTACTGCCCTGAGGAGCACCTGCAGAGATGTTCTGTCTTTGGGGAATTTCCAGAGTAAATGCTGAAGAGGTATTTCTGAATTCTTTATGGTATCCCAGAAAGCATGTTGATTTTTTAAAAAAAGTCCTCTGCAACACTCCGGCAGCAAGTGAAGTTTAAAAGTTGACATAACTTTCAGGAACTTCCAAAATCCTCTGAAACAACACATTTACTGTCTGAAAGCGGCTAGGAGGGGATGATAGGTAAAGTGCTGTAATCTAAAAGTACCTTTACCAAGTGGACATCATGCATCAATAATTAGCTAAACTAAAGCTTTACTTCAAGCTCGCATGGTAGTCACTGCGGATGCTGTTTAGCACCCGTAGGTGCTGTTGAAATTCACCGTCTTTATTTCTAGATTTCTCTAGCTTCCTCTAACACTCGGTCACAGTATAGCAAAGCAGGAAGATGTAGAGAGCTTAGCTCTGTGCATACTCTGTCAACATTTCCTACTACAACTTCTTATATCTCCAATTATAATTAGAATTGTGCTGCAGCCTTGTCGTGATGCTATTACATTTCCCTCCCACTGGAAGTATTACAGGATGTATAATTCCAAATTAGAAGCTAAATCATGCCTAAACTGTTGGAACTGGAAAACTGGAGCAGGAACAGATCACTCAGCCCCTCATGCCAGTTCTGCTATTCAATATGATCGTAACTGATACCTTACTGTCCTTACAATTCCTTACCGTCTAACCCGACTTCTCATGAAGACCACAGTTGCTTTTGACCCTCCAGGCTTTGGATGTTTCATCAATAGTTGCAGCTGATGTTTATTTTTCCTTCCTCGAGATCTGCCTCACTTTTCTGGCCAGCTTTTTGTTATGCTTCCTCTTTTATGTCTAACATTTATTAGCTGATGCATTTTATAAATTTATCTTTTCATCATGTGTTCAGATCATTTGACCTAGATTCTAAGTCATTGGCTTTACAGAACCAAATGGTGTTACTAAAAAATGAAAATTATCCATTGACTGAAAAACTCAATAATCCCTGAAATTTGGTGCATGAATCATGATGTGTCAGTAATACATGTCTCGTGTTTCCAATGAAGACAGGGTAAAAGCTTTGAGTAACCTGCTAATTTATTTAATTGTAACTTGCAACCAAAGCTAAGGGCACTGAGCATCTGTATGCCTGAGCAATAGCATGGCTTCAATCAAACTTATATTATTTCAAACCAGGGTGCGCCCTTTGAAGGAGAAAGTGTATTTTTACCTGAGTAGGGGTTGGAAGGCACTCGAAAGGTGATTTTGACGTGGGAAATCTCAGGGAATGCCATTACATTACAGAAAATGATCACCAAGATTCTCCAACACAGCACTGGAGGTTTTTTTTTATGCCATACATTGTTTTACAGATTAGGACTGTCACTGAGTCCCTTGGTAACAATCTTTCAAGGGGCTTCCAAGGTGACAAGCCAGTTCAGCATTCTGTCCTCCCACATACTGAGCTGAGGCATAACCCTGGTTCGGTGGCTGTGAGCATCTTGCAACATGAATCTGCTGTCCCCTCAGGATAACAACCTGCATCCATCTTCCACTGCCAGTGCCTTTGCTACTGCCTGTCACCCAGCACTAACTTCTGCTGCCTGTACAAAGATAGTTCAGTCTGCAGCCAGGCTGTTTCAGGCCAAAATTACATGAGGTCTTCCTGCAAAATCATCTTTAGTCTCCCTTCCTGAAAATGACTATCCTACCAGCAGCCAGATGATTGCCACTGGAGCAGCACTGCATAGGGCCATTGAGACAGGAGAAATCACACAGATGATGAGTACTAAACAAGCCAACCTGCCGTCCATTGACTCCATCTATACTTCTCGCTGCTTTGGAAAGGCAGTCAATATAATCAAAGACCCCTCCCACCCCTGTTATAACCTCTTCCATCGGGCAGAAGATACAAAAGTTTAAGCACTCATACCAACAAATTCAAGACAAGCTTCTTCCATTAGACTTCTGAATGGACCTCCCAAATTTTGAATTTAATGTTGATCTCTCTCTTTGTGCACTTTCTCTGCTGCTGTAGCATTGCATTCTTTGCACTGTTCTATTACCCTAGTGCACTTTGTATGGTATGATCTGCCTGTACTGCATGAAAAACAAAACTTTTCACTGTACCGAGATGCATGTGATAATAATAAATCAAATTAAATTGAATCAAATCACTAAAGGAATGCAGAACCAGTTGAAGTCTGACTGCAAGACAGCATGATTTAATTGAGTTTCTAAAGTTCATTTTCCTGAGAACGTTTGTGGGCCTGTTACTGAGAGAAGAGCTGTCGTATAATTTCCTTATATCACAGTTAGAAGAGTTAATCACAGAAGCCAGACCAGAAATGGACTGTTTTGATTGAATTCTTTCTCCTTCCCTTCCCTCCTCAGCTTCTTGCTGTGTAGCTGGACTAAGGGTGCTGCCTTCAGGATGGCATCATTGTACAGCATGAAGCAGACCATCATCACAAACAGGAACATAGGAAATAAAAACAGGAGTAGGTCACTTGGCTCTTTGAGCCTGTTATACCATTTAACTCGATCATGTGATCTTCTGCCTCAATACCATTTTCCTACACAAACCCTGCATGCTTTGGCATTTACACTGGTTTATGTATTAAAAACACTTTACCCAAGCGCTGTCATCGCAGAAGGGGTCAAAGGGACACAGAACTCAGCTTGCAGTTCAACTTGATTTTATTCACAAAAATATTTCTTACTAAAAATGCGATACCACCATTTCTCAAATCCCCACAATATTTACTCTCTATCCAGCTCTCTCCATCCGAGAATGGATATTATTTGCAAGGGGCCATGAGCTGGGTCATTGGAATCTTCTTCCTCCTGACGTGGGATTGGTTCTCTTCCACAACAGTGCATATCCAAGATAAGGGCGGATTTTCTCCTGGTCTTCTTGGGTTGCCACATGGTCTTGTGCTACGTGTCTTCCTGTGAGTCTTCACTGGGAGGTACCTTCCAGGTGTGTGTGCTTTTATTCCACTTGCCCCAGATCTTCCAGAATATTTTGTGGCCTTTGACCAATGAGGTTATGAGCAGGGCTTAAAGCGTCCAATGGGTTTGCACCAACAATCTTCACAGTTGTCATACCAGAGAGGAGTGAAGTGCACGTCCTCAGGCGCTGGCTGGAAGTCAAGCTGCCAGAAAGCCTGACTGATACTTCTCCAATATCCACCACTCAGGCTGATTGTAGCTGCTTACCCCAAATCTTTGTGGCCTCTATTTCCACCATTTTCTGTAGCCGATAACTGCTGGCTGCTGTGGAATTTATTTCGGCCCATGTTCTATCAGTCCCAATTTCTCAGCTGTGTGTCAATGTAGAATGTCCAGTTTTTGGCCAGTGATCAGTTGTCCGCACGTCAATGTCTTTAATATCTAGAAGTCTATCAGCCTCTGATTCGAACGTACGCAAGTTATCTGCTGAATAACTGCAGGGGTCTTCTTTAGTAGTCCAGGTAGGGGAAACATTATCTAAGTTGACTTCATTGATCACATTTCATGTGGTAGCTGGGCTTTCATTGCATGTGAGTTGCCATCTTGTGCAGGGTTGGATGTGAAAGTGACAACCCATGTCTTCAAAAGGCATCCTGTGTAATTCAGTTGGCACCCTCCAATGTCTTTTGACAGTTCAAATGGTGATGGTGCAGCAAACTGCTGGATAATAAAGGCATCTTAAATACTGTCACGATATTGGACACTGGCATGCATAGTAGACTGCATAACAGCAACAGTGTTAGACTTTTGGTGCCCAGCAAAGGGAGGTGTATGCTGTCAGTGCCATGACCAGGAAGGCTGCAGTCTTCAGGAAGTCAGATGTTGACTGGCCACTGGCAAGAGAAGACTAAGTGCAGTCAGCTCTCTCTCTCGATTTCTCTTTCTCTCTCAATCTCTTAGTGGCCTCCCTCAGCCAACAATAGAATGAAAAGTGGGAAATGTTGCAAATAATGCCTACAGCAGCGTGGAGGGAGGCAGATGTGTGGCAGTTCATGGCAGCACACTCCACTGCAGAGCATTTCTATAGACAATTTTGAAAAGCAATTTTTAACAAACTTGAAATCACAAGACATGCTACATTTTACTCAAAGGGCCAACATTCTCCTGTTTTTACTGATGCAGAACACATGTCTGTCCCTCAAACATGGACCCAATAGTTTAGATATTTCTGAGATCACTGGCTGGATTTTGCCAGACCTTTCAAAACAGGTTTAGAGGTAGGAAGAAAAACGTTGCTGGAAAAGCTCAGCAGGTCTGGCAGCATCTGTGAAGGAGAAAACAGAGTTAACATTTCGGGTCTGGTGACCCTTCCTCAGAACTCAAGTTTTCTCCTGCACAGGTGCTGCCAGACCAGCTGAGCTTTTCTAGCAACTTTGCTTTTGTTTCTGATTTACAGCATCCAAAGTTCTTTTGGTTCTTTTGGTTTTTATTAGAGGTGGGAACGTTGGTAAAATATGAGTGAAGTGTGACATGTCCCTTGGCACTGCCATCACAGCTTGCCAACAGTGGGAAAAGTGATGGATGGCCCACTCACCTGGAGCCCAACTTTGTTGTTGAAGCGAACTGTTCCCACTTCCATTGACATTTTACCAACGTTGGGCAGCTCTCTGCTTTGTGGAATGACAAGAGCAGACTTTGATCCACAGTGGGGGCCCTGTCAACATTAACACTGTCAGGCCTCAGGAACCACCTTTGAGGCCTCTCATTGAAGCCTCCCTCATTAGACTTGGTGATCCCAGACCCTACCTCTCTGATTTTGAGGACACATGGCCATCGATGTGTCCTCACCTTCTCTTGCTGCACCTGTAGTGACCACCTGTAGAGTTGGTGCCTCTGAGCTGCCCACTACCTCTTGAGAATGAGCAACTTTAATAGGGGCCTTTAATAGGGGCAGCAAACTTAATGGTAGCCACTTGATCAACTCTACTGACAAAATACTACTTTCTACTGCCACAAAACCTAACCCCATGAGTTGGCTTTTCTCGTGAAGAATCAGGGTGATTTGCCATTCAGCAAATCTATAAAATTCTAATTATCTGTACGGTGTGTAATTGACAAAAATGTTTCATTCTGCAACCCAAGACTTTCTTCATGGACAACAGGTCAAGGTGCAACATGTGATGTGAAGTAACATCAGATCAGTGTGAACAACTGGCAAAGAATTCCCTTCCAAAAATATGGCTATGTAAAAGAGAATGTTTTCTGTAATAACAGGTAAAATGTTGGCTGCAAGACCTAAGCATTTAGTTTTTTGCTGTCCTAGACTATTTGGATTGTGTTGTGTCTCACAGTAGGTATCTTAGAATGCCTTTGAGGCAGCTCATGATATCATCACTGTATTATAATGGTCTAATGTTAGCCTGGGTGCTGAAGTTTCTTTGAATATAATTTTGTATACATCAGTGATCTGTAAGAAATATCAGGTAGATCTTTCTATACTACATTACCACATGTTTCTTAAATTACAAGAGATTATAGAAACATTGCCATATTAGATAAAGATAGCCTTCTGCAGCCAAAAGCACATCGATTTTTCAGTAAAATACTAATGTTTCCAAACAGAAAGAAGTCATATTTGTAGGCAGGAGAGCTAAGATCAGTATGATTAATTTTTGGAATGTTTTTGGAAGTCAAGTGTAAAGGCCACATTTTTTATTTTTCTTTATTTTGGATCGTGGTCTAATGAAAGAAAATAATACTGCTGTAAAACAGGGTCCACGGAAGGAGCTGCCACACTTCTGAAAATAAGTTATTACCACTCATTGTGAGTTGTGTTTACTCTGTTGCTTTGTTCATGCAGTGGATGGTGATGTGTTTGGTGCCACAGCACTGTGGGTGAGTGTGGAGATTAAGCTTCACCCCTAACTGATTGCTGATTGTTTTATGCAACTGGGGCCAAGAATCTTTAATACAGCAGCAACTTTCTAATTAGCTCGTGGACAAGTGGGAAGAGAGTTTATGAACAATACAGGTCCAGGCTGCAGCAAGGAAAAAGGTCTCTCCGTCTGTCTCACTGCAATGAAGTAACCAAAATCCAGAAAATAGCTGGTTATCTTCTCCAATTAGTGGCTGCAATATGTTGCCACTAACCAGTGAATGAAATATTGCACAATTAGTGTGCCAACCTGTGTTTTCATAAAGAACTAAAATAACCTAGAAAAGATGATCATAGAACAGAAAGCCTTGAAAAAAATCTAAAGGCTTCATGCCATGGAACTTTGCTTTCTCAGTATTTTCCAACCACCCCGTTTTATCTACGTTCGGTCATGTATGTCTGCGTATATGCGTAGACTTTTCAGAAGGGGTTAGAATATCAGTTAGTAGTATTACATACTAATTGTTCATTGTTTTGGGTGCTGGTGGTTAGAAATAATTACTTTGTAATAAATAACAGTTTTTTTAAATTAAGTACAGAAGCCTAATCAGCATATTTTGTTCACTTGAGTCTATTAGACAGGCAAACTAGATGAGTTTGAAGAATTTGATTAACTTTAACTTTTGTGATGATCATGTGAGTTGAATGGCTTGGGAGTCAGTGCAAAATCCTAGACTGGTCATGACACAAATTGCAGTTTTGAGGAAAGGCCACTTGACTTGAAATGTTAACTCTGATGTTTTCTTCACAGATACAGGCAGACTTGCTGAGCTAAAAAAAATTGTACTGTAGTATGCAGATTAGGTGGGCTAGCCATGATAAAAACCTCATGTGCGGTTATTTGGGATGGGGTAATATGTAGGTCTGGGTGTGATGTTTTCTGAAATGTCAGTGCAGACTTAATGGACTGAATGGCCTTTTTCTGCACTGTAGAGATTCCACAACATCCAGGATCTTCTGAGGAATGGCAATCATTCTCAGATTGATGTCTGTAAACTACCTGAACACGATTCTGCTCCACATTTCTTCCAGGATCTTCCGAACTCAGCTTCTCTGGTAATGTGGAACACAGGTACTCCATTGGAGTGGAGTAGAGGTGTGGACGGGCATGACTGCTCTTGTTTTATGATAAGTTGAAATGCCTGGTCTTTGAAAGTTAGTGAATGAATGGGTGAATAACCGAGTAGATGATTGGGTTGAATGGGTGGATCAGCAAGGATGTGATTAGAGGAATGTGGCAGGTGTCTAAGTTGATGGTGCAGATGAGGGAGTAAACATAGGTGAATGATGTAGTGGGTGAGTCAAACATGGGTATATTGACAGGTACACTGGGTAGGTGGCTGAGCTGGGGAATTGGGTCAGTGTGTAAAGAGGGTACAGTACGTAAACTGGAAAGATGACATTCCAATCTGTCCAATATCTCCTGACTAACTATTCAGGTAAGACCCACAAAACTGCCCAAAGTCTTACTCAGTGTCAGAGACATTGCAGTTCCCAGCAAACAAGAAATTTTCCCATTGGAAGCTGGAGCACCATGGACTAACCTTAACCCTAACCCTACCTATTTGAACAAATCAGGATGTTCATGGGATCTCGTCATGCAGCATTACTCATAGATTCAACCTCATCATCTGGAAATCCGCAGATGTGACTGCACAAGCCTCGTTCTCCCTCCAGCCACTGCTGAGGCTGACGATGAGTTGTCTATGTCCACTTCACTTATATAAGCCACTTTTCACAATCTTAGGACATCCTGAAATACTAACAGATCACTAATTAGTTTATCTTGGAGTGCAGTCAATGTTATAATTTAGTAAACAAATGCCTTGCATTTCATTGCTTGCTAATCTATAGAATTATTACAAATTTCAGGTCTGCACTGGTCTCTGGTTCAGCATCACTAATTACTGACATGACTAAAATGCTCTTCCCCTCCACTCTGTGCAATTTGGAACATATCTAAACTTTGCATGATAAAGATAAATGACAGAATGACCTGAAGTGACAATATGAGAATCCTTTGCTCTAGGTTTTGTCATCTAGCACATATTTCTGTGTTATTTTTCAATCAACTGGGATGTATACTGATAAAACACTTGAATGAGACAGAGCAAATTATGAAACAACAAACTGATTTATATTGCATCAAATGCATAACTGAACAGAGAATTGTATTAACTGAAAATCAATTTGACTCTTACACTGATCGTAACATCAAAAATGATAAATTTTACAAACTTAGCCTTGAGCATACCTTTGCGTTGTGAGTCATAGTTGTTGAACTGACTGCCATTAACTTTGGAAAGACTTTGTTAACTCTCACAGTTTCAAATTCAAATTGATTTTTTACCCCAGTCTGAAAGAGGAGAAAATAAACAGCTTAATTTATGCAAGTCTCCTGAAATACTGTCTTTAGAATTGGCTAGTTAAGCCAAAAATTCAAACTGACTGCTTTTCTTCGTCTTGTCTAGGGCCATGACAACATATTACCTTGTCAGATAGGATTTTTGCAGTTGTCATCGTAAGTCCTTAACATATATGACTGAATCCCATTGTCGTAAATCAGAGTAGTACACAAGAAACTCAATGCTATCAACTGGTCCCAGTCAAAGATTCTAATCAGCACAGTTAGACAGCTTCTGTGTTGTGAATTAACTTCTTGGCTGTATGTGAATAAACAGTAATAACTCAATATGAATAAAACCCCAAATGGGATGATTTGCTTTGAGTGATAATAGAACAAAAGTCAAGATGCAGCTCATCCTACCCATGTGTCAAACTGATTTCTGGTTTACTATTGCCTGCTCAATTATTGATCAAGATATAATTCCTTCCTTGAACACTCTAGACTAAATGGGCGGCACGGTGGCTCAGTGGTTAGCACTGCAGCCTCACAGCACCAGGGACCCGGGTTCAATTCCAGCCTCGGGCAATTGTCTGTGTGGAGTTTGCACATTCTCCACGTGTCTGCGTGGGTTTCCTCCAGCTGCTCCGGGTTCCTCCCACAGTCCAAAGATGTGCAGGCTAGGTGGATCGGCCATGCTAAATTGCCCATAGTGTTCAGGGGTATGTGGGTTATAGGGGTTGGGTCTGGGTGGGATGTTGTAAAGGGCAGTGTGGACTTGTTGGGCCAAAGGGCCTGTTTCCATATTGTAGGGAATCTAATCTAAATAACAACAATCGGAGGAGATAACAGGAGAGTTTCTTGTTCCTTGGATAGAGGAAGAGAGAGAATTTTAACTTACATCTACTCCATGACATAGTGAGAAGGGTGGAGTGGGTGTTGCTGAAATTGGTCAGGAGTTAAATCCATCGTGAATTGCAAAAGGTAAGGCTGTTCATTCATTTATGATATTGTTATATGGGTCCATTCCTCGAATTTTGGCATCAATTCAAATCAATTTTCCAAGTGTTGGGAAACATGTTATCTGATGGGAAGTGCGACTTGTCAGTTTCTGTAGATATTTGTTCCTTCGTGATGTGGACATCACGATGACTAAATGACAAAACCTAGAGCAAAGGATTCTCATATTGTCACTTCAGGTCATTCTGTCATTTATCTTTATCATGCAAAGTTGAACAGGAGTGGACACAGTTAAAAGTCACATGACAACAGGTTATAGTCCAACAGGTTTATTTGAAATTACAAGCTTTTGGAGCTCAGCCCCTTTGTCAGGTGAAGTGTGGGAGCAGCACACCAACACAGAATTTATAGGCAGAGAGATCAAGGGCAGAGATAGTAAAAGATCATACAAATGGTGTGAGTGGACTGTAGAATAATAAGTCTCTGTAGGTGAACAAGAGTGTTAGATGGTGGAGTAAAGAGTCAACAACTGAACAACAAGCAAAGGGATGACCTCAAAGTCGATTAACCGAGGCAGAGAGATAATTAAAAAAGTTAAAAATAAGGCGGTGCTGGAGACAGATCAAATGACTAGAATAACTTGATAGATATAAAAGTCACATGGTGAGGGTCTAACCAAAGTAATAAGTAGTCCAAAAATGTACAAACTAATTAAGATAGAGAGACCATAACAATTTATCAAGGTGATGGTGTCAACACAGGAATTTGTGATGTTGTGGTTGATGTTGTCCTAAAGGCTGGATAGTTTGCTGTGAACGATGGCCTGTTTAAGCTTTGGTGGTTGTTTGAAGGTGAGAAGTGGAGGTGTGGGGAAGATCTTGGCGAGATGCTCATCAATGACAACAAATTGTGGAGCTGGATGAACACAGCAGGCCAAGCAGCATCTTAGGAGCACAAAAGCTGACATTTCAGGCCCAGACCTTTCTTTAGAAACGGTTTTCTGATGAAGGGTCTGGGCCTGAAATGTCAGCTTTTGTGCTCCTAAGATGCTGCTTGGCCTGCTGTGTTCATCCAGCTCCACACATTGTTATCTCGGATTCTCCAGCATCTGCAGTTCCCATTATCCCCATTGATTGTATCATTCAACAATCAATGACATGTTGAAGGCTGCAAAGAGCATGGCTTAGTCTCTCCACTCTGGTGAAGTACTGGCTGACAAAGGGTACTCTTTCAATCAGACCCTGTCTTTTAGGGAGGTCATTGTGATTATTTTGCTGTGGCATGTCAGATCTGGCGAGTGATGAGTTGAGCATCGTATCCCATTCTCATGAAGGCATCCTTCAAAATCTTTAGGTGTTTGTTACGTTCATACTCATCTAAGCATATCTTGTATATGTACAGGGCTTGTCTGTAGGGGATGGCTTCTTTAATATGTTTAGGGTGGAAGCTAGAGAAATGCAGCATCATGAGGTTATCTGTGGGCTTCCGATAGAGTGAGGCACTGAGGTGTCTGTCCTTGATGGAGATGTGTGTGTCCAAGAATGAGACTGATTCTGAAGAGTAGCCCATGGTAAGTCTGATGGTGGGATGAAACTTGTTGATATCACTCTGTAGTTGTTTCAGTGGTTCCTTGCCATGAGGCCACAGGAAGAAAATGTCATCAATGCATCTGGCATTGGCTATAGCATTGGTTGTAGGTCCTGCACAGCAAGGAAGTCTTGCTTGAACTTGTGCATGAAAATGATGGCATATTGGGAAGCAAATTTGGTCCCCATGGCTGTTCCATGTGTCTGGATAAAGAACTGATTGTCAAAGGTGAGATTGAAGCAGATGAGTTGAAGGATCGCGTCTGGAAATGGCAGTTGGTGGTACTGAATACTGAAGCTGTTGTAGTGATGCCGGCATTGTGGGGGATTCTGGTGTAGAATACTGAAATGTCCATTGTGACGAGGAATGTTTCTCTTTTGACTTGTCTGTGTGTTCACAGCAAACTGCCCAGCCTTCAGGACAAAATCAACCACAACACCATACAACCTTGCCAAGGCAACCTGTACAAGACATACCAGGTCATCGACATGGATAGTAACATCACATGTGGGAACACCATCTACTATGTACATGACAAATACTCATGTGATGCAGCCAATGTTGCCTATCTCACACGCTGCAGGAAAGGATGCCCCAACGCGTAGTATATTGGCGAGATTATGCAGACGCCACAACAACAGATGAATGGACACGGTGCGACAATCGCCAGACAGGAATGTTCCCTCCCAGTCCGGGAACACTTTAGTGCTCAAAGACATTCAGCTTCTGACCTTTGCGTAAGCGTCCTCCAAGGTAGAATTTGAGATACACAGCAATGCAGAAACTGACAGCCAGGTTCTGTACCCATCAAGGTTTTTTTTAGATTAGATTAGATTTCCCACAGTGTAGAAACAGGCCCTTCGGCCCAAGAAGTCCACACCGCTCCTTGAAGAATCCCACCCAGACCCATCCCCCTATAACCTACTCACCCCTGAACACTATGGGCAATTTAGCATGGCCGATCCACCTAACCTGCACATCTTTGGGCTGTGGGAGGAAACCAGAGCACCCAGAGAAAACCCATGCAGACACGGGGAGAATATGCAAACTCCACACAGACAGTCACCCGAGGCTGGAAGTGAACCCGGGTCCCTGGTGCTGTGAGGCTGCAGTGCTAACCACTGAGCCACAGTGCTGCCCATGACCCCATGAACCTCATGATCTTGATTCATACAGCGCCTCATGTGAATGCACCACATTGTTCTGTATCTATAAGGGAGGCAGTGGCCTAGTGGCATTATTACTGGAGTGTTAATTCAGGGAACCCAGGAAACGTTCTGCGACCCAGGTTCAAATTCTGCCATGGCAGATGGTGGAATTTGAATTCAGGGAAAAAAAATCTTGAATTAAGTGTCTGAGGATGGCCATGAATCCGTTGCTGATTGTTGGGGAAAAACCCATTTGGTTCACTAATGTCCGTCAGGGAAGGAAACTGCCATCCTACCCTGGATGGGCCTACATGTGACTCCAGACCCACTGCATTGTGGTTGACTCTTAACTTTCCTGTGGGCAATTAGAGGTGGGCAATAAATGCTGGCTTAGCCAGTGATCCCCTCATCTGTGAATGAATGAAAAAGAAGCCTTCCTTGATAAATTGTTATGATCTCTCTACTTTAATTAATTTGTAGACTTTTGGATTACTTACTTTGGTCAGACCCTCGGCATGTGACTTTTATACCAATCATGCTATTCCAATTATTTGTTTTGTCTCCAACACCACCTTATTTTTAATTTTTACAAGTTATTTCTTTTCCTCATTTAATCAGATTACAAGTCATGCCTTCACTTGTTATTCAGCTGTTGTCAATTTACTCACACTATCCAACACTTTTGATCACCTGCAGATACTTATCACTTGACACCGCAATCACACCAGTTATATGATATTTTGATCTTTCTGCCCTTGGTCTCTCAGTCTATAAATTCTGTGTCTGGGTGCTCTCCTCTCATACTTCACCTGACAAAGGGTCGATATGCCGAAAGCTTGTGATTTCAGATCAACCTGTTGGGCTATTAACCTGGTGTTGTGTGGCTTCTGACTTGTTTCTCCAGTGCTGATTTTTGATCGGGGGAGCAGAACTGCTACAATCCGATACATTGAGAGAACTAAGCCAGTTGTGACTTTTTCCTCCTGCTGAGACTAGCTGACCCACCCACCCCCTCCCAGCTGCCTCTCTTCCAATCTACCTCCACTTGTTCATAATCTCTTCCTTCTTCTCTTGCTGTTTTCTGGCTTTGGTGCTCACCCCCAGCAACCCCTGATTTCTTCTCACAGTTGTTTCCCGTGGAACTCATCCTGCGGCATTGTGGACTTTTCTGCCTGACAACCAAATTACTCTCTCAAAATGGCCAGCTGCCAGGCAGGAAACAAAGTAAAATGATAACACTTACATTCTTCTGCTAATTTCAGCAGGTAAACCGTCTTCCAATTATGCCTGGGTTTTTCAACCCCTTTCTAGAAATATTCCTGTCGGAATGTCCACTGAATCTACCGATATACAAAAATTTGCACAAATTACATGTGTGTAGCTGAGGGAATTTTCCCCTTCTGTTGCAATGAGACTTTTCCCCCATCTTTAGTTAACAACTTGCTTTAAAACATCAGTATTAAAATGGCCCACTCAGCATCATTAATTAAAATTCAAATTTGAATTCATTCAAGAAGGCTTTGACCCTGCACTCAATGGATTGTGCTCAAGGGTACTTTGGAAATGCTTCACAGGATTGATCTTCTATGCAAGGACTTGTAGACTATCATTAGCATTCAAATGAAATGTCAATCATTAAACATAGACCAAAGTGGAGTCTGCATTTGTCTTTTCAGTGTTCTCTCAGAAACAGGGAATCAATCAAGTATATGTCTTAAAATACATTTGTCCAAATGCTTATGGTGGACACTTATTTGACAGTAAAAGTGGCAGAGATCAGCTCTCTAGCTACTCATGCATTTGGTCACTGACTATACCTCTAATTATGAGGAATGGTTCATTTGTAAATTAGTAATGACTACTACCGGCTGTAATCCAGTTTTTCACTAATTGCTAACTTGAACAGCTTTCTGGAAGCAATGTGAATATTGAAATGGCTGAGCGTACCTTTTAAATTCTTATATAACAACTTGGCATTGTTTCTGCAGAATGCATCTCATTGTTTTGTTGCATCTGAGATTAAATCAACCAGCGAAGGCATGCCTAGTGATCTATCCGCAAATTAATCAAAGCTTTGAAAGAAAACTGCAGAGGCTGCTAGGACCTCTGTTTTAAACAATACTTCAGGAAGTTATTTTGACAAGCATGCTGGTATTAGATGAGTACTAAGCACAGAGCTCCTGGATTGAAGCTTCCACAATGATCTGACAATAGTTTATTTACTCAGGCAACGATGCAGTGCAGATCTATCTTCAACACTCAAACTGCCAGATTTATACTGCAACATACACCATTCTACTGAATCACTGAGGTATGAAGTGAGGCCTTTTCTGCTGTAGTACTAAACCTAAGTGAAAACATCCCATTTTTTATTTCCGCTTTGATAGAGAATGTTCTACCTATGCAATTACAATTTAGAGAACGATCCATCAAATTAACCCTGAGGAATAGGAGGAAGGATCCAATGTACAGACTGAATCAAGCACAAAATAAACTTGGCAATATTAAATATTGTAATCACTGAGCCAAATTAAAATTGTGATGGCAATCTCACTAGTCTAGTAGTCTTCCCAATGCTCGAGGCTAATTCTTTGGGGAATGGATATGAATCACATCAGACAGACAATGAATTTTGATGTCAATTAATACAAATGGAATCACAATAAACTAGTCTAGTGATGATGACAAAAAACGTTGTCGATTATTGTACAAACCTATCTAGTCTACAGATGTTCTTTTGAAGAAGGTGAACTGCCATCTTTACTTGCTGTAATCTAAGTGTAATCAGATACACAGTGGTTGAATCTTAACTGTCTTCTGAAATGACTTAATAAACCGTTCAATAAAAACTGAAAGAACTGCTGATGCTGTAAATCAGAAACAAAACAGAAAGTATTGGAAAAGTTCAGCAGGTCAGATGTCGGAACTGAGTTCTGAGGAACGTGAATACTGATTTTTTTTTCACAGATGCTGCCAGACCTGCTGAGCTTTTCCAGCAACTTCTGTTAGATGGTGCACTTTGCTTCTATAGGTCAATGGTAGATGGAGTGAATATTTGCACCTAAGCCAGCTGCTTTGTCCTGGGTGGTGTCCAGCATCTGGAGTGTTATTGGAGTCACATTCATCCAGCGGGATGGTATTCCATCAGGCTCCTGATTTGTTGCATGTAGATGGTGGATTTGGGGTATCAGAAGGTGAATTACCTCTGACCTGCTCTTGGAACAACAGTATTTATATGGCTAGTTCTTCAATGTCAAGAACAGCTTCAGTACACCACCATGGATGGACCTGTCCAAGACCTAAAGGAAATCCAGTCCATCTTCTTCTGTTCATCATAGTCTCTTCATCATCTACTCCCCATCATCGACAACATATCATTTACACTCTGTCATCTCCGATGCATCACCTACACTCACATATCTACTCACCATCATCTGCAGTCTGCTTACTCTCTGTCATCCAAACTTTGTCATCTCTTCTCCATTATTTAATCCTTGGACTTGGATCTCCACTATCTAATCTTTGTTGTCCACTCTCAGTCATCTATATTCTCTCAAGTGGCTCTTGCTCAGCAATAAGCTGCTCATTGATTAGATTAGATTACCTACAGTGTGGAAACAGGCCCTTCGGCCCAGCAAGTCCACAGCGCCCCTTAAAGCAACCCACCCATACCCACACCCCTATAACCCACACACCCCTGAACACTATGGGCAATTTAGCATGGCCAATCTACCTAGCCTGCACATCTTTGGATTGTGGGAGGAAACTGGAGCACCCGAAGGAAACCCATGCAGACATGGAGAGAATGTGCAAACTCCACACAGACAGTCGCCTGAGGCTGGAATCGAACCCGGGTCCCTGATGCTGTGAGGCTGCAGTGCTAACCACTGAGCCACCGTGCCGCCCTAGTGTTCAGTTGTTCAGTTTGAATTGTCTACTCAGCTCCTGAATTCATTACAAGTTTGGTCTACAGATGGACAAAAGAGCTAAGCTCCAGAGTTATGTTGAGAATGATCGCCCTTGATCTCAAGGCAGCATTTCGATGACTGTGGAATCAAGGAGCTCTAAAAACATTGTAATTAATGGGAATCATGGAAAACTAATTATTAAGTACAGGAAAAACTAAAATAGGTTGGAGTCATAGCTAGCAAAAAGAAAGATGGTCATTGGTGGTTAGTAATCTCAGTGGGCATCAATGCAGGTGCTCCTCAGGCCCAACTATCTTCAGTTCCTGTTTTATTTATCTTCCCTCTATCATAAGGTGTGAAGTGGGCATGTTCACTGATGATTACACAATACTCAACACGGTTCCCAACTCTTCCGATACTGAAGCAGTGAATGTTCATATGTTTGGAAAACATTCAGGCTGGGGCTGAACATTTGTGACCAGTTGCAACAAGGGAGGATCTAGACATCTCCCCTTGACTTTCAACAGCATTACCATTGCGGAATGGTCTACATCCTGGGTATTATCATTGACAGAAACATTAGCCTTATAAATATTGTGGCTTCAAGAATAGTTAAGAGATAGCAAATCTTGAATTGAGTAAGTCATTTCCTAACTCTACAAGTTTGGAAAGAGTGTGGTGGCATAGTCTTCACTTGCCTTGAGTGAATAAATTTAAAAAAAACACTCTGAAATAGCTTGACACTACTAGGACACAGTAACTTGCCTGATGCACATTCACCCCCTCCACTGCCAGCACAAAATGGCAGTAGCTTGTACCATTTACAAGGTACACTATGGAAACTCACCAGCTTCTTTCAACAAAACCTTTGAAACCTTGTGATCTCTGCCACTTCGAAGGGCAAAGGCAGTAAATTTGTGGGAACACCACCTGCAAATGACTCTCTCTGTTAAATAACAGCTTGACTCGTTGCTGGGTTAAATTCCTGGAATTCCCTCCTCACACCTATTCCATGCAGATTGCGGCATTGATCTTTAACTCGTCGTTGTCTACAGGACTAGTGCCAGATGACTGGAGGATAGTAAATGTGGTTCCCCTGTTCAAGAAGGGGAGTAGAGACAACCCTGGTAATTATAGACCAGTGAGCCTTACCTCAGTTGTTGGTAAAGTGTTGGAAAAGGTTATAAGGGATAGGATTTATAATCATCTAGAACAGAATAACTTGATTAGGGATAGTCAGCACGGTTTTGTGAAGGGAAGGTCGTGCCTCACAAACCTTATTGAGTTCTTTGAGAAGGTGACCAAACAGGTAGATAAGAGTAAACCGGTTGATGTGGTGTATACGGATTTCAGCAAGGCGTTCGATAAGGTTCCCCACAATAGGCTATTGTACAAAATGCGGAGGAATGGAATTGTGGGAAATATAGCAGTTTGGATCGGAAATTGGCTTGCTGAAAGAAGACAGAGGGTGGTAGTTGATGGAAAATGTTCATCCTGGAGTCCAGTTACTATTGGTGTGCCGCAAGGGTCGGTGTTGGGTCCACTGCTGTTTGTCATTTTTATAAATGACCTGGATGAGGGCATAGAAGGATGGGTTAGTAAATTTGCAGACGACACTAAGGTCGGTGGAGTTGTGGATAGTGACGAAGGATGCTGTAGGTTGCAGAGAGACATAGGTAAGCTGCAGAGCTGGGCTGAGATGTGGCAAATGGAGTTTAATGCAGACAAATGTGAGGTGATGCACTTTGGTAGGAGTAACCGGAAGGCAAAGTACAGGGCTAATGGTAAGATTCTTAGCAGTGTAGATGAGCAGAGAGATCTCGGTGTCCATGTACACAGATCCTTGAAAGTTGCCACCCAGGTTGACAGGGCTGTTAAGAAGGCATACAGTGTTTTAGCTTTTATTAATAGAGGGATCAAGTTCTGGAACCAAGAGGTTATGGTGAAGCTGTACAAAACTCTGGTGCAGCCGCACTTGGAGTATGGTGTACAGTTCTAGTCACCGCTTTATGAGACGGATGTGGAAGCTTTGGAAAGGGTGCAGAGGAGATTTACTAGGAAGTTGCCTGGTCTGGAGGGAAGGTCTTACAAGGAAAGGCTGAGGGACTTGAGGCTGTTTTCATTAGAGAGAAGAAGGTTGAGAGGTGACTTAATTGAAACATATAAAATAATCAGAGGGTTAGATAGGGTGGATAGGGAGAGCCTTTTTCCTAGGATGGTGACGGCGAGCACGAGGGGACACAGCTTTAAACTGAGGGGTGAAAGATATAGGACAGATGTCAGAGGTAGTTTCTTTACTCGGAGAGTAGTCAGGGAATGGAATGCTTTGCCTGCAACGGTAGTAGATTCGCCAACTTTGGGTACATTTAAGTCGTCATTGGACAAGCATATGGACGTACATGGAATAGTGTAGGTTAGATGGGCTTGAGATCGGTATGACAGGTCGGCACAACATTGAGGGCCGAAGGGCCTGTACTGTGCTGTAATGTTCTATGTAAATGAGTACACTACCACCTTTTCAAAGAACATGAGAGATATCTCCTGGGCTTGTCAGTGATGATCTCATATCAACAATTAATATATTAAAACAACGGTATCCAAAACATCGGTGTAAATTTCTGGTTGTGCCTGATTACATCAGTGTTTGCTTGTCAGCGGAGTTACTTTTATTCAGTAGATTGTTGAGACATCTCTCTGGAAGTTTCTTCCCCGTCAAAATCACTAAATAGAAACATCAACTTGATTATGGCCATTTAGTTTCCGTCGGAAACAGCAAACTCAATGTGGGCTCCACAAGGTGGCAATGAGAACATATAGCCTGAAGATTAGACATAGTCATCAGTTTCAAGATGAATGGAACTGATGTTAAGCTTTGGCAAATAGTATCACCTGATAAGGGAGAGCCTATTGTAAAGATATTATCCATGCTTTGAGTTCTATGAAATTTGATTAATTTCATCTGAATGATACCCCAACCTTTGATGCCTGTCCCTAATGCCAATAACATTTTTAACCTGGAGTGAAACATTCCTTTGTACAGTGCCACCTGCAAACTGGAGGAGCACTTCCTCATATTCCACTTCAGGAGTCTACAGCCCTATGGCCTAAATAGTGAATTTCACCAGATTCAAAACCTCCTCACTCCCGGCCTCATCCTATGTCCGACCCTCCCTCTCATCCCCACCTCCTTGACCTGACATAACCTGTCCATCTTCTCTCCCACCTATCCACTCCTCCCACCTCACCGACCGATCCCCACCATTCGCTATCTGCACTCACCTATCACCATCCCACCTATCTTCCCCAGACCCACTCCTCCTCTCTCTATTTAACTCTGAGCTCTTCTTCCTCCTCCGCCATTTCTGAAGAAGGGCCCCGATCTGAAACATTAACTTTTCTGCTCCTCTAATACTGGCTGGCCTGCTGTGTTCCTCCAGCTCCACACTGTGTTATCTATGTATAACAATATAGTTCTCACAGGTTTCACACAACTATTGAGTGTTTACGAAGTAAAACTTGGTTCTAATTTACATAAATCTTGCAAATGCCAGAAGTGACAATTCAGCTCTACCTGCAAAATAAACACAAGCTGTTATTTTAACAGTTCAAAATTGTGCTTAACTATTGAAGAAAGGGATTTAATGAATTTATTCTGTTAAGTCTTCCTTTTCATTTGTTGCTTCTCAGCAATTAGAGAATGTTGACAAGAGTAATTATTTCAATATCCACTACATACATTACAAGGCAACTTTCCTTTCTTTGCTGCTTGAACATTCAGCATCACTGGGAACAGTCACTTTCAAATTAATTTAAACCAGTTAGAAAGCCGGGCTGGTTCTGTTTGTGTGAATCTGCACCCCCCCTCCCCGACCCCAGCTATTGACTCCATTTACACTTCTTGACACATCAGAAAGACAGCCAACATCATCTAAGACTCCTCCCACTCTGGTTATAATCCTTTCCAACCTCTTCTGTCAGGCGGAAGAAACAAAAGCTTAAACACATTTACCAACAGATTCAAGAACAGCTTCGTCCTCGCTTTTATTAGACTTCTGAATGGACCTCACAAATTTTAAATCCAAGATTGATCTTGTTTGTTGTGCACCTTTGCAACCATAACTTTGCACTCCTTACTCTGTTCAATCGCCCTGTGACCTTTGCATGGTATGATCTGCCTGTACTGCACACAAAACATAACATTTTGCTGAACGTCAGTACAGGTGACAATAATAAATCAAATCAAATTAAAATCATTGGATTTCCATGTCTGCATCAGCAATGCTTAATACCCAGGCAGCAAAGCTGGAACCCCATTCTAATATACAGGAGAAATAGACACCAAACCCCTTCCCCTACCCTGATGCATTTAGGAAGATTTTTTTTCCTGATAGTCCAAACAATTCTATTTGTTAATTGATAAACTTTTATCGTTTGGGTGCAGAATGCTATCTCTTGCCTGGCTAAACTTTGGCAGATTTTCATTTCTTGTATCTGAGCATACTGAATCACCTGGGCGCAAAGTACAAGAAAAATCAAATGGGGAGCACTGCAAGGTAATAAGGCAGCATGTACAATTTTCCATCCATTAACTGTAATGGATGGGAAATTAGGCAGGTGCCATTACCATCGTACACTCTGCTCCATCCAATTTTCTCTTATGTGCTGTGCCCAATTGATATGGTCAAGCACAAGATCTGTCAGAACTACCTTGGTGAGGTTTGTCTCACTTTAATTTCGAGTAGCGTCAAAGCGTTTTGCTTCTTGTATGATTGCTACCTGAATTTCTTTGCCAGTTAATCATTTTGCTATTTGAGAGGTAGAGGGCAATTTTAAACTTATTTTCATCATAGCTTTATCTGTTGACACTAAAAATACTAAGCAATGTTTACTGAAGAAGGGTTGAGACCCAAAATATCAGCTTTCCTGCTCCTCTGATGCTGCTTGGCCTGCTGTGTTCACTTAGCTTCACACCATGTTATCTCAGATTCTCCAGCATTGGTAGTCCCCACTATGTCCGACGCAGAGTTTACTGCTTCCTACTGAAAATAAATGGCCATAATCAAGTTTGATATTTCTATTTAATGATTTTGACAGGGAAGAAACTACTGGAGAAGTGTCTCAACAATCTACTGAATAAAAATCACTCAGCTGATAAGCAAACACTGAGGTAATCAGGTGCCACCAGAAATCTGGCTGGTTCCTTTTGGATTGAGAGGAGTCTAACCAGGCCATAGGGCTGTTCCCTCTCTGATGAGAGACATTACTTGTAGCTGTTTAACTTGAGGGCAAGTAGAGAGGTTGATGAGGAGAGCCCTGCATGGTAACCTCAACTGGTGCAGGAATTGAACCCACAGTACATCACTCTTGAGAGCAAACAGACAACCAGCCTACTGAGCAAAATCAGCTACTGGTGAAAATCTACAATAACACTAATTGTGTCTGAGGAGGGAATTATTGCATTAAATAGCATTTCCTTTGTTTTCTTATTATAATTCCTATTCTTATGACATGGGAAAAGTTGCTGAGAATTGTATTCAAAACAGGAGATATTTCAGCTGGCTCTAACACAAGTGTTCTCCTAACTATTAACAGAAAACAAAATCACTGATAATCCAGCTAATGTCAATTCTAACAGTGAATACAATATATTTATGTGGTAATATTCCTTTCATTCAGGGAAAAATCTGGAATATCTCTTGTGATTCCTCATGGCATGAAGTTTCATAAACCGTGATGAGGTGTTAAATGGAGTTTAGACATTTACCCAGAAGAACAGAGACAAGTACCACGAGATGTTTCAATCCGCTCTATTCACGTCAACTTTCGAACAGCTATTTTGAGAAATTAAATTAAAAGGATCTGGAGAAGGTAATCTGCTAATCCTCTTGGTGGCAGTGTGCTCATATCAGGGGAGAACTGTAATGGAGGAGAAAGTACACAAAGCTTTCCACATTAACGCCAAATACAGCAAATAATACCATAATCTCTTTCATTGAGACCAATGTTCACCACAGGTTTCCCCAGCTCCTCATTGATTAAATGATATATATTAAAATAAGTATCCATTTTTCGAAAAATGGCTTTCACAAAAGCTACTGATCCCTATTTATTAAAGAAACTACTGGAATATCAGTATGAAAATATTTCATGGGCTATTTTACTGATTTCATTAATCCATTTAAATTGAAGTAGTTAATAAATATATGAAAAATGACTGCAAAGGAATTTGGTACTTACAAGCAAAGATAAATTAACACAAATTGGGCATAATCAGCACCAAAAGCATCCAATTTTCAATAAAACAAGTAGTTGATATAGAGGCTAAACAACACGTATAACAATTGTTGTGAAGAGCACACGCGCTCTGCCAGTGACAAATGACAACACTTTTTGGTCATGAACCATTTTAACCACCTCCCCCCCCCCCCTCCCCGGCCAGTTGACATGACTATCCTGGGCCTCCTCCATTGTCATAATGACACCACCCGCAAATTGGAGGAGCAGCACCTCATACTCCACTTCAGGAGCCTGCAGCCCATTGGCTTACATAGTGAATTTCACCAGGTTCAAAATCTCCCTACCCCTGGCCTCATCCCCTGGTCACCCCTCCTTCTCATTCCCACCTCCTTGACCTGACATAACCTGTCCATCTTTTCCCCACCTATCCACTCCTCCCACCTCACTGACCAATCCCCACTATTCACTACCTGCACTCGCCTATCACCATCCCACCTACCTTCCCCAGCCCCGCTCCTCCTCTCTCTGCTTATTTCTGAGCTCTTCTTCCTCTCCTCCATTTCTGAAGAAGGGCCCCGATCTGAAACATTAACTTTTCTGCTATTCTAATACTGGCTGGCCTGCTGTGTTCCTCCAGCTCCACACTGTGTTATCTATGTATAACAATATAGTTCTCACAGGTTTCACACAACTATTGAGTGTTTAAGCAGTAAAACTTGGTTCTAATTTACTTAAATCTGGCAAATGCCAGAGGTGACAATTCAGCTCTACCTGCAAAATAAACACAAGCTGTTATTTTCACAATTTAAAATTGTGCTTAACTTCTGAGGAAAGCGATTTAATGAATTGCTTTAGCCAAGCATTTACAGGAAGGTAGGACTTGGCAGTGCTAAAGCATCAGCACGTGGCTGCCTTAGGCTGACTGGTGAAATGAATATAATCAGCAGCATTGGGAATAAACATTCCAACACTAGAGATAGACTTCATTATTCACAGCTTGAATTAGTCAACTGAAAACAAAAGGCCAAGGAGGAAAATGCATGTCAAGAAATTAAAGCACAAGGGACTTCAGGCCAGAAAAGTTCAGGTCAAATGCATAGCTTAAAGGAAAGGAAAGAGGCAATTGTACAAAAACCAATATGATTCAACAACAGTTCACTGGATTTCATGCCAGATTTGTCATGTGCAGGTTGTAAGTCAACTCAAATGCACTGATCTATACTTAATTCTGTCATTCAGAGTTTATGTCCACTTACTTTATTGATTTGCCATATACAGCAGTACAAAGGTTATCAACTGCTGAACACTGCTGTTCAGTCCCAGTTTACAGAAATATGAATGCTGAATTACTGCTATCATTATTTTTTCCCACATATTTATATAGTTATACAATGTTGTATTTTAAACACAGCACTGAAAGATTTTTTGTACAGCTCCTTGTATACAAAATGACATGTTCATATATTACAGTCACAAACACTTCAATGTATAGAGTAATAATGAAGTTATTCGGTTCTAAATAATAGCATGCTTCCATCAGCACATTACTCTTCAAGTGGCCCCAGAATCTGAGACCTTTGTATTCACTGTGATACAAGTGATGATGCATACTAACTGAGAGACACAACACAACAGAATCCTCACCTATCATCTCCCCATCTAAGGGATCACCAGTTGCCATTTCTACCAGCTCCAGCAGGATGCTGCCACCAGATACATATTCCCCTTCCCTCCGTCCTCAGTCTTCCACAAGAACAGTTCCCTCTGGGACACCCTGGTCCACTCCTCTTCACTGCCAACAACTCCTACAGTCCCAAGGCACTTCCTCCAGCAACCATAAAAGGTGTAAAACCTGCCTATTTACTTTATCCTTCCTCAGTATCCAAGGGTCCAAACACACCTTCCAGGTGAAACAAAAATTTACCTGCGCTACATTCAATCCAGTCTACTGCTTTATCTACTCACAATGTGGTCACCTCTACACTGGGGAAACAAAGCACAGACTGAGCCACAGGACACTGATATTCTGTTTGCAAAAAGACTTGAGCATCAAGTTGTCTGCCACTTCAAGATCACTGCTCATACCCTGGCTAACATCTCTGTGTCAGGCTTGCTGCAGGGATCCAATGTGTAAGTTGGGAGAACATGAGCCTCTTGTCCATTTGGAAACTCTACAGCCTTCTGGACTCTACAGTTTTAGATAGTAGGAACTGCTGATGTAGGAGAATCTGAGATAGCAAGGTGTAGAGCGGAATGAACACAGCAGACCAAACAGCATCAGAGGAGAGGGACAGCTGACTTTTCGGGTCTAATCTAGACCCTGCTGAGTTCATCCAGCTCTACACCTTGTTGTCTCGACAATGTTACGGCTTGAAGCACTATCTCCCATGTCCTTACCCCAGGCCCACACACCAGGCCTTGTTATCACATGTTCTGCTGTTACCTACCACCCATTGTTAACGAATAATAGTTGCCAGTAGTAGCTAGTCATTCTCTTATGCTGATCGTCATCTACTCATTTGTCTCTCCTCTGTCTTTGCGGTCTATCTGCATCTATCATTAGCTCCCTACACCCTCCCCTCATCTAACATCCAGCTTCTGCCTAGCTACCATTAATTTTGAGGAAGGGTCACTGGATGTGAAATGTTAACTATCTGTGGAGATTTCTCTTCATAGACGCTGCCAGATCTGCTGAGCTTTTCCAGTAATTTCTGTTTTTGTTACAATAAAATTCTCAGCCATTGAATTGAAACAGACTTTGTGTATAGGAGTGGCGCACTCATTAACATATCTATGGGCATAAGTTTTATATCAAGGACAAGTGGCATGGTAGGTGCAAAGAGGTTATGATATATTGCAACATTTTTACATGTGCTTTCTGAGTTGACAACAAGTACAATCTCCCAGGAGTAACAACTACATTCAATTACAGATGCCAACAGGGACAAGGCCCGACTGAAGGTGGCGGGGGAGTGTGTGGGAAATGGGAAACCCACAGGTCATCATGGCGCTTCTTCGATTCACTTTCCAGCTGCTTGGCAAGCACAGGCCCACAACTTAAGGTGCACTGGCAACTGCCAATGAAATGCTGCTGCAAGGGCATTTTGTAGGTAGGGGAAGGATCCCGGCTCATGGATTGGTTTAGGTTACAGCAAATTGCTTGCTGATTTAGTTTTACTCACTTGGTGCGGACCTACATGCTCAGAGCACCTCTCCATTTTATTGCCATGCTATGCCTATTAGTGCATTGGCACTTTGGCCTGAACTAAAGTCTCAGTGCTGCCATATCGATGTACACTTTAGCACAGACAAACAGACAGGCTTCTTGTTGAGCTTGCTATTATGGACCTGTTTGGGATGTGGTTGGGAGAAGGTGTACTTATGAAAGGCACACCCATACTTCAACCAAATACCTACAGCATTTGCCAGCTGCCTGTGTGACAAACACATTGCATGTTTATTTAACCAAACCGCTATGTTGAAAACAGGATAAAGATCAGTTCTCATTCCAGTCAAGAGGGGATCACTGTTTCTCCAGGGATGGTGGTACAAGTAGGCACAATCTGCACACAGTCACTGGTTTGACTAAGGTCACTCGTCTGCTCTACCTACTCACATTCAGGGAATTTGTTTGACTACAGTCTTGGAAGTGGGTAATATCAGTCCTGTCGGGCCAGAAGCAGCTGTCAGAGGAGTCGCATATTGTGAGTTGGGGAGCTGCAGAGAGAGGGGTCAGGGGTCCAGTCCGTCATCATTAGGGCTTCTTCATCAAAGTTAGTTGGAGGATGTGAATAATATGGGCTTGGGGGCCTGCCAATTGATCTTTGGGGAAGTTGCAAAGAAGCCTTGTAGAGACAGTGGGATAGATGGGTTGGGGGAGTCAAAGCTTGGGGGTGGCATGGCGAAACAGAAGCATTTGTAGAGGAAAGGCCAAGGTGATGGAGGAAACTTAGTGCATGGGTGGACAGCATCAGAGGGCATGGCAAGCTATGAGAGGAGAAGGTTATTGGCAGTGTCTAGCACTGTGGCCTTGCAGAGGAATGTTCAAGGAGCAAAGTTGGCATTCTTATGATATAATGCTAGTATTTTAGGGCAGGGAGGATAAATGTTAGCAAAATTCAATGTGATGGGTGTCGATATTGGTTGGATGTGAGGAGCATGAGTGAAAAAGGGCTGTCAGAGTAATGTGAAGGAAAAGGGAGCACAGAGGCTTTGAGGACTAACCTAGTTACTGTAGCAATGTCAGATATTCAAATGCACTAACAATAATAGTCCCAAGCATTCAAATTATAACAATATAGGTGCATGTACTGTTGTTGTAATTTTTTTTAGGAAGACATCTTTATTTACGGAAAGCATTGTGCTTCTTTCCTGTCCTGCATTTCAATTTTTTCACAGGTTCTTGGAAAATTCTTATAGAACTCCCAGCTCTCCATGGACATCAACTTGTGCTCTACTGGTCTAAATTTTCAAGAATTACAAACATTGTCTCACTACCAGTATGAATGAGAAAGGTGTATATTTTGCAAATGGAACTTCTTCAGTAACTAAAATCCGATATCTTTCTCATACATTAACACACACTTCACATCATGTAGCATTAAGATTAATATCAGAGAACAGAACAAAGCCAAATCAATAATTGCCTCCAACTGCCAGTGGCCTTTTGTACCCAAGTTTTTCATCATTGTGATCAAATTGAAGCACTTAAGCTTTCTTGCAGCTAAGTTTTTTGAATGGATTTGATCTGGTGAACCATGAAAGAAAAGACATTTACTGTTCAGCCATTCAGAGGAACAGTCGAATAGCTGCCAATTGTTCTGTTACAGATTTCAAATTTTCATTCCAATTTACCAGGGATATGTCTGTACTTATTCATTCTTAAATATAAGTTGTTTTTAAACATTCTGTTTAGATGGTTTAAGACATGCACCTGTGGCAAGTGAGATTTGAATCTTCTGGCCAGAAGTTGGACACTCCACCATTATACCACAAGAGTCCTTTTCACAGGCCTGTATTTAACCCATTGAAATGTCCTCTCCTAATGAAATACTTTAACTGCAGATTACTTCTTGCCCTTTTAAATGTCCTATTGTTTACATCTTTTTCAGTTCAAGCATCTCTTTAAAAGCTTAAACAAGATGCACAATGGTTTGGTGGGAGAATTTACTTAATGTTTCTACACATAATGTTACCTTAACCTTTGACTACTCAGCTGATTCCTGAAAACATAACCTGGATAATGCAGTTGCAAATAGACATCTTATGGTAGCAATCCAATAAACTGTGTAACCAATATCTAACAGCAGAAATACCTTTGGTGATTTCATCTGGAATGGCCTTCTAAATGGCTGCCTGCAGGCCCACCATCCTTTTGAGGACAGGGGATGAACTCCTAATGCTGCCAGCCCAACTGGCAGCAGTGGACAATGCTGAGATGGACTGGAAACCTCAACAGGCACTCAAAGATAAAGGTTCCGTCCTTAAGATACATGCAAAATTAAATTCACGACATGCAGGGAAATGATTCCAAGGTCAATCCCTCTTGGGTGGCCTGATCTTAGCTTTCAAAGGTTCCCACTTTAGATCTTGGAACATCTAGGCCCTAAAGGATTCTTGCATTGCATGCTGCAGGGCTTCTGCCTCCAGAAGCTAGAGATCTCCCAAAGTGGCACAGCAGACCCCAATGCTAGCTATCCTGTTATATGTTCCTTCCTCTGGGAATTTGAGGCCATGAAAATTCGGACTCAAGTAACTGAAGAGAAATTGCTTCCAATTGTGATCTAAAATGCATCACATTAAAGGAGGGTAGGAATCAGATACAACAATTAAAAAATTTAAAGAGTACTGGATAAACACTTGAAAGGGGAAAAAACACAGTTCTACAGGGAAATGCTGGGACAGAAATTAATTGGCTAATTCAACAAAGATAAAGCATAATGTAGTCTTTTCTGTCATGTCATTCTACAGGTCCAGTTGGAAGCCAACAGATCTATATTGGGAGATACAAGCTGCCTGTCCCTGACCTTGGCAAGATTCATTTAAATCTGAGTCTGGATGGTATTGCTGATCACTTCATTTCCATTTAGCCCACAATCCAATAATTTTCAGGCGATATTATCAAAATTGGGAATCAAGCTGCTTCAGTTTCCAAGAAATGCCATCTGACTTCTGAAAAACTTCAGTTGCAAAACTAATTGCAGCATATGAGGACAAGATGACAACCACTTTACAATCACTGATTTGTAAAGATTTGGAATCAAACAACTATACAATTAATAATCCAACAACTAATCTGTATATATATTGCTTAGTGCTCACGATCTTATTTTCTATATTGTAAACCATATATGTGTTGATTTTAAACATTATTTAAAATACATAGGTAAAATCTGCCCTTGGTGATCGTGTAAAGCTGGTGAATGGAAATTAGTAACCAGTTTGATGTACGGCCTAATTACTGTTTCAACACGTGAAAATACATGCAGGTAATGTGTAAAACATATAAACATGTGTCAAGGATAGGAGTGGGCCACTCAGCTTCTCAAGCCTGCTCTGCCATTCAATAACATCCCGTTAAATCCCATTGTACATCATCTCCACGTTCACACATCCCCAGAATAACCATTCACCCTCTTGTTTATAATGTATTTCTCTATCTCAGCGTTTAAAAGAATCGAAAACTTTGTTTCCACCACATTTCAGGGGAAGTGAGTGCATAGATTTATAAATCTTTGAGGGAAAAATAAATTTGCCTCATCTTTGAGTTACATTAATGAACCCTTAGTTTAAACAGTGAACCACTAGTTCTTGTTTGTCCCAAAAGAGGAGATATCCTCTCAATGGCTATCCTGTCAAGAACGCCCCCTGCCCCCGCCCCCACCGCCGCCCCCCCCCCCCCCCCCCCCCACTCCCAACAGCATGTTACTTTTGGATCAATTCACCTCTGATTGTTATAAATTTCAGTGGACACAAGTCTAACCTGTCCAATCTTTCCTCATTAGACTACCTGTGCATTCCTGGTATTTATCTAGCAGAACTCATCTGAAACGCTTCGCACAAACTTACATTGTTTGGTTAGCAAGGAGATTAACAATGTGCACAGTGGAGAGAAATAGTTTCACACGTACCTTTTATTAGTGAAGCATAATATCCCAAAGACTCAAAGAGCTGAATGGCCTCCTCCTAATCTAATTTTCTCTGTTTCTACATTTCTCCCCCTGGGGCTGGTGCAATCTGTAAAAGAGCATTGCAAACCTGGACAGGTACTGTCAGTTTGGAACTGCTCTGCATGGTTCCTGAAATTTGCTGTGGACGTGGCAGACATGGGGGAAATCGGTGTAGAAAGGCCCTGGTGGATGAGGTGACACAGAGTGGCTTTGTCATCTTCTCTCAGGAATGCCAGTGGAGGCTATGGCACAGGCCATGCCAGTCTGGTCTAAGCTTGTTTCCTGGGTCAGAGTGCTCTCAACCTTCTGGAGGCATGCACAGTAGTATTGGAAAAAAAGACCTTCACCAACCTGCCAGCAGAAGTGGCACCATCTTCTCTCTGGGAACACAAATTCACTTCATCACATGCTCCCTTGCCCCCAAAGCTCATTCCCTGCCACTCTCACAAATGCCTGCACCATCTTTCCTGCACCAGCTTCCCAACACACCCACCACTCCCCCCCTGTCCCATCCCCTCAACATTACTAACTCTGCACATCCTGTTCACTCACTCATGTGGGACCTCACTAAATTACCCCAGCTGTAGAAAAAACAACGTTGTTGTCACCCACTTCCAGGTCCTTTAATTTATCCGAGGGGGAACACAGCCCACTACAGGGCAGTAAAAGTCAAGATGGGTTGTGGGATGAGGGAGATTTGGCTTCTCATTTCTTACAGGAAGAAGATCCTGACGTTGTCAGCACCAAGTGGCTGATTATGTTCATCCAAGTTCCTGTAATCTTATTGGATGCTGTCCTTTACTTACTGTGGCAGCAGCCCCTGAGCAAAGGCTAGCTCCCTTGACTTGACTAAAGATTTCAGGAAACCTTGACAGCTTCCTGGTGTTGTGTCTGCGCTAAGTGGAAGACAATAAAGCAGTATGGTGAGCCTGACATCACAAGCTGAGGGGCTAAATGGAAAAGAGAAGCAACCCATGGATGTTGTGTGCATCCAGGTAAGCTCAGAATGAGGGGACGCTAAGCGACAAAGCAAACAGCCCTGAGATGCAGTCTGGTCAAGTCCATGAACTGAGTATAAGATCATTAGAAATAGAAACTGGAGTAGGCCATTCGGCCCCTTGAGCCTGCTACATAATAGCATTACTATAACAGTTACTGTTGCAGCACAAGGTGCAGCCATGAAGTACAGATTTGTACTGTAAATGGATTGGAGATGTTCCATGAGGGATCTTAGAGGCTGACATATCTGGAATGCCAATGCCCGTGGACATGTACTGCACGTGGCAGTTGCCTATGGAGCATGTTCTGAGATTTCGGTGTCTGGTGCTCAGCATGGAGGACTTTCAGAGCAAGTGATGAGTTGGAGTCATCAATAGCCCTCTCTGGTGTGTATGTTAATAATTGGTGGCATCTAGTTTGTTCATAGTGGGTGGCAGGATAGTCCGCTACATATTATTAAGATGATAGATGCAGTTATTGAGAACATTAACAAACAATAATGCCCCTTAATTGACAATTCACTACTGTCTAGTGAGAATCCCAGCTTCACATCCAGCACATAGTTTAAAATTTAAACGAGGCACCCCCAGTGTAGAGAAAGGCTTCAGTGGACTCCTCATGCAATTCTGTCAGATTGTCCACTACAGCTCACGGTGTTCAGCCCCTAAAAAATTCCACTCAGTTTTAAAAAAAATTTAGTCTGTAACAAAATCGATTTAAATGTGTTTTATTTAAGAAGCTGCGTCACATTTCAAATTTGACTGACTGCAACCAAAACCACATTTTTCAGAAGATTAAATTCCATTAAAAACACTTTTAAGTCAGCATTATAGTCCATGAGGTATGATTAATTGTTTAAATCCCAGTTGTCTTTCATTATATAGTCTTATTGCTGAAACTGATTAATGTGCGTGTGAGCGTTTTGTTATTCCGTTGGACTTAATTTTCATGTTGTCATTAGTTTGTGGGAGAATGGAGTATTGCTGAATCCAAAATAAACTGAACTGGGTAAGGAATGATCAGTGATGGAAGTGTTTGGATCAAAATACTGACAAACCAAACTGAATTATGTTGAGTCCATTCAATATAAATTCATGGCATGCCATTTGGAAAATTTTATTTTAACTTGTACATGGAGACCCATTACTACATGTATAGGATGGGCTGAAGGGCTAAAAGTGAATGATGATATTCAACATTTGCATGAGAAAATAACTTGTATAGGATGGGATGAAGGGCTAAAATTGTTGACAGTACTTGACAAGCTGCACAACCTTGGATGAGTCCCATTTATATTGCAGAGAGTGCAATTAAAACACTTGTTTCCTGTGAGACCCAGCAGTTTCGTCCATTATGTCTGTTGTTTTCTGCACTGGTTGTTGGTGATACTATATAAGACTGAGAGAGTTTTGTTCCAAGCTGCTGCTGATGCTGTTGCTGCTGGACCTCACCTCAGATCTGGATCGCGAATGGTGCCAGGAATGAATCTAAACCTCCAGGCCAGCCATTGATCAAGGGGTGCCCAAAGGGTTAAGAGATGTGAGATTTGTTGCTTGTTTTATTTTCTTTTCGTTTTCCATCTATTATTACCATTATAATAATTTATTATGGCCATTAAAAACATTCATTATTATTTAATAAACATTCATTTTTAAGCAAATTGCTGTTGCTGAACCTTCTCTTAATTATATTTACTTGAATCTGAAAAGAACTGCTTCGTACACATTGAGATCCAAGACACTACATTTATTGTTTCCAAGTCAAACAATTGGGAAGATTTATGTGATATAAGTGAGGATAAGCCCTTATCAGATGCAAGCCAACTCAATCTGAAGAATTTAAGCATGAGTTGATGCACTACTTTAAAATGTTAGGTTACCTTGAAATTCATTTTGCAAGGAAAGTAAGACAGTGAGAGTGAAATCATGTTTGAAAACCTTGCCAAAGTTTTTTGAGGATATAACCAGTAGAAAGTTGAGAAAGATGAATCAATAGATGATAGGAGCGAATGGCATTGGGAATAGTGTACTAACATGGTCTGATATATAGTTAACAAACAGATGACAAAGTTGTGATTAGCGAGTCTTTTATAGGTTGGAAAGATATAATTTGTGATTGTCACAAATATCACTTTTAAGGTCTCAATTATTTAAAATCAGTAAGAATGATTTGGAGGTGGGAGCAGAGTATATTGTATCAATATTTGCTGAAGACAAAAATAGGTGGGAGGGCATGTTATGACGGGGATATAAAGAGTCTAAAGGACATACATGGTGAATTAGGAGGTAAAACTTGGCATATGGAGTTTAATATAAGAAAGTGAGAGCTCATGCATTTTGGTAGGCAGAATCAATATTGAAACGGAGACAAATTCCACAACAGTGCAGTGCAGAGTGATCTGGATGTTCTTGTGCATGAAACACAAAATGTTAGCATGCAGGTGCAACGAGTAATTGAGAAGACAAATGGTATTCTAGCATTTATTGTTATGGGATTAATGTTTAAAACAATGAAGTCTTATTACAACCACTTAGGATGTTGGTGAAGCTGTATCTTAACTGCTGTGTACAGTTTTGTGCCTGATATTTATTTTAAAAAAATATGCTGATGGCAGATGACAGACTGATTATAAGGGTAGGTCCACTAGGCTGATTTCTGGTATAAAGTGACTGACTTACCAAGAATGGCTGGAAAAAAGTCTATTTATTACAGTTTAGAAGGGTGAGGGGTGACCTTATTGAAACATGTATGAGTCTAAGGGGAGTCAACAAGTTAGATGTTGAGAAGATGTTTCTACTAGTGGGGAAGTCTCGAACTAGAATACATAGCTACATTATAAAAGGACACTCATTTAAAACTGAGGTGTAAAGGAATTTCTTCTCCCTGATGGTAGTGAATGTTTGGAAATTACATAAGCTTTCCTCCTAATATGAGTTCTGTATACCTGACTGTGTTTTCTTCCTTCATTTCTTTCTCCAGGTTAAGGACGTCATTTGTGTGATTAAGCAAGTTAAGTAAAACTGCACCAACACTCTAGAGGAAACCTTACCAATGCCTTACATTACAATAGAACCTCTTATGATTTGTCTCCTTTTCTCATGGTAATTTTTTCTTACACTTGATTAACCAGAGTCATACACTTTCGTGGCAGTTCCATTGCTTTAACCAGCATTATTTGTTCAGTTCTTTCATGATCAGCATGTTGGTCTAAAGTTCCATGTAACACATATTCCAACCTTTGCTTTGATATCAGATATTTTGCACTTCATGAACATTGGGCACGTCTACTATTGATTTCCCAATTGGTTATAATTAATCTATTGACATTGGTCCACACAACTTGCCCTGTTACGTGAGAGAGATAGTGGGAACTGCAGATGCTGGAGAATCTGAGATAACAAAGTGTGGAGCTGGATGGGCATAGCAGGCCAAGCAGCATCTTCGGAGCACAAAAGCTGATGTCTCAGGCCTAGACCCTTCGTCAGATTTCTGATGAAGTTATCTCGTTGCCCTGTTATGCTTTTCTTTTTCCCTTGTCCGCACACTGGAGTCTGAAATTTTCCATGGTGAATTTCAGAAGTGAATTAATGAAGGTTGTGTTTTGATTTGTGAACATTATTAAGATGAGAATGGGATATTAATGTTTGTAACATGATTTTATCTGCATATTTGACCATTCACAATGGCACTCATACAATTTTGGGCAGCACGATGGCTCAGTGATTAGCACTACTCCCTCACAGCTCCAAGGACCTGGGTTTAGTTCCACCCTTGGGCGACTGTCTGTGTGGAGTTTGCACATTCTCCCTGTGTCTGCATGGGTGTGCTCAGGTTTCCTCCACAGCCCAAAGATGTGCAGGTTAGGTGGATTGGCCATGCTAAATTGCCTATATTGCTCAGGGATGCCTAGAAGAGGGAGTGTTATGGGGGATGGATCTAGGTTGGATGGTCTGAGGGTTAGTGTGGACTTGTTGGGCCAAAGGGCCTGTTTCCACATTGTGGGGATTCTATGTTTCTATTCTAATAGTGCCTTTAGAGTTTAGCTGAAGTTTGGCTTAAAGGAACATTTTGAAAGCTGTATTAGTTATAAAACTTGCTTTCAAGTGCATGCAAATGTCTTTGGCTACCAATTCTAAAGTGTATATGGGGTTGGGTGGAGAAAAAGCATGTGTGACTCTCCTTTGCTGGATGCACTGCTCCAATCCAGACAGAAAATACATACTCAAACTCAGGAGATGCATGTACTCAGAATAAAGAGGTGTTTGATGAGCACTTGGAAGTAAAGGGCCTTGCAATGTATTGGAGAAGGCCACCTTGCAGACCATTGGAGGTAGTTTGTTGAGTGAGATGGGGTTCCTAGAGATTTCCTGCCAACCAGTGTGAAAACAAGCCATTTGTCCCATTGAGCCAACAACAATCCATTGAAGACCATCTCACCCAGACCCACCTCCCACCCTACCTCTGAAACTCTGCATTTTCCATGGCTAATCCACCTAAACTACACATCCCTGGACACTGTGGGAAATTTAGCATGGCTAATCCATCTAATCTGTACAACTCTTGATTGTGGGAAGAAACTGCAGCACTAGCAGGAAACCCATGCAGACACAGGGAGAATGTCCAGAATTCACACAGAAAGTTGACTAAGGCTGGGATTGAATCCAGGCCCCTGATACTGCGAGGCAGCAGTGCTAACCACTGAGCCGCCGTGTTTCCCCAGTTGTAAAGTTGGAAGTCATTTCATATTAGCAATTTGGCCAATAATGTATCTGCAAGTCAGTGCCACACTGACCTTGGCCACCTCGGTGTAAATAGAATACAATTTAGTGAAGATTGCAGTATACTACCATAACTCTACATACGGACAATTTGTCCTCTTTTTCTTTGTGACAGCAATGTTGAACCTAACGGGAAGCTCACAACCTGCAGCAATAGCACCATCGAAGCTTAATATCAACAAAGGGACTGCAGTATGTATAATTGGGTGAACTGAGGGAGAACAAAGTGAGGCAACAAACCTGAAAATGGGATTACGATGTTGAGTCCTCTCCTGTTGTAGTATTGCATATCCTAGGGGAAATGTGCAAAGCTACTACTAAGTAAATTGCAGCAGGGTAATTAGATTAGCTGATGTTAAGCAAGCACAGATTGCACAGATCAAGAAAGGAACATCATGATCAACCAATCTATTGGAGCCCTTTTCAGGAAATAAGTGCTGTGGATATACAAGAAATGGTGCATGTACTGAACAGAGATTTCAAGAAAACATTTGATGAGGTAACACATCAAGATTATTGCAGAAAATATAAGCCCTTAGTTTGGGGTGACATCGTCATGGATAGAAAATTAGCTGCATAATAGGAGACAGAGAGTAGGCAAAAATGGGGGTCTTGTTCAAATTCGCAGAATGTAATGAAATAGTTTACCATAGGGAGTGGTGTTGGCAGCTTGACTATTTACAATTTAGATAAATGACTTGGATAAAGAGATTGATAGTATTGTTGCTAAAATTGATGTTAGCTCAAAGACATATCAGAAAGTAAGTTTTGAAGAGGACAGGAGGCTACAGAAAGATATAGTACTGCCAGTCTCTGAGATGCAACTGTACAAACATAGGTGAAGATACAAAGGAGAAACTTAGAGCGCTATACAACTCATTTAATTTCTTAATTACTTAAACAAATAATACATGCTTTTAACTACTAGAGATATCTCAATCACTGTCTTTCACACCTCTGGGTTCTGTAACTAACCCCAAAGGATATTACACAGGAGAGTTGGCAGCTGGCCTGGCTGGCACTCTTCTCAACATCTTCACCAGGCTGCCTGATGTCAGGCACCTCTTGCAGAGTTATTCTTCATAGTCCAGCTGAAAATCAAAGAATTTCCCGGCTGCTTGGTACACAGGTCTCTGTGCCAAGTATTTGCCTTATTTGGAAATATGTATGCATATGACCAATCCTGAATAATTTGTCGCTGTTGGTAGAGGCAGGAGTTACTGATCTCCCTCAATCCTAGTTCTTAGCAGAACTGAATGATTCGGGTCCAGACCCTTCTTTTTCTGAAGAAAGGTCCAGGCCCGAAATGTCAGCCTTCCTGCTCCTCTGATGCTGCTTTGCCTGCTGTGTTCATCCAGCTCTACACCTTGTTATCTCAGATTCTCCGTCAGCAGTTCCCACTATCTCTGAATCAACATTTTAGCACAGTTATCAAAAATAGTAGAGGATCTAGGATGTCCTACTGCATGAATTGCAAAATGTTAGTATGCAGATACAACAAGTAATTAAGCAAAATCATATAATATTATCATTTAGCTCGAGGGAATGTGAATGTATAGGTACGGATTTATGCTTCTGTTATTCAGGACATTGGTGAAACTATTTTTCGTGTTCTGTGCACAGTATTGATCATTGTATTTAAGGAAGAGTATAAATGCATTGGGAACAATTCAAAGATGGTTTATTATACTTATATGTCCAAGAGTATGCTGTCTCATTA
Organism: Stegostoma tigrinum; assembly: GCF_030684315.1. Taxonomy (NCBI): domain Eukaryota; kingdom Metazoa; phylum Chordata; class Chondrichthyes; order Orectolobiformes; family Stegostomatidae; genus Stegostoma; species Stegostoma tigrinum. The sequence continues at coordinate 30,693,123 of NC_081357.1, forward strand.
AGAAAATTTGCTCAGGCTAAGCTTGAAGTCGGGAATTAGAGCTGTAAAAGAGGGCTTGATCAAAGCATATGATTCCCTGGAGGCGTGCTGAAGGAGTGCATGTGGACAGAAACTTTCCTCTAATCAAACTACTGCTCACTGTTAATAAGAATAAGTCATCAAAGAGAGATTTGGTGAAATTTCTTCTCACAGTGAGCCTTGAACTGTTGGCCTTTTCTTCCTGAGTGGCGGCGAGAGCAGAACCTCTGGGCTGTATCTGACTTTTTTTTGACTAACTTCGAGTTGCATCAGGTGCTTTGGAGATTCTTTGCAGTGAGGCCGAGTGAGTTTCCTTGCTGGCACTTAAATTTGTCTCAGTAACTGCCTACTCCGTCACTATTGTTGCTGATCCCACATCCATCTTACCACTTGTCATTCCTAAAACAATGTGCTGGCATTATCCTGAAATTAATAATTGGGTTTGAGTTAGACGGAGAGGCTGGATAGGCTGGGACTTTTCTTTTCACTAAAGTGTAAGAGATTGAGAGGTGACTTTCTAGGGATTTATAAAATAACGAGGGGGATAGATAAAGTGAATGACATATGTTTACTCCCGTGGGTGGGGGATTTCAAGTCCAGGCGGCATATCTTTAAGGTGAAAGGAGAAAAATTTAAAAAAGGCATGGGTGCAAACTTTTTTTTAGACAGAGAGTGGTTCGTGTTTGGAATGAACTTCCAGGGGAAGTGGTGAATGTGACTACGGTTACATCAATTAACAGACACTTAGATAAGCACATGAATGAGAAATTTTCAGAGGGATATTGGTCAAGCATAGGTAGGTGGGACTAGTTTAGTTGTGCTTATTGTCAGAATGGACGAGTTGGATCGAATGGACTGTTTCCATGCTGTATGACTCTGTGACTATAACTCTATGACTCTATAATTAGCATTCCTTGCTGTTATTCTATTTCCACAAGGCTGTTGTGCACCCAAATAAGCTCTATCAGTCTGTAACTGCCCTACACAGCTCCTGGCATTTTCTCCCTCTGTACTATGTCTGTGAAAATCGACCCCCATTTTGCAGATGGGCATTGAGAGGCCCAGCTAGATTGAGTGGTATAGACGTGGGGCTCTGTCTTCTCACAGGACCATCAGTGAAGGTTGCAACATCAGATCACGCCAGCTGCGTTAAGGTTGCAGTCTCAGCTGCCTGGAGGAATGCTCACTGTAGGATGATGGGTCATGACCTTCTCCACTCTGGCAGCATATGTGCCATGTTTATCTCTCCAATACTTCACACTGTCTCTCTCTACTACTGAATCCACCTCCCACAAAGACCTGTCCGTCTTCCCTGGACTGACCTATCCCCTCCCTACCTCCCCACCTATACTCTCTCCATCTATCTTCTTTTCTCTCCATCTTTGGTCCGCCTCCCCCTCTCTGCCTATTTATTCCAGAACCCTCACCCCATCCCCCTCTCTGATGAAGGGTCTAGGCCCAAAACGTCAGCTTTTGCGCTCCTGAGATGCTGCTTGGCCTGCTGTGTTCATCCAGCCTCACATTTTGTTATCCCACAAAGACGCATGCTTTCTTGCTCTCTCCATTGCCTACAATAGCTGTCACCCAACCTCAGCAACTCTAACCGTGAAAACCCATTCACTCGGTTGGGACACCTCCCTCCCTGCAGCGAAAATAACAGCTGGACCACCTACTTTCATCTCCCTTAATACTTGTCTTTCTCTCACTCTAGGAGGAAAGCAGCTCACAATAGAGCAGAAAGTCACAAGACATGCCCGACATTCAGTTCACCATCTCTCAGGTGGACAGCACCCTGACTCTAACCACGCTGGAACAATACTGGGCAGTCCCTTGACTTACTGTGCTGAGGCTTCCTGACTGAAGGCTAGCTCCCTCAATTTTTAAAAAATTCATCAATGGGGTGAGGGTGTCACTGGCTAGGCAGCATTTATTGCTCATCCCTAATTGCCCATAAGCTAGTTAAGGGTCATCCACATTGCTGTGGATTTGGAATCATATATAGACGAGACCAGGTAAGGATGTCAGTTTCCTTCCCTTTAGGACATTAGTCAACTAGATGGGTTTTATTGACAATTGATTCATTGTCATCATTAGATTCTTAATTCCAGATATTTTTATTGAATCTGCCATGGTGAAATTCGAAACCAGGTTCCCAAGAACATTATCTGGGTCTTTGGATTAACAGTCCAGCGATAATACCACAAGTCCATCTCCTCCATAACCATGTACCTGTCTAAATGATTTTTAATTGACTGAGGTTTGCTGACAACCATGAGAGGCTTCCTGGCTCTGTGTCTGCACTAGATAGCAAAGTAACAGAAAGCTAAATGAATCTCATACTGTTGGCTTGGGCGACAAAGTGCAAAAAGGCAAGGCAAGGCAAGGCAGGGCAGGGCAGGGATGCTGTTGAGCATCCAGGTAGTCTCAGAGTAAGGGAGCCCTCTGCTAGGAAACAAGAAACCCAGAAAGGCAGCCTGGACCAGTCCATGAGCTGGGTACATATCTCTGAGTGCACAGTGTTCTTGCTGCAGTATTATGATGATAGGTACAGAATTAAGAGGCAGAAACATCCTGTCAGTGAATTGGAAATGGGACACGAGGGTTCTTACAAGCTGGCACATTTCAATGCCAATGTCTGTGGATGTTGGATATTGGCTTGGTGCCCTGCAGCATGCCCAGAGGTATTGGCACCTGGTGTCCAACAAAGATGTCTTTTGAAGTAAGCAGTGTACTGAAGTTGCCCACTCTGACTTCCATGTGGAGAATTCTTCATGTCAACTTTGTCCAGTTTTTGTGGCAGAATAGTAAGCTGAATATTAATGAGGCTAGGTGTGCCATTAATAACATGTTTAGCAAACTATTTCTCCCTTATTTGATAACCTCTCCTTGTCACTCTGGAGATACGTAAAGAACTCAATGAGTTGTTGCTCCTGGCTTTCAGATAAACCTCACAAAACATTTCGTGTGATTCTGCCACAGATTTCATCACAGCCCACGTCATTCTGGACCCAATGAGACTCCACCTCCCCAATGTAACAAACGTTGTTTGATTAAATTCCTAACACGTATCTTATAATACTTTCCTATACTAAGGACATAATATCAAAGATTTTTATTGTACGAAATACATCATAGAGGCATACAGCACAGAAACTGACCCTTCAGCCCAACTCGTCCATGACAACCAAGAAACCTAATCTAAACTAGTCCCATTTTCCTGTGTTTGCCCCATGACCCTCTAAACCTTTCCTATCCATGTATCTGTCCAAATGGCTTTTAAATGTTGGAATTACACCCACCTATCCCACTTCCTCTGGCAGTTTGTTCCAGGCATGCACAACCATCTGCATGAAAATGTGGCTCTTTAGGTCCTGTATAAACCTTTCCCGACTCCCATTAAACCTATGCCCTCCAGTTCTGGACTTCCCACACTGTGGAAAAGACCTCGGCTATTCACCCTATCCACAATTTTATAAACTGCAATAAACCACAGAAATCTGGGAACAGTATAATGGATTCTATGAGGCCAAGGGCTGAACAGCCTCCTCCTGTTCCTATTTATTTTTCTGGCCCTTACCTGTAATGGGGTTGGTTACCTGGATGGCCGGCATGCAATGCAGAGTGATATCAGTGGCAAGGATTTAATTCCTGCACTGGCTGAGATTACCATGAAGAACGCTCCTTCTCAGTCTCACTCCTCTGACTGAGGTACGGTGATTCTCAGGTTAAACCACCACCAGCCATTTCTCTCTAACGTGAAAACAGCCTTATGGTCTGGTAGAACTGTGGTGACTTTACACTATGTGAGGATCTACTGGCAATCAGAACATCTGCTCCTTCCTTTCATGATCTGCAGCAGAGCATGAGGAGATTAGAAGTCACACGTTGTCTGTAAGCTGTAAAGAGTAAAGCATCAATGGTGGATTTGTGCTGATCATGCAGCATTCATTTCCTTGCACTGGCTTGGAAGGACCCTGAGGCATAAATCTTTCATAATCACTGGAAATAAGAATGAAAGAACTTGCATTTATTTCTTGTATCAGTGGTAATGGGAACTGCAGATGCTGGAGAATCCAAGATAACAAAGTGTGGAGCTGGATGAACACAGCAGGCCAAGCAGCATCTCAGGAGCACAAAAGCTGACGTTTCGGGCCTAGACCCTTCATTTATTTGTTGCCTTTTTTAATGTCAGGCCATCCCAAAGTGTTTTACAGCTTTTGATGTATTTCTGAATTGAAATGTGGGAAATGTGGCTGCTAACTTGTGCGCAACAGTTTTACAAATAGCAAATAGCCCTTTCCTTTAAATTTCTGGAGTGGGACTCATAAAACCAATGCTCCAACTGAACCCCAGCTGACGTGGTGGAATTGTAATACAATTATAGTCAATGCCTATTGATGGCACAGTTCCATCATTGCCTCCCACACCCAATATTATTGCAGAATCAATAATATCACAGAATCAAAAAATTATTATGGCACAAATGGAGGCAATTCAGGCTATCCTGTTTGCACTGGCTCTCTGAACAGTTCAATTTATTATCAATCTCCTACCTTCTCCCTACAACTCTGCATGTTAATTCTACTTGAGCAACTACCTGATGCCCTCTTGAATGCCTCAGTTGAACCTGCCCCCACCACTGTACCATGAAGTTGTGTGGAAAACTATTCTTTTCTAGCCTCACACTTTCTTCTTTTTGCAGAACATTTCCAGACTAAAGGTAAGTGAAGGCAGATGGGGATCTTCAGGTGAGAGTCACAGAGAAGAGGTATTTTAAGAGGTAGGGTGGTCAGGGGTAATGGAGGGGGTTGGCTTTTGGTAACCCTTTCATATGCCCCATTCCTGATACCTGTCCCCCAGGTCCTTCACCCAGGTTATGAGCATCTGATAATGAAGGATTGTGGGTGGGGTGGGTAAGGGCCACACACACACACACACACACACACACACACACACACACACACACACACACACACACACACACATACACACACACACACACACACACACACACACACACACACACACACACACACACACACACACACACTCCAGGATGTTGCTGATCAACCTGGCAGAGCTTGGCCGACCTTTAGAAACGTTGGGAATCGTTCCAGCTTCCATTTAATCCCTGAGCACCCAGGGAATGATAGTGAACTCAGGGGTCATGGATGTCAATTGGCTCATTGGTTGTGGAGTATTAATTCGACTAACCAGTGGCTAGGCAGCTCATGACAGCTCCTTCAAGTTAATTTGTAAAGGTTTTGCTACCTCTGGGAGGTGACAGAAGATCCTCCAAATTGCTCAATCAGCCATTCACACCCATTCACTCAGACCCTCATTTCCCCAACCCACGCTGTCAGCCTCATCCCCATTACACCCTCTACAAAGGCCCAACTTTTACTCAACTAAGTCTGCCCTCAAAGGCTTAACTGTCATTCTTTGTTTTTTATTATCCATTCACAGGATGAGGGCATTGCCAGCTAGGCCAGAATTCATTGATTCTGAACTGCCCTCTGGGACAGGCAATCACATTGCTGTGGGTCTGGAGTCACATGTGGGCCAGACCAGGTAAGGATGGCAGTTTCCTTCCCTAAAAGACATTATTGAATGAGATAGGTCTTTCTGACATTTGGCAACAATTTTGCGGTTACCATAAGACTCCTCATTCCAGATTTTTATTGAATGGGAGGATTTGAATCCATTCCCCAGAACATTACATGGGTATCTGGATTTTCAGACTAGCAACAATGCCATGGATCATCCCTACCCCCTGCCTCCTACCCTGTAACCCCTTTCCCCTTCTTTCCTCGCTCTCTTCCTCAAGCCAATGTTTCTCTGGAGGTCTCCCATTCTTTGTTACATAGACTACTGCAGCCTCAGGCTGGGTCAAGCCAAACACTGTTACATTGCTCCTGCAATCAAAATTTGTTTCAGTCCACCATTTGTTGCTGATAGACTTTCTTGTGAACCTATTATCAGCCGTGATTTGAGAGAACTGATTGGAGGAGCAGATCCTGGCTGAATCTTGCAGTCACATCTGTCGCATTTGTCTGTGTACTTGACATATATTTTACAAAATGGACTTAGGGATTACACAAGACTCTTTGGTGGCTCATGTTGTGGCCTGTAAATCACCTTTTGCACAAGCCTGGGCTAAATAAATCAACTCCTTAGCCTCTGAGAAATGAAATACTTATGAGAGATGAGACACCAAGTATTAATACCTGGATTAATCACTTAAAGTTGATAGCGCAATGTACTGCACATACTTCCACTGGCAATAACTTCACTGCAATCCTAAAGTAGGAAGTAATCGTCCAATGTAGGATGATCTGAAAACTCGGCATAGGAAGGATGTTCCCAATAATTCATGAATTCAGAACCAGGGGTCACAGCCTCAGGATGAGGTGTAGACCATTAAGGACTGAGGTGAGAGAAATTTCTTCGTCGAGAGAATGGTGGGCCTGTAGAATTCTGTGCGATGGCAAGTAATTGAGGTAAAAATATTGAATGTTTTTAAGGAGTTAGTTACAGTTCTTGGGGTTAAAGGGATCAAAGGGTATGGGGGTTGAGGGGAGGTGGTGAAGACAAACAGGGTGCAGACTTGGATGAACATCCATGATGATATTCAAAGGTGAAAAGGCCCACATATTCCACAATTTTCTCTGTTCCTACATTTATGATCTTTTAATGCATAAAATGCATGCATCTTAATGGCAACATTTACCTCTAGAGGTTTTAGGCACACAGTCACAGAATACAGGAAACCTTAGGTTTAGTTTTAAGTAAAAAAGACATTGGAGGTGAATTTCCATGTCCTGTTTGTTGACCATAACTGGCTGGTGGCTGAACAAAAAGGACAAGTGCCGGGTATTAGTCTCCACTCTTCAACGTTCAGGCCTCTGTTATCTCCAGACTCTGAATAGAATTTGTGAGGCTTGGATTGACAGTAGGATAAGTCTAATTCCCCAATTCCCTTTTAAAGAAAGCTAGATAAAAGTGAAACTGTTGAGCAGAAAGTTTGATTTGAGTATTTCAGAGCCAATTTCTAGCTGAGCAATAAGCGACAAGCAGCTGAGTGGGCAAGAAAAGGCTGCCTCCCCTTCAGCACAATGCTTCTTGCAGTTACATGTGATAAATTCAACTCATGCGTCCTTGATGAGATATGAAACCTGAAATTGAATCAACTGTTGCAGCCATGGCAGGTATATCCTATGTAATACAGGAACATGACAGGGCTCTATTGCACTAAGTAATACAATTCCAGAAGTAAGCAATGCGTAACATATTGCTTCTAGTGCATGTCAAGAAAGCAAGTTTTGATAGATGTGGGTGGAATATGAAACCACATAGTAAAACTTTTTAATTATTGAAGCGAGTGATGCCAGAATGGAGTACCTGATGTCAGGGCTTTTGGCCGTTTTCTGACGCTATTCTCTGAATATCTTCTGCAATAGTATAGATAATTTCATGCACTAAGCAGTTTCTTGGTTTCATTTTTCTTGCCTTTGCCATCATTTTCCAGCTTGCTGGCATCAGAAAGTTTTTCTGCCCGGATGCACTGATTAGAAACAAGCGTGGTGAGTGGAACATTAGGTTATAAGCTACAGATTTCACTGTGGGCTCTTTGATGCTAGACTCTGATTTTTGCAACCAGGTTTGGTCAGTGTCAGCCACCCAGAGGAATGCCGTATGAACTAGGTGTTTTCTGATTTTGGGGATCAAAGGTTTCTGTTGGGGCTGGGAGTGGTAGTGGTAGTGGTAACATGCAGGGAATGCATGGGAATTCTCTGTCTCAAGTGACATCTGATGGTCACAAGTGAAATTGTATGCATTGCATTGTATTATATAGAAAGTATTTGTTGGGGCAACAGTAAAATCTGCATTTTGGCATGCAGGATTGGGAGACATTAACAACAGAGCTGACAACATTGATCAAATCTGTGATATGATATCTACAGACACAAGCAGTGCACTTAAAATGGCATGTATTGTCAAGTACACAAAATATAGCTGAAGGCGGAATGTTGCATCTGTCATATGGTCACAAGAAGCTGGAAAAATGGCAGCAATGCATTTGTCTTATTTAAATTTAACTTTCCTATCTATTTTTATTTGTCTCCTTTTTTACTACAATGGTTCTGTTCACCTTGTGGTAGGTCTGAAGCTCACAATAACAGCTTACACGGTGCATGGAAAATTATCGGTAAAAATTAAGAGTGGTTGGAGGGATGGCTTGCAGAGGTTAAAGTTTCCAGAACAAGTTAGAGGACAGAGTATGGAAAGGTTCAGGAATCTAACTTCAGGCACAGCAGATAAGGATATAAGGGGACACCTATGATAAGGGATGGAAGTCAACGCAGGATTGAGGGTGAAATTGTATCAGTACTAAAATGCACTATGGATATGAAACAAGATAAATGAGCTTGCAGCATGGATTAAAATGGATGAGTACAGTATTTCAGAGAGGCGGCTGGAAGGGCATCAGGGCTGGGCACTAAATAGTCAAGCATATCCTATTGAAAGAACAGGCAGAGGGGTGGAGTTGTCTGGTTAGTAAGAAACTAAATTAAATTGATAGCAAAACGTTATACAGAGTCAGAAGATGTAGAGTCTGTGTGGGTAAAGTTAAGGAACTGCAAAGAAAATAAAGAACCTGATAGAAGTTGTGACCAAGCCTCCGAGCATTAGTCAGGAGGTGGGAAAGACAATAAACCAGGAGGTAGAAAAGCTATGTATAAAAGGCTTTATTACGATAATCATGGGGGAGCTCAATGTGCAGGTGGACTTGAAAAACTCGGTTGGTCGTGGATCTCAAGAAAAGAAATTCATGGAACGTCAATGAGATGGTTTTATTTTGAAGTGGCTTGTGGTATAGCCCGCTAAGGAACAGGCAATTCTGGATTTGGTGGCGATGTGTAAGGAAGCAGACTTGATGGAGAAGATTAAATTAAAGGAACCATTAGGGAGCGGTGACCATTATATGACAGAATTCACCCTGCAGTTTGAAGCAGAGAAGATTTGGTGGTATTATAATCGAGCTAAGGTAACTGCAAAGACATGAGGGAGGAGCTAGCTAGAGTTGATTTGAAGGGGAGCCAAACAAACAGGGAAGACAATAGAGCAGCATTGGCAGGAGTTTCTAAGGGTAAAACTGGAGGCACAGCAGAAATTCATCCCAAGTAAAAAGCATGTTAAGCGCACAAGAGCAAAAGGAAACATATACAACACAATAGAGATTGGTGGAAAGCCATTAAAAAAACCAGAGAATAACTGTGAAAAATGATGTCGGGGGTAAGGCCAGGGTGGAGAAAGAAGATGATATATTCAGTGTAAGCTAGCTAGTAATATGAAAGCTGGTAAGGGTTTTTATAGATATCTAAAAAAGGTGAGAGACAGAGAGACAGAGGGCATTGGACTGCTGGAAAATGAGGCTGAAGAAGTAGTAATGGGGAACAAAGAAATGGCAGAAGAATCGAATAGATATTTTGCATCAGTTTTCACAGTGGAAGATGCCAGCAGCTTACCAGAATTATAAGAGACTGAGGGAGCAGAGGTGAGTGTAGTGACCATCACCAAGGAGAAGGTGCTGGTGAAGCTGAAAGTTCTGATGGTGGGTGAATCACTCAATCTAGATACACTACATCCCAGAGTTCTGAAGGAGATAGCTGAGAAGAATGAGGCTTTGGTGACAATCTTTCAGAAATCGCTGGGGTCAGGGAGGGCCCAGCAAGCTAGAGAATGGCTAATTTAATACCTCTGTATAAGAAGGGTGGGAGGCAGAAGATACAAAACTATAGGCCTGATAGCCTGACCTCAGTCGTTGGTAAGATTTTAAAGTCCATTATTAAGGATGAGAGAGAGGAGTGCATAGTAAAAGTAGGGCAGAATCAGCATGGCAATATCAACAGTCAGATGTCTGACATTTCTGTCAGAGTTGTTTGAGGAGGTAACAAACAAGTTAGACATGATCTACATGGATTTCCAAAGGTCTTTGACAAGATGCTTCACAGGAGGTTGTTGAAGAACAGACTACAGTATTAAGGGGAAGGTACAGCTAAGGATAGAAGATTGGCAGAAAGCAGAAAACAGGGAGTAAGCAGGACTTTTATAGGATGGCATTCAGTAACTGGTGGCTATTTACGTCATACAATAATGATCTGGGCTAAGGAACTGAGGACATTGTTGCTAAGCTTGCAGATAATACAAAAGATAGGCAGAAGGCGAGGGAGTGGTGAGGCAGCAGGGAGGCTGCAGAAAGACTTGGACAGGTTAGGAGAGTGGGCAAAGAAGTAGATGATGGACTACAAACATATGATAGTGTGAGCTTGTGCACTACGCTAGGGAGAATAGAGTTGTAGACAATTTTCTAAACAGCAGTAAAGCTTTGGAAATTTGAAGCACAAAGGGTGTTGAGAGTCCTAGTTCAGGATTCACTTAAGGTTAACAATCAGGCTCAGTTGCAGTCAGGAAGGCAAATGCAACATCAGCTTTCATTTCAAGAAGTCTTGAATACAAGAGCAGAGATGAATTGTTGAGGCTCTGGTCAGAATATTGTGAGCATTTTTGGGCCCTGCATCTAAGGGGAATGGGCTGGCCTTGAAGGGGTCCAGAGGATGTTTATTAGAATGATCCTGGGGACAAAGATCTTGTCATATGAGGAGAAGTTCATGACTGTGTGTCTGTACTTGACGGAGTTTAGAAGGATGGGAGCGATCTCATTAAAACTAATGGAATAATGAGGGGCCTGGATAGAGCAGATGTGACAAAGATGTTTACACTAGTAGGAGAAACTAGGATCTGAGGTCACAGCCTCAGTGAAGGGATGACCCTTTAGAATGGAGATAAGGAGGAATTTCTTCAGCCAGATGGTGCTGAATCTGTGGAATTCATTGCCTTAGAGGGCTGTGGAGGCCAGGTTATTGAGAGTTTTTTTCAGAATGATTGCTAGGCTCTTGATTGGTAAGAGAATCAAAGGTTACAGGGAGAAGGCAGGAGAATGGGATTGTGAAACACTTCAGCCAGGATTGAATGATAGATCAGACTTTATGGTCAAACAGTTTATTCAGCTCCTTTATCTTAAAGATCTTTTCTTATATGGCTCAAAAACAAGAGCAACAAAGTAGAGGACCTGTGGACTCAACTTAATCCATCTTTAATAGTCAAAACTGCTCCAGCTTTTATAATTAAAACTCTCTTAGTTTGGAGAGTCAAAACTGTCTGTCGGTTTAAAAAAGTTACTTTGGTGATTTTAGGTTAGAGGAATTTAGCTGCATGTGGCTGAATTGTACAATTACAGATTAACAAAGACACTTAACATTCTGTCAAAGACCCAGTAGTTGGTAAATTACCTTAAATGAAGCTTCTTTGATCTCCTGCGTTTCCTTCTTGAAGAATTTTTTCCTCGTGAATTAAGTAGTTATCTTAGCATGAGAAGCATTAATTTCCCAAATGTCCATGATTGAAAATGGTTTTCTTTGGCTCATTGAAGTTAAGTAAGCCAAATAAGTGTGTACAGCAGGCTATTTGATGTCTGAGCAACTTCAGGGACAGGCTTGTTGATTAGGTCAACTGGATTGTACAACTCATTCTCGTTTGCAGTTTTTGCTTTTTCTGGCAATATTTGCTTTTTTGTAATCCCCAAACCATTGTCAGCTATGTCAGGAGTGGAACACGTTTTAACTCCTCCTGTAAAATCTGCAACTTCCTTCCTGTTGACTGCAAGAGACAAATCTAAGACAATACAGTTAATCCCAAAGATTCTTTCACAATTGTCAAGGAAGCCCAATTAAATATATCAACTGCACCTTGACAGGTTTGAGACACTGGTTTATTCCTGGATCAGTCATCTCTTGGAACTTGGGTTCCTTCTATTTTAAGGGTATTGAGTTAACAGACAAGTGTGTGGTCTCAAAAAGAAGTGTTTTTTATGAATTCTGTGAACATCGCATTTCTTGTGTTTTTGTTGCATGTAGTACATTATGTTGTAGTATACAATAACTCTCAAGACAAAAAGGTATCTGTGCCATGTTATTTCATTTCTGTAGACTGGAGCTTCTGTTTCTTTAGCCATGGTATATAGATTTGATAGGATAATGACAATTGCACTTGCATCAAAGTTAAGACTAACAGGATATCCATTGACATACACAGCTCTTACTCGGATCACCAATTTCCCCGAGGAACACTCCACTTTCTTTTCTACTGGTGTATAATATATTATTTAATACAAGTAACTGTACCAAAGGAAGAGGTTCTACCACAAAAATATTTTTATTTGAGGAAGCATTTAGCTGCTTTGAAACTGTACACTACTTCTACTTATTTTCTGGAAGGGACCTATAGTTTCACCAAGTAGGATTCTTTACATATAGCTGGGCGTGTCTGAGCCTGTGAGACTTTCTTGATCTAAATGTTGACTTCAAATCTGAGATTTACATGGGTTAACAATTTTTTTTTAAGAAAAGGGATAGCACTATCCAGAAATGGCTGCTATGTCATGTGACAGTCCCAGGCAACTCAGGTGTGCTGTAAACTGTGGAATGGACATTTTAATCAAGATGGCCTGAATTTGAATTAGGAGTCAAGAAACTTGCCTCTTTTGCTTTACTCACACTCAAGCGATAGGTACACAAAGTTGAAAGATTGTCTACAACTGCCATCTTGGAATTATGGGCAAACACCAGAATCTGGACACAATTGTATAATAGCAACAAACTTTGAGTGAGAAATGAATCAGCATGGACTGACAACAGCAAAGAAAGCTCTTTCTTTCTTCAATCTGAAAAGCTGCTGCTGGTGAAAAAGCAACTTGGAAGCACCACCATTCTGAGGAAAGGTCACCGGACCTGAAATGTTGACTTTTTTCTTCACAGATGCTACCAGACCTGTTGAGCATTCCAGAAATTTTGTTTTTGTTTTTGAAAGCACCACCGTTCTGAGGAAACAGGCAAACCATTGGAACTCAAGTTTCACTCTCAACTCAGACTGTGAAAAGCTTTAAATTACAATTGCCTTTACCTGAACCCGTTTTCGCTTAAGTTTGTTACTTGTTTTACGCCTGTGTCTGATGTAGTTTATTATTAATTTTTGGGGTAGTAAGTAATACAATTACTTTCCCTTTCACCTAAAATATCCTTGGAGTTGGAGCTGTCATTTACATCCAGTTGAAATTAAAATTTACTGAAGTGTGATAGCTGCTTGCTAAAAAGAAACTTTTAAAAAAAGTTGATACAATCACCAAGTGTGCGGGTGGTGGGGGGCGGGGTTTAACAAAAAGAAAGAAGCTGATCACCACTCCTCACCTTGTTGTAACAAATTGTAAAATCAGACTCAGAATCATACAGCATGGAAACAAACAGACAGTTCATGCCGAGCGCAATCCCAAACGAAACCAGTTCCAGTTGCTTGCTTCTGTCCCATATCCTCCAAACCTTTCCTATTCATGTACCTACCCAAGTGCCTTGTAAGTGTTCTAATCGTACCCACACCCATCACTTCCTCCGGAAGTTTATTCCACATAAAAACTACATTCTGTGTAAAACAAACAAACAAAAAGAAAATTGCCTCATGCCTTTTTTAAAATCTTTCTCCTGTCATCTTAAAAATGTGGCCCCTGGGCTTGAAACTCCCCATCCTAGGGAAAAGTCAAGACAGATAACATCTTTGATAATATTGAGAGAGCAATTGACAATTACTTTACATCAAGTACCAGTGTTTAATCCAGAGAACAAGACTTAAAAGAATACAGCTTCCTGGAGAACTTGTTAATATTGTCAATGATCTTTACCTTGTCAGAATTCTGCAGTATCATTGTTTACAAGCAGAATTAATTAGGAACAGAATTGTTGTCACAATTTCTGATCCATCTCTTTCAGATACATTTCAAACAAAAAGCACATCACAAACTGAAATTCAAAAACAATGCAAGAGAATGATGGAAACAGATAGCCAACCTACTTCAAAATGCTCAGACTTCTAACTTCATAAAAGGTACAAAAACACCAAAATATTCTAAGATAGAAACACAAAGTGTACTCAGATCCCCACATATCACAGTTACTGTTTCGGGTCTGGAATGAAAATCAGAAGCAATGTTAATTTTGCCATGTCAATGCATTTTCTGTAAGAAAATGTGCAAGAATGAATAAAATAATTGTTCAACCATATAATCAATAAACTAATTTGCACAAAGAGGCAAGGGTCTTTTGATGAAACCCATTGTACCAAGGCTTACTTCTTTAGAATATATTTCATGATAAGGCGACGTGCCACTTTGGGAAGGCATGAATCAACATTTCTTTGTGTGATTCACCTATGACAGGTCATGCGGGTTAAGAATTACATAACTAACTTCAAAATTGACAAGTCATTTATCTCGAGTAAATCTCACTAACTTCAAATTTGAAAGGTGAGCATTAAAAGCTCCTTGGCTTTTTTTTGTGGTAAACTTGTCATTTTTTACATTCATTTGTGGGACAAGGGCATCACTGGCTGGCCTGCATTTATTACCTGCCCCCTAGTTGCCCTCAAGAAGGCAGTGGTGAGCTGCCTTTCTGAGCTGCTATACACCACATGCTGTGGGAGATTTATACTACAACCTTTCAAACAGAGGATTGGATGGTATAGGCAGAACGCTGCTCAAGATCAAAGGAATACCAAGAAAATGCTTAAAATCCAGAGATCAAGTATGTAACAGGTGTATGGCATCAGAAGTGAAAAAATTTACAATTCTGAGCAGAAATGCAAGCTTTGCTCCTAAGATTCAAAGTATTTTGAAAACCTCAATCAGATCAGAAACCAAATATCAGTCATTAACGTAACTTGACTCAATGAATTTAGCGTAAAAAAAATACACCACTTGAGATTAATTAAGTTGGTGTCTGACAACTCTTCATAACCAAGAGATCAGAAGACAAAACACTTATTTCCTGGGATGGAAGAATCATTCAGTTCTTCCAACTGCAGTCAAATATTCATAATCAGATGTTTGGACATCCTTCACATTGCAAGGAGTTAGTAGTGGACTCTTGATGGAGTCACTTTAGCTGTTGATGAAAAAAGCACATAGTCAGCTTTACTGTCAATGATTGATACTGATAAAATGACAATATCATCCAAAAGAACAAGCAAGAGTGGAAAGATGTAATAAAAGCATACCTTGTTATAGTGTTGAAAGAAGATTAATTATTTCAGAAACACAGCTAACTGCTCTGGTAAGATTTGAGGAAACTAAAGATGGTCTAAGGGAAATAAACATTCAGCAGTGACATTGATGCCTGTCGGCATTGCCAGTTGAGTGCATGTGGGAAAACATGTACATCAAGGTGGGGCAATGAACTGTGCCCAAAAGATTTCATCCTCTAGCAGCAGGCTTTCAAGCCAAAAGGCCACAATTCTCCTTAAGAGAGAGGAGTTTGCATTCTTTCTTGGGATGTGGGCTTTACTGGCCATCATTTATTGACTGTCCCTAGATGCCCTTGTGAAGTTGGTGGATAGCTGCCTTCTTCAGCCACTGCAGTCCATGTGCAGCACAAGGCCACTTGGAGGAAATTGGGGACATGTAGTTAGAAATAACTCTCTACTATCTATTTGAAACAATTTGATAACCAGAGAAAGGTTTGGGAGGAGAATCTGTAATTAGCTAGTTAGGACAGGAAATGGTTAACTGACATGCTGACATAAGCTCCACTTGTCAGGATATAAAGAACTATGCGATTATTGTGCTGCAGTGTTAGCGTCTTTACCTCTGGGCCAGCAGAATCAGTTTCAAGTCCCACCTGCTCCAAAGAATGTCATAAGTTTGATTTTAAAAAAACCTGCAGTTGGATGGGTGACTGATCAGACCTTTCAAAAGAGGAGCTTTTGTGGCACATTGGTAGTGTGCCTACCTACCCTGTGCCAAGATGCATAGGTTCAAGCTTCTCCTTCAACAGGTTGATAAATTATCTATTAAGATGGACTATTTCTGGGAGGAAAGAATTAAAGTTTTGAAGTTTTGAGAATGTTTGTTTGAGTAGAAATAATATAAACTTACACTTTTGGTGAGATAGCAGGCTTAACATAAGACAATAATGCATCCTAGATGTAATGCAACTAGCCACTAATATGTAATAAATTTTCAACAGTTCTAATTGAGCCTAGTTTCAGTGCAAGATATTCTGTGGCTATCCTTCCCCACATGGTGTTAGTATCCTAGACTAACATTAGCAACAAGTCCACCCACTACATCTCAGATGGTTTTGGCAAAAAAAACCAACATATTCAAGACCTTTCAGTTAAATCCATCAGCTTCGGCCACACAAACAGTTAATTGGCTGGATAGATTGGGTTACAGCCTTCTAATAGAACTGAGATTATTTACACTGAGACCCACTTTGTTCTGTGTAATACCATGTAGGGATTAGGGATAGTCAACACAGTTTTGTGAAGAGTAGGCCGTGCCTCAAAAACGTTATTGAATTCTTTGAGAAGGTGACCAAACAGGTGGATGAGGGTAAAGCAGTTGATATGGATTTCAGTAAAGCGTTTGATAAGGTTCCCCATGGCAAACTATTGCAGAAAATATGGAGGCATGGGATTGAGGGTGATTTAGTGGTTTGAATCAGAAATTGGCTAGCTGTAAGAAGCCAGAGGGTGGTGGTTGATGAGAATTATTCATCCTGGAGTTCAGTTACTAGTGGTGCACTGCAAGGATCTGTTTTGGGGCCACTGTTGTTTATCATTTTTATGAATGACCTGGATGAAGGATGGGTTGGTAAATCTGCGGATGACACTAAAATTGGTGGTGTTGTGGATAGTGCAGAAGGATGTTGCAGGTTACAGAGGGACATAGATAAGCTGAAGGGATGGGCTGAGAAGTGGCAAATGGAGTTTAATGTGGACAAGTGTGAGGTGATTCACTTTGGAAGGAGTAACAGGAACACAGAGTACTGGGCTAATGGCAAGATCCTTCGTCATGTGGATGAGCAGAGAGATCTCGGTGTCCGTGTGCATAGATCCCTGAATGTTGCCATCAGGTTGATAGGGTTGTTAAGAAGGCATACAGTGTGTTGGGTTTTATTGGTAGAGGGATTGAGTTTCAGAGCCATGAGGTCATGTTGCAACTGTACAAAACTGTGGTGCAGCCTGGAGTATTGCATACAGTTCTGGTTGCCGCATTATAGGAAGGATGTGGAAGCATTGGAAAGGTATATTGCCTGATATGGAGGGAAAGTCTTATGAGGAAAGGCTGAGGGACTTGAGGCTGTTTTCATGAGAGAGAGGAAGGTTAAGAGGCAACTTAGTAGAGACATACAAGATAATCAGAGGATTAGATAGGGTGGACAGCAAGAGCCTTTTTCCTCAGAAGGTGATGGCTAGTACAAGGGGACATAGCTTTAAAGTGAGGGGTGATAGATATAGGACAGATGTCAGAGGTAGTTTCTTTACTCAGAGTAGTAAGGGCATGGAATGCCCTGCCTGCAACAGTAGCAGACTCACCAACTTTAAGGGAATTTAAATAGTCATTGGATAAACATATGGATGATAATGGAATAGTGTAGGTTAGATGGGCTTCAGATTGGTTTTACAGGTCAGCACAACATTGAGGGCTGAAGGGCCTGTACTCGCTGCCCTGTTCTATGTTCTAATTGTTTAACCAGATGGCTTCTTTGACTATCCAATATCTTTTGGTTGTTTCTTGATAGCACTGCCAGTTTTTACTGTTTTGCAACATCCTAGGAGGTTTAAACGTTAAAAATTTATTGTTTTCCTACCTCCCCCTATATGTGGCAAATTCAATGTCAAGATTGTCAAAAACATTTCTCTGCAATCCAGAACAAAGCAGCCAGATTGACACCCCATATGCCATCTTATCATTGAGCCTCTCCAGTTACCAGTTCACAGTGGCAACAGCACAGACAAGCCAGTTGCCCACGCTCCTCAACAGCATTTTCAAAATCTATGATCTTTACAATCTAGAAAGGCAAGAATAGCAGGAGAATGGGAATACATTAATCTGCAAGTCACATACTACCCTCATTTGGTATGATGTTCTGTTCTTTTAATGTTCCAGGGTCAATATGCTGGATACCTTACCACCAACACTATGAGGATATCCCTAAATCATGGACCTAAACAATTTATGAGCGCAACTCATCACCATCTTCAAGGGCATTTTTTCTTCTTATTTACAGAACGTGGGAAACCCTAGCTAGGCTACTATTTATTGCCCATCCCGAGTTGTTCTGAGAAAGTGATGCTGAAGTGCCTTAATAAGACTGTAAGGAGTAGGAACAGGAGTAAGCCATGCAGCTGAAGCTTGCTCCATGAGTCAATTGGATCATGGCTGACATTCCTCATATTTACTTTCCTACTTTTTCCCTATAACCCTCTATTCCCCAACTGATCAAGGATCTAAGCCTTAAATATATATACAAGGACCCTCTACCCACTGCTCAGTGCGGAAAGGAGTTCCAAAGGCTCTCAAGCCTCAGAAGAAATTCCTCATTTCCATCTTAAATCGGTGCCCCTATATTCTAAGGCAATGCTGTTTGGTCCTAGGTCGTGAGGGGAAACATCTTTTAAACATTTACCCAGTCAATCCCCTTATATGTTTCAATGAGAATACTTTTCATTCTTCTAAAATGAAGTGATTGGAATCCCATCATGTTTAACCTTTGCTCATAAGACAATCTGCCATACCAGAGATCTTCCAAATGAATCTTCTCTGAACTGTGTCCAATGAAATGATACATTTCCTTAAATAAGAGGGCAAAACCGCTCACATACTCCAGATGTGGTCTCACCAGCTTCTTGTACAGTTGCAGTAAGAGTTCACTATTCAACCCCCTTGAAATAAGAGCCAACATTCCATTTGCCTTCTTGATTACCCATTGCATTGTAGTTACCTTTAGATTTCATGCACAAGAACCCCCAAATCCCTTTGTGTTGCAGTTTTCTGTAGTTTCTCACTATTTACATAAGACTGTCTCTTTCTGCTCCCTTCCAAAATGAGCAACTCCATTTTCTCACATTCTACTCCATCTGCCAACTTCTTGCCCACTTGCTCAATCTGTCAAACCCTCTCCCTAAACAATTTGCATCTCTATCACGACTTCCTTTTCCATTTATTTTGGAGTAGTCTACAAATCTGGCCATAATACATTCACTGCCTTCCTCAAAGTCATTGCTGCATGTTTTAAAACAGCTGTGGTCTCAGCACCAATTCCTGTCACTAACCTGATTTTATTGTTTCCTGCCTATGAGGCCATTCTTTACCGAGTCAACATATTTCCTCCAACACTTTGGGCCCTTATCATATGACTAAACGTTTCATGAGGTACCTTGACAAATGCCTTCTGGAGGTCCAAATACAACACAGCCACCAGTTCCCCTGTAATCACCCTGGTTGATCCTTCCTCAAAGCACTAATAAATTAGTTCAACATGACTTCCCTTTCATGAACCGACCCTGCTTGTTTAGATCATAGAATCATCGCAGAATCCCTGCAGCAGAGAAACAGGCCCTTCGGCCCAACAAGCCCACACCAACTCAGAGCATCCTACACAGACCCATCCCACTATAACCCACCGAATCTACACATTCCTCAACACTACGGGAAATTTAGCATGGCCAAGTTAGATTGTGATTCTTCCAAGTGTTCTGCTCTTACTTTCTTAATAATTGATCACAGTACTTTTCCAAAAAAATAGAAGTACACTATTTCTGTAACTACCTGTTAGGATTCTAGGATGCATGACATCAGGGCCAGGGGACTCATCTACCTTTAGCCCAATTAGTTTGTTGAATACTAATTGTCTAAAGATGCTGTTGGTAGTTAATTTTTCCCTGTACTCTTTAATATTAATGGGATTTTCAATGTACCTTTCACCATAATGACAGATGCAAAATATTTGTTTAACTTTTCTTCCATTTCCTCCTACTCCAAAGCCTTCTCCCAAGACTCATTTACTGAGGGACCTAATTCACTTTGACTGCTGTCCTTTTTTTATATATTTAAAGAAGCTATCATTAGTTTATTAAGTTACCCTTGTTACAGTTTATTTCTGTCTTTATCATTTTTTGCCTACCTTTGCTGGATTTTGAATTTATCCCAGTCTTAGGACTATCAGAGACTTTGGTCTCCTGATATGCATTTTCGTCAAATTAAATATCTCAACTTCCTTTATTAGCCATGGTTGGTCTATCCCTCTTAGAATCTTTCTTCCTGACTGGGATGTATTTTTGTTGAGTCATGAATTACATCCTTAATGTTCCAAACCCATGACAACTCTCACCTCAAATGACATGGGCAGCAGATAAATGAGAACACCTAACTGCAAGTTCCCCTCCAAACAACTTACTGCCCTGACTTAGAAATATATTGTCATTCGCTCACTGTCACTGGGTCAAATCCTGGAATTGCACCCCCCAAGGGCATTGTGAGTCAACAGGCACAGGGATGATCAGCTTTTTAAGAAGACAGCCCACCACCAATTTCTCAACAGCAACTAGAGGCAGAAAATAAATGCTGGCCAGCCAATGATGCCCATATCCCATGAGTGAATCAGAAAGTCTGCCACCGCTTGATTACCGTCGTTCCTGCTAATCTATCTACTAACTCTATCCTCAATTCATTGTAATTCCCTTTAAGTTAAATAAGCTCATTTCTAACCCAAGTTCCTTACTCTCAAAAGGAATATTGAACTCTATCATATTGTGATATCTACTTCCTACGGGATATTTTACTGAGATCATTTATTAAACCAAGATTTATTAAATCCAAGATAGCTTGATTCCTTTTTGACTCCATGACATATTGCTGTTCGAAACATTGGGTCTCTGGATTAATAGCCTAGTGAATGATCACTAAACCATTGCCCCCTATTTGGTTTTCAATTTATTTGATTCTCAATTTGTTTTTTTTTAATTTCCTACTGGTCTTTTAGGTTTTATATCAGTAAATGTCTTTCTTACTCACCTTCAATCTGAAGATAACTTAATAGTTAAATTAACAGCAATTACTAACCAATGACCTTACAGTTTTCCTGCAAAGCCCCTCTCCAGCTGGGCTTCCATTTATCCAATTTCCAAACTGTGAAACAAAAAAGAACAAGCAAAAAAACCCTCTTTTACACTGTATCAAATTTCACAATCCTTGAACTACATATTTATTTGGGGTGTGCCTCATTCCAAATGTGGTGATTCTCCTTCCTGGTCATGTGAAACTTATTGTTGAATTCAATTCATGCTGTTCTTATCATTTGATGCTCACATTCTGTGGTTGGCCAAAAAAAGGAACAAAATTTGCTTGGTGTCTAGCCTTCATCATTCACTTCAATTTGCACAGAAAAGAAGGAGCCAATCACAGTTCTTGTAATAGAAGCCAGCAGGGATATACCCATCTCGACAAGTGAGGCCATGCTGCTACCATTCTTATTTTTGGGAATATGTCATGACAATAGAAAGTTGTCAGGCTTTCCTTCCATTATGCCACCTCCCAATCCATCTCCAGAAAGCTGGTACAAATCCAGCACATTCCGAAAGTAGAGCTTTTAAAATTTCTTAAACGTCCCTAAGTCCCTAAGATTCTCAATCTTCTTACCTCACAAGTTAAGCACAATGTCACATTATATACTGGTAGGCTGTTTTTGCCAGTCTTTTCCACATAGCTCCTTTTGGCTATTTCAATTTTTACTTAGGTGTGCAAGATCTACTGAGTTAAACGATGATGGTTTGGAAGTGAGGAGTGCTGCAGTCAATAATTGTGCTGCAAGCTTGAAACTGGACCATTGATTTTTCTGGATCATAGAAGAAACTGGAGGAAACCTCATTTATTTCATGAGCAGTAAAACAATGATAAAGTGCTTCTGAATGATTAATTAATTCTTTGGGTCTCAAAATAATGTTATAGAATGAGGAAGACACAGCAGAGTCAGAGGTTCACTGAAAATAGTTATACTGAATTAACTAGAAATACGACATCAACATGCAGCATTTTACAGAATCTTTTATTCAGTGCAGCACAGAACCAGGCCCTTTGGCCCGTGAAGGGTGTGTTGATTCCTAATCCTTATTTGGACCCACTATTTACTCGTCATGTAGGGCAACTATCCCTCTGTTCACCTCCAATTCATGTGTCTATCAAGTTACGTGTTAAACAGTGCTATTGTGCTGGCTTCCACCATTTCCACTGGCATTGTGCTCCAGGCACCCACCAACCTCTGAAAAATTTTCCTCGCACTTTTTCCCTAAAATGTTTCCCTCTCTCACCTTGAACCTGTGCCCTTTTTGCAGTTGACCTTCCTTTTCTTGGAAAAAAAACTGACTGTCCACCCTATCTATGCATCTAAATTCTATACACCTCTGTCAGATCATCCCTCAAGCTCCCTCTTTGCAGTGAAAAAAATCTGAGTTTTTCCAACCTCTCCTCATACCTAGAACCTTCCAGACGAGGTGACATCTGGTAAACCTTCTCTGTACTCTTTCCATAGCCTCCATGTCCTTCTGTTTGTGTGGCAACCAGAATAGCACACAATATTACAAATGTGGCCTAACTAACAGTTTATACAGCTGTAACATAACTTGCCAACTTTTATATTCAATGCCCTGACTGATGATGGTAAGTGTGCTGTATGACTTCTTGACCACCTTATCTATCTGTGTGCCCACTTACACGGATTTGTGGACCTGTGTGCCCAGATCTCTCAGTATGTCAGTTCTCCGAAGGGTTCTGCCATTTATTGTGGAGTTCACACCTGAATTTGATCTTCCAAAATGCATCACTTTGCATTTGTCTGGATTAAACTCCATCTGCCATTCTTCTGTCCAAATCTGCAATCTATCTGTATCCTGCTGTATGCTCCTCACTATCTCCAACTCTGCTAATTTTGGTGTTACCCACAAGCTTATTAATCAGACCACCTATATTTTCCTCCAGGTCCTTTATCTGTTACAAACAACAAAGGCACCAACAGTGATCCCTGTGGAAAAGCGCTAGTTACTGATCTACATTCTGAAAAGCACTCTTCCACCACCACTATGTCTTCTATGACCAAGCCAATTTTATATCCATCTAGCCAGCACACCCCAGATCCCGTGAGATTCTCCCTTTTGTACCAGCTTACCATGTGGTGTCTTACCTAATACCTTACTAAAGTCCATGTGGAGTATTATCTAAGTAAAACAATCATATAGCCTGGTAACAAACAAAGTTGCTGGATAAACTGAGAAGTTCTTGCAGGATCAATGAAGGAGAAAACAAAGCTAATGTTTCAGGTCTGGTAACCCTTCCTCAGAATCCTACTTTTAGCGATTCATGCACAAGGACACCCAAGTCCCTCTGCACAGGTCTTATTCCTACCAAAATGGATGACCTCACACTCATCAACATTGTACTCCATCTGCCAGACCTTTGCCCGTTCACTTAGACAATCTATATCCCTCTGCAGACTTTCAGTGTCTTCTGCACTTCTGTAGTATCTCCTGCATTAAAACTTTTAATGAAATATTTATTAGAAAGATACAATTATGCTTGTACAAAATGTATCCAGAGAATGAAATACATATCTCTCAGTATTGGAATATTGCTCTGAAGAAAGACTATCTAGAGTTGCCATGGCATCATTACTTCCAGAGCGAGTCTGAGCAGGTGACTCATCAGCAGACGGGCACAAAGGAGTAAATGTCATCTATTTTGCTGAGTACTCAAAAGATAACTGCAATCATGCTAAAGCATATTTTTCTCCTCACTCTATGTTGTGCAGAGAAAATGACTTGTTGTGAAATGTAGAATGAAAGTTTAACTTTTAGTCATGGACTCAAGAAGCTATTATAGCATCACTAATATCAATCATATGGTAGCGCAACTCTGTTATGTTATGTCTCACCAACACTAAATCAGTCTACCCTTAAAAGGCATGCTCATGATATCATTATTATATCACAGTAAGTAATCTGATGATAAAAAGGTCTCAGACTCCATCTTACCTGAGATCATTTGAAGCAGCACATCCTATTTGAAGTTTGGTTTTCAATTCTTTTCTTTTCATAATTGAACATTTGTGTGTAATAGTTAGCCATAATAGACAGAAGTCTAGACCTGATGTTTACCCAGAATGGTATATTTAGAATGATGTAAATAAAAAAGTTACTTTGAAATTTCTCAGACTCCAGCGACCTGTCTTTTATACAGTAGTGCACCTCATGCATCTAAGACCCTACGTATGACATACTAACAATGAATCACCAACAAACCTAAAATTAGGTGGTGGTGGGACTGAACTTGCAAGCAAATAGAAGTACTAATCTGTAGCTCAAGCTTCCAATTCCATTTTCTCAATAGGGTTCAAAATAGCAATCAGGTGGCATGGTGGCTCAGTGGGTTAGCACTGCAGCCTCACAGCACCAGGGACCTGGGTTCAATTCCAGCCTTGGGCGACAGTCTGTGTGGAGTTAGCACATTCTCTAATGTCTGTGTGGGGTTTCCTTTAGGTGCTCTGGTTTCTTCCCACTGTCCAAAGATGTGCGGTTTAGGTGGATTGGGGATGCTAAATGGTCCCAAGTGTCCAGGGATGTGCAGGCTAGGTGGATTAGCTGCGGGAAATGCAGAATTACAGGGATAGGATAGGGGAGTGGGTCTGGGTAGAGTGATCTTCTGAGGGTCATTGGGGATTTGATGGGGCAAATGACTTGCTTCTACACTGTAGGAATTCTATGATTCTATGAACATACTCATAGCTGTGTTTGACCAAATGTAGATGTACTTATTGCTATCATGCGGTAATCCTTCTTGTTATCCAAGAATGGTGCTTCTTCTATAGGTACTCCATGGAGGTCTTTCCCCCATCACTAATCACTAAATTGTCTTTGCTTTGCCTTGGCCCTAAAGAGAATTAGTGCCAGTGAACTACTTCAAAACCTACCCGCTATCACTTACGAGTCGAGATGGCAAACACCACAAAGTACCAGAAGTGATCATTTCAAAAAACAAAACACACCATGTTCTGGAATATGTGTATAAAAATAGTGGTAGAGCCAGAAAATGGTGCCAATGTAGCAATGTCATTCTAACAGAATGAAACAGAATAATAACTACCCTCTACCTCCATTTCAACTCCAGTATTTCATCCAGATCAGCTTCATTCTCAGGCATGGTCAATATTTTCCATCCTGGTTATTTTCCTGTCCTTCTTTGCATGGAAAGAAAAGTTGCAGTTCATTGGAGCATTGTAATGATGGGCTGTTGTTAAAACATGAAAATGGGCAAAACAATTTCATAGCTGGTTTCATGTACCATTCTGTAGATATATTGTACAAAAATATTAACAATTTTATCGTATTTACTACTGAAGTGTTTGAAGAAAAAGAATGATTTTTTTTTGGAATATGGTCCTGTAATCTCTATTTTCTTATCAATGCTGTGCTCACTGTGGGGTAATTCCCCCTGCAGTAGTGAAACCTACAATCAAGCTCTTTTTGTTTCTGTTTCTCTCTTCAGTGCTTTGATTATTTTGTGCTTTGTATAATTTTTATGACACATATCACCCTCTGAAACATCACCAAAGTCAATATTGTTTTCGTGTATAAAGAGAATTGCTTTTTGACTCACTGCACCATAACGTAGGCAAGAGGTGAATTGTGAACACAAGAACACAGATCAAGTCATTCTCAATTAACAGAACATTCGTGACGCAAATGCCACATCAGCACCAATTTCTGTCATTTAAGAACTTTAAGATCAGATGCAATTGCCTTTGCTAGCATTTTGTTTTGTGTGTCTACTGTTCATAGCCCAAGCGTATGGCTCATCTTGTACCATAATTTATACTGACATTTAATTTCTGCAGCTCTGCCAGCAATCTGGAGGGGAATCCGGGTGGTGCAGAGGACAGAGTTTAGCTCGTCAATGTAGCATTGAGGAGAATATCTCTTTGTGTTACTGAACCTGCACTCAGACTCTATATTAAAAAAAAGTATATGAATTCACAAGTCATAAATGTTTACAGAATCATGGTGTTGAAGTTTAGTTTAAGGCATTAAATAATTATTTGTTCCTTTCCACTTTCTATGATTCTTACCTCCTAGTGATTTCGCATGGCAGGCACGTCTGCAAGTGGGAAAGTGGGGAGATTGGAATCAGGCAATGAGCATTATGAAACCTCACTGGAATTAAATTGGGTGATATTGACTTTTTTTATTGACTTTTCTTCCACTGTAAGAAACCATTTCAGGTGACCTTCCTTAAGACTATTTTTGGATGATAATTTGATCAAGTAATTCAGAGCAGATCATAAACTAAGAGGCCAAAGTGGTTTATAATTGTCATTTTAACCCTGAAATGTGATCAAATGCACAAAACGGCTTAAGAATTGCTCATTTGTATGCAAAACTGTGCTGTCATTTGCACCCATTACTCTTCAAAATATCAAAACATCTAAGAGAAAGAAAGCCAACTATAACCTTGTGATTTCTCTGATCTTGACAACCAGGTTTCTGCCTCAGGCAGAAGTTAGGCATTTAAGTAAGTACAGGAGTGGGCCATCCAGCCCTTCAATGCTGCTATCCAATTATATTAGATTCTGGGCAGGAGGTTCCCTGACTGACCATTCAGAAATTGGTTGGGAACATATACCAGAGACATATCAATACTGCTAAGTGTTCTGACATTCTCTGTATAATTTCCATCTGTATTTGATCTTCCAAAATTCATCTCACATTTGACCAAATTAAACTCCATCTGCCATATGTCCATGCCTCCAATTGATCTATATCCTGCTGTGTCCTCTGACAATCCTCTTCACTATCCACAACTCCACTAATTTTTGTATCATCCGCAAACTTACTAAATAGACAAAAATAAAACCTCTTCAAAATCATTTATATTGATTACAAACAGCAGAGGCCCCAGCATTGGTCCCTGTAGAACATCACTAGTATCAACCTTCCATTCCAAAAAGCATCCTTCCACTGCTATCCTCTGTCTCCTTTGACTAAACCTGTTCTGTATCCATCTTGCCAGCTCACCCTGATACCATGTGAATTCACCTTTTCTACCAGTTTTCTATGAAGGACCTTGTCAATGATTTTACTGATGTCCATGTAGACAACATCAACCACTTTTTCCTCTTCAATCATCCTCATCACCTCCTCAAAAAACTCAATCAAGTTAGTAAGGCACGACCTCCCCTGCACAAAACCATGCTGTCTATCACTAATAAGTCCATTTGCTTCTAAATACGTATAGATCTCGCCCCTGAGAACCTTTTCCAATGATTTCCTTACCAATGACATTAGGCTCACAGTAATTTCCTGGATTATCCCTACTACCTTTTTTAAACAATGAGACAACATTGGCTATTCTCCAATCCTCTGGGACCTCACCTATGGCCAAAGAGGATGCAAAATGTCTGTCAATGCTCCAAAAATTTGTTTTCTTAAGTGCTGCACTATTCTGGGATAGAACTGATCCGGACCTGGGGGCTCATTTACCTTAATAACTACCCTCAAGTTGAAGAAATTACACCTCATTTTAATTCTAAATGGATGTCCCTTCACTTAGAGACTGTGCCCTCAGGTCCTAGTCTCTCTTACTCGTGGAAACGCTTTCTCCACAGCCAATCTATCCAAGCCTCTCACTATTCTGGAAATTTCAATTAGACCTCCCCTGTCATCCTTCTAAACTCTGTTGAGTACAGATCCAATTCCTTAACCACACCTCATATGACAAAGTCTTTTTTCTAGGCATCATTTTTGTGAACCTGCTGAGGACACCCTCCAACACCAGCACATCCTTCATTGGATATCGGGGCCAAAACTGCTCACAATGTTCCAAATGCAGTCTGACCAGAGTCTTTACAGCCTCAGCAATACAGCTCTGCTGTTGTATTCAACTCTTTTGAAACATTATATTTGCCTTCCTAACTGCCATTGAACCTGCATGTTAACCTTAACAATAAAAAAAACTATGTCTGCTCCAAATCAGCATCCTTAAGAGAATCCTAAACTAATCCCTTTGTGCTTCAGATTTCTGAAGACTTTGCTGATTTAGAAAAATTGTCTCTGTCTCTATTCTTCCTAGATGACATGGTGTAAACTAATGTACCCACTCCCACATTTTAACTCAAAAATGGAAAGTCTCAACTAGTGCAATGTAAACATTTGGGATAATATAATGTACATCTCTACTGGATACTCTGTTCAGACCATTACCTTTTTATTCCAACTAACCTAACTGACAATCTTGATTTCCAGTAAGTTAGTGTGTGGAATCCTCCACTGTTTCATTTAAATGCCAGTATGGTGCAGTGCCACACAAATGTGTAGCTGAGCTACAAAACCTGGGGAACACCAGTGATAGAAGTCATACTTTGTCTAAGTCATGGTGCAAACAGCATTCAGCACTATCACAGATCAAATGAATCCTTAATCAATTAATATTGTTACATAACAAACCAGAAAGATGCTTTGACAAAATAATATTGATTACAACTTTAATTATGATTTAGCAGCAATGCCAAACTAGCTGAGTGCAAATGAACTTGAACTAAATGTTATCAAATGCTAGACTTAGTTATTTGTCTGAATGTCATTCTTAATTAGTAATGAAGTGGAGGTACTGGAGTTGGAGGTGGGGGACAAAGTCAGAAGTCACATGACATCAGGTTATAGTCCGACAGGTTTACTCAAAATCACAAGCTTTCAGAGGTTTGTCCCTTCATCAGGTGAAGTCACTCTGAAAGTTTGTGATTTCAAATAAGCCTGTTGGACTATAACCTGGTGTTGTGTGACTTCTGACCTTTATTAAAAATGATCAATACAACAAGCACCAAGCTTTACTTATCTTCAGTGACGAAATGGATTCCAACTTAAAAAGGTTGTTAATTTTAAGTCAGTATGGAATGATTTTGTATCAGTTATTGTTCAAAAAATATGGACAGCTAAAATCCAAGAATTCATTTGAAATGACACCAATAAAAATGCACCAAAAGGTGTCATTTTGATTTTGTGCAACAGAACAAAATAGGCAAATGTGAGAGACCAGATATAACAAGGTATAGCGGGCAAAGCAGCATTAGAGGAGCTGGAAGGCTGACATTTCGGGCCGAGACCCTTCTTCAGAAAAAAGAGGCTTTTTTATTCCTGAAGAAGGGTCTCGGCCTGAAGCGTCGGCCTTCCTGCTCCCCTGAAGCTGCTTGGCCTGCTGAGTTCATCCAGCTCTACACTTTGTTATCTCAGGTTCTCCAGCATCTGATTTCCTACTATCTCTGAAACAAATGAGAGAGACCAATTGGTTTTACATCTGATTAGAAATGAAAATCTGAAGATGTGTAAAATAAGCTGTTAATTTGGTATCGTTCATTTGATCCACTGCAGTTAGCATGTTTTGGATAGTAGAAAGTGATGATTTTGCTCGTTTCATTTATACCTCCACCAGACTAACCTTCTTTGTTACAAAAACAGAAAGCGCTGGAGAGCATTTGACAGCATCTGTGGAGAGAAAAAGAATTAGAGGGGAAGAGAGGGTATGGAAGATGATGGTGGCAGAGGGGAGAAGGGTGTCAAGTGGTTAGCACTTCTACCTCACAGCACCAGGAACTGGAGTTTGATTCAAACCTTAGATGACTGTCTGTGTGGAGTTTGCACATTCTCCCCATGTCTGTGCTAGTTTCCTTTGGATGCTCTTGTTTTCTCCCACAGTCAAAGATATGCAGGAAAGGTGGATTGAACGTGTTAAATTACCCCGTCGCATCCATGGGTGTGCAGGCTGAGTGGATGGGAAATGTGTAAATGTTGGGTTGTGGTGGGATGCCCTTCAGACGGCTGGTGCAGACTTCATGGGCCATATGTTCTTTCTCTGCCCTGTAACCACTCTATGACTCGATGGTAAGTCAGGGAGAAGTAAATCATAGAATCCCTCCAGTGGGGAAACAGGTCCTTCGGCCCAACAAGTCCACATCGACCTTCAGAACATCCCACCCAGACTCATCCCCCCTATAACCCACCTAACCTAACCTGAATGCAACAGGCAATTTAGCATGGCCAATCCATCTAACCTGCACATCTTTGGACTGGAGGAGGAAACCGGAGCACCTAGAGGAAACCCATACTGACTTCGGAGAGAATGTGCAAACTTTACACAGACAGTCGCCCGAGGGTGGAAACGAACCTGGGTCCCTGGCTCTGTGAGGCAGCAGTGCTAACCAATGAACCACTGTGCTCCTGAACGGGTAGCAACCTCTAAAGAAGAGGACTCAGGTATATGGACAATGTTCACACCCTGAACTTGCTAACTTCAATGTTCAGTTCTGGGGCAGTGTATCTAGGTGGATGAGATGATGTTCTTCCAGTTTGCCTTGAGTTTTGCTGAGAGTGAGCCCAAGACAATGTTGGCAAGGGAACACAGTCTTGTGTCCCAGTGACAGATAACTGAAGGCTCAGGGTTATTCCTACATTTGGGTGAGAATTTCCACAAAGCAGTCACACACTCTGCACTTCTTCTCCCTAGTGTAAAGGAGACTGCATTGTGAGTAATGGATACTGTAAGTTGAATGAAGTGCAGGTAAATTGTTGCTTCACCTGGGAGGTGTGTCTGCAGCCTTGGATAGTGAGGAGGGAGGGGGTAAATTGTTAATAGTAGAGGCAGGAAACATCAACCTTTAAAGAAGCACATGGCTGAGCACTTCGATCGTGTAACATTCAAGGTAAGGGGCAGTGTTGTAAAGTGGAATTAGTGTAGAAAGATTGGTGTACACTTAATGCACTGAAGGATACTCTGTGACTATGACACAGGATTTTGCTGTGGAGGTCAGGTGACCATTATACATTGACTAGCATTGATGTGCAGTTCAGTTAATTTATTCACAAGCTGTAGACTGCTGCAGCATTACTTGCTTATCCCCAATTTCTCAAGAAGGTGGTAGTGACCTGCCTTCTTGAATTGTTGCATTTTCTCGGGGTGAGGCACATCCAGGGTAAGGGTTTGTGCTCCAAGGAAGAGAGTCTTCCAGGATTTTGATCCAGCAATGGTGAATATATTTCTGAGTTGGATGGTGAGTAGCTTGGAGGAGAAATTGCAGATGGTGTTTTTAAAGCCTTTGCTACCCTTGTTCTTTTAAGTAGCAGATGCTCTCAAAGTAATTTGCTGAGTTACTGCTGAGCATCTTGTAAATGGTACACATTGCCTGGCAGTTTTAACAATGGAAGCAATGGTTGTTTAAGGCAATAGATGGGCAGGTGACTTTATTCTAGCTGGTGTTGAGCTGCAACTGGAGTTGGAGCTGCAATCATCTAGTCAGGTGGACAATATTCTATCACACATCTGACCTGCTTTGTAGATGGGATTTGGGAATTTAGGAGAGTTACCTGCCGTTGGAACTCCCAGTCTCTGACCTTCTTTTACAGCAATAGTATTTATGGCTATCCAGTTTCTGTTCAAATTCAACCTACAGGATGTTGATAGCACAGAATATAGCAATGGTTTAATCATTCAACGTCAAGGGGAAATTTATAGACTTTCTCTTGTTGAGTTTCAGTAATTTTTTTTGAAATGGAAGAAAGTTGACAATACATTCAGAACTAGGGAGGTTTTGTCAGTGCATCCTCTATCACATTTTGACTGCTGATTAGCTTATTTCCAGACAACTTTTACATTGAATAAATGCTAAACTGTTGACTGACCAGAAATCTGTTTTGTATTAGACACGACACCATCTTTTCTTTCAGGTTCAGAGGGCTCTGGAGCTGAAATTTATTTTGTTAAGTGGTCTTAATGAATAATTAGTTAAGGTCCAAAGGGTGTCAGAAGATGAGTTGAAATTAGCTCAAAGATAAATTAGGACTCAAACAAGGAAATCCATTTTCTCAGGGTTGTCAGTTAAAGGAATAGTGTCATGGAAACAAAAATGCTAGGGCTATTTAAGAAACCAACAGAATTCTGTAATAATGAAGGGGATATATAGGTTTTATTATTCTGGATAGATGAACAAGAATTGGCCCAAATGAACTTCCTCACTTGTAAATATCTTGAGATCTGATAAATTTTTAAAACCCGCATTCATGGGCGCACATCTCAGAAGCTTAGTCAATCAGTTTACTTGTTTGCATTGTAATAAACAGTATCATTTTTGTATTGCATATTCACAACAACAGAGAAGTGTAAATTTTCTGACCAGCAATTTGCTTCTAGTTGATTCACAAGCAGACTTATAAAGATACTCACCTTTTGCTGAAACCCTTTCCTCCCTTCACCTGTCAGGTTTCTTAAGGCCTGATCCCATTTGCCAAATCTATGGAGAAGATACAGGGCTCTTTCACTGACAAGATACCAGGATGAAAGGATTAACTGAAATTCAGTTACCATCATTATTAAAATATTTAAATAATCAACTCATCCCTCATCCTACCTCTCAAACTCTAGAGAAGGAGACATTGCATCGGGTTGGGGGATCATAAATTTATGGCATCTCCTTCAAACCCAACATACCCATTTTGGTAGGTTACAATTCAGTTCATATTTATGCAGCATAGGAGGTGCCCATTTGGTCCATCACGTCCATGCACGCTCTTTGTAAGTGCTGTTAGAAAATTTAACTATGTTCCCCACAAACCTTCAAACTAATCCCCTTCAAATGGATGTTCATTTGCCTTTTGAAGTTTCATACAGAATGCGATCCCTCCAGCCTTTCAAATAATATTTTCCAGATCATAACTATCTTTGTAAAGTATTTAAACTTTCACCTGCTTTTGAGAATTATTGTAATCCATCTGTCCAAGTAACTGATATCATTTTGATAAGCTGACTTTGTGCTGTCTCCATGGCCTTGACAACCTTAATAAAAATGTACCCAGAATCAGATGTGACAATTCCTGAATTTGTAATTATAAGAATGATATTGTTCTTGTCTTTTCCAAATAAAAATTAATTTTTGTCAAGTCAATAATGTACTGGTATATTTCTGGCCATTGATGGACTGATTAGCTGATGGTTAACATGTTCACCTCTTTCATATTTATTGAGCAAGACTGTAGCTATTGGAACTACGCATGCATCTCTAAGCTATTTAGGACATGTCCGAACTGAACCAGATGCCTTGTTAATCTCCAGAATAGGCACACAGAAATAAGCTCCACAGTTGTCCATTTGGCCCTCAAACTGTTCTATCATTCAGTTGGATGAGACCTGGCCTTTTACTTCAATGTGGCGCTTCTGTA
The DNA here is from genome assembly GCF_030684315.1 of Stegostoma tigrinum. Taxonomy (NCBI): domain Eukaryota; kingdom Metazoa; phylum Chordata; class Chondrichthyes; order Orectolobiformes; family Stegostomatidae; genus Stegostoma; species Stegostoma tigrinum. Next base: position 30,726,336 of record NC_081357.1, read on the forward strand.
CTCTCCCTGTAACACTTGACACTTTTCATATCTAAAAATCTCTTGATTTCTTTTTGCATACACTCAATGGCTGAGCTTGCAGAGCCCTCCAGGTTAGAGAATTCCAAAAATTGACCACACAGTGAGGAAATCCCGCATTATCTCGGAGCTAAATGAACTGCTTTCTTTATTCTGGGACAGGGTGCAACCTTCCTCACTGGGAGCTGGTGAGAAAGGGAAATAATTGGGTAAATTGGCCCGGGTGAAAAATATAAACTTCTTGCTGCCTCATTAACTAAAGATTCTGGGTGATTAGGTTCTTGGGGAACCTTCTTGACCTGCCAACAGTTAAGGCCCTTCAGAGTTTAATTAGTGGCTACTTGAAGGCTGCAAATTACCACCTCCACAATTGCTTGGCTTCTTAGTGGATGAGAAAGGGAAATTCAGGCTACTTGCTTGCGCTTTTGGAGGACCTGCCATTGTCCTGAGATTGAGGTAACCAGAATCACAGATAAGTAGTAAGATACCAGCCTCTGAAAGTCTTGCTTCCAACCTCCTGGCTCCATCTCGACGACCACCAATCTCCCTGCCCGACCATCCCATCCTGTATCCTGAGATTGGAGTAGAAAGGCAGTTACTTGCCGTTTCTATATTGGATCTGCTGAGAGGGAGGTCTTGACTGATTGTCCTGGCAACTGAGTATAATGATATCAGTTTAGAAAATAAAAGTTTGGTTGATAGTAAGCATTAATAATTAGGAAAGACACAGTTAATAACAGCATCTAATGATAAAGATGTATGTGGAAGAAGGAATTAGCCATTTGAAGGCTTCACCTCAGCGAGCAAAGTTTGCTTTGAAATTAGAATGTAGTTGGAAAGGGACTTGGGAGATGACATGCTATTACAGCAGCAACAATTTCCTTACTTGCCTTCCTCAGCATTCTGGGATAGATCTCATCTGGTCCTGGGGACTCGTTTACCTTAATACTTTTCAAAACACCCAACAACTTCTCCTTTTTCATTGATGTACCGTAGCATATCAACATATCTATCCCTGAGACGATCGATCAAGTCGTTCTCTTTGGTGAATACCGATGGGCAATATTTGTTAATGAACTCAGCCATTTCCTCCTGCTCCATCCAGAAATTCCCTCCTTTTCCCTTGAGTAAACCAATACATTCAATTATTATGCATGCAAAAAGCATTGGGATTTTCCCAATCCTGATTGCCAAAGACATTCCATTGTCTTTTTTTTCTCAAATCCTTGTTTGAGTTCTTTTCTGCCATCTTTGTATTTTGAGGTCTGTCTGTTTCCAGTTTCCTAAACCTTTCATATGTCTCCTTCTTCTTTTAGATGAAGCTCACAATTTCTCTTGTCATCCAAGGATCCTGAATCTTGCTATCCTTATCCTTTATTTTCACAGGAATGTACTGGTCCAGAACTCTATTCCACTGACCTTTTAAGATTCTTCTATGCCAGATGTAAATTTATCCTCAAAATAGCTACATCCGATCTACATTCTTCAGTTCCTGCCTATTATTGTGATAGTTAGCCTTCCCCATTTTAGTAATTTCACTTGAGGACTACTCCTGTCCTTATTCACAAATAACTTAAAACTTACAGAATTATGGTCACTGCTCCCAAAAATGCTTCCCCACTGAAACTTGGATCAACTGGTAGAGTTCATTCCCTGATACTGGATCTAAAATGGTTGCTTTCCCAGTTGGATTATTCACATATTGCTTCAAAAAATTGTCCTGGACACACCTCATAAACTTCTGACCCCACCCATCCCCATCCAAGTTTTTGGTGCTAAGTACCAGTCAATATAGGGTAAGCGAAAATTACCTACCACAGCAACCCTTTTTTTTCTACTGTTTTCCATAAACTGTACACGTTGGGTGTTAGGAGGCCTGTAGCACAATTCCAAAGTGATTATACCCTTCCTATTCCTGAGATCTACCCAAATGACCTTGCTGGATGAGCCCTTCGAGGTGCATTCCCTTAATAAAGCTGTGATATTCTCCCTAATCAGTAAAGAAACTCTTCCCATTGTTTTTACATCTCGTCATCTCACCTGAAATATCTAAATCCCAGAACGTGGAGCTGCCAGTTTTGCCTCTCTCTGTGTCTTTCTCTCAACAAAGTCTTTGTAATAGCTACAACATCGACATAGGAGCAGAAGTAGGCCATTCAGCCCATCAGGTCTGCTCTGCCATACAATGAGATCATTGAACACAAGCCCAAACTACCTAATCTCTTCTCATAAGAAATTTTCTGTATGCCAAAAATCAATCTTGCGAACCTTCTCAGGACTGCCTTCAAAGCCAGCGTGTCTTTCTTTTGATAAGATGATCAAAACTATTTTCATGGCCACTGTCCCCAAGTTCCAAACAGGTCCTCTCCCAATCTGTCTGTTTCAGCCTCATCTCTCTCACTCTTGTCCACAACACTAGCACTGAGAAGGCAACACAGCCTCCTGGTCCCTTGTTTAAAGCTGCAGAGAACTGTTGATTCTCCTGGCTATATCATGCTGTATCAATATTACCTTTCGATTTACTCACTCCCACCCCATTCTGACTTTCCATACCAATGTGCCTTGGTCAGATGATAAATCATGCAGCTTAATTTTTGTCCACACTGGTTGGTTGGAATAACCTTGAATTGCTGGATTGATACAAACCTGTTTAGCTCCTCTATGTCGATTTTTTTTTCCGTTTCTATTAGAACCTAAGAACATAAGAACTAGGAGCAGGTGTAGGCTGTTTGGCCCTTCGAGCCTGCTCCATCATTCAATAAGATCATGGCTGATCCTTTTGTGGACTCAGATCCACTTACCGGCGCTCTCACCTTGTTCCTTTATCCCTTTATTGTTCAAAAAACATCTACCTTATCTTTAAAAATGTTTACTGAAGGAGCGTCAACTACTTCACTGGGCAAGGAATTCCATAGATTAACAACCCTCTGAGTGAAGAACTTGCTTCTCAATTCAGTCCTAAATCTGTTCCCTCTCATTTGAGGCTATGCCCCCTTGTCGTAGCTTCAGCTGCCAGTTGAAACATCCTCTCTACTTCTATCCTATCTATTCCCTTCATAATTTTATATGTTTCTATAAGATCCCCCCTCAATCTTCTGAATTCCAATGAATATAATCCCAATCTACTTAGTCTCTCCTCATAAACCAACACCCTCAATTCCGGGGCGTTCCTTAATAACTTTCTACTTCCATCCTTCTCCTGCGACATTAACTTAAATTAGTTCAAAGGCAAAATATTGTTGATGCTGGGCATCTGGAATACTGAAAATTCTCCACCTGCGCAGTGAAGCAGACTTATTGATCGAAGTTGATGAGAGATCATTGACTTATCTTATTTATCCAGTTTCTCTCTCTCAGTTGAAGCTGCCTGGCTTCCTGAGCATTTGCAGTATGTTCTATATTTATTACCTGTATCCTTCCTTTTATGAAGACAATGTATTCATTCCTTAGCTCAGTCTTACCTTCGGTCTCAACAAGAAAATCCCATTTCTGGGCCCTAACCAGCCCCATTTCTTCAACCTTTCTTATTCTCTCCATGGTCTTTGTATCCATTATAATTTTCCCTGTACTGTATTCTGCCTGATGTATCCTGTAACTGACCTTTTCAAATAAAATTAAACACAAACAGTTTAATCTCTTTTTCTTCAAAATGCAGTGAGCTCAAGCTTCAGCTGTCCTTTATTTCCTCCTTATGTGTGTTAGCAACTGAACAACCTTTGCCTTTTTAGGGCTGCAATTGCTCATGTATTATCTTTGTATCTTGTAACTACTATATATTGCCACCTCAATTTTGGCATTAATATCTTATTTTTCAGTATGCTTGGGAAATAATAGCTTTCCGGTGACAAAAATCAGTGTTTTACTTTATCTCCCCATCAATCTTCTTTCTCGTTCTGCATCTAACTTCTTAATTCTTGCAGTCTTCATGATAACCCCAAAGTATAGCTTAACTAAAGCTGCATGCAATGCTATTTTTGACTTCAGCCTTAATTACAAATTCTGAGGAGAGATCGACTGTTGACTACATTGAGGACAAGTTTCTTTTATTGAACAATCAGAAAAAATTACAATTACAAGCTGTTTTATTTTTGGGAACTGATGCTTTTGGGTCACTGCTCCAAATTGACTATGACTTTTTAAAAGAAAAATCCTTGCAGAACTGACTCACATTCATTATTTTAAAAACACTATTTCAGATCCCAAAATGTAGTGGATAAAGTATACTTTTTAAAAAATCACACAGCATCTGACAATGATCATCTACAACACTAAAGAGTGAGAGCACCTGGTCCTGACCACAGTGAAAGGCAGATTTGTCCTTATACTGTAGAACGAGATATCAGAGCTCGGTATGATTTCCATGAGTAAGAAAAGCTCATTTCACCGTTTAATAAATAATTTACTTTGAAGTCTAACCTTTACAAAAGTTCCTGACTTTGCCTTCTTCTTGAAGAGTCTGTCTTGAACCCAAATTCAGTGTGACATCAATTCCCATGATAAAAGACATGTGAGCATGGAACAGGAATAGAGTACTCATTCCCTTGAACTTTCCTACCATTTAATAAGATCATGGATGATATGATTGTGACCTCCACATACTGGGTCTGCTGGATAACCTTTCACCCCTGTGCTTACCAAGAATCTGTCCATCTGTCTTAACTATTTCTAGGCCAAAAATGTCCCCATTTCTGAAGAAAAGTCGAGGCCCAAAATGTCCCCATTTCTGAAGAAGGGTCTAGGCCTGAAATGTCAGCCTTCCTGTTCCTCTGATGCTGCTTGGCCTGCTGTGTTCATCCAGCTCTACACCTTGTTATCTTAAATATTTAAGTGGTCTGCCTCCACCTTTCAGGAAGGAAGTTCTGAAGAGTGATAAATTGTCTCACCTGATTCAAATGGGTGTCCTTATTTTTGAACATTGACACCGTGTTATAGACTCTACCATAACAGGAAGCGTGCTGTCCCAATCTAACCTGTCATGACCCATCAAGGCCTTAAATGTTGCAAACCATTAAACACAGTAACTTAGAAATTAGCCTCAGGAGGAGGCCATTTGTCCCTATAAGCCTTCTTCGCCATTCCATATGATCATGGCTCATCCTACACAGTACACTGTTCCTGTTTTATCCTCATATCCTTTAATCCATTTTACCCCAACAGCCACGTTTACATTTTTCCGAAACGGGCTCTAATGTTTTGGCCTCACAGTGTTCTTTGGCAAAGGAATTCTACAGCTGATTGCACTCAGTGAAAAAAGATATCCTCATCATTTCTAAATGGCCTACACTTTAACCTTGGACCATGACTTCAAACTTTAGACTCCGTAGTCATTGAGAACATCCTTCCTGTGTCTACCCTTCTGATCCTGTTAGAAGCTATATAGGTTTCTATGAGATTTCCCCTCTTATTCTTTTAAACTCCTGTAATTTTTTCTTCCCTTTATTCATTCATGGGACAAGGGTGTCGCTGACCAGGCAGCATTTATTGCCAATCCTTAATTGCCCAGAGGGCAGTTCAAAGTCAACCACATTGCTATCTCATTGAGTATAGTCATGACCAAACTAGAGATTCCCTTGTAAATCAGTCCTGCCATCCTGGGAATCAGAAATTGCTGGAAAAGCTCAGCAGTTCTGGCAGCATCTGCAGATAGAAATCAGAGTTAACATTCTGGGTCTAGTGACCTTTCTCCTGAACTGATGGTAGCTGGGCAAATGTTTTTATGCAAAAGATAAAGTACTCCTTTCCCTTCCTCCTCAAATCCCTTAATCATCTAATTCCCAGCATTTTACATTGGGTAGTTTTATAAGATTTAACACAAAATATCTGTCTGACTCAATTGCCTCGGATCTGGTTTCAGCTGGTTCTTTAGTGAATTAAGTCCATCCACTCTGGGATGGGGAGACAATGGCCTTGCAGTATTTTCAAGACGATTCATTCAGAAACTTAGCTAATGTTCCAGGTTCAAATCCTACCTTGGCAGATGGTGGAATTTTAATTGAATTGAATTCAATAAATAATCTGGAATTAAGTGTCTAATGATGACCAGGAAACAATTGTTGATTGTCAGGAAATCCCCATCTGGTTCACCAATATCCTTTAGGGAAGCAAATCTGTCATCCCTATCTGGCCTAGTCTACATGTGACTCCAGATCTACAGCAATGTGGTTGACTCTTAAATGCCCTTTGGGCAATTAAGGATAGGTATTAAGTGCTGGCCTACCTAGTGATGCTCATATCTTATGCAGGAATAAAAAAAAAACCATCAATCACCAGCATTCAACTCCATTTGTGTTATCTGCAAACTTTGAAGTTATATCCAGTATACTACAGCCCAGATTATTAATAAATGTAAAAAAAGGAAGTGATCTTTGTAACTACTCCTGGGAAACACCAAGCAGTCAAATCTACTCTCTGCTCCTTTGCCAATTCTGTATCCATGCAGTTATTGTCTGTTTAATTCAATGGATTATAATCTTGCTAACCAGCCTATTAGGTGATGCTCGAACAAAGTGTCTTTTAAAAGTCCATGAACACAAAATGAACTAGATTACTTTCATCAACGCTTATAGTTACTTCATTAAAGAACTTGATTGAGTTCGTCAAACCTGATTTGTTTTTAACAAATTCAAGTTGCCTTTCATCTATTTACCCAAACATTTCCAAAAAACCAATTAATTTGTTCTGGATTATGTCTTTTAAAGTTCCTACACCATCAAAATTAATTAACTGCTGAATTTATTCCCTTTCTTTCTTTAGAAAGTTGTGCAGCACTTTCAATCCTCTGGTGTTCTGGTAATTACTCTATATTCAATAAAGATTGGGAAATTGTAAGTATAACCTTCACACTTTCACCTATATGTTCCAAAGTAACCTTGAAAATATCCCCCTCTAACCAGCAGGCATTTCTAAGTTAAAGACTGCCAGTGAGATTGACTTTTATCCAATGAAATATTGCTATCATCTCCTCCTTTTAAATCTATTTGGTAGCATTATCTTTTACATTGAAGCTGGATGTAGTGTCCTAATTTGGAACCTTGGCATTTCCCTTTGTATCCACAGTGTATACTTTAACTTGTCCCACTCCACTTCTGGTCAACCTCTTACTATTTCGGAGCAAATTACTGCAGGTGCTGGAAGCTGAACTGAAACTAGATTTAATGTTCAGTTCAGCATCTTCACATTATGAACTCACTCCCATTTCTTCCCTCGCTTTTACCTTTTCTTGTTGCATTCACTGTCGCCATGTCTACTCTCTCCTCCCCTCACTCCAGTGGGATCATCTGTTATTTCCACTTTGGCAGTTAGGTGTTAATGTTCTGCCATTCCCATACTCCAATCACTAAATCAGCACTGTCAGCAACCATTCTCCCCCAGCACTCCTCCCCCACACGATTGCATTAGTGTTGTCCTCTCCACACTTCATGTCAAGTACAGATTGGGAGCAATTGTTCCACAGAAAGGGCACAGCAGACATGTGGAGGCTGTTTAAGGAGTAGTTGTTGCGAGTGATGTATAAATTTGTTCCTCTGAGACAGGTAAGAAGGGGTAAGATTAAGGAGCCTTGGATGACAGGTACAGAGGTGCTTCTCGTCAAAAAGAGAAAGGCAGCATACGTAAGGTGGAGGAAGCAAGGGTCTAGCACAGCTTTACAAGATTACAGGCTTGCTCGGAAGGAGCTCAAAAGTGGACTGAGGAGGCCCAGGAGGGGGCACGACAAAGGCTTGGCAGGAAGGATTAGGGAGAACCCAAAGGCATTTTACTCATACGTGAGGACTAAGAGAATGATCAGGGAGAAGGTAGGGCCGATCAGGGATAGTGTAGGGAACTTGTGCGTGGAGTCTGAGCAGATAGGGGAAGCCCTAAATGAGTTTTGTGTTTTGGTTTTCACTAAGGAAAGGGACCTTGTTGTGAAAGAGAACTTTGAGGAGCAGGAAAACAGGCTTGAACAGATCAAGATTGAGGAAGTTGATGTACTGGAAATTTTAGCAAACATTAAGATTGATAAGTCCCCAGGGCCAGACCAGATTTATCCTAGGTTGCTCCAGGAAGTGAGAAAGGAGGTTGCTAAGCTGCTGGCAAAGATCTTTGCTTCCGCACTCTCCACGGGAGTTGTACCGGAAGATTGGAGGGAGGCAAATGTTGTTCCTCTTTTCAAGAAAGGGAATAGGGAAATCCCTGGAAATTACAGACCAGTCAGTCTTACGTCTGTGGTCAGCAAGGTTTTGGAAAGAATTCTGAGGGTTAGGATTTATGACTGTTTGGAAAAGCATAGTGTGATTAAAGGGAGTCAGCATGGCTTTGTAAGGGGCAGGTCATTCCTTACAAATCTTATTGAGTTCTTTGAGGAAGTCACCAGCAGGTTGATGATGGTCGAGCAGTGGATGTGGTGTACATGGACTTCAGCAAGGCATTTGATAAGGTTCCCCACAGCAGGCTCATTCATAAAGTCAGGAGGTATGGGATACAGGGTGATTTGGCTGTCTGCATTCAGAATTGGTTGGCTGACAGGAGGCAGAGAGTGGTTGTAGATGGTCAGTATTCTGCCTGGTGGTCAGTGCTGACTGGTATGTCCTGGAGGAGATAGTCCCTGTGGAAGGCAGTTGAGGGAGGGGAGGAGAATATGTACCTGGTGGTAGCATCTCACTGGAGGTGGTGAAAATGGTGACTGGTGGGATGATAGGTATGGACAAGGGGAACTCTACCGCTGTTGTGGGAGGGAAGAGAGGGGGTGACGGTGGAAGTGAGTGAGATGGGTTGGATTCAGTTGAGGTCCCTGTCGATGAGAGTGCTGGAGAGTCCTTGGTTGAGCAAGAAGGTGGGCATTTCGGAGACTGCTTTGTAGAAATTGGCCTCATCAGAACATATGCAACAGTGACAGACGAACTGAGAAAATGGAATGGAGTTTTTACAGGAAGCAGGGTGCGAGGATATATAATCAAGGTAGCTGTGGGAGTCGGTGGATTTATAATGGATATTAGTGGCCACAGAAATGTCGAGGAAGGAAAGGGAAGGGAAGAGCAGAGATAGACCAGGTGAAAGTGAGGGCTGGGTAGAAATTAAAAGTGAAATTGATGAAATTTTCCAATTCCAGACAAGAGAGGGAAGAGTACTAATGATATCATCCAACATATCAGAGAAAGCATTGTGTATGGGGCCGGAATAGGACTGGAATGAGGAATGTTCCAAGTATCCAATGAAGAGACAGGCATAACTGAAGGCCACGTGGGTATTCATGGCCACCCGTCTGACTTGAGAAAATGAGAGAGTTAAAAGAGAAGTTGTTGAGGGTGAAGACAAGCTTGCCCAAGCGGTGGTGGGGTGTGGGTTCAGTTCAGGCCTTTTTGACCATCCTGGTGGGGGGTGGGCTTGGAAAGGGATTGCATATCCATGGTAAAGAGGAGGCAATTAGAGCCTGCAAACTGGAAATTCTGAAACTGGCGTAAAGTGTCAGAGGAATCACGGATGCATGTGGGCAGGGATTGGATCAAGGGAGAGAAGACTGAGACAAAGTAGAGACAGATAAGTTCTGTGGGGCAGGAGCAGGTTGAAGCAATTGGTCTGCCCGGACAGCCCTGTTTGAGGAATTTTGGAAGGAGGTAGAAGTGATCTGTGCGAGGTTGGGGGGCTATCTTGGAGGTTGTGGGGGCTACATCACCAGACGTAATGAGGTCAGTTACCATGCTAGTTACAATGGCCTGATGCCATGGTGGGATCATGGTCCGGGGAAGATAGGCAGAGACATGGACAATCATATACTACCTCCCTCCCCAGTATAAGGGCCCAAACATACCTTCCACATAGAACAGCACTTTACCTGCACTTCCTAGAATCTAGTCTACTGCATTTACTGCTCACATTGAGGTCTCTTCTACATTGGGGAAAAAAGTGTACATTTGTGGCTGGCCACTTCCCAGAATATCTACGTATTGCTTGCAAGATAAACTCTGAGCTTCCAGTCGTCTGCCACATTAACACACCACCCTTTACCTTGGCCAACATCTCTGTCTCTGGCTTGCTGCAGCGTTCCAGTGAAACCCATTGCAAGCTAGAAGAACAACATCTCATTTTCCCCTTAGGGACCCTGCAGCCCTCCGACTCAATATTGAGTCCAATAATTTTAGGGCCTAAACTCTGCTATGTCCTAGCCCCCAACCCCACACACCAGGCCCTGTTATCACACAACCTGCCATTACACACTACCTATTGTTAGCCACTAACAGCCTCCATTAACAGATATTCAGCCTCCCAGCCAGATCACAATCAACTCCCTTGTCTGTCCAACTGGTCTATTTGGGCTCTATCCCCACTTATTGTTCACTCTTTACCCTTCCTTCTACCCTATCGTCTGCATTTAAACCGCCACTTTCTTAGCTACAACAATTCTGAGGAAGGGTCACCGGACCCAAAGCACTGATTTTTCTTCACATATGTCGCAAGACCAGCTGAGCTTTTCTAGCAACTTCTGTTTTTGTTCTCGCTCGGCCTGACTTGTTGTATTTTCTAACACTTTTGTTTTCAACCTTTTTTGTCAAATGCATTTTTTAAAAGACTTCTGTATTCCATTTTGTTTCAGTAGCTAATCTATTGTCATGCTCTTTTTGTATTTATTATTCAAATTTTGGAACTCCTTTATACTTTCGATATACATTTAATGTGTTTTAATCCTTATGTAAATCACATGCTTTCATTTTACTATCTCAGTTCCTAACATTACACAGACCTTTTAATATCCAGGTCATAGAGTCTGCTCACTTCCCATTGGAGTGTAAAGATGACAGTGGGGGTACAATGTGATTTTGGGGTGGTAGGGGTGAGTGAGGTATGAAGATGGATGTTTTAGGCACTTAGTGGTAGAAGTGGAGGTGGGGCGGGGGTGTTGGTTTGGGGTTGGAGCTGTCACAGTGTTTACAATAAATATTCCCAGAAAATCTCTCTAGAGTTGACAGTTTTAACTGGTACAAACCTACTGTATCCATTTACGCCTCTTGCATCCTATCTTTTCTTAGATGTTCTCATTTGCTCTTCATTTCACTCCACTCCTTTCCAATTTCGTTGTTATCTGTTTTTGCCTGCTGCCTCTCCAATGACTCCCATCCCACTCCCCCAATAAAATAAAGCCTTATATGTTTAACATGAATAATGCATCCAGTTATGAAAAACTAGCCCTTGAGTCATACACATTAGTTCAGAAGGCTCATAGAGCATGGTAAAGAGAAATAATTAATATTTTGAGTCTGGTATGACTCTTCATATTGACTTGAAGCATTAATTCAGTTGCTCTCTCCACAGATGCTGCCAATTCCACTGAATTTCTCCAGATCTTTGTTTCTATTTCAGATATCTAGCATCTTCATCAGTAGTTTGCTTTCATTTGAGTGTGTAATTTTGAAGATCCTCTATTAATTTGGTTAACAGAACTTAAGCACCATGGAAAGGTTCTGCCTGCCCAGCATTGTTTGTGTATTTCAAGGAAATAATTTCTGAAATAGACCATGAATGGACCTTACAATATATCATACTTAACAAGATCAGAAGACATAAGAGCAAAAGTAGACCATTCAGCCAATCAAGCCTGTTCTGTAAATTAGTGAGATCATGGCTGATCTGATAATCCTCAACTCCACTTTCCTGCCTTTTTCTACAAACCCTTGATTCCCTGACTGATTAAAAAATCTGTATAACTCAACCTTGACTATACTTAATGGCCAAGGCTCAACAGCCCGAGAGTCACATGCCAGAGAAGAAGCCCTTCTGCCCATTGAGTCCTCTGTGGTAACAAATTCCATCGATTCGCCATCCTCTGGGGGAAGACATTCCTCCTCATCTCTGTCTTAAACAATTCTTCTGCTTCTACCCTCTCAAGTCCACTAATATCATGCATATTAAAATAAAGTCACCTTTTATATTCTAGTTAGCCAACATTCAGTCTTCAATCAACTTCTCCTCCATAGAAACTTAAAAAAAATGAGCCAATGTAGGCTATTCAGAACTTCAAAGGCCTGATCCATTATTCAGTATGATCATGGCTGATCATCCAATTCAGTATCTTGTTTCTGTTTTTCCCCATAACCTTTCACCCCTTTGGCCCTTAGTACTACATCTAACTCCATACCTGATATCAGCCTAGTGAACCTTCTCTGGGCTGCCTCCAATGCCAATATATCTTTCCTTGAATAAGGGGCTCGAAACTGTTCACAGTATTCTAGTTGTGGTATAACTAGTGCCGTGTATAGTTTTAGCAAAACCTCCTACTTATATGCTCCATTCCCTTTGACTTGCTGAAGTAGGGCTCTAGGTTTTTGTGATCCATGGACAAGGGCTCCCAAGTCTCTCTGATTTGTGTTTTGTTCAGTCTTTCTCCATTTAGTTAATATTCAACAGCTCTACTCGTCCGGCCAAAAGTGAAAATCTCACATTTCCATATGTTACTTTCATCTGCCAGGAGTTTGCCAATTCCCTGAACTTGCCCCTATCCCTCTGCAAACTCATGTTACAGATAACATATTTGTTAGAGTTTGAGCATTCATGAACTAAGCTCAAAGTTATCGGGCTCTGGGATATTTTTTGGATAGGCCAAAAAATTGGCTGAAGAATGATGAGTTAGTTTTATGGGAATTGTATTGGAATTGGGAAGTTCTAAATGCGGTTTGAGGGATTGGTTTTGGAATCCCTGCTGTTTCTAATTTTCATCAAGGACCTGGAGGCATGGACCTAGCGAAAATCTTGGAATAATGCATGAAATGGTTGATAAAGCAATAGGGACTTGAGAGTATTTTTGGATTGTTGAACTAAGACAGGGTGAGAGGCTCACCTGATCTGTAATTAACTTGTGATGTGGTGAAATAAGCTAACATTTGAGGTACAGATGTACACAGTCTTTATGTAGTAAGTCACAAGCAGTATATTCATTAAATCCTTTCTTCACTTCATAAAGTCAACTTAATTTCTTGAAGGTTCTTTTAAGAACCAAAAATGACTCTCATGACATTTAAAAATCTTACAGCGGAAAAGGGTGATGATTTTATTCAGAGTTCCTACTTCCAGTGTGACGGGAAGAACAATGAAGCAATTGTTGCTTTAAAGTGATGCATCAGTGAGCTGAGAAATCCCTTCTGAAGTCATGGATTGGCTAATGCCTCGAGTGACAAGTGGAGTCTCTAAAAATAGCAAAGGTGTGGAACGCTTGCTCATGAGACAAAAATTCGCAAAGGGGCTGACATTTCAAATCACCTTTTAATTCCTTGTGCACATGAGATAGTTACTTGAGATTACTTACAGTAAGAGTTTGAAATGAATTCACTATCTGAAGATCTAGAGGGCATAGATTTAAAGTGAGAGGGGAAATATTTAAAACGGACCGAAATGGCAACATTTTCACACAGAAAATGGTGTTTGTATGGACTGAACTGCCAGCGGAAGTGGCAGACGCAGGTACAATTACAACATTTAAAAGGCATCTCGATGGGTATATGAAGAAGAAGGGTTTAATGGGATAGGAGCCAAATGTTGGTAAATGAGACTAACTTAATTTAGGATTTCTGGTCGGCATGGGTGATTTGTACTGTAGGGTCTGTTTCCATGCTGTATGCCTATATGACTCTATGTTGCTGAAAGTGGGCGGTGGTAAAGGTGCACCAAGAGAATTCACACATTTGAGAGCCAATGTAACTGGGTAAGCAGCTGTTCACCTCCTTAAGTGATCAAAACAATGGAGTATGAAACAAACCATGCAAAAAATGAGAAAGAAATATAAATTTAAACAAGAAAATTCAACATCACCAGTGATTGTCCTGGCTATGTAGGAGTGTAGAGTTGAGGTAATGTACTGAATGGCAGAGCACACTCAAAGGGTTGATTGGCCTCCTCTTGTCCATTGTTGTTATGTTTGAAAGAAAGATGGAATGATCAGCTGTGGCTCAGTTGGGAGCTCCTAGTCTCTGAGTCAGAAGATTTTGTTTTTAAGCTTCAATGCAGTGTCTTGATCATAAAAATCTAAATTGTTGCCCCATTGAAGAATTCAGTGACAGTTGGAATACTACTTCTGAGCCCTACTGATGCTCTGAGGTACAGAGACTAATTTCAAGGATAAGCGGAGGAGTTATCTACAGAGTTCTGCCTAATATTTATCAATTCATACAAATTATCTCATTGTTGTCACCTTGCCAGTGGAGGCAGCTTGCTGCACATAGATTGAGAACATAGCAATAAGTAGTTATAGCATCACAACTAGGGGTGGACAATAAAAGTAGGTCGAGGCAACAATGCTCACATCCCACAATTGAATAAAGCAAAAAATGGCAGCAAAGTGTTTTTGAAATGCTGAAACATTAAGAATGTAAAAAATTCTAGCCGAAAGACCTTGTGTCTTAATGCTCAGTGCATCTACCAAAAGGGGATGAATTCATCAGCTAATTGATGTAAATGGGTATGGTGTAGTTGGGATTATGGAGGCCTGGCGACTGGATGGCTAAATTGGGAACTGAATATGCAGGGGTATTCAGTTTGTAGGAAAGTTAGACATAAAGGAAAAGGTGTTGGGTTAGTATTGCTAGTTAAAGAGGAATTTAATGCAATAATGAGGAAGCATATTGGCTCCTGTGAAGTAGAATCTGTAAGGGTAGAGCCTAGATAACCAGAGGAGAACAATATAGTGAGGTTTATACTGATCCTCAAACTGTAATGTTAATGTTGAGGTAGGCATTGAATGGGGAAGTAGAGGTGCAAGCAATGAAGGCACAGCTATAATTATCTCTGGCTTTAATTTTCATATGTACTGAGCAAATCAAATCAGTATCAATTCTGTAGAGGGGGGATTCCTGGATAGTTTCTGGATCAACACATTGTGGAAACAAACAAACATCAGACCACCTTAGACCACTGGGGTTTAAGTAATGGGAAATGAACAATGGACAATCTAGCTGAGAGTCCTCTTGGGAAGCAATGATCGTAGCATGATAGAATTCTTTATTAAAGTGAAGAGTGATACTGTTGATTCTGAAACTAGAGTCCTGAGACTAAATAGAGGAAACCATGATGGTATAAGCTAGGAGCTGGAGCTGGCTGTGATAAATTGTGGATCTTTCCTTAAAGGAATTATAGTTTTACGCTATTGCAAACATTTTATAGAGTGCACAGGCAAAATGCAACAATTGGAGTTCAGAAAAGGAGTCATGCTGGACTTGAAACAATAACTGTTTCTCTCCCCACAGATGCGGCCAAATATGTTGCATTTCTCCAACATTCTCTCAGCTTGTTTCAGACTTCCAACATCTACTGTAATTGGTCATTACCGTCTGTCACAAAATGAAAATGGCAAAGGTCATCAAACAATGGCAAAGGAAATTAGGGATAGCATTAAATCAATGGTAGGGACATTCACATTGGCCAAAAATAGCAGCAGAACTGAGGATCATGGGCAGTTTAGATTTCAGCAAAATGAGGATAAAGCAATTGATTAAGAGAGGGGAAATAGAGTATGATAGTAAGCTTACAGAGAACATCAAGCTGACAGCAAAAGCACCTGTAAGTAAGTGAAGAGAAAAGGTTTGGTAGCGACAATTGTAGGTTCTTTACAATCAGAAACCTGAGAAGTTATTTTGGGGAACAAAGAGATGGCAGATCAATTATAATCATACTTTGACTTGGCATTGGGGAAATTGATTACATTAAAAACAATAAATTTTAAACCCCAGGTATCAACACCTCAGAGTATCTAAGGAAATAGCCTTAGAAATAATGGATGCATTGCTGGTCATCTTTCAAAATTCAACAATCTTTGGAACTATTCCTTTGGATTGCAAGGTTATTAATTTAACCCCATTATTTAAAAGGAAGGAGGTAGAGAGAAAACAGATAATTCTAGACCAGTTCACTTGACATTGGCAATGAAGAAATGTTGGAGTCTGTTACAATATATTTCATGGCAGAGCTTTTAGAAAACAGTGACAGGATGTGACAGCGTCAGCATGGGTTTATAAAAGGGAAATCATGCTTGACAAAAACACTGGAACTAGGTTTTTTACAAGGCGTTCAATCAGGCTCCACATAAGAGCTTAGCATACAGTAAGTAGGAATAAATAGGTCATGTTCAGAGTGGCAGCCGCGGGCGTTTGGGTTATGACAAGGAACAGTGTTTGGACTTTAGCTGCTTACAATATATATTAATGTTTTAGATGAAATAAATAAATGTAATATCTCCAAATTTGTAGATAGCTCAAAGCTGTGTGGTAAAATGAACTGTTAGGAGGACATAGAGATGCTTCAATGTGATTTGGACAAGTTGAGTAGGTGGACAAGTGCATGGCAGATGAAGAATAATGTGGACTAAAGCAAGGTTGTCCACCATGACACATTATTATCTAAACAATGATATTAGGAAAGGAGGAACTTCAACAAGACATGGGTGTGCTTGTGCATCAGTCACTGGAAGTTGGTTTGCAAGAGCTGAAATAGGGCACTAGAGAAAGCAGGACCAGGGTCATGAGTTGGATGATCAGATTGAATGGTGGAGCTGGCTGAAAAGGCTGAATGCCCTATTACTGCTTCTATTTTGCATATTTCAGTAAATGAAAGTGTTTTTTCTTTATGAGAACAAAAAGGAACAAATTGTCAATCACTATTGTATGGCAGTTTCATTTAATAGATTAATTCATTTGTCAGCTTCTGTGAGTTTCATGGAGGGTTTCTCCCTGCAAGGTCCAGGAAATTTTCTCACTGAATGTTGTCAAAACTGCCTGATTAGCCACATACCCAGGCTTGTGGAAACCCTTTTGTTCAACCCTAGCCCCATTTCACCACTTGTCATATCCGGAGCAACTTGGCACTGCAGAGATACCTTCAAATGGATTAACATCCCTGGTGCTGGTGCCATCTTTAAAAGGAGATTGTTTGCCCGGTCAAGCACAGTCAGCCCAGAGCTCTCCTGCAAGGTTCTTGATATTTGCCCAGACATGGCAGACAAGGGAAAATAGGGACCTGCTTTTCCTAATGAGTGCAAGACAAAAAGCTTGGATAATGTATCTTTTCTCATTTTTATTCACGAACATAAATACACATGTTTGCAAATATCTAACTAATGTAACTGGGAAATCATGAAAATCCCAGCCTTTAATCCTCTAATAGCTACAAACTTTGAAATTGATGCATTTGACTCCTTCAAAATATTTCCTTGACTTTACACTGAAGTTAATATTGGGGCAGATTAGTGTATGAATGCATGATATTTATTTATTAGAAAATCTTCACGAGGAGAAAAAGAACACGTTTATATTTCAGAAAAATAGGATCATCTTCACCAGCAGTTTGCAATGAATGTAAGGATGCCTCTTGCAGCACATAGTAATCTATTGAAACTATAGCTAAAATACAACTTAATTAATGGGATCAGAAGACTGACTATTGTCATGCTTGGTTTGCTTCCTTTGTTTATCTGATCATCTGTCAGTGAACTGAATACAAGTAAAGGGCACCTTACAGAGTACCCAAATATCAGCATCTCAACCACTGCAGAATATTAAACACCAGAGTAATGCAGTTTCGCTACTCCTGTAATGGCAGTATTTGAACTATGTTGCTTAGAATTAGATTACAAATAACACGCAGTTCAGAAACTGGCCATTTGTCCTATTTGTCCATGCAGTTAGTTCTGAAACCAAATATATCTATGTTATTTACCTCAATTTATGATAGCGAGTTCAATATTCTAACCACCCTTTGAGTAAAGAAAATTCTCTTGATTTCTCCATTGGATTTATCAGTTTTTACGCCCCCTAGAATCTGTCTCTCTCACAGTAGGAAATGTTTTCTCCATGTGTACCCTATCAGGCACATTCACAACATTAAAACCAATGTTAGACCATCCCTGGAATTCTGAGTCATCATTCAATTTCCACCTATTCACATATTGTTTGAAAATGACAGATATTCCTGTGTGCTAGTACAAATTGTGCCAACCTGAGATATAGAAAAATACATACACCAGCTCTTAGGGTCATAGAGTTCTTTCTTAATATAACGTATTTTTCTAATCAATCCATTTAGAAATGTTATTACACACTTCTGGAGCAGATGGGACTTGAATTTGGGCCTCTCAGTCCAGAGTTTTGGACATTATCACATTTTCCACTGTATCAGCACATAATTTTGTGCAAGCAATAGAAATTAAAATTGTTCAGTCATCTACTTTAACCAGTTGAAATTACTGTGGAATTTCACCCAACTTTTTGTCATTTTCTTTTGGCATATTTCAGGGGACTAAAGGAACAGAGTAAGTCCCAATCCGAAACATCAACATTCCTGCCTCTCTGATGCTGTCTGGTCTGCTGTGTTCCTCCAGCTCCACACTGTGTTATCTCTGACTCTAGCCTCTGCAGTTCTTACGATCTCTGGGTAATTTCTGTTCTGTTTGCACTGACCTTTAATGAAATTGCAGGGGAAGAGGAGGAGGACTTCATGGAAGATCTACTCTATAAACTTTGTACACCAATGTTTCCCACGTGTTAGTCCGGACGCTGGGAATGGGAAGCGTGAATTTGAACAGTGTTTTTTGCAATAGGGAATTCCTATCACCAGTGTTGGGATCAAGATTGCTCCCTTTTCCATTCCCACTACTCCACTGGTCATGAGAAGTTTTAAATTTAAGCAGACTGTTAGAACATAGAACATAGAACATAGAACATAGAACAGTACAGCACAGAACAGGCCCTTCAGCCCACAATGTTGTGCCGACCATTGATCCTCATGTATGCACCCTCAAATTTCTGTGACCATATGCATGTCCAGCAGTCTCTTAAATGACCCCAATGACCTTGCTTCCACAACTGCTGCTGGCAACGCATTCCATGCTCTCACAACTCTCTGCGTAAAGAACATGCCTCTGACATCCCCTCTATACTTTCCACCAACCAGCTTAAAACTATGACCCCTCGTGCTAGCCATTTCTGCCCTGGGAAATAGTCTCTGGCTATCAACTCTATCCATGCCTCTCATTATCTTGTATACCTCAATTAGGTCACCTCTCCTCCTCCTTTTCTCCAATGAAAAGAGACCGAGCTCAGTCAACCTCTCTTCATAAGATAAGCCCTCCAGTCCAGGCAGCATCCTGGTAAACCTCCTCTGAACCCTCTCCAAAGCATCCACATCTTTCCTATAATAGGGCGCCCAGAACTGGACACAGTATTCCAAGTGCGGTCTAACCAAGGTTTTATAGAGCTGCAACAAGATCTCACGACTCTTAAACTCAATCCCCCTGTTAATGAAAGCCAAAACACCATATGCTTTCTTAACAACCCTGTCCACTTGGGTGGCCATTTTAAGGGATCTATGTACCTGCACACCAAGATCCCTCTGTTCCTCCACGCTGCCAAGAATCCTATCCTTAATCCTGTACTCAGCTTTCAAATTCGACCTTCCAAAATGCATCACCTCGCATTTATCCAGGTTGAACTCCATCTGCCACCTCTCAGCCCATCTCTGCATCCTGTCAATGTCCCGCTGCAGCCTACAACAGCCCTCTACACTGTCAACGACACCTCCGACCTTTGTGTCGTCTGCAAACTTGCTGACCCATCCTTCAATTCCCTCGTCCAAGTCATTAATAAAAATTACAAACAGTAGAGGCCCAAGGACAGAGCCCTGTGGAACCCCACTCACCACTGACTTCCAGGCAGAATATTTTCCTTCTACTACCACTCGCTGTCTTCTGTTGGCCAGCCAATTCTGTATCCAAGCAGCTAAGTTCCCCTGTATCCCATTCCTCCTGACCTTCTGAATGAGCCTTCCATGGGGAACCTTATCAAATGCCTTACTGAAGTCCATATACACCACATCCACAGCTCGACCCTCATCAACCTTTCTAGTCACATCCTCAAAAAACTCGATAAGGTTCGTAAGGCATGACCTACCCCTCACAAAGCCGTGTTGACTGTATTTGATCAAGCCATGCTCTTCCAGATGGTCATAAATCTTATCCCTCAGAATCCTTTCTAACACCTTGCAGACGACAGACGTGAGACTTACCGGTCTATAATTGCCGGGGATTTCCCTATTTCCTTTCTTGAAGAGAGGAATTACATTTGCCTCTCTCCAGTCCTCAGGTACGACTCCAGTGGAGAGCGAGGATGCAAAGATCTTCGCAAGTGGCGAAGCAATTGCATTTCTCGCTTCCCAAAGCAGCCGAGGACAAATCTGATCCGGGCCTGGCGACTTGTCAATCTTAATGTTTGACAAAATTTTCAGCACATCAGCTTCCTCTATCTCTATCCATTCCAGCATGCACACCTGCTCTTCAAAGGTTTCATTCACTACAAAGTTGGTTTCTTTCGTAAAGACAGAAGCAAAAAACTCATTTAGGGCTTCCCCTACCTCCTCAGGCTCCACACACAAGTTCCCTATGCTATCCCTGATAGGCCCTACTCTTTCTTTGACCATTCTCTTATTCCTCACGTAAGTGTAAAATGCCTTTGTGTTTTCCCGGATTCCTTCTGCCAAGCCTTTCTCGTGCCCCCTCCTGGCTCTCCTCAGACCATTTTTGAGCTCCTTCCTTGCCTGCATGTAATCCTCTCTAGCTGAACTTGACCCTAGCTTCCTCCACCTTATGTAAGCTACCTTCTTCCTTTTCACTAGAAGCTCCACCGCTCTCGTCATCCAAGGTTCCTTAATCTTACCCCTTCTTGCCTGTCTCAGAGGGACATATTTACTCATCACTCCCAACAACTGTTCCTTAAACCATCTCCACATGTCTATAGTTCCCTTACCATGGAACAACTGCTCCCAGTCCATGCTTCCTAACTCATGTCTAATCGCATCATAGTTTCCTCTTCCCCAATTAAATATCCTCCCATTCTGCCTAATCCTCTCCTTCTCCATAGCTATGTAAAATGTGAGGCAGTTATGGTCACTATCACCAAAATGCTCCCCCACCACAAGATCTGATACCTGCCCCGGCTCGTTTCCGAGCACCAAGTCTAGAATGGCCTCTCCCCTCGTCGGCCTGTCAACGTACTGCGTTAGGAAACCCTCCTGAACACACCTTACAAAAACAGCTCCATTCAAATCTTCTGCTCGAAGGAGGTTCCAATCAATATTAGGAAAGTTAAAGTCACCCATTACAACAACCCTACTGCGTCCACACTTTTCCAAAATCTGTCGACCTATGCTTTCTTCAATCTCCCTGCTGCTATTGGGGGGCCGGTAGTAAACCCCTAACGAGGTGACTACTCCCTTGCTGTTCCTAATTTCCACCCATACTGACTCGGTAGGCAGATCTTCCTCGACAAAGGAAGCTTCTGTAGCTGTGATACCCTCTCTGATTAGTAGTGCTACACCCCCTCCTCTTTTTCCCCCCTCCCTATTCTTTTTAAATGTTCTAAACCCTGGAACATCCAGCAACCTATCCTGCCCATGAGAAACCCATGTCTCTGTTATGGCCACAACATCATAGCACCAGGTACTGATCCATGCTCTAAGTTCATCACTTTTATTCCTGATACTCCTTGCATTAAAGCAAACACACTTTAACCGATCCCTTGGTTCCTTCCCAGGAAAATCCTTCCCACTAGCTGGTCTACCTCTTGCTACTGCCTCACCTGCATCAACGCTCACCTCTGGTATACAGCTCAGGTTCCCACCCCCCTGCCATACTAGTTTAAACCCTCTCGAACTACTCGAGCAAACCTTCCACCCAGGACATTGGTCCCCTTCCAGTTCAGATGCAACCCGTCCTTCTTGTACAGGTCCCACCTTCCCCAGAAGGCATCCCAATTATCAACATATCTGAAGCCCTCCCTCCTACACCAGCTGCGTAGCCACGTGTTCAGCTGCGCCCGCTCCCTGTTCCTCACCTCGCTATCTCGTGGCACCGGTAGTAAACCAGAGAACACTACTCTGTTCGTCCTGCTCTGCAGCTTCCATCCTAACTCCCTGAAATCACTTTTTATATCCTCAAACCTATTTCTGGCTATATCATTTGTGCCAATATGTAACACGATTTCTGGCTGTTCGCCCTCCCCTTTCAGAACTTTATACACCCGATCGGAGATGTCCCGGACCCTGGCACCAGGGAGGCAACATACCTTCCGGGAATCCCGATCTTGCCCACAAAATCTCCTGTCGATTCCCCTAACTATCGAGTCCCCTACCACGAGTACTTTTCTATTCTGCCCCCTTCCCTTCTTTGCCACAGTGTCAGGCTCAGTGCCAGAGAACTGACTACTATGGCTTTCCTCTGGTAGGTCATCCCCCCCAGCAGTATCCAAAACGGTATACTTATTGCTGAGGGGAATGCCCACAGGGGATCTCTGCACTGTCTGTCTGTCCCCTTTCCTCCCCCTAACTGTAACCCATCTATCGTTGTCCTGAGCCTTAGGAGTGACCAACTCCCGATAACTCCTCTCAATTACCCCCTCTGCCTCCCGAATGATCCGTAGTTCATCCAGCTCCAGCTCCATTTCCCTAACACGGTTTTCAAGGAGCTGTAGTTGGGTGCACTTCCCGCAGATGTAGCCAGCGGAGACGTGTGCCACATCTCCCAACTGCCACATTCTGCAGGAGGAGCAAGCAACTGCCCTAGCATCCATACCCCACTTATCTGAACACCCACTCAATACTAAAGCAGAAAGCTTACTTCAAGTAATAATAACAAATTAATAACAAACTTATGTTCAATAGAGAAAGTTTAGAATGAACCTTACCTTATTAACTAGGTTAGAGGAGGAGGGTGGGTGGGAGACACTACAGTTGTAGAGTCTCGGGTTTAGCCGCCTTGCTGATATATACGGTCACTGCTTTCCTTCCCGGCTGCCCCTCTGGTCCTCGTCACTTCCTCTGGTGCTCCCGCTCCTTCTCTGAAAGAGGAAAAAAAAACACCGCTGCCCGCTATCGGTAAGTAATTTTAAAAATAAACTGCTTTACCTTAGCTGCAGTCTTCCGGGTCACTGCTTTCCTTCCCGGCTGCCCCTCTGTTGATATGGAGAATTATATTGATCATAGACTGCGTCAGATTCAGTATTAGGAATGACAGTATTAATAACAGTAGTAATTTGTTGTTACATGTATTTATGAAAATAGAGTAAAATGTGTAGAAGTCACCATAAGCAGGTGCCGTTTTAATTACATACATTATAAAAAGGAATACATCATATAAAGTTAGGATAAATTTCATTTTTTGTTCCATACACAGCTTCTTGATTTTCTAATTGACTACAGGATGCCGCCACACCCTGTAGCTGCCAAACCATTCCTTAAGGATGTAATATGGTGGGGCAGCACAGTGGCTCATTGGCTAGGACTGCTGCCTCTCAGAGCCAGGGACCTGGGGTTGATTCCACCCTCAGTCTGTGTGGAATTTGCCCATTCTCCTTGTGTCTGTGTGGCATTTCCTCCGCATGCTTCGGTTTCATCCCACAGTCCAAAGAAGTGCAGGTGATGTGCATTGGCCATGCTAAATTGCCCACAGTGTTCTGGGATGTGCAGATGAAGTTATAGGGGGTTGGGTCTGGGTGGGATGCTCTGAGGGTCAGTGTGGACTTGTTGGGCCAAAGAAATATGATCTATGAGGAAACATGCGGAAACAGCTCTTGTTACTGCTGACCCAACCCAGAA
Source organism: Stegostoma tigrinum (assembly GCF_030684315.1). Taxonomy (NCBI): domain Eukaryota; kingdom Metazoa; phylum Chordata; class Chondrichthyes; order Orectolobiformes; family Stegostomatidae; genus Stegostoma; species Stegostoma tigrinum. The sequence continues at coordinate 30,749,949 of NC_081357.1, forward strand.
TGTTGCCTCTGCCAAAGTTGCTCATCGCTGCCAATACTCCAGCCGTCATAGCCAGGGAGCCTGTTCCAATTCCTGACAACCCGGGCCCATCTCAACTTCTGAGAACTGAACCCTTGAGAGCCGAGAGATCATTTGGTTGCTGCCATTGCAGATGCTGCAAAAACATCAGAGGAAAAGAATGACTCCAATTTGTCAACAATGGAACAGTTGCTCAAGCTGTAATTGCTTTGATCATGAGGAATAGACTGGATTTACTACTCAACAGCTCTCCACCACCACAGCCGCAGAAATAAGAAAAGAATAGATTGGATTCAAAAGTCAAATGCACAAAGAGTCTAGGCCTGAAACATTAGCCTTCCTGCTCCTCTGATGCTGCTTAGCCTGCTGTGTTCATCCAGCTCTACACCTTGTAATCTATGAGCAATAAAAAATGATGTTTCAGAGACAGCAGGAACTGCAGATGCTGGAGAATCTGAGATAGCAAGGTGTAGAGCTAGATGAACACAGCAGGCCAAGCAGCATCAGAGGAGCAGGAAGAATGATGTTTTGGGCCTATTTTCTAGGCCTGAAATGTCAGCCTTTCTGCTCCTCTGATGCTGTTTGGCCTGCTATGTTCATCCAACGCTACACCTTGCTATCTCTAAAAAAAATGCTGTGATCAGAAATGTGAGAGAAAACAGACATTTTGAGAGCCTGAACACCTCCTACACTGCTGCTCCTGTCATCTTGAAGAAAAATAAGCCAGTCAAGTTTCTTTAGCAAACAAATAATGATGTTTTTTCCTTTATAAACCGTGCACATAAAATGGCTGCATGCTCACATGACCACAGATTGAGGTAAGCTTTGTGAAGCCCAAGTGGAATGAAGTGGCCCATCTGTACTTATGCTATCACTTTTATCTAAAGACAATGAAGCCAGGCAACTGAATCAGGATCAAGAAATTTCTATCTTCTGTTTCATTCTCATATTTATGATTATTTCACAAATTGGGATAGGTGAGTCTTATAAACCAGGCAGGCAGTTTGAAAAGAAAATGGAGCTAGACCCCAGAATCCACATCAAACTATATTTTAAAAGCTGCTTTCAAGCAGCAGAGCAGAGAGAAGGAAGAAATGATTTATGATATCAAGAGTTGTATTTCCCTCTTTCCCAACTTGTCTGTCTGATCACCTTATAAAACAGTGCCTTTGGAAATTTGGAAATAAAACATTTACCAAGCATCAAAAATCATAGAATCCCTACAGTATAGAATGAAGCCTTTTGGCCCACAAAGTCTGCACCAGCCCTCCAAAAAGCATCCCATCCAGGACCGCCATTTACCATGGCTAGTCTATCTTACCTACATATCCCTAGACACTATTGGATGGCCAATCTATCTAATATGCACATCTTTTGACTGTGGGAGGAAACCAGAGACACAGGGAGAACATACAAACTCCATATAGACAGTCACCCAAGACTGGAATTGAACCTAGGTCCCTGGCACTCTGAGGTAGCGGTGCTAACCATTGAGCTACTGTGCCACCCTAATACATAAACGATTCATGGTAATTCTGCTATTGCCATAGAAATGAGCCAACAATTGATCAACTGTTACCCAAGTTTAAAATCTAACAATGAAGGAGCTTAAGGAATTGTCACAGTGCAACCTTTCTTCACCTTGTCTGTACCAGAGTTTAGCCTCATTACGTGTGTTGGTGTTCTGCTTTCAGTCAGTTTTTTTTATTCCTCAGGGTTAGTAGATAGTAACATTCCTTTAGTTTCACTCAAGGCATTTGGCTTCTTCAAAGAGTAGCCAACATTGTTTTATTTGAAATGTGATAACTATGAGGTGAAACAAAGTGAAAGTAAATTGAAGCAACTGACTAATATGGGGATTGAATCTCTGTCCTCATCTCGTTGTGATGCATTAGAAGGCTAAGAGTCCAGAATGTTCCCATAGGCAAATGATAGAATTGGAGTGTCAGAAAAATAGCTCATTCCTTTAAAAACAGTTTCTTTTTCTTTGTAAAGAGTGAAATTGCCAAAAGATTTCTTGAATACCTAAGATTAAATGTGCTAAGATATCTGTGGTTTATATTAATTATTTTGTATAGCAAAATGAAATAACATGATAAAATGAAAACTGTCCAAAGATGAACCAAAGCAACCCAAAACATTGACATTTATTCCCCTTTCCTTGTATGCTGAATTTCTGTAGCAATTCTTGTTTTTTCTTAATTTCAAATTTGGCCCAAAGTCCTGGTCTGAACTTCCTGGTGTCCTGCAGGTTGAATGGAAATGTCATCAAGAACTTAAGAAGCTTGCAATTATCGGATGCCAATGTTGTGGATGACAGTGGTATGTGTCTGTTGTCCATGGAACATGCCCTGAGATACTGTCCTGTGGTGCCAAACATGGTTACTATTGAGCCAATGGAAGATTGAAGTCACCAGGTGCCCACTCTGACAGCCATGTTAAGAATTCTGGGATGTCTAAGTAAGTCCTGGTGGGCAATTGGATAGAAAATTGCATATTAATGAGGCAAGCTTTGCAGGTAATGAAATCATTGAGCAGTAATATTCCTTTTTAACAGGCAACTATTCACTGCCTATTGAGAATCTTGAATTGAGGCCCAGAATTTAGTTAAAAGCAGTGTCGAGTTGTTCATGACATCAAGGTAGGCCTCACTCAATCACTTATTTTCCAAATTTCTTGCAACAACCCATGTTCTTCAGGTCCCTATGATTATCTCCAACAGAAAAAAGATACTTTTGCAACAAGGGTATCAATTAGTCCTTTTTCATTACATAATACTAAAATCACTTGTTCTCTATTAATTTGCCACTCTAGACATTTTCCATTAACCTGCTCAGGGATGTTACTACTTACCTCCATAGCAGAGATAATGGGAACTGCACATGCTGGAGAATCCAAGGCAACAAAGCATGAAGCTGGATGAACACAGCAGGCCAAGCAGCATCTCAGGAGCACAAAAGCTGATGCTTCAGGCCTAGACCCTTCATCAGAGAGGGGGATGGGCAGAGGGTTCTGAAATAAATAGGGAGAGAGGGGGAGACGGGCCAAAGATGGATAGAGGAGAAGATAGGTGGAGAGGAGAGTATCGGTGGGGAGGTGGGGAGGGGATAGGTCAGTCCGGAAAGGACGGACTGGTCAAGGAGGCGGGATGAGGTTAGTAGGTGGAAAATGGAGGTGCAGCTTGAGGTGGGAGGATGGGATAGGTGAGAGGAAGAACAGGTTAGGGAGGTGGTGACGAGCTGGCCTGGTTTTGGGATGCAGTGGGGGGAGGGGAGATTTTGAAGCTTGTGATGTCAACATTGATAACATTGGACTGCAGGGTTCCCAAGCGGAATATGAGTTGCTGTTCCTGCACCCTTTGGGTGGCATCATTGTGGCACTGCAGGAGGCCCATGATGGCCATGTCGTCTAAGGAATGGGAGGGAGAGTTAAAATGGTTAGCGAATGGGAGGTGCAGTTATTTATTGCGAACCGAGTGAAGGTGTTCTGCAAAACGGTCCCCAAGCCTCCGCTTGGTTTCCCTAACGTAGAGGAAGCCACAATGCGTGCAGTGGATACAGTATACCACATTGGCAGATGTGCAGGTGAACATCTGCTTAATATGGAAAGTCATCTTGGGGCCTGGGATGGGGGTGAGGGAGGTGGTGTGGGGGCAAGTGTAGCATTTCCTGTGGTTGCATGGGAAGGTGCTGGGTGTGGTGGAGTTGGGAAGGACTGTGGAGCGGACAAGGGAGTCACTGAGAGAGTGGTCTCTCTGGAAAGCAGACAAGGGTGGAAACCAGCCCAACTTGTCCCCTACCCCCCACTGCACCCCAAAACGAGGCCAGCTCGTCCCCGGCTCCCCAACCTGTTCTTCCTCTCACCTATCCCCTCCTCCCACCTCAAGCTGCACCTCCATTTCCCACTTACTCCTCATCCCACCTCCTTGACCTGTCCATCCTCCCTGGACTGACCTATCCCCTCCCTACCTCCCCACCTATATTCTCCTCTCCACCTATCTTCTCCTCTATCCATCTTCGGCCCGCCTCCCCCCTCTCCCTATTTATTTCAGAACCTTCTCCCCATCCCCCTCTCTAATGAAGGGTCTAGGCCTGAAGCATCAGCTTTTGTGCTCCTGAGATGCTGCTTAGCCTGCTGTGTTCATCCAGCTTCACACTTTGTTGTCTCATACCTCCATAGCAGTTGAGAATTGAACCAGGATCTCCTAACCCTGAGGTAGGGACACCCCACTTTACCTCAAGATCCCTTTAACATGCTGCTTCAGAAAAACCATCTCTAACACAGCCCAGACACTCATCCTTAACAGTATTAATGCTCATGAGGTTTACCCTGTCTATATGTGAAGTGGGGGTCACCCACACTTTTTATATCTCCTGCTTTATGGTTCTCTAAGCTCCCAAATTACAAGTCCAATATTAGACTTCTTTGCTGATCCAAAAACAACCACCAATGTTTTCTTATCCTTGCTGTTTCTTAACTCCACCCAAAAAATTCACATTTTGCTTTTCTGATCCAAGATCCTCCCTTACTGATGTTCAGTTCCCATTTTCATTATCAAAACAACACTTTTTCCTATAGAGATAGCGAAAATTGCTGACTCTGGACAGAGATAACGAAGTGTGGAGTTGAAGGAGCACAGCAAGGAAGGGTCCTGACCTGAAACGTCAACTTTCCTGTTCCTCTGATGCTGCCTCGCCTGCTGTGTTCCTCCAGCTCCATACTTCGTTACCCCTTTCAATGTCTTTTTCTGTCCTTCCTAAATGTGGGATATCTGGATGTTTTCTAGTCAACATCTTCAGAGAAATAATTGCAAATCTCTGGAGTGGGTTGGACTTGAACACAAGCCTCCTGGTTCATCTGGACACTCTCCCATAAGAAACCCCTGAAACTTACCTCAGGTGCTTCAGTTCATTCAAAGGATATGAATCAAAGACAGTTCAAATTGATTTAAGCTTGAGATAAACAGTAATGTTATTGATAACTTATTTTCAAACTGTTCAGAGATTTTGTGACCTAATTCCAGAGCAGGTGAGACTTGAACTTAGGCCTCTTGGCTCAGAGATACAGTGTGCCACAAGGCCAGATTGCTGACATCTATAGATGCATTTCCTAAAGTCTCACTCTAATTAGAGCTCAGAGATAGTCACTGTGAGACACAAGTTTGTAGCATATTTCTTAAATACAATTTTGCCACAGTGAGTTGACATAAATCTCTTTGACCACAAGCATTTTTTATGCCAGCTTTTTGCTGTTGTATAAATAAGAATCATTGATAGCAGTATTATTAATCCTAAATAAAAACCAAAAGAACCGTGGATGTTTGAAATCAGAAACAAAAACAGAGCTTGCTTAGTAGGACTGGCAGCATCTGCGGAGAGATATCAGAGTTAATGTTTTGGGTCAAGTGAAGACGACTTGTTCTGAGGAAGGGCCA